>NC_067399.1:668042542-668744209 GCF_016432865.1 Antechinus flavipes
TGAGAACATAGTGATTAACATTTATATATGGCATGGACAATTCATTTTTCTGGTGTCCCAAGTAATCATTGTTCACTAGTGATATAATTGTGTGACTGCTTTACTTTTGCTGGCACTTCCTAGCAGGCAGCCAACTCAGGGACACCCTCTCTTCCTTTGTACCTTCTGTTATGATGGTGCATCCAGCATGCCCCCTCCCTTGTTGAGAATATTTATTTTAATGCTTATCAAAAGATAGAAAACACCATAACTTTGGCAGCAGTCAATCCAGTAGAATGCTCCCTGGGTAAATTTATTTTGACAGGATTATTCCATCCCTGAATCAAATCCCTTGATGTTAGAAAATTTCTTTTATCTATCATGAAACACTCAAAAGTGAGCCTATACTCAAAACCCATTTTACAGATTTCCCTCTCCAATCTTAACCAATCTTGTGTGGAAATTAGGGAAACAAGATTCCTTGCTCTCAAGAGCAAATCTCCCTATTTAATATGCAAATGAAGTTAGGGACAACAATAATAATAATAAAAACTTTGGGAAATCAACAATGTTATTGGCATCTGCCTGGATTTTAGAGTCCTTACATCCTTATGTATGCCTACCAGCAAAAAAAGCCTCTTTTTTGTGCCCTCTTCTGGGTGCCACAAATGTCCTGCTCCATCTACGTGCATATAAACTCAGGCACCTGGCAAGCAGCCTGTTGAATTAGTTACTCATCTATTGGTTAAATAACTCAAATTGACAGAGAAATTTATAGTTATTGCCCAATTTGTGAATACATTCCCATTTGGTATTCCCTTATGACTCTCTGTGTTAAGGAAGAGAAAGCAGAATTGCAATATGAATCATAAAAGCTCACATTCATATAATAATTTCTGGTCCATAGTTTGCCTTCTCCAAAATAACCTCCCTCACTCCTCTTCTAAATTAAAGTTAGTCCAGGGCAGAAACGTGCTGGCAAATGTTTAACAACTGGGAGGGACATGTGCAATGCACTTTTAAATTCAATCTGCATTGATAACACTTTATTAAGTGTAAAAAATATGCAAAACAATAAATCAAGCCCTGATTTGTAGATGACTGCTGATATCTGAGATGTAAATGCTCATGCTGAAATTTATCAATCACCCTTCATCCATTGGTATTTTTTGCTTGTTGTTGAACTTTTTGGCAATCTGTTGAAGTTCATCAAATCCTCTTTAAAATAAGGTCTTTAAATGAACAAAACGATATACATATTCCAAAAGAAGTCCAGTATGTTGAAATACAGATACTATAAATATTAATAAAAAGGTAAGTTCATGGATCAAGGGTTAAGAACTTCTCAGTTAATGGAAGTATAATCATGTCCATTTTACAAAAAAGAAAGTAGAGTCTCAGGAAAACTTATATGAAGTTTCTAAAAGTCACATAGCAAATATGTATTAGAATCAGGATGCACATCCCAGTCTTTTGCCTGCAAGTATAGTGAACTTTCCCTGACAACGTACTTCAAATATTATTCCCATCTCACCAAAAGATCATTTTTCAGATGAGGAAACCAATGCAATGCAAGGCCCACCCCAAGTTCTCACAGCTACAAAGTTTCTACTCATGTCTGGAAAGCCCAAACTAAGCTTTTTTTTTTTTTTTTTTTCCCTACTATGGTAGCTTCCTATTATGAAAAGTGCTCATTTCCTTGTTCAAAGAAAGGAGACTAGTCTCTCTAGTATAATGACATTGTGACAAACTAAAACCTTATTGTGATGCCCAGACTATGGAAATTCTTGGTTTGAAAAGTATTTTCTATTCACCTCTATAATTCAGTAGGATAAAGAATCCCTCAGTTTAGGTTGAAAGGCTGAAAACTGAAGTAAAGAAAGGATGGAAGCCTAGCTTTTGTAGCTCTGGAAATGGGATTTAGGGGAAAAAAAAAGAGTCTCCTACTTAGCCAGAGAAAGCATTTGAAAAGAACACTAATTCAGGCTTTCCTACAGATGGGATTGAGTAGATATTCCCCTGACTGAAGCTTTTTTTGTAAGGAATATTATCTGATTCTTGGTGAAAAAGGAAATTCTGTCTGTCATAGAACCAGAAAATGTCTAATAGCCTACACTCTGTTTCTCCCCTTCTTCCTTTTGAATGATTGAAACTTTTCATTAAAGTGGGAAGTATTAAAAATGTTTTCTCCTCATTCCAATGGCAAAAAGACATGAAAACTGGAGTCCCTGAGAGACTATGCTAATTGACTATAATTAAGGTGAGATTGAGATGTTTATCATCAAAAGAATCCAGAAGAACTTTAAACATTAATCAATAGATTTACCAGAAACTTCAATGTGATATCATGAGTCATAGGGTAAAATGATTGGTTGATTTTTGTCCTTCATTCTTGAAGAGGACCGAAGTGACATCGCTGATCCGTCCAGCAGGTCATCAAAGTGTGGGTCTCGAGGTGGACATCGCCTGTAAGGCTAGGCCTGAAAAGGGATGGGGTTAGAAATGAGGAGGGAGACGAGCTGAAGTGGAGCAAAGTCTCAGTTTATTGAATGAAGAGGGTCTAGTTAAATATGATTTCTGATTGGGGGGTTGCAATGAGAAGAATGTCAGACCACATGTTTGGCTGACATCCTGGGGCATACTCGTTATCTAGTTCCTGGGCTGATAAGGCCAATTTCCTGGGACACACATTATCTTGTCTCAGGAATTTAGGATGTATTGTTTGTTCATGATAAGGTCTTAGCTCAGAGTTTACGTGCAGGTAGTCACATTCTTCTTTAGCTCTTTGTTTCCAAGGACATGGTTTCTGGCACATCGCTATATTAGAATCAAATTACAGTGTGTCTAACTGTGGCTGATCAGAACAACATGAGGTTGGAGGGCTGTACCACAGTTTAGGTACATATAATCCATATGAACATTTAGGGTGGACTCTCAAATTATATATCTTGCATTTCTTTTGAGCTACTTCAATTTTGCTTTGCCCATAGATCACAGCACCTTTACTGAAGAAGGCACAGTGGGAGATTGTGTACTAGTCTCACATGTCACACCACCAATTCCAAAGACAAATACAAGATACGTACAAAGTAGATGAAAGATGAACTTTGAGGGTAAGGGAGTAGCACCCTGAGAGAATGGAAAAGGTTATCAGAGATTATAAGAGGTAGAGGTAAGGAAAGAAGCACAAAGATGGGAGATATAGCATCCTGTGTAAGGAGTATTAAGTGGGCCAGGTTAACTGGATTGTGTGTTGCATAGTACACAGTGTAATTTTTAAGAATATACCAGAAAGATAGAAAGGGGTCAGAGTGTAATGAACTTTAATTGTCAATAATAATTGGTGTGTGTGTGTGTGTGTGTATGCAAATATGCATAACAGCAACATTGTGGGAATAACATAAATATGGAATACATAGATATATATATGTGCATATATGCATATATGTGTATATCTATATACACATAGTAGATAAGGATATATGGTTTTGATATACACAGATATTTATTGATAAGTAAAGTAAGATTTAAAAACAATTTTCATATCTTGTCTCATCTGATCATCCTAATTAATGTAACTATACAAAGATAAAAATGTCTACTATTTGAGTTTCTTAGATAATTCATAAAGGAAAACAAGAAATGTAAGGATAGATTGTGCCATGGAAAGAAGTCATTTCTTCACTGCTCCTGTTTTTTCAGTGATTTATCAGTACTTGAGAAATATTTCTGGATTTTAATTTTCACCCTGAAAAAATAAATAATTTTTCTTCTGTACTGCAAATTTTCATTTAATATCAGGTAAAAAGAACTATATTGAGCTATTTTTTTTAAAGGCATGCTTTTATGTCAATCTTATAAATATCAATAATCTGCTGTGGACTTGATCAAAGAAAGGAAGAGAACATGGAATTGCATTTTCATTGTATCTCAAAATTCACACACCTAAAAAAGAATTCTGCCAATCCTAGAACCAAACAAAAGGGGAACTAGGCTTTTCAGGGACACTTTCAGAATAACACATTGAAAATTGCACTTGCAGCTTTGAGACATGAGTTTCAACATTTCTGTTCCTCTCCTAATATAGTGGGAGTGATTTCTAGACATTAAGATAGTATTTGGATGGGAATTCCTAATACCTGTAAGAGAGTTATACAGGAAATTTAAAACAAAACAAAACAACTTGCTGCTTGTTTTCTTCTTGCTATTTACATTGTATTTGTCTTAATTAAATGCTTTTGCTATTAAATTTAATCCTTGTAAGGTCTACAATTTGATGATATTGCATTGGTGGGGGCTTGAGGTAGGATTAATATAATTGATGCAATAAAGAGCTTACACTGAATCTGAGGAAACTAGAAAGGGATCTTAGAGTCAGCATTATCAGAGTCATCCAGGGTTATGTGTTATAGAAGTAATAAAACTGATAGCAAAAGTAATGAGATCATATTCAAAGAACTTGGGCAATTCAGTTAAATGATCATTTCATAAGAACAGGTACTGCTATCAGATTTTTTTAAATGTGATCTATGACTTTACCTTGGACAGAAAAGATCATTACCATGGAAACAGAAAGCTAAAATTATCCCAATGATACAAGGCTGGGGTTTGGAGTCAGCTCAAGTAGGCTCTTGTGAACAATTGATTCTCTTTGATATTCCTTAGATAATAGGATTTTAGATTTAGAAGAGAATTTAGAAACCATCCAGTCCAACTATGTTCCCTTTTTACAGATGAAGAAATGAAGTTTCGGGATAATAACCAGTATCTAACATCAGCAAAATAAGTAGCTGAGGAAGAATTTCAACTAGAACTAAAGAATCTTAGAGTTAGAAGAGCTCATGGCACCATCTTGTCTTGTTCATATCCAAACAAGAATTCCTTCCAGATCATCACCAAAAAAAAAAAAAAATGGCATTCTAGTCTTTTTCTGCAAGACCCCTAGTAAGGACAACATCCTTGCCCCCCTGAAGCAAGCAATTCCACTTTGGACAACTTTCCTGATTAGATCATTTCTCCCTGTACTTCTCTGACATCCAGATGAAATTGTTTCTTTAAGTCCCTTCCCTTGCTCCTAATTCTACTTTATGGATTTAAGCAAAGCCTATTCAGCATAATAGATCTTCAACATTGTGTTCCACCTAAGTCTTCTTTATTCAGATTGAAATTTCCTTTTCTGTGGCTAGAATAGTGTCTCAATACAGCAGGTGCTTAATATATTCTTCTTGATGGATTGCTTTTATGTTATTTCCTCATCACATGGCGTCCAGTCTTCTGATAATGTTGGTAACCCTTTTTTATACAGGTATATCTTGTTCCTTCAATTACTATCACACGTTAGTGGTACAATTTACAGCCAAACAACAGTTGTTTGTTCAAATTCCAGTTCTCATAACTTTAGATTGTAGGATCACATATCTCGAACTGGAAATGATATCAAAGCCAGTTTGTTTAACCCCCATTTTATAGATGGAGAAACTAAGGAACGGTAACATTAGGTGATTTGTTCAAAATTATAGATTAAATAAATTTCATAGGCCAGGTTGAAAAACAGGACTTTGCACTGTCTGTAGATACATATCTACTTGTGCTTCACTATACCAGGTCCTTCAGATATGGACCCAATTCATTGTTCTACTAATCTAGACATGACTAATCATTTTCTCATTTTTAGAAATTCTTCTGGGGGAAACAAAGTGGAATAATGAGAGCTGGCTTTAGGAAGGGAAGTCCTGGGTTCAGGTCTTACTTTTAACATATACTGACTGTTTGATGTTGACCTAATCACTTAAGCTCTCAGCAGTGTGAGATAGTTTTCTAAGACTATACATTACTGAGCTGGTGCCAATCTCCATTCTTTTCCTTACTGGGAGTTACATAAACTAATAAAGTTATAGATTTGGGGCAGAGATAGAGTAGGGAAGGAAAGAGGGAGAAATAAATAGGGAGCTAGAGAGGGAGATGAGAAAGAGACAGAGAGACAGACAATTAAGTAATTCTGTGCTTCTTTCAATGATTTCTTGAAATAAATGAGGGAGAATGGAAAAAGATGGACTTACAAATGTCCCAGAATCATAGATTGTTGAACAAGGACTTCAGAGATCAAATAATTAAGTCTCTTCTTTTGCTCTTTTTAATTTAGTAGAAATTTATACCATTAAAAGTGAGATAGCTCATACAGAAAAACAATAGAGTAGTCTAGAGGAACAGTGAGCATCATAGTCCCTATAAAGCCATAGAAAGTTAGATCTGGCCATAATGTCTCCCTCCATTGCTCCTCCATTCCCCCTGGCTTTTGATATCTGTCTTGAGAATACAAAGTGATGTGCTAAGTGTATAGGCATTTGTTTTTACTGTCATGGACTAGTTCTGTGATCTTGGACAAGTAATTTCTCATTAATCTCATAAGATACTCTTTGTTTTTGATCAAATTAGAAGCTAGGTGGTAAAGTTGATAGAACATTGGCTCCATGTTCAGGAAAACCTGAGTTCAACACTCTTAGAAGGATGGAATGAGAAAGTAGATGGAAGAAATTCCTTTAAATGAACAGGAGGGGTGGCAATGATGAACTGAATTTATTTGTTTTCTTTTTTGACTGAGAAACTGACCCTGTGGACTTTCCCCACCATGCTACAGCAGTGTTCTCACTCCACGAACTCAAACTTCTGCTAAAATCCCTCTTTCTGCAAGCAGACTTTTACATTTTTTTTAAAGAAAGTTCTCTTTAAATAAAGTTCCTTTCCTCGGAGATCATTCTTAATTTAGCTTGTATGTGTCTGGATTTATTTTGATATATTGTTTATGTATTCTCTCTCTCAAAATACTATGAGCTTCTTAAAATCAAAAACTATTGTTTTTATTTTTCATCCTTTCTCTGTTCCCAGAACTTAGCACAGTCCTGGTATATTATAGGTTCTTAAAAATGCCTATTGACTGACTGACTTATTTTGATGCATGAAGGAGGATGGATATCCACAAACTGCATTCATTGATAACATGATTTCAGCTAGACCCACAGAGAGGTGAGATAGAATAACTTTTTAGTTGGTTGGTGCAGTGATTTTTCAGTTGTAGCCAACTCTTTGTGGACACATTTAGTGTTTTCTTGACAAAGATACTGTAGTGGTTTGCCATTTCTTTTTTCAACTCATTTTACAGATTGAAGAAACTGAGGTAGACAAAGATTAAATTACTTGTCCAGAATCACAGAGACAGTAAGTTTAAGTGTCTGAGACCAGATTGGAACTCACAAAGAGCAGTATTCCTGTCTTTGTCCTATCACTCAATTCAATGCACCATGTAGCTGCCCCACAACAACTTCTACATAATGAAAAATAAAGTACTTTGGTTGCTGTTCCACATGGCAACAATTGCATTGTTTTTGACAATATAGAAATTCAGAATCATCAGGACACTGCCAAAGTGGAACTATTCAATCAACATGGCTTTTAAAATGATTCATCTTCATTTATTGTAAAGCTATTTAGGCGTGCATTTTTTGAAATGGGCCTGAACAAAATAATTGGATCCTTGCTATCTAATATTCTCCATTCCTGAATTCAATATTTTCTTACATTAGAATTCTTTTTTTTATTACATTTGAATCTCAATTTTCAGTCTACAAATAAAATATTACAGACAAGAGACTAATGACTAATTAGCTTGTACTTTATTCAAATTTGATATATTTTTCATTTTAAAGCCACAAATTACCAATCAGAATTGCCCAATAATTACATTTGTTTTAATGCAATAGTATTATTGTGTTTGGGATTATTAGTAAAATGTCTGTAGCCTATGCAAAATGATGGAAGTGGAAAGGTAGAGAAAGAAAAGGAATGGAAACATATTTTTTTAATACTTAGAGACTAAACTCCTGCTGCTGTTTTCCTAGGTATTTTGTAGAGAGAATTGAAAAAAGTGTATAATTCAGTCAGGTTAATGTGATAATTCCTTCAAAAATTTCTGAAAGGTAGATTTGGAAGGGAAATCCAAGAAAAAAAGAATCTAACAAAAGTAAAATAGTATGTTTCTTAGAAACTGCCAGCCTAAACCCACTTATTACTCTCCTTGATTTGATTACCAGTGTTTAGTGTTTGGTCCGTCAAGCCCTTAAAATGTACCCATTCTGTGGCAGACAACACTGACATAAAAGCAAGAGAATGAAATTCTCCTTATGTTTAGGTGACTATTGGTAGATGAACCTACATGGTGCTGGGGAGCAGGGGGGGGGGAGCTGGATCAGTAGTCAACCTCAGAACTCTATTCAATCTAGTCTTAGACACTAGCTCCATGACCCTGAACAAATCCCAGAACCTGTTTATTACTTAGTTTTCCCAAATGTCAAACAGGAATCACAATAGCACTTATTTCATAGTTTATTGTGAGGATCAAATGAGATAATATTTGTAAAATGCTGACACAGAGTGAGCACTCCCTTATCTCCCCACTAATGAAAGTGATTTCTTCCTCTTTTTTTTTTTTTAATTGTGTCTGCTCATGGACACTATATGCTGTTCTTTTACCTTTTAGATGATCCTTATCCTCAATTATATGGGCTCTCTCTGTGTCTCTGTCTCTGTCTCTACATCTCTATCTCTTTAGGTCTCCTTCTCCCTCTCCTTCTCCCTCTCCTTCTCTCTCTCCTTCTTTCTGTCTTTTCTTTTTCTCTCTATAACTATTTCTCTTTCTCCCTGTCCCTCTCTCCCCTCTCTCTGTTTCTGTATCTCTCTCTCTCGTTCTCTCTCCATCTGTCTTTTTCTCTCTCTTTCCCTGTCTGTCTCTCTAAGTCTCTTTTTCTTTCTCTGCCTGCCTTTGCCTCTGCCCCACCTCTCCCTCTTCCTGTCTTTGTCTGTTGTCTTTCCATAGCTGTTTTCATTCTACATATCCTAACCATATGTCATTTGGGCTCAGACATTTTTGCCCTGCTATTATCTGTGGGAGAGATCTCCAGTCTTAGAGCAGGATGCACTAGGGCCTGCTTCTGCCACTGTGCGATGCCAGATTTCAATTTAGAGTTCAAGGGTCTGCATTCTAGCTTTGCTAATTCCAGCCTTCATGATTGTGGACAAGTCTTCTACATTCTGTTGTCCATTTTCATTGCCTATAAATTGAGGGACTTGAAATGAAAGGTTGGGAAGGTCCCATTAGCTCATAGTTTTCTAATTTGATGGTTCCGTGATAAAGAATACAGAAGAGTTCCATCTCTTTTATGTTAATTTCTAGGGTTCATTCAATGAAGCCAATTAATCATAATGCTATCAGGCTAGCATCACCTTTTATATTATTTCTTCAGTCTTTTTTTTTTCCCTCCATGGAAACAGCTTTTATGAGAATATTCCAAGGGAGAAAGAAAAGGCTTTCTGTGATAGGCAGGTGAAGACTGAGACTATGAAAGAAGATGCCTGATGCTGCTTTTGATGATTTCCTGTCATCAAAATGCATCCCTGAGCTTCTCCTTGTTTGCTATATGGAAAATGCTGGGATGGGAGATGGTTTTGTTATTAACTATGTATGGATAGCCAGACCAAAATGCTATAATGTCAAGAAATTTGGGGAAATCTACCAGAGACTGATGTCAGCTCTCTATATGACTTGAAGGGGGAAAAAATTTGTTTGAACTTATCAGTTATAGGATGGTAATACTTCTAGTTCAGAATGAGCTTTGGGATCCTTTGTCTGTTTATTTTATTTGAAAAGAAAAACAGAAAAGAAATATAAAACAAAATAAAACACAAGAAAACAGTGTCATGTGCCCAACAAAACATTAAGGAGAATTCAAAATATATAACACAAATACCAGATCAAGAAAGTATATCTTTATCTCTATATAAGAAATTATATTCATGAATATCTACTTTTTCTTTACTTCCTTATAATTTGTACTTTAGTTTTCTGCTGAGGACCTTTTTCATTTTATTTTTTCTTCCCTTTTCATTCCTCTCACCACCTCCAAGCAAACTACAGTTAATAAAAGATAAAATTATGTATTCATATGTAAATACAAAGACACATCACACACACACACATACACACACGCACATGCACACACATGCACACATGTCTTTCCTATCCCTGCTGATTCTTGAAGTCTTACTCCATAACTTGCCTTGCTATTACTTAACCTCCCCCCACCCAAGGATTCCTCCCTTGTCTTCTTTCTTCACTCTTTGTTTCCCCATCACCTTTTCCCTCCACCCTTATTTCTTTATGAATTTTGATGCTGTATGTCTCATCATATATATATATGTAGTGCTGCCTATTGAACCCATTCCTGATGGGAATAGGTTTTCAGAACTACCAATACTTCTTCCCCCTCTAATTCTTCTATTTCTATTCTTACTCTGCATTTCATTTGTATAACATGATTATTATTTTTACCTCATCTGCTAGTCTTTCTTTTGAGTTACGCTATTGTTGATATGAATCTTAAACATATAAAAAAACTTTAACATATATATATATATAAAATCTTTAACAATTTGTCCATGTTTAAATAGTTTTTCCATGTTGAGTTCCTTAAAATTGGTTTTGATTTTGCCTAGTATGTATTAAATTTTCTCTTAAGTTTGGGTTCATTTGATAAAAAGTCCTGAAAATTTGCAATTTCATTAAATGTCCATTTTTTCTCATTCAAAATTATAGATAATTTTGCTGGATATGATTTTTTTTTATCATAGTACTAGTTCTTTTGATTGTTGGTAGTAATGATTCTAGGACTCTAGGACCTGTGGTCTTTTACTGTGGCTACTGACAAGTTTTGTACAATTCTAATTGTAGCACCAGCATATTTGAATTTTTTTTCTGGTTTCTTACAAAATTTTCTCTTTGATCTAGGAAGTTTCAAATTTGGCAATAACATTTTTGTGTGTTTTCCACAAAGGATCTGTTTGAAGTGGTGGGTTTTTTCTATTTCTATTTTCCCCTCATGCTCTATCACTCTGGGACAATTTTCTTAGATTATTTCCTGCATTGTTGTGTCAAGGTTTTCATTTTGGTCACAACTTTCTGGCAGTTCAATTATTCTCATACTTTTAGTTTTTGTTTTATTTTCCAGATCTATCATATTTTATATGATATTTCACATTTCTGTTCTGTTAGAATTCTTACAAGGAGCTAAATCCTGGAACTGATAGAGACAATGCTTATGTACTTAGTACTTATTAGAGTTCATACCTTTAAGAGAACATATATAAGGAGGAGCTCCCACAAGCCCACTCTCTCGGAGGTGGAGTCAGATTCATTCTAACTTCCACCTTTGTGCTGGCTGGAGATTTGGAGGAAGAGAGGCTTAAGCTGGCAGAGACAAAGGACTACCAGCAAGAGTCTTGGAACCAAGGAGAGAGACAGGCCTTTTTAAAGCTAACCAGGCTATTTTGAAGGAGACAATAAAGGATCTGGACTTTAATTCCTGGCTGCATTTGAGGTGATTATTACTCTGAGCTGAAACTAAGGCTGCTCCCAGAAGCCCTCTAAGAAACCTGCTCCCAAAGAACATTGTATTTTAGAGAAGAACATTACAATGTTCTATTTCCTCATTCTTTATAATCTGCTTTGTTATTTCTTGGTATCTCATTGCTTCACTGGCTTCTCCTTGCCCAATTCTTACTTTCAAAGAGTTATTTTTGTCTTTGAAACTGAATCTCCTTTTCTAGTTATTTAACTTTGTTTTCATAATCTTCTTGTTTTTCTTGCATGGTTTTCTTTCTTTTTTTTTTTTTATTGTAGCTTTTCTCAATGTCTCTGTGTGGGGCAACAGACCACTAAATTAAATAAATGAGGCATCTCAAAGTAGAAAGCAATGGGGAGTCACTTAAGTTTCTTGAGCAATAGAATGCTGTTGTTAGAGCTGTACTTTCGAGCTAAAATTTGAATAGCCTTACATTACATGACTCGCCAAAATAAGCATTATGAAAGGTGTAGGATATAATTCAAACTCTGAATTCCCATTCCTTTCCTATGTGCTTTGTCAATAAGCAAGGGTCGTCGGACCAATTCAGTCATTGGAATTTCATCAGGAATTGTCAAATGTCTTAAAATTGTACATGGTTATACTCTGTAGGAAGATGGAGAATCACTAGTTGTACAATCCACTTGCAAAAGAAAATATAACATTAACATAATAAGATGTGTCTAAAACATTTGGCAAATTTTAAAGCCTTACATAAATCAGATATAACTTCATGTAAGGTGATACAATTATAATCACTGAATGATTATAGTTTATAATGATAGCTTATATCATTTTATTATTGAGTCAGTTGGTAAGAAACAAACTCCAACTGATTGTCATTTCATAAGATATATCAGAAAATACAGATATTCAAAAGACTCCCAAATTAATGTAAATGAAAATAATTTGTGTTGTTAATTAAGTAATTAAATGTTTTGATTAGTCTCTCTTAAAAATATCACCTAAACCCGAAAGTTTATCTATCCTCAAAATAGACAAAACTGTACATATTTAAGCAAATTTCCAGCTGATAACAACCTTAAAAAACATCTAGTATAAGACTGTAATTTCCCAGATATGGCAAATCAGGGAGGAGTCCTGGTTTGCCCAGGGTCAACAATTAACAAAAAGGAAGCAGAATTTAGACCCAGGTCTTTTAATATCAAACCTCACATGATTTCCACTGCACCAAACTGCTCCCTACATTGGATCCAATATTTAAAGTAGACTCTTTTTTTTTCTTTCTCATTTTTAATTGTTATATATTTTGTTGTTATTTAGTTAACATTTTCACCAATTATCTTTAAATTTTTTTTAAACTTTTGAGTTCTAGATTCTTTTCCTCATTCCCATTCCTACCCCCAATTAAGAAACCATGTGTGAAGTTATGCAATACATTTGCATAAAAGTCATGTTGTTAAAGAAAACATAGCTCTCCCATCCTAATTTAAAAAACAAACACAAGAAAAATGAAGTTAAAAGAGAGAGAGAGAGAGAGAGAGAGAGAGAGAGAGAGTGTGTGTGTGTGTGTGTGTGTGTGTGTGTGTGTGTGTGTGTGTGTGTCAGAGTCCAATCCGCCACTTTACAGATTATGTGGCCAACAATGAAGAAGAAAATGCTCAATATCTCACATTTAATAAATGGCAGAAATGGAATTCAAATTCAGCTTCTCTGATATCAAATACAAGGCTAATTTAACAGATCTTTCTGTGCCTCAAATATAAGATATAATCTACAATTTAGTGCCTTACTTAAAGAGCATGGTCAAACTATTTCATTGGAAATCAGATAATTTAGAACAAGAGAAGAGCATAGAGATCTTGACATAGTAAAAGGATGTTAATCAACATATCTTCAATAAGAACTCAAATTAGAACAACAACAACAACAACAAACAAACAACAACAATAAACTCCATTCAGTTTATATTCATGTCATGGGACCACACAAAGTATGGCATAAATAATAATAATAAATATAAATAAATAAAAATTATAAATATTATAAATAAACAATGACATGTTTCTCTATCACTTGTCAGTTTACAAGCAACTCTCATGCTTATCTCATTTGAACTCACCTGGGAGAAAGGTGATACTCTCTTCATTTTCAATTAAGAGAATCAGTTTGTCTAAGTGGCTGATCCAGTGTTCATATAGCTAGAAAGTGTCAGAGAAAGGATTTGAACTCAGGGCTTCCTGTACTCAAATTCAGAATCTGTTCTACATTGCCATATTGTCTTTCTAAAGACCACAAGATTTGGAGTTAGACAACCTGGGTTAAGTGGACAGCTAAGTGGAACAGAGAATAGAGCACCAGGACATGGAGCAAGAAGACCTGATAATGTCATTAATGGTCCACGGTAGGAGTTAATCCCTGAAATGTGCTCTGAAAGTAACAACAATGCTTCAAAATGGAAATGAGGAAGAAGAGCATTCAGGAATGAGGAGGGGGCAGTCTACATATGGAGGTGGTTAATAATTTTAATATTATTTAAGGGGAATTAATATGCCAGATTATAGAGTATCTAAGAATAAGCATTTATTCATTTGACCTATAGCTAATTCCAAGAAGATTTTTATTTCCCCTTCACTAGGCACAGTAAAAACAATGTATATAAAAGCTTCAAAATGTCATAAAAAAGTTCATTGTGATTCAGCACATTTTGGGTTCAGACAATTCAAAAAGCTAATGATAATTAATGATTTCTGGTGGGTGCACACTTTGTGTACAGTCTTTGATCTTCATGGACCTGACTTTCAACTTGTTAATTTCAATAACACATGAAACAGCAGAGAGATGGCAAGACTTCATTTAAAAGGGGCTTTTCAGAGGTTGGTTAATTGTTATTTTTATAAAATGAGGCATTTTTTTCCTGGAGAATTGTTATCTTCTTTCTCTGGAAAAGTCTGCCTGAAGCAAGCACAACTCAGCTATGAATTTCAAAGAGAAAGTTTCTTTCTGAAAGTATTTCAAATGCTGAAAGAATTTTATAAGTACAATCACCAGTGTTGTGTGTTCACAAAAGGAGATATTCTGAAGTTGGCCAACAAGCAATGCGATCTCAGCTTGGATTAGTTCAGAAAGGGTTCTGTAACAGACCTTTTCCATGCAGAAATCTTGACTTTCTCTCTTGTCATTTATGAACGATTATGTACCTATGATTTTGTCTATGAAAGCCATAGATTAATGGTATATTTAAATACAGATCTTGAAGGGGAAAAAAAAAACATTTTTAATTTAGGTTAATTTAGGTCTGTCCTACTTAATGAATACGAATGCATTTTATGGATAAATGGTAAATTCTAGTTTCTGATGTTCAAAAGTCTTAGAAATGAGAATTTGAAAACAAACACACACGAGATATCAGTTATTCTTTGGGGGTCAGATTTGGTTGTGATCACATAGGTAATAAGAGTCAGATGCAAGATTTGAACCCATATATTTTACACATATACACACAGGCCTATTTATATACATAGGTTTATATTTCTATATCTATTTTATATGTGTACATATATCTACATGCATGCTTATATATACACATCACTTAGCTCTGGATACTTTTCCTTCCCCCTCACTTTTTAGCTTCTTTTTTATGATGCATCCTCCCATTAGAATGTAAATTCCTAGAGCATGATGATAGAAAAATCCATGAGTACATCTAGTTTGGAAATGAAAAAAAAAAGTCTGATGTGGGTACTTTCCCTAATTGCCAGTTCTGAGAGGAGCTCTCCACCCTTTATTAAGATGAAGGGAATTCAGAGAAAAATGTACTTATGTGATTTTGAGTTTCAGGGCTAAAGTGATATGGCAGAATGATGAGGTTCTGAAAGAATGATGAAAAAGTCCAAAGAAATAGAGTTGGGTGAAGATTCCTAACACTTAAGAGTTCACAAATATAGAGATTTAATTAAATACATGCTGATCCATTGATTGATTCCAAACCAAACATTACATTATAAGTTCCCTGAAAGAGTAGAACCTAGTACAATTTTTGTACTGCTGAAGCAGGGTGGCTAGTCAAGAACAAATCAATTTCAAACTCTTCTGGGAGAACTACATCCTAAAAGCTCTCCAAAGTTTCCCAAATGTCTGAGGAGCTTTTCCTAAAGAGACCACAAACTTCCTTCTTTCCTCAAAATACTAATGTGGGATATATGATAGAAGGAATTGAAAGCTTCCTATTCCCAGATGTTCTCTGAAATGATTAGAGCATGTGATGCTCCAAACTATATGGCAATAATATCAGAGAAAGAAAGATTGAAAGATGCTGGCTAGAGAAAGATTGCAGACAGAGGACCATAGAAATGACAGTGTTCCACCAAAATGACTCATTCTCCTCTTACCTTCCATTCTTCTTTATATCTTTTTTGCTTGTAAGAGTTCTCAGATTCAGTTTATTGCATCACTTAAATGTAGATACTGATGTCATTCTAATGGACTAAGACAGTCTGAAGACCAGAGAGAATGCCTTTTCAAAACCCATGAATCCCTTGGCAGGATCTTCTTCCTTCTCGGCAGCACTTTCAAAATTTCTTCTCCATTAACGAATTTTATTTGATTTGATTCTTTTCTTTCTCTGATGAAGTGGGAGGAAGTAAGTAATCAAGTCACTGATTGGAAAGCTTATCAGAGGACATTGGTGGAGGGTCATGTCATAAATAGATGGGGGCATGAGGATAGGCAGTAAGCAGATGGCACAAAAACAACATGGAGCACAGGGAGACACAAAGGGGATGAGACCAACAGCAAAGAATGCTTTGTCTATTAGCTACCACTCTGGGAAATTCCCCTGCTTCCAGATTGTGTGGCTCAGAGCCCAGGTGTAGTGGCTGTTTCAAAAGTTTCTTAATAAGGACTAATCAAGCAAGAGGGATGGAAAATCACCTTTGTAATGGCTGTCTGCAATGCCACTTCAGAGAAAGGGTAGCTACAACTCATTTGTTATGACATGTGGCAGCAAACCAGATGTTCAAGACTGAGGATCAGGTGGGATATATTTCTCCTTTGGAAAGGTACGGTACAAGTCCAACTCCAGTGACAGCTTAACCATGTTGCTGGTATTTTGTACTTTAATTTATGAGTAGGAAATCTGAATTTTATCTTTGATTCTGTCTAAAAAGCATCAAAAATGTTCATGTTATGTTATAAGGAACATAATCTAAACAATAATTTGTGATAAAGTTGAAGATCTACCTCACAAATCAGAAGTATGGTAAGAAGGACACATAAAGGCACCTTAGATTCTAAGTGTGGGAAAACCTATTGATATCCCAGGTGACCCTGGGAAGACCAGTTAGCTTTTTCTGAGCATCAATCTTCTCCTTTGGGGATAATAATAACAACTCCTCACAGAGTCCATTGGTGGCTTAAATGGGCTAATGATGCACAAATCTGGAAAAGTACAATATAAAAGATCAGCCATCACCCACATTATAAAACATCAAGAGCCTCCATGATAAAACCACCTCACATTTATGCAGTAATGCATATTTTCCCTCTGGAGGCAGCAGATTTAAGCATTATTGTGCCCATTTTGTAGATATGGAAAGTGAGGCTCACAGAGCTTGTCTTGGAGAGCATCATGAAAAAGAATTGAAGCCAGATCTCAAAGCTATGTTCTTGTGATACCAAGTCTAATAACTCATTCAGAAAGGTTTGCATAATCATTAAAATTTTGCAAACAAATTGAACCTTTTAATAATCCACTAAGGTGCATTCTATATATGCTATTATCTCCATCTTATAGATGAAGAATGTGAGACTTGAGTAAAGAGATTTGCCCAGGGCCAAAGATTTGGTATCTGAAGTAGGATTTGAACTCAGATTGCCCCCCCCCCCAAAAAAAAAAAATCATAAATCTAGTGCAGGAAAAGGGCCTCAGAGTCTCTTTCATTTTACACATAAAGGAAATCAAGTTTCAGGAGGTTCACTGATCTGATCAAGATCACAAAGGGAAGGATTAAACCTCTGATTCTGGCACTGAAGAAACAGTTGTTGTGTTCCTAACCTCAAGGCCAGAAATTCATATATTAATTTATTTATCCATATCCATTCTCTCTGGACTATCCAGTTCTGATCTAGGAAGCTTATTTAGCAACACTACCACATTTTCACTGAGTTTTCTTCAGGTCTCCATTTATTGTGCTGATATGATAGGAGAAGAAGGAAGGGAGGGAGGGAAGGAAAAGAAGGAGAGAGGAAGAGAGGAATGGAAAGAAGGAAAGATAGAAAGAATAAAGGAGAGAGTTGGGAGGAAGAAGCATTAACTAAGTAGCAACTACATTCCAAGCTCTGTGCTAAGTACTTTACAACTATTATCTCTTTTACTCCTTACCACAAATCCCAGGTGTAAGCATTATTATTATACCAATTTTGTACTTGAGGAATCTGAGACAGTCAGAGATTGAATGCTTTGTTCAGAATCATACTAGCAAATGTCTGAGGTTGAATGTGAACTCAGGTTTTTCTGACTCCAATTCCAACACTTTATTCACTAGGTCACCCTTCTAAAAACAAAAATAAAACACAAAACCGAAAAAAAAAAAAAAAGAAAAGAAAACCTCAGGTAGAAGGAAAGCAAAGTGTAGCAGGCATCTGAGGATAAGCTTGGGCTAAATTTTTTTGGGTTCTGAATTCCTTTTGATTTTGATTCTTTGAACCTAAGAAATTTTCAGAATAAAAATAATTAGCACTTTATATATGTTATATATATATATGCATATGGTATACACATGAATATGTACTTGTATATAACATATACATGATTGTATATATGCATATAGATAGAATATATGTATATATACATGGCTATATATAATATGTATACATACATATATATTCTATCTATATACATATATATCATCTATATCATATGTCCATAATACATTTTATCACTTGTATTAAATTTTAAATTAAAATTTGCACATTTATGCTTGTGTATATATAAAGGTAGGTAGTATATATACATATGGATATATGCACATAAATATATACATAAATGTACACACCTCTGTTTGTATAATCATAAAAAAAAAAAAGAGGACAATGAGCCAGCTTTCTGAAAGTTACAAAAGCAAACAGGATACATATCTAAAATAAACAACTCAGCTAAAAAAATCTCAAGTTAAAATAATGGTATAACATTAAAGTCTTGACTTAACAGCCTTATAGGGGTATGAATTTCAAAAAGTAGGTCTAGGAAAATAGCTCCCAAATGCTGAGAAATCTGTGATCTAGTAATAGCTTCTGTTGTGCCCTGGTTCTTATCACTGGTCATGTAGTAATCTCTTGATACTGGCATTTATTGTTTGCATTTGTGGACATTGATCTGCATGTCAAATTGTCAGTTTTCTCATCTATACTATGAGAGGGTTGGACTTGTTGATCTCTAAGAGCCTTTTTAGCTTTTTATGTATGATCCTTTTACCTGAACTAGTTGCTTGATCTTGAGTCCTTGGTAATAAAATCTCAAAAGCAGATACTTGTTGCTGTCTATAAAACCCAGTTTTAATGCCATGTTATAAAGACGATAATCTAGGCAATAATTATGCATGCGTCTGTCATCCAGATTGTAGAATGATAGGATTTATAATTATATGGAAGCTTAGTAATCCATCCTCCAAATTTTACACATCATTCAATCAATTAATATTTATTAAGTGTATACTATATGTTTGGCACTCTGCTAAGGGTTTGGAAAAAAAAAAACTGGTTGCAGGTCATGCTTCTGTTCTCAGGAAGTTCACAACTGAAGAGAGGACAACATATGTGCTATATACAGAGTAAATGAAGGGAATATCAGAAGGAAAGCACAAAAGCTGATACAGAGAAAGTTCTCCTAGATTGTGCCCTCTTAAAAGAGGGCAGGGAAATTGGTGGAGCTAAAGAGGAAGATAATTTCTGAATCGGGTAATGGACAGTCTAGTGAAAAAGAGATAGGAGGTAGAGAATCTTAAGCAACACGGAGGAACCGAAGTTATATCATCCCAGAGCATTTAAACAACTTGTCGAAAGTCACAATGCTATTTATTAGCAGCACTGTGATGACCATGCAGATATTTTGATTCCACAACCAATCCTCATTCTAATATATCTGACAAAGAGCATCCGATCTTCTCCCCGCCTCTTGCCAGTTTTTCATGTCTTTATATATCTGTTCTTCCTGACTTTTAAAGGAAGAGAGAAATTGCTGAGATTCCTTCCTAAAGCAGATCAAGCCATCTCCTTCTATTCTGATCCTTTCTCACCTAGTTCTATCAATCAATCTCCCCAGTTGTTATATATCTTCAAACTCTCCCTCCCAAGGAATGAACTCCTTTTCCTCTAGCCAACTTTTTTTGTTTTTCTGTGTCTCTCTTTGTCTCACTCTCAAAAACAGACATACACATACACACACATAGTCACTCCTTGGCAATATGCTAGTTCTCATGAAAGTGTTTTCCTTTCAACTTCATAGTTTCACTGGTATGAATACTATAGATGCTCTCACATGTATCATGACCTTTGAATGAGATTTTGTTAAAAACAAAACACAAAACAAAGTAAACACACATACACATATATACATATACATTATATATATATACATATATATATACATACACTAAAAACAAATACACAAATATATGTAGCTACATATTTATATCACTTTATTATATTACATTGTTATATCATAGCAGAGCATATTACCTGATACATATGTCATGTATGTATTACACATGTGTACATATAAACATAGTGTATAACACACATATATGCATACATATATGTATATCTCTGTGTGTATATGTATGTGTTATATACATAATCAAATAAGGTCACTAGACTAATTATAGTGCAGAAAGTAGTAATCTTCCATTCATTTACCAAAGTGAGAATTTGTCTATAGTGCAGCTCTAAGCATGTTACCATTCTGCTACTTAATAATGTCTGAAACCACCTTATCCCCACATCTGGAATCAAATATAAAATGCTTTACTTTTTATTTAAATCCTTCTTAGCCCAGGCATCCTTGCCCCTCTCCAATGTCCTCACATCTTCCTCTCTGGTACACACTCATCTAGCCAATGATGTTGACTCCTTTGCTCTTCCATGATCTAGACATTCCAAACCTCAGCTCTAGGCATTTTCTTGGGGCATCCCCCATTCCTAGAACTTTTTGCCCTCCTCCTCTCTATCTCTTGACCTCCTTGGCTTCCTTTAAGTTTCAATTAAAATTCCATCTACAATAGAAAGCCTTTCCCAAAACCCCTTCATTTTATCTCCTTTCCTTTTTCCCCATTAGTATAGTTATTATATTCATTATTTTATTAATTATGCATATTATTTTATTTTTTAAAATTTCATTTGTTTTTTTTTCATTATTTTATCTTTTTATCCCATATATTGCTTATTTGTACATGTTTGTAATTTCCTTCATTAAACTTTGAAATTCATGAAGTCAGAGAATATATTTTGCCATTTTTCTCAGCAAGAAGTGCCTGATACATAATAAGTAGTTAATAAATTCTTACTGACTGATGGATTGGTGGATAGAAGATGGCCTTGAAGCCAGGAAGAAATAGGTTCAAATTTTGCTTCTGATGCACAAGGTATGTGACCTTGAGGAAATCACTGATGGACAATTTTCTAAGTCTCAAAATTTCAGAGAAGTATCAACCTGCATCACAATAGGTAAATTCCTCATTTTTGAATCCTTGTGATAATGAAATGTGAAGTCCCATCCCTAGTCTTCTAATAACCATAGCTTATGCCTTTAAGTAAAATGCAGAGAATAATAAAGAAACCAATAAACATTTATGAAGCACCTGCTACATATTTGCCCAGGTGTTATGCTAGATCCCAGGGATGTAAAGATAGAGAAGGAAAAAACAAACCCTTTCTTCCCAAGGAGAAAATAGGTGGGGAAAAGGAGCAAAAAAAAAAAAAGGAAAGAAGGGAGGGCAGAGTCAAGATGGTGGAGTAAAGGCAGGGACACACCCAAACTCTTTCCCAAATCTCTCTCAATACCTTTAAATGATGGCTCTAAACAAATTCTGGAACAAGATAGCTCAAAATAAAAAAAAAAGGATACAGTAAATCAATTTTGCAGCTGAAGACAACTTATAAAGTCAGCAGGAAAGGTCTATCACACTAGGGTGAGGGTGAAGTGCAGTAGGTCACACCAGCATAGGTCCAGCACAGGAAAGTAGGAATAGGTCTCTGAGAGACTAGAACTATGGCAGCAGTGGCAATGTCCATACTTCTCACCCTACAGACACCAAAGGTAACATAGAAGTTCATATGAGGTACAGAGGAAGAACCAATACAGAGGTGTTAGAGGGGGAGAAGGGTTCATAGTTTTGAAAACTTACTCACATCAGTAATGAGTTAAATAGGGAACACTTCATATATATTTATATAGATATATAGATATTATATATATATGTACATATAGCACTGATCAAAATCTATGAAGAAATAAGAGAGATATGGTTAGGATAAGGTAGGGATGTGTAGATTTATGAAAATTGGACAAAGTGTGTAGATTAATAAGCAAGGGACCATTGGTTCTTGTCCTTCATTCTTAAAGAGGACCAAAATGACTTCACTATGTTAGAATCGAGATGCACTGTTTCTGACTGGAGGTTGTTCTGATCAATATGAGCTCAAAATGATCTGCTGCAGGTCAGATACTATTTTCTTATGAACATCTGAGGAGGATTCTCTAATTTTGTGCATCTCATGTTTCTTTTGGGTTAACTCAATTCCACTTTGCTCATAGAGCACAGCACTTTCTCTGATGAGGGCACAGCATGCTAGGCAGTCCTTTGTCAGTGTCGCTCATGACATACATTAGATTCTATTTTTTTTTAGGAGAGAGGCAAGTGTTCATTTGACATTTAAACAATGTGGCCACTCCAACAGAATTGTGTTCTCTGCAGTAGATTTGGAATGCTTGGCAGTTTAGTTCGAGAAAGGACCTCAGCATCTGGCATTTTCCCTGACACATGGTGTGTTCAGGAAATACTAGTACTTCTGGTGTGAAAGCTGCTTAGATCTTTATAGAGCTGCTTTCCACTTTTGATGTCCACCTGATACACCTAACTCTTACTTATGGCTCCAAGAAGCTGTAGCATGTACAATAGCCATACAATGGAAACACATTTTGTCCAACAGGCTAAATCACATTGAAAAATCTCCAAAAATATATTTTTTTTGACAAGTGACCATTTGGCATTCAAACAATTTGGCCACCCCAAAGGAGTTGGGCTCTCTGAAGTTGAGTTGGAATGCTCGGTAGCTTAGCTGAAGAAAGAACTTCAGTGTCTGGTATCTTATCCTGCCAGGAGATCTTCAAAATCTTCCTAATATCATTCAAATGGAAGCAATTCAGTTTTCTGGTATGGTGCTGGTATGCTGTTCAGGTTTCACAGGCACACAACAATGAGGTCAGAACAATGGCTCTATAGATCTTCAGTTTGGTAGTCAGTCTAATTCCTTTACTCTCACACTTCTCTGGAGCCTCCCTAACACTGAGTTAGCTCTGACAATGTGTGTGTAAATCTTATTATCAATGTGGGCATCCCTGGAAAGTAGACTGGCAAGGTAAGACAACTTATCCCCACCATATAAAACTTCATCATTTATGGTAACTGATGGTCCCACATATGAATGGTGGGATGCCGGCTGATGGAGAATCTGAGTTTTTTTGGTGTTGTTAGGCCAAAATTAGCACAAGTAGCAGAGAATTGATCCATAGTTTGTTGCATCTCAACTTGGGAAGCTGTATTGAGTGTACAATCATCTGCAAACAAAAAATCATGCACTGACACTCCTTAGTTTTGGCCTTTTCAAGTTGAAGAATTCATCGTTGGTGTAGTAGCTGATTTTGATTCCATGTTTGTACTCATTGAAGGATTTTGACAACATGGATGAAAATATCATGCTAAAATATCATGCTAATGATGAAAATATCATGCTAAAAATACAAGCATACAGCCTTGTTTTACTCCATTGGTGACTGGGGAAGCTGGCGAGCATTGCCCATTGTCCAGAATTTAGACAAGCATGTCATTATGAAATTGATGTATTACACTGATGAACTTCTCTGGGCAACCAAAATTTGACGTAATTTTCCATAAGACTGATGAATGATAGTATCAAAGGCATTGGTCATATCTACAAATATTGTATTTAGACTTCTGTTCTACTCCTGGAATTTTTCCTGGAATTGTTGGCAGTAAACTCCATATCAAATGTTCCTCAGTCCCTTCTGAAGTCACATGGATTCTCAGGTAGATGACCTTTTTCTAGGTTTAGGGTCAGCCTATTAATAGTAAACTGGCAAGAATCTTGACAGTAATGACTAAGAGAAGGTGTTCAGATTAAGGGGAGTGGGATAAGGTGTGTAGATTAATGGAAATGGGATAAATAAATAAAGAAAGAAAGAATGGGGGAGAAGAAAATGAAGAAATCCCATGGGTGTTGGGAATGTTAAATAATATCAAGACAAGTTAAGGAGCCGAATTAAAGTAGAAGAGGTAGCAGGGAAAGGAAATAAGAGTTATACACAAACACTACAACAAGGATTATGAATAGAATTTATTAGGGAAAAAAGTCGGGCTAGTAATCATTGATCTTAGACAAAATCAAATATAAATATGTTATATATTATAAAAGAGATCTTTGCAGAAAACTGAATGGGATCACAAAGAGATAGACCCTTTGCTCAGCAACCCATGACACTTACACAAAAAATCGATTATGTAATAGGGAATAAAAGCCTTAAAATCAAATGTAAAAAGGGCAGAAATATTAAATGTACTCTTTTCAGTTCATAATCCAATAAAAAAATCACATTCAACGAAGGGCAGGGGAAGGATAGAATCAAAGTTAATGAAAAACGAAATAATCTAAGTTTAAAGAACAAATACATCAAAGAACAAATCATAGAAACAATCAGTAATTTCATTATAAACAATGACAACAGGGAGAGCTAGATAGTACAGGGAATAGAACACTGGGCCTGAAGACAGGAGCACTTAGTTCAAAGCTGGCCTCAGACACTTAACTGTTACTCCCTGTATGATCCTAGATAAGTTACTTAAGCCCAATTACCTCCCCCTAAAAAAAAAAAATGACAGCAGGCAGACATGAAACTACAATTTATTGTATGCAGTACTGAAGGGGAAATGTATTTCTCTATATTCTTACAATAATGGGGGAAAAAAAGAACATAGCAATGAATTATGCATGCTTCTAAAAAACTTGGAAAAGCACAAATGAAAAATTCTCTATTAAGTAGGAAATTAGAAATCGTGAATATCAAAGGTGACTTAATAAGATTAAAAATTTATAAAAGAAAGAAAAAATATTTGAACTAATAAATAAATCTAGACTTTGGTTTTATGAAAAAAAATAAACTATTAATTAATTATTTTTAAAAAAGAAAATCGAATATCTAGTCTCAAAAATGAAAATCATGAAATCATTACCAACAAAGTAGAAATTAAAGCAATCTTTAAGAGATATTTTGCCTAATTATATGCCAATAAATCTTACAATCTGAGTGAAATTGATGAATACATACAAAATATAAATTACCAGAATTAACAGATCAAGAAATGGAAAATCTAAATAATCCCATTTTAGGAAAATTAATTGAACCAATCATTAATGAACTCCCTAGGAAAACACCCTCAGGGACAATGGGTTCAGGAGTGACTTTTACCAAACATTTAAAGAACAATTAATTCTAATACTATATAAACGATTTATAAAATAGGAAAAGAAGAAGCCCTACCAAACTTCTTTTATTACACAAATATGATGCTGATACTTAATCTGTGAAGAGCTAAAACAGAGAAAGGAATTTGTAAATAAATTTCCCTAGTGAATGTTGATGCAAAAATTTTGAACAAAACATTAGCAAGTTGATTAAAGCAATATATCATAAGGATTATACACTATAACAAGGTGGAATTTTACTAGCAGTTTAGTATTAAGAAAACCATCAACAGAATTGACCATATCAATAACAAAACTTATAGAAATGATATGATTATCTCAATAAAGCTTAACAGTCTTTGGACAAAATACAAGAATCATTCTTACTAAAAACACTACAGAGCTTAGGAATAAAGGGACTATTTCTTAAAAGATAAGAAGTTTCTATCTAAAATCACCAGCAAAAATAATTTGTAATGAAGATAAGTTAGAAATCGACCCAATTAGATTGTTGTGAAGCAAGGATGCCCATTACCATCAATCTTATTCAATACAGTATTAGAAATGTTAACTTTCACAAGAGAAGAAAAGAAAATTAAAGGAATCAGAGAAAACAATGAGGAAACAAGACAATTTGCAGTATAATGGTATATTGAGAGAACTCTATAGCATCAACTAGAATAGATTAAATGTTAACAACTTTGGTAAAATTTTAGAATACAAGGCAAACTCACATAAATCATCAGCATTTCTTTACATCAACATCAAGAAATAGAAATTTCATTTAAAATAACTCTAAACAAGACAAAATACTTAGGAATCCATCTGCCAAGAGAAACCCAGGGATATATGAATATAAACACAAAAACACTTTTGAAACACATAAAATCAGATTTAAACAATTGAAAAAATATCAATTTCTCATAAACAGGCAAAGTCAATATAATAAAAATGATACTTCTGCCTAAACTAATTTACTTATGAAGCACCATCACCATTCAAACTAAATTACCAAAACATTGTCAGATAAAACTAGAAAATACAATAACAAAATTTACTGGGAAGAATAAAAAGTGAAGAATATTACAGAAATTAATGAAAAAAAAAAGCAAAGAAAAGTAGCTATATTATAAAGCTGTAACCATAAAAACTATATTATTCTGGTTAAGAAATAGAGATGTGAATGAGTTGGTTTGGTATACAAAATACAGTAGGCAATGACAGAATTAACCCAGTGTTTGATTAAAACCCCAAACTCTAGTTTTGGGGACAAGAACTCATTGCTGGAAAAGAAAAGAACACAAACTAGGAACAGAACAACGTCTATACTCTATAACAACATATGGATTAAATGGGACTATGCTATAGATCTAAAGGGGAACACCGTAAGCAAACTAGAAGAGCAAAGAATAGTCTACCTGTCAGATCTATGGGAAAAAAAAAATATTCTTGATCAAACAAGAAATAGAGAGCATTATGCAAAGCAACATACATAATTGTATGTTAAACTAAAAAGCTTTTATACAAACAAACCAATGCAATTAAGATTAGAAGGAAAGCAGAAAGCTAGGAAACGATCTTTACAGCAAGGGTCTATGATAAAGAATTCATTTCTCAAATATAAAGAGAATTGAATCAAGTTTATTAGAATACAAGCTATTCTCAAATTGATAAATGGTCAAAAAATATGAACAAGTAGTTTTCAGATGAAGAAATCAAAGCTATCCATAGGCATATGAAGAACTACTCTAGATCACTATTGTGTAGAGAAATATAAATTAAAACATCTCTGAGATACCAATGTGACAAAAAAGGAAAGTGGTGAATATGGGAGAATATATTGGAAAATTGGGATATTAATGCACTTTGGGTAGAATTGCAAACTGATCCAAATATTATGAAGATAAATTAGAAACTAGGACTAAAGGATGATTAAACTTTGCATATCCTTTGATTGATCCAGTAATACCATGACTAGGTCTGTATTCCATGGAGATGACAAAGTAAGAAAAAAAGAACTATGTATACCAAAAATATTTATAACATCCCATTTCATGGTAGAAAACTATTAGAAATTGAGGGTGACTATCAATTAAGGAATGACTGAATATATATGAATGTTAAAAATACTATTGTGCAATAAGGAATGATGAACAGGTGAATTTCAGAAGACCCTAGAAAGACTTATATGGAAGGGTGCTATATTGCTATGTGCTCATGTAAATTATGCATAATGCCTCCCATATTGATGGATTTATGTATACCATGTATATCTGTTACAAAGTTCTGGCCCATATTGATGGATTTATCTGAGACCACTGTTCAGCCACCTGCCAACCATATAATGGGTAAGTCAATCTAGCTGAAGCAGTAATTGCCCTGAGAGAAAACCAAGTGCTAGCATGTATCAATCTGGTTGGGCCACCACCACCATCACCTTGACCACTAAGTGATAGACAAAAAAAGAGTCTATCTAAAGCTATGGGAGCTTTGGAGATGTATGTGCTGATACCATATCCACAACTGCTGAAGACCCAAAAGAGAAAGTTCTTGTCAATAAAATCTTTGGCATTGTCAAGTTATTCAACAGCAGAAGTAGATGATTCTGTCTATAGAAATAACATTAGAGAAGAGCCATTATCTCCTTCTTTGTCACTCATAACATATTCTAAGCTTTAAGGTGTGGTGTAGAAAGTGTACTTTTTGAAGCTAGCATACTTGTGGAGTCCAATGAGTAAAGGTGGGAACACAAGCCTTGTCTTGATTAGTTCTACTTAGTACCTTGTTTCAGGTTCTGGCCAAAACAACTTCTTGTAAGATTAGATCAACTCTAATTACTTAGCAGTTAGTAAGGATTCCAACAGGGTGCAAAAAAAAAAATAAGCACAAGAAAAAACACTGAACATAGCATTAACAACATTCTGTAATGATCATTTTTTTAAGTTATAATTTTTTATTGACAGAACCTATGCCTGGGTAATTTTTTACAACATTATCCCTTGTACTCACTTCTGTTCTGACTTTTCCCCTCCCTCCCTTTACCCCCTCCCCCAGATGGCAAGCAGTCCTTTACATGTTAAATATGTCACAGTATATCTTAGACACAATATATGTGTGCAAAACTGAATGGTTCTCTTGTTGTATAGGAAGAATTGGATTCAGAAAGTAAAAAAAAAAAAAAATAACCCGGGAAGAAAAACAAAAATGCCAACAGTTTACATTCATTTCCCAGTGTTCTTTCTTTGGGTGTAGCTGCTTCTGTCCAACATTGATCAATTGAAACTTAGTTAGATCTTCTCTTTGTCGAAGAAATCCACTTCCATCAGAATACATCCTCATACAGTATCATTGTTGAAGTATATAATGATCTCCTGGTTCTGCTCATTTCACTCAGCATCAGTTCATATAAATCTCTCCAAGCCTCTCTATATTCATCCTGCTGGTCATTTCTTACAGAACAATAATATTCCATAACATTCATATACCACAATTTACCTAACCATTTTCCAATTGATGGGCATCCATTCATTTTCCAGTTTCTAGCCACTACAAACAGGACTGCCACAAACATTTTGGCACATACAGGTCCCTTTCCCTTCTTTAGTATGTGATGATCAATTTTGATGAAGTTAGCTCTTCTGAGCAACATAAGCTGAGAATAGTACAAAGGAGTCACAAAATAAAATTTTATCCATATCCAGATAAAGAACTGATAGACTTGGAATACAGATTGAAGCATAGTTTTTTTTTTTCCTCTTTTTGATTTGTTTCTTTTTTTTCACAACTATAGCTAAATGTAAATGTATTTTACACGATAATACATATATAAACTAGATCAAACTGCTTAACCTCTTCAGAAGAGGAAAAGGGGAAGAGAGGGAAGAAGACAACTTTTGAACTCAAAATCTTATAAAAATGCATTCTAAAATGCAATGTATCTAAGGATGATGTATATCTGGGGGGAATGAAATACTATTAATTTGTTAAAAGAAAAAAAAAAAAGGAAGGAAGGAAAGAAGAAAAAGACTAAGAGAGGATAAGAATGTTATTGATTTATCTATTTTGTAACCCCTGCATCTAGTATAAAATTGTGGAACATAGTAGAGACTCAGTAAATTTTTATTGATTAATGAACTTTGTTTTTCATATAGATTAAACAATATTGTATGTCTAAAGGGAGTAGAGGAATAGGAAAATGTAGAGAGAGAGAGGAAAAAAAAGAGTTTAAGGCAGCACAAAGCAGGAATTTTTTCCCTGCATAATTGGCTTGGGCAGCCTGTCCATCTAATCTAGATGACTCACATCCTAATCAACCACATGTTGATCTGGACTGATTGCTAAGGTGACCACCAATGATTTATCT
Source organism: Antechinus flavipes (assembly GCF_016432865.1). Taxonomy (NCBI): domain Eukaryota; kingdom Metazoa; phylum Chordata; class Mammalia; order Dasyuromorphia; family Dasyuridae; genus Antechinus; species Antechinus flavipes. The sequence continues at coordinate 668,072,051 of NC_067399.1, forward strand.
TCTGCAGTCTTGCCTTTCTCCAGTCATTTTTGGGCCACATACAGAAATGGGCACAACCTCATTAAATCTTCCCCTCAGGATGGCAGGACACTATCTGCTTTTGGCTGATGAGAAGCATAAGAGTAGCTAATTAGCTCACCCAAGGTTATCAAGGCAGTTGAATTTGGCTCTGGAATGAATAGCTAAGGATTCTTGTTCATGTAGCACTCTGTTCATCAGCGTGAGTACAATGCCATCTTACAAAACTGAGGTACTAATAGTAGATGGGAACAAGCTTCATTTTTAATGAAATGGCAGAAAAGATGTGATTGTTCTCCAGTCTGTGCACAGGAAGCACAAAAGACCAGATTTCAGAAGTCCTTCTTTATGGCAGAAAGTCTCTTGATCAGAAGAGAAAATATTCTATCTGTACTGCCTTCATAAGTTGTATGACCAGAGAAGCTCTGACATGATCAGCCTTCTGGTTAAGTCTCCTTAACTCATCTAGCCAGGTCCTCTGGTCACAGACACTAGGGGGCTCTCCCTCTATTCTTAGGTCCCATGTTGAAGAATTCTTCATTCTTGGTAGGATCTTGAGGGCATTACAATCTACTTAGCCAACTCTTGAGAACATATGGTTACCTCCAGGCCAGTCAAGTTGTCAGTCAAGGATATAAAGTAGTTCACCAGGTAACAGTGGAAAAAATTAAAGGAACACAGAATAGATTAAATAAAGCAGAATTAAAGTAGGGCAGAGTATAAATACTGGATTTACTATCAGGAAGAAAATATGAGTTCAAATCCTGCTTTAGATACTTGCAAATTCTGTGACTGGGCAAGTTCTCTCTGTTTCACTATCTTTACCAGCTTCTGAATTTCCTCAACTTAAAATGAGGGGATTGGAATTAATGCCCTATATTATCCCTTCCAGTTCCATATCATATAAGTCAGGGAATCTTAATTTTATTTTTGTTATATCCTTAACCCCTCTGTTAGTCTTATGTTAGTCTTATCACAGTATTTTTTTTAATAAATAAAACAAAATTTATGATTACATAGAAAACTGGATCACATTGAAAAACTATTATTAAAATGTTGGTTTTTTTTTTAAAAATAATTACCCAGATCCTACTTTAAGAAGCCTTGATATAAGTGAAATTTAGGAAGATGGAAAGATATATAAATTTTAAAATATAATATAAAATTGATAAAGGTTCACCCACACACTGTTATGATGTGATAGGAAAATTCTAAGAGCTTACTTAATTCTTTTGATGAATTCATCAATAGTGTCTGTGCTTAAATTACAAAAAAGTTTTCACACAAATAAAGTCAGACTTAAATAATTGGAAAAATATTAAGTGCTCTTGGATAGGCCGAGCGAATATAATAAAGATGACAATACTCCCTAACTAATCTATTTATTTAGTGCTATACCAATCAGACTTCCAAGAAAATATTTTAATGATTTAGAAAAAATAACAACAAAATTCATATGGAACAATAAAAAGTCGAGAATCTCAAGGGAATTAATGAAAAAAAAATCAAATGAAGGTGGCCTAGCTGTACCTGATCTAAAATTATATTATAAAGCAGCAGTCACCAAAACCATTTGGTATTGGCTTAGAAATAGATTAGTTGATCAGTGGAAAAGGTTAGGTTCACAAGACAGAATAGTCAACTATAGCAATCTAGTGTTTGACAAACCCAAAGATTCTAAATTTTGGATAAGATTTCATTATTTGATAAAAACTGCTGGGATAACTGGAAATTAGTATGGTAGAAATTAGGCATGGACCCACACTTAACATCACATACCAAGATAAGATCAAAATGGGTCCATGACCTAGGCATAAAGAACGAGATTATAAATAAATTAGAGGAACATAGGATAGTTTATCTCTCAGACTTGTGGAGGAGAAAGAAATTTGTGACCAAAGATGAACTAGAGACCATTACCGATCACAAAATAGAAAATTTTGATTATATCAAATTAAAAAGCCTTTGTACAAACAGAACGAATGCAAACAAGATTAGTAGGGAAGCAACAAACTGGGAAAACATCTTACAATTAAAGGTTCTGATAAAGGCCTCATTTCCAAAATATATAGAGAACTGACTCAAATTTATAAAAAATCAAGCCATTCTCCAATTGATAAATGGTCAAAGGATATGAACAGACAATTTTCAGATGAAGAAATTGAAACTATTACCACTCACATGAAAGAGTGTTCCAAATCACTTTTGATCAGAGAAATGCAAATTAAGACAACTCTGAGATATCACTACACACCTGTCAGATTGGCTAAGATGACAGGAAAAAATAATGATGAATGTTGGAGGGATGCGGGAAAACTGGGACACTAATGCATTGTTGGTGGAGTTGTGAACGAATCCAACCATTCTGGAGAGCAATCTGGAATTATGCCCAAAAAGTTATCAAACTGTGCATACCCTTTGATCCAGCAATGTTTCTATTGGGCTTATACCCCAAAGAGATACTAAAAAAGGGAAAGGGACCTGTATGTGCCAAAATGTTTGTAGCAGCCCTGTTTGTAGTGGCTAGAAACTGGAAAATGAATGGATGCCCATCAATTGGAGAATGGCTGGATAAATTGTGGTATATGAATGTTATGGAATATTATTGCTCTGTAAGGAATGACCAGCAGGATGAATACAGAGAGGCTTGGAGAGACCTACATGGACTGATGCTAAGTGAAATGAGCAGAACCAGGAGATCATTATACACTTCGACAACGATATTGTATGAGGATGTATTCTGATGGAAGTGGATTTCTCTGACAAAGAGACTTAACTGAGTTTCATTGGAGAAATGATGGACAGAAACAGCTACACCCAAAGAAGGAATACTGGGAAATGAATGTGAACTATTTGCATTTTTGATTTTCTTCCCGAGTTATTTTTACCTTCTGAATCCAATTCTCCCTGTGCAGTGGGAGAACTGTTCGGTTCTGCAAACATAGATTGTATCTAGGATATACTGCAACATATTTAACATATATAGGACTGCTTGCCATCTTAGGGGGGGGAGGAGGGAGGGAGGGGAAAAAACGAAACATAAGTGATTGCAAGGGATAACGTCGTGTAAAAATTATCCTGGCATGGATTCTGTCAATACAAAGTTATTATTAAATAAAATAAAATTTAAAAAAAATAGTGTCTGTGCTTTTGTGCTCACGTTAATTGGGGTTGGCATAGGAACTTCCAGCATTTTTTGTAAAACAAAGCAATTAATGAACCAACAAGATTTTCCTGGACTTAAGAATATTATCTGGCCTCCAGCGTGAAGACACTCACAAAACCTGTGTCAAGGATACTTTTGAGGAGTGCACTTTGCAAACTTCAAGTTCTAAATAAATTGGAATTATTATTGGGGAGGCAATAAATGATCAATAAAATCATTTCTTTTTAGCAGGAAAGGGGCAATTTGATTAGATAACATTAATGAAGAAGGGACATAATCAGAATGGTTTTATGGCTTCTTTGGGTACCAATTTGATCCTTGGAGGCTAATAGCAGAGTAAGAATAATTAACAATGAAGAGGGTTTGTTTAGGGGTAGTGCGCACCAGGGCACAAACACTCAAAGATCAAGGAGGATTCAATAAGAACTCTTCTAATGAATGAAATAGGATGAGGAATCAATCGAGAAATAACTATTTTTTTTTAAATTTTCCAAAGAATATTTTGAATTTAATTAAGTTATTTGAAAGCTTGGGCACTTAGATGACTATGACCAGTTCTAGGTCAATTCTTCAGGACTTTAAGGATGACATGTTATAATGGGAAGAAGACAATTGAAAAAGATCTTCTTCAAAGGGAATGTACCAAAAGAATATTTATAGGAATTGGAGAACTTTGGGGAGCCAAGATAGTAGAGTAAGCAGTAATTCACTGTAAACTTCTCTCTACCCCCATTTTCACCTCTGAGTATTATTAAAAGAGTTCCACATGAGAGGTCCTGGAGTATGGCATTAGGAAAGGGAAAGGATGAAACAATGTTAGCCCAGGAAACTTGGAAAATTATCAGGAAGGGTTCATCTCATTTGGTTAAGGGGGGAAATGCAGTCCAAGAGAAAATGCTTCCCAGTGAGTCAGCAAGCCACCCCCCTCCCTTCCCCGACTCAGCACAACACCAGGACATCCTGAGCAGGTGAATGTCGACACCAGGCAAAGCCAAGGGAGTGGAGGCCGCTAGCTCTAAGAAGCACCATTTACTTCCATATGGCTCCAGGAAAGATAAGACATCCTCTTTTTGCAATGGGGTTTCTACATGCTTCATCACTGCCTTGGAAGGGCAGACATCCTCAGAGGCCAGAAAAACCTAGAGTTATGGCACAGTTCAGGACAGACTGGCTTCTTCCAGCTGCCAAACCGCTATATGTTTCAGCATAGCCTAAGGAAAATACAGACATAGCCCACCTGTTCTCAGCACATGCTAGACACAACTACTAGGACTCCCTACAACCTCCATAAGTGACGGTCACATCTGACCCCACCCCCTTAGCATAACACCAAACACTATGGTCCCCCTTAAGTCACCATCACTGTAGCAATAAGTAAACAACTGGGAGTGTAGCCATTGGCACAAAAAGCCTAAGGCAGTACTTCTTCAGTCTGAGAAGCAGAGATAACATTTGCAAAAAGATTTCAATCCTGGAAAGTTATTACAGAGACAGGAACGACCAAGACATAAACTCAGAAGATGAAAACAATGTCAAAACACCTATGAGTAAAGTCCAAAGAAAAAAGGAAAGTGGCCTTGAGCTAAAAAATAACTCATGGAAAAGCTGGAAAAGAATGTAAAATCATATAAGAGAGGTAGAAAAAAATTGGAAAAAGAAATGAGAGTGATGCAAGAGAATTAGGAAAAAATTAACAACTTGGAAAACTACTAGAATGAGTCAAATGGAAAAGGAGCTACAAAAATCCCTTGAAGAAAAAAATCTCCTTGAAGAGTACAAGTGATCAAATGGAAATCCAGAAGAAATTTTAAAAACTAATTAAGTGTAAAATACATCATGGGGAAAAAAAAATTGACCTGGAAAACAGATCTAGCAGATACAATATCAGAATCATACTACTTGAAAGTCATAATCAAAAGGAAGTTATGAATAGCATTTTTCAAGAAATTGTCAAGAGATACTGCCCTGATGTCCTGAAACAGAGGGTGAAATAGACATTAAAATAATCCATCAATCATCTCAGAAAAGAGATCTCAAAAAAAAAAAAACTTGAAGAAATATCATGGCCAAATTTCAGAACTATCAGGTCAATACCACAAGTTATCAGAAAAGAAACCAGACAGAAAGGAGTCACAATCAGAAATATACAGGACTTGATAGATGAAACATTAAAGATCATGGAATACAATATTTTTTGACAACAAAGGGCTGGGACTAGAATTAACAATAACCTACCCAATAAAATAAAGTAAAAAAAAAGTATATCTTAAATAGATGAATTTCAAGATTTCATAAAGAGGCAACAAGAACTAAATCCAAAAATTGACCTCCAAGGTCCAAGACAGATTTAAATAGCTCAAAAGTTTAAAAAAAGCATAAAGGATTCAATAAAGCTAAACTATTTATTTTTGTACATGGAAAGATGATACTTGTAACTTTTATAAAACTATCACTGGAGTAGCTAGGTGGTGCAGTGGGTAGAGCATCAGCCCTGAAGTTAGGAGAACCTGAGTTCAAATCTGGTCTTGAACACTTAACACTTCTTAGCTGTGTGACCTTGGGCAAGCCATTTAACCCCAATTGCCTCAGGGGGAAAAAATCCATTACTGAATTCTACCTTCCAAGACAAAGTCAGGAACTATATAAACACAATTACAAAACTCTTTCCACATAAATAAAGTTAGATCTAAACAACTGGAAGGATAACAAGTTATCATGGGTAAGCCAAACTAACATAATAAAAACGACAATTCCACCTAAATTAATCTACTTATTCACTACCATACTAATCAAACTGCCAAGAAATTATTCTACAATTATAGAAAATAATAACAAACTTCATCTAAAAGAATAAAAGGTCAAGAATTTCAAGGGAATTAATGAAAAAATGCAAATGAAGGTGACTTGGCTGTATCAGATCAGAAACTATATTATTAAGTAGTCATCAAAACCATTTAGTACTAGCTAAGAAATAGAGTTGTTCATTGGTGGAATAGATTAGGGTCACAAGACAGAATAGTCAGTGACTGTAGTAATTTAGTGTTTGATAAACTCAAGGACCTCAACTTTTGGAATACTAACTCACTACTTGACAAAAATTACTGGGAAAACTGGAAAATAATACAGCAGAATCTAGGCCTTGACCAACACCTATAACTCTATACCAAGATAAAGTCAAATTGGATTCATAATTTAGACAAAAAGAGTGATACTATTAGCAAATTAGAACAAAGAATAGTCTACCTCTCAAATCTGTGAAGAAAGAAGGAATTTGGGGCCAAAGAAGAACTAGAGTATGTCATGAAATGAAAAATGGATAATTTTGATTACATTAAGAAGTTTTTGTACAAACAATATCAATGCAGACAAATTTAAAAGGGAAGGGTTCTGATAAAAGTCTCATTTCTAAAATAGAGAATTGACTCAGATTCATAAGAATGCAAGCCATCCTATGATTGATAAATGATCAAAGGATATGAACAGAAGATTTTCAAATGAAGAAATTAAAGCCATTTCTAGTGACATAAAAAATAAAATGCTCCAAATCACTATTGATCAGAGAAATGCAAATTAAGAAATCTTTGAGCCGCCACTACACACATCTCAGATTGCTAAAATGACAATGAAAAGATAATGATAAATGTTGGAGAGCATGTGGAAAACCTAGGAAGCTAATACATCTTCTCTAAAGTATAATGTCCTCTGGGAGCAGATTTCTTGCGGGGCTTCTGGGAACAGCCTTCGTTTCAGTTCGATGTAATCACCCCAAATGCAGCTAGGTATTAAAAGTCCAAATCCTTTATTGTTTCCTTCAAAGTCTTATCTCCTTCACTTGGGGCTTGGCTAGTTTTCCTGGAGGCTTTCAATAGTCTTGGTTCTGAGAGCTTAAACTGCTTTTTCTGGCTTGTGAATCTCCTCAACTGAATCCTAGCTTCTGAATCTCTGGGAGTCCATCCTGGTTGAGGTTCTAGCTTACATATGCTCTTTTAAAGATGTGAATCTTGTAGACCTCTAGTAAGTACTAAGTACATAATCATTGTCTGTATCATTTCCAGTGACTTAGCACCTTGTTTCAAATTCTGGCCCATAACATCTCCTTGTAGGATCAGATCAATCATACTGAACCATGCTAAATTAGATAATTATTGTCTATCAATTCCACTACCTTCGTACCTTGTAAGAATCCTAACAAAGTAGAACACAAGTGGTCAAGCCCTCCTTGACAGTGTGCTGTGGTGATGTGTGATATAATAGTCCTACAGTTGGTATATGCTCAGTATGCTGTAGTGATGTAATGGTACTAAGGTATTTAGGAGCTGAGAAGACTTGAAATAAAAGTAGTCCATCTTTGACCAGCCTCGCGAGTCTCCTGCCATCTTTACTCATTCACTAAGGCCAAGGACTCAGGCTGGTCCAGAGATCCTCCGGAGAGCTAATCTGGATGGTATATTTTGGCACCCCAGTGTGATGGCTCTGGAAAGCATAGTACATTTTGGTACCCTAATTTGCGAGCTCTAGAAAGCACACTATATAGCTCCATCTGTGTCCTTATGGATATGTGGATATAGATATAGATATAGATAAAATATATAGATAAAAGACAAATGGAGATGACCCCAGAGGAAATGGGAGACTTTGGCCTTTTTAAGCTAAGGTCTTCAATAGGTCTCAGTTTGTAATCCAAATAGGTCAAAAAAAAAGGGGGGAAAAGAGTTACATGTGTAAAAATATTTATAGCAATCCTTTTTCTGGTGGAAAAACATGAGAAATTGAGTAGATGTCCATTATTTGGGAAATAGATGAACAAGCAGTGATATATGAATGTAATGGTTTATTATTTTGCAATAAGAAATGATGAACAGGTAGATTTTAGAAAACCTTTGGAAAGACTTGTATAGACTGATGCAAAATTAAATGTGCAGAACCAGGGACCACTGTTTATAGAATCAACAACATTGTGTGAGAATCAGCTGTGAGTAAGCTCTTATGAGCAACACAATGATCCACGTCAAGTACAAAGGACTCACAAAGGAAAACCTTATCCTTATTCAGATTAAAAAAAACAAAAAACAAAAAACAAACAAAAAAAAAAACTGATGGACTCTGAATATAGATTGAAGCATATTTTCCCACCTACTTTATTATTTCTAGTGGTTTTTTTTTTTTTTTTACTTTCATTCTGTTTCTTCTTTCACAACTGTAATTAAAATGGAAATATGTTTTACATGATAGTACATGCATAAAATATATCAAAATGCCTGTCATCTTCAGAAGAGGAAAGAGGAGGGAAGAAGGAACAAAACTTTGAATCTCAAAAATCTTGTAAAAAAGTAATACTGAAAATTTCCTTGATAGATAAATAGGGAAAAAATAAAATACAATTAAAAATAAAATAAAGTAAAGGGATTAGGTTCCTATTTCATCGTAGCTACAGGAAACTTGGAATATTGCCAGGCATGGATTGTAATATAAACAAAAGGACAAAAAAGAATAAAGGAAAAAAAAACCTACGAAATATTGAAAACCAAAAGGTTACTGTGAAGTATAAATAAGTATAGAAAATTGCGCAAAATGTCATCTGGATCCTAATACTGACATAAAAACCATCAAGCAGCAGGGTGCCAGCACACACTTACCATATGTACTAATGTTCTGATTAATTGCCTGCCACATAAAATGTGTAGTTTTTTTTTTTTTTACTTTCATTCTGTTTCTTCTTTCACAACTGTAATTAAAATGGAAATATGTTTTACATGATAGTACATGCATAAAATATATCAAAATGCCTGTCATCTTCAGAAGAGGAAAGAGGAGGGAAGAAGGAACAAAACTTTGAATCTCAAAAATCTTGTAAAAAAGTAATACTGAAAATTTCCTTGATAGATAAATAGGGAAAAAATAAAATACAATTAAAAATAAAATAAAGTAAAGGGATTAGGTTCCTATTTCATTGTAGCTACAGGAAACTTGGAATATTGCCAGGCATGGATTGTAATATAAACAAAAGGACAAAAAAGAATAAAGGAAAAAAAAACCTACGAAATATTGAAAACCAAAAGGTTACTGTGAAGTATAAATAAGTATAGAAAATTGCGCAAAATGTCATCTGGATCCTAATACTGACATAAAAACCATCAAGCAGCAGGGTGCCAGCACACACTTACCATATGTACTAATGTTCTGATTAATTGCCTGCCACATAAAATGTGTAGTTTTTTTTTTTTTTTAATTTGTGAAGCAGTCAGATGTTAACCTTTTGCAAACCAAATTCCCCAAAGTCGATGCTGAATACCCCAACTAAACCAAAGTTAATGGAGAATAAAATAATTTTCTTCTAGAAATCATATCAGAATAATGATCAGGTCTACAAAAATGGGCTTAGTTTGTAGCAAATTAAGAAATAATCTTTAGGGCCTATGAGATCATACAACCACTACCCCCCCCCCAAAAAAATTGTCCTATTAACTTTTAGATAAGTTAATTGACATAAAGGTTTTTTTTTTCTTTTTACAAATTAGGTCATTTTATTTCACCCAGCTGAGAGTTCTTTGGTTACTCCTAAACTAGATCTCATTGTGATCAGCAGGAGAGCATTGACCTGCTTTGTGTCAAACCTGGGACATTTTTTTTCTCCTTAGCCAGAATGTCCACATAGTGACACCAGACAATGTGAATTTAGTCTGTAAGCTTTAAGAGCCTAATACTAAGATATTAGGTACACCCTGTAGCATATAGCTCTATATGTATGTTTATATAATTTCTTAACAAAAAAAATAATGTTTTTGATTTTCTTTTAAAGGTATTAATAAGGCTCAAGATTTTCCCATATTATTATTATCTCTAATCCTTCAAATTCCTGGTAGATAGGTCCCTTAGTTCCCTTGTTGCTTTCAACTTGGGCCTGCATTGTGTATACTTGAAACAAGTTGCTAATTCTCTTTATCTACCCTTGGCCTATTTAATACCATTTCTACTTTCTCTGAATCACTTCAGTGATTGTAATGTTAGGTTTCAAGTGTGATGGCCCTACTATCCTTGAAGGGAGAGAGGGAACACAAAATAATACATTAACTTAAAATTTATTTTACTTCTTTTTGATATGTTCTTTCCACATTTTGGCCCCACGAATGCCCTTGAGATAACTTTGCTTAGTTGGCTAACTTATGCTGCTTTCTTTAAAATTATGCCTCCTTCCACTGCTTCTATTTCAAGAAATAATAATGTTCAGATTCACATACCATCCTTCTTTGTAAAATTTTATAACTAAGTTTGCATTTGAATTCAGTTTTGTTTGTGACATGTCTCTCTTCATTTTTTTAAGTAAGTCAAATGTTTACTGACTTTGTTGCTGCAATGAATTGGTTTTAGTTTATCTTCTGAATAGATTCATTATAATTTTGAAGGATATCATTTCTATTGTCCATTCTCTATTTATTTTGAGAAGAGTCTGTATGAATACTGCATATTTAAATCTTCTTACTCATATGCCATATGTATATACTTACAATAACAGCTAAATTTTCACTCTTGTTTCGTACAAATTATAATCTGTTCATAGACAGCTGACCTAAGAGTAACTCAAGAATTAGAGATTTTTTTTGGTCTGTTAGAATTTAGTTGGATTTATTCATTATGACATTATTTGTTTCAAATCATGTCCAATGCTTACCAATTCAGATTTTTTTAAAGAACTTATTCTTGATACAGAGGCATGGAAATTCTGTATAATATGTTCTTATCTTAAACCAAATTTTCCCATATATTTCTCCCCATCCTCATCTCCTCTCTTCTTTGTAGTGAAGTCATGAAGAATCAGTATGTGTGGTGGAGTGTCCTATCAAGTCTCATATTATTAGTCTTATCGCGTTCTGCATAAAATTTCTCTTCCTATTCTACCACATGAGCAAAAAAAAAATGTAAATCTATTCCTCAATGAAAATATCAGTAGGGTGGCTCTCAGAAGCAACATTTGACAATAGACTACATCACAACTTCCTGAAAGGTATAGCAAATATAAGATCCCCTTGCTATTTTTTGTTGAGAAAATATTTAACTTGGCAAAATAACAGTTCACCTTCCAGGCTCTTATACAACTACAAATCTATCTCCCACCCATATACTGATCTGAATTGGTCATTCAGGATTCCTTGGTAGATATAACAATGGAAAGCACTCTGTTCAATAGCTTTCTGACAGTAAACATCAGATAAGTCATAAGTGCTTTAGATTTATCTATATAAATGGGAAAGATCAAATGAATAGGTATTGCCCAAATATATAAATATATATATATGTATATATATATGAATGGAAACCCTATACAGCTTATCTAATAGTATCTATATCTGGGACAAGCAGTACAGTTGTATAATAAATTGTGTCCACAGTAGACAAGAAGAAAAGCAAAGTGGATTGATTTTGGGGAATTGGAAAGTGCTTCTTTGATTCCAAGTTCCTCAAAACAGCAAAGGCCCATTCTTTCCCATACAAACATTTTACAGGTATTCCTGGATAGCCATGGAACTTTGAATATGACTGCCTCCAAAGAAGTAAGGATGCGTATTACATGAAACATTGTAGAAAGGTAGATAGTGGATGGGAGGATGTTGCAATATATAATCAAAGAGCAACTCAGAAGAAAGATAGGAACAAATCAGGACATCAAGGAAAGACATGGTCGAAAGAAAAGAGGGACTGGTCTCTGGTTATGTTACTAATTTGCAGAATGACAAGTAAACAGCCAGAACCTTTCACTGGTACTTGGAGAAAGAGTCAGGTTTCTCTTCTTGAATTTTGGGTGAATCCACTGTGGCAACCATTTAGGAGAACATGAAAAACAATCCTATAGGATGAAAAAAAATATGATTGAATTATTACCTGTGTCATTAAAGGGAATTTCTGATCCCCAGGAAGACTTGGGTTAAGACCAGCCTCAGGCACATGCACACCATATGATCAAAGTATCTTGTTGCTTAAGCAAGTTTCTAAGACCATTCAGTGTAGAGAATGCTCACCAGCATTCAGAGGGGAAGGATTTGTTTTATTCAAGAAATTCCCTATTTCAATGAAATCACAGGTTTGACTCATATCTCTAATTAAAAATATGCATAACTCTTTTATATTTTATGTAAATTTTAATGTACATATATATATATGTGTGTGAATTTATAATTTTGCTTTGCCATGGATGGCAACGATACACAGAATCTGACTCCACAGATAAATCATAGAATCTCTATCAATACCTTTGTGCAGGCAAGTCATTTGTGATGAATAAAATTATCACCAAATTCAATTACTTGGTATAATACCATTGTGGATGAAAGTTAATCAGTGAATCCTTCTGTTACCCTTTGAATATGACACAAAGGAAATGATTCAAATTCTTTATTCCTGGGCTCAGTCACCACCATGGAGCAATCAGCTCCTTTACCTTATGTTCTGACAGTCTCTCAGTGCTTTAAGTTTTTTGGCTCTATGGCATTGTTAATGACCAGCCTCATCTCCTGATTCATCTGCCTCTATTATTATTGTTACACGAACTCATTACCTGCTTTACATGTGTCCAAAGGTTTGATTGTTTCCTCTTTCAGTATTGATGAATAAAGGACATTCTCTTCTAGTAGTCAAAACATTTATTTAAACTAATAATCATTATTCAGTTTTCATTAAAACACAGATGTGATGATAAAGTAACCCATCATATAGATGTTTATTCTTCAATCTTTCTAGACCTTAATTTCTGAATCTTAGGGCCTGTCTGAGATTTTTAGTTCTGTTTTGCTGAAGTATAATGCAAATATAGAAACCCAGAAGGACAATAAAACTTTTAAGGAAATTGTTAAAAGTGGCAGGCAAAATGAATAAAAATCCACATTTTTAAAATCCTTGAAAAAGAGTTTTCTCACAAAAAAGTAAGGATGCGTATTACATGAAAGGTCATCTATCAGGACTTGAATACAAATCAAAGACTCTTCTTGTTGTTTTGTTTGTTGTTATTGTTATTATCCAAATTTTTGCTCTTTTCACATCATTGAATTTACTCTTTTAAAATACTCTTTTCAGGATTATTTGTCTCTTGTGCAATCATATACATAAATTGGAGTTCCTATTATATTAATCTCTGTTTGTCTAGAGCACGTCACAAATTTAAAGCAAACATTAAATGAAATGGAAGAGCAAACTAAAGAAAGAGGAGTTGAATCATATATTAATAGTTCTTGACCTCATTCCCAAGTGACTGTCCTCCCTGCCTGTCTCCCTGTAGTTCTTCTTAATGTATGCTCAAACCTTGTCTGTCCAAACAAGTTAGAGAGAGACATACCAGTTTACTCATGAGACACTATTAATTAAGGTGATGATTTCGGCATTACATCTCATCCAGTAATCTAATCTGCCAGCTATTATTGTTGAACATCCATCCCTCTTTGCCTCTTTTAAGCAGTATCCTCCAAGACAGACCAAAGATATTTTCTTCATTACAATTTCCCTGAACCCATGTTTCAGATTCTGGAGCAAGTAATCCTCCCATCTTTGGAATTCTATCTCTGGGAATTAAAGCATTTGATTGTTGACTGCGCAAATTAGCCCATACAAACCCCATTATGTACTAGTGGGACTTAAACACTTGACCATACTTGACCTTCACATATCATCTACCTATCCACCCAGGCTATCTTTTCATCATCTGGCTATACATGCATTTTCTATTCATCTCCATTTTTTTCATTCACTAAAATAAAATGACCTTTTCTGAATATCTTTCATTTTGTGTTTTGTCTTGTCATTATAGAATTTGAGCTCCTTCATGGCAGAGGCTATGTCTCTGCAAAATAGGCATCCTAGTGTTTAGAACATAGCTTCACATTATATAAGGCCTATTAAATGGTTTATCTTCATTCATTCATTTCTTTTTCTCAAGCAATCTTAAGTTATCCTCTTCTCTTACCTTGCCTTCCTTTCTTTTCTCTTTTCTTGCATTTTTTTTTTTTTTTGTCTTGTCCTGTGACTTCCCTTACCATCCCACTGGCTTCTTAAAACAGCAAGAGAATCACTACTGGAACAATAGAACAAATAAACTAGACAGTTTATTTGGGGGAAGCTTTAGTTTCCCATATATATAATGAGGAACTTGAATTAAGTGACTTCTAAGACTCCTTTTCATTCTGATGCTATGAATCTGTGATCATCATTAGCGTTTAAGGGGCTACCAGAGCTTGAATGCTATCTTTTGCTTTTCCCCTCCCCCTCCGGATCAGCATCTCTCAACCATATCTTAACTCCAATTTTCTATACCTTCCCACCCTCTTCTTAAGCTGGATTTCTTTATCTAGTGTATGCTGGTAGTCAAGATTACCTTGTGGGCTTGGAGAGTATCTCCAGGGAACTGTAGTTATCCCTAGCTAGTGAAAGTCACCAGCCCCAAATAAGGGAATGTAGTACACAGTATGCAGCCTTTTACCAAAATTTTAGGGAGGAAATTTAATTATCATAAAGAAAAGGTTCAATACAGTTTGCCACTAAGAAGGCAATAAATGTTTGTTGTTATTTATTTTTTAAACAAAATGTTATAATATGAGATAATCCAGAGTACTGCAAAATGCAGATCTTGTGAATCAATCAATAATTCAAACAAATATATTCATCAAATGACATGAATGTGTCTAATTTTTTGTAAAACTATTTATGTTAAATCCTGGAGTACCATATCTCTAAGTTGGCTGAAGATCCTGGATCTCTGATTCAACAACCTACAGATTGTCTCAGGCTCATAAATTATTAACTACTTGACACTAAAGGGTTCTTAGAGAGTTCAACCTTCTTACTTTGTACATGAGGTAATTGAGGATCAGAGAGAGAAAAAGAGGGAGAGGGAGAGGAAGATGGCAAGGGAAAGGGAGAGAGATCCAAGGTCACAATGTTTTCTAGATGTAAATTTGGGAGAAGGTCCTTGCCTATTTTATCTGTCTCTGTTATGCTTTAGTTATTACAAACATTCATCATTCTGAGGGGGAAAATGCTCCCTGACAATTTATAGAAAGCAAACAATATCAAGGTATAAAAGGCAATACAGACTCAGAAATATTTGATTCCTTCCCGAAGTTAGAAACATTTTCAAAGTATTTTTTAATCTCCTTTCCTCTTCTCTTTTCCAATTCAGAAAGAGATTTCAAATGTCCTTTTTACTCTCATTAAATTTAAATTTTAATTAATGTACAATAGAAAATTTCCTTTCAGTCAGAACATTGATTGGCCATTTAAAATATCCATGAAAGTAGATGATAAATGAAGGATCACAGAATTTTTGAACAGGAAAGGATTTTAACAGTCATTTAGTCTTATACTATCTTAAGTGAGGAAAACTGAATCTCAGGGCTTTTATGTGACTTGTCCAGAATCACAAAGAAAGCCTAGCAACAGACTCCAATCTTGACCTTGACTTTCTTCTCACCCTGTTCCAGCCCTTACCTTAGAAACCAGGATGTTGACTGCAAAGGGTACAACATAGAAGAAGAACAAGTTTTGACAAAAGTGAGACAATGGGGCTTGTCTTAAGAGCACTGATCTGGGAAAGTAGTTAATATGGGGGAAACATCCATTTTAGGAAAGACTTAAAAAAAGCCCCTCCCCCAATTCACTCAGGTGAATGAAGCCTAAATACAAACCACTCAGACAGGAGAAATAGCCATTTGCTGAATCTTTTAGGAGAAAAAATGGAGCCTTCATGAGCAAAAGAGGTTTTGTAGCATCTGTGGCTGAATACTTTATCATCAGCATTTTTTCTCCATGGCTTCTCTTTTTAGAAATAATAGTCCCTAAATCAAAAAGGATTCCAATTCAAAATTACATAATTCATCAATTAAGGACTCTGGGAAAGGGGTGGTCTAGCTTGTGGGCAGTCAGGGTCACTTTATTTGATGTCTTTCTAGTTTCCAAACAAAGATTCCTGCCAGGTGTTGGTCCCAGATGATGATGAAAAGGTAATAAAATCCCTATACAGATGTGCACCAAATATTTGGTAATAAACAAATATAGCCCATACAGGACAAAAACATATCAGTGAAGATGAGATAAACAATCAAAGGCAAAATAATTTTAAAACAATTATAGCTGATTAAAGTACTTGTCTTCCTCCAATCCATGCCATACTTCTCAGAATTGCTCAATTTATTTATTTGTATTCTACTTATCTGTTCTTTGGACTGGACAAAATGCAACAGAAAGAGAAATGTGTTTCTAGTCTCCTGTGATTTCTCTTTCTAGCATTCTTCTCTGACTTTTATTTTCTTTCTATCCCACTGATTGAGAAGTTATAATAGATAAAACACTAGACTTGGAGTGAGAAGACCTGTTGCTAGAAATTATTTGTCTGACTTCTGGCAGAACATCTCTTGGCTCAGTTTTCTCATCTAAAAAGTGGCCAGGTGATAATATCTACTTTCCAGAGTTGTCATCAGGATGAAATAAGTTAACTTTTGCAAAATACTTTGCAAACCTTAAAGTGCTATGTAAACTCTAGCTGTTATTAATGTTACCTTTACTCATAAGTCTCAGGGATTTTCCTCCAAACCTTACTTCTTCTAGATCCTTATTTTGATGTGATACCTAGACCTGCCTTCCTGGTCATCTTCCTTCCTTCCAATCAATCATTCTGCCCTTTCTCCATTATTGTTTGAATTACCCGATCACTCAGCCTGGCCTGTATACCTGTGAAGCTGTTTACTACCCAGAATAGGTGACTGGGCAAGGTCTAAGATTGTTTCCAGATTCTTTCCTGGTATAGGCATAATTACTGTGTACATAATTACTCTGATGTTTATGAGTTTCAATAATCAGACAATTCATATCATCATCATAATTATCAATAACACTTATATGGATAATTTAAAGTTTGCAAAGTGCATATATATATATATGTGTGTGTGTGTGTGTGCGCATATATATATATATATATATATAGTATATGTGTATGTGCATATGTGTATCATTTTATCCTCAAAAAAATAGGAAGATGATACCGTCATTATTCCTATTTTATAGGTGAGAAAAATGAGGGTGATTGAAATTATATGATTTAGGCAAAGGATAGTAAGTATCTGAGGTGTCATGTTTGAATTATTATGTCCAAAGTACTCTGGTACTAGCAGATTTTATTTTATTTTGCAAAATTGGAATAGTTCTCCATTGTATAGTGTTATTAGGAAGAAATCACCCTGTATGTCTTAAAGAAATTGTTTTCTTCATAATCAAATCCAGAGAAGGCTGTATGGATCAGTGATTAGCCAGTCTTGGACTCAGGAAGATCTCAGTTCCAAAGTTAAAAATTGTCCTTCTTGTTGTATAACCCCAGGCAATTTTCTTAATTTCTCAGTGTCCCAGGCTACTTGTTATTGCATCTCATTTAAATACTAGTTGTGAACTGCTTGGAACTCTAGACAAGGATGAAATCATAGGCCATGACCAAAAAGAAAAGCAGATCTCTTACATAACCCCAAAAGGCATTCTTTTTCTGACAAAAAACGATTCCTGTTTTGACACAAGAAAATGTTTGTGCTGCAGCCCTTACTCTGGAAAGTCTCCTTTTTTCTCTTGAGAACTAGCTTCCTCAAATGGTCTTTCTTGATTGATTTGATCTCACTGCCCACTAAACTTTCATTTCTCTCTTTTACTTTGTTTGTTTGTAATATGAGGAACATAATGGGGAGCACCTGGGAATAGCACAAATCATTATTCATGTCCTTGGGCCCATTGTTAGGTTTCTACAATCATTTTCAGTTATGTCCAAATCTTCTTGATCCATATAGAGTATTCTTTACAGATACTGGAGTAGTTTACCATTTTTTTTTCTCCAGGTGATTTTATAGTTGAGAAACTAAGGTAAAAATGTTAAATGTCTTGCCCAGTGTCACATAGTTAGGAAGTATCTGAGGCAGAATTTGAACTCGGTTCTCGATTCCAGATCTATTGTTCTCTTGTACCATTGCTGGTAATTCTTCCCTAGCTGTCTTTCAGCTTATCTATATCTTTCTTAAATTTTGATATTCACAGCTGAATACATGATCCAGATGAGGCATGCAAAGGATAAAGTGGACATTTCATTTCCTTGTTTCTGAAGGATGTGACAATTAATGTGCCTCAGAATCACATGAGCTATTCTGGCTGCCAAATAATGCCACTAACTAATATGAGTCTGCACTCACTAACACCAACATTTTGTTCTGAACAACTGGTTTGCCCATACTTTTCCAGTAATTAAATTGATACAGTAAAGTCGATATTCCATATGCAAGACTCATTAGTTATTTGTATTTTATTTAGTCTCATTGATCCAGCCCAACGCTCCTGCTCATTGAGATCATTGTGTGTTCTATTATCCACTGTTATCTTTCTCTTTCTCTCTCTCCTTCTTGCTCTCTCTCATATTTGTGTCATTGAAAATGTGATGAGGGTCTCATTACTTTGCACAAATCATTGAATGGGGCAAGTACAGATCCCTGAGATCCTACACTGAAGACTCCCTGACTTATTGTCAATGAAGCATTAACAAATACTCTATGAGTCTGATCGTTGAATCAGTTCTAAATTCATTTTATTGTTTCATTCTCTAATCCCAATCTCTCCATCTTCAATAACAATATAAAAAACTTATTAAAAAGTTTTACCAAAACCTACACAAATTATAGCCATAGCATCCCCCCTCACATTCTCATTGAATAATAAATAATATATATATTATATAAATAATTATATAATAAAAAAAGAAGAAATGAAATAAACCTGGTTTACTGGTTTACAGTTGGAAGCCTTATCTCTCTTCCTTTTTCAAAATATGTAGTAGAAACTGAGTCTTCTACAATTTTTGGTAACTTTCCTCCCTATTTCCAGGAGTCTCATGGCTCTGTTTGATGATTCTGGTGAATGGAAGAATAAGCTGATGGTCTGAATGGTGGAGATGATCCACCAGTTCTTATGCTCCAAAGTTCTTGTTCCAAGTCTAGTTCACAGTATAATGCCTTGTGCATAATAAATACTTAAAATAGCAATTAAAAGGATTGTAAAACTCTTGAGAACAAAGGCTGTATTGAATTTATCTCTGGATCTTCAAGGCCTAAAAAAATAAAGCTTGCAGTTAAGGAGAGGCAGTTTAGGAGAAGAACATAGAAGGAACTGTAATTATTTATATGGATTTTCTGAGTAATGAAACTTCCTCTCCCAATGATGGCCAGTGCCTTCTCTGGGATTTCCACTCTAAGATAGTTGACTAGAGAATTGAGTTTTGATTGCTCATCCAGGGTCACACAACTAGTATATGTCAGAAAAAAAAAAAAAGAATTAAAGTCGTGCTCAATGGCTTCAAAAACAGCCCTATTCACTTTGGAATGCTTCCTAATTCAGTGTTTATGGTGGATCTAATTAAACGTTTGTTGAATGAATATTTCATGAATGAATCTCAGTTTACTCTTCCTTTTTGCTACAGTTAAGGTCAGTTCCTCTCTGAAAGAAATGTTTCTAGAACTGTAAGGCAAAATAATTGGGTCTTTTAAAAATCGAACAGCTCTATATTACACGAAAAGAAGAAATTTATTTCGGTGCTGAATATAGCAGATGACACGTTGCTTATTTAGTTTTGGATATTAGAGACATTGGAGATGACATACAGGATAAGGGTCCTTTGATAGCTTTCTAAAATCTCACAGTTATATTGCAGGGTAATATGAAGGGACTCAATATTGACAGGGAAAAACATTGAATACATTTCAGCAAATCATGATAATGAGTCCCAAGAACAGGTACACATAAAGAGGAAAACAATGTGAATGATGTCAGTCACTACTTCTGTGCTTTGGAAAGAGAAAGGTCAAAAGGACAACTTCAAAAGCATAAATGAACTTTGTTAATTGTTAATAGCAAAAAAAAAAAAATCAGACAAAATAAGTAGAGTTTATAATCACCTTTCATCTTACTGGACTTTAGAAACTTGACCTCCTGGGCTGATGAATTGGGATCTCGCTTAGATGTAGCAAGAGAGACACTTGGACATGTCACAAAGATGTCCATAAATTGAATTCTTAGGAGGCATGCATCAGCCATTGCTGGTACACCTTGATGTAGTGGAACAAGATGTCATCTCGGAGGCTTTTAGTTTTAATGCTGCCTCTGACTTTCCTAAATAACTATAGCAAAGTTACTTAAACTTTCAGAATTTTAGTTTTCTCATCTGTAAAATGGGGGTCAGAAAAGCTGGATCATGAGCAATTTTTTTTTTTGAAATCATATATTCCAAGAGAAGAAAGTAAGAAGGGAATGAATCGAAGGTATGGAAGATAGCCAGGGCAAAGAGAAGAGAGGCAAGAATCACCCAAGATTAGAAGACATGAAAGGGCTGTGATCTACAGCCACAGAAAACCAATAGATCATTAATTTCAAGCTGAAAGAGATTTCAAGGAGCATCTAGCCCAGTTCCTCATGTAATATAGGAGGAATCTAAGTCTCAGAGAAGTATAATGACTTGCCTCAGGTCCTATTAATAGGAAGTAGATTAACTGATTTTTGAAACCAAGTTTTCTGACTCCAAATCCAGAGCTTTTTTTGTTTAATAGTACCATGTAGACACAACATTGATAGAATATCAACTGAAAAAAACAAAAACAGAAACAAAAACATGGGACCATTGAAATCTAGATATATACAGATATACATGTATGTGTTTGTACATATACACATATTGTGTATATTTATGTATTTTGCTAGCTCTCTCTCAACTAGATTACTATCTCTTTGACTATGAGCAACTCTCATTTTTATAATTCTTAGAATATGAAAGGTATCCCAAAATTCTTAAGGTGCTATTAACTTAGTGAAGTTTTAGAACTATTAAAGCACTCAATCTACATCAGGACTTATAGGGTACCTTGTATAAAGTATCTTCATAAATAATAATAATAGGATGGATCGATAAAAGGTAGGTTTTTAACTAAGCACAGGGGATATAAATACATGCACCAAGACAGCCCTTGCTCAGAAGGAGATTATATTCTAATAGGGAAGAAATAATAGAAAAAGGAACTCAGAAAGGAGGGGGAGAAGAATGCCTGATTTAAACATTGAATGGAAGTCACTGGAGACTTAGTTCCATACAAGATAATAGGGAAACTCATCTCTTAGAGCCAGGAAGCAAAAGGCTGTAGTCCCTAGTGACAGGAAGAATGGACTGATGGTCAGAATAGCAGCAACAAGGTGATCAGAAAAACAATAAAATGGCATTCTCAAAATCTCTCTTGAGAATTTTAGAATCAATTACATGACATGGAAGACACTGGCACAAGACACCCAGCATGGTATGCCCTCATGAGTGAAATCACTGTGCTCTATAAGCAAAGCAGAGTTGAATTAGCCCAGAAGAAACACAAGATGCACAAAATTCGAGATGCTACCCTAAATGTTCACAGAAACTATTGGTGTCCAACCTGTGGTAGAGCACTCTGAACTTGTATCGATCCACTCAGCCACAGTCAGACACACTGTATTTTGACTCTACATGGTGATGTCATTTTGGTCTTTAAGAACCAAGGACAATAGCCAACCAGTAACAAGGTATAGTTCTAATCACACAGATGTTCTCCGTGGAACTAAGGCTCCTTATTTCAAGTGTATCTCTCATTAGATTGTGCCATGCTAATTCCTGTTGCTTTATTTAATGCTTTTTCATAAGTACTTAAAACTGTCAATAACCAGCAATTTTGATCAGGGACCAACATGGCAGAATCTCTGTCTATAAGCCAGTAAGGCATTATTAGAAACTTGCTTAAATCTTATGGGGGTTAAATAAAGAGCTCAGAATATGTAGCCCATAAATGTGAGAGCCTGGATTTAAATTGAAATCTTTTTGCCAGCAAATCCCACATTTTATCTGCTGTGAGAACTGTCTCATATTTATACTGAATGACTGATTGATTAAACTTGACTTTGAAAGGAATATTGTAGAACATTTTAGCCTGGAAAAAATTTCAATAGGCAGAAGGTATTGGGATAAGTATTGTATAAGGTTGCTTTAACCAGTTTGGTCTTATTGTGAAATAGAAATGAACCACAGAGAAACTCTATCTCAGAAGTTATGTAACTTTCAGTAACTGAATAAGTGGTACTTCAATGTGCACAGAACTCAATTTGCTAAACTTTGACGGTCCCCTTAGGTAAATTTATTTTCTTAGATAAAAGTAAATACCTGGGTTATCAATGTGCAAAAAATATTACATTTTAACCTTTTCTCATTCTTATTATATAGAAAAACAAACAAACAAACAAACGTATTTTTCCCATTCCCATTGTCAATGTTGGCATAGATACAATTATTCTGAGTTGTGGATTCATAGAGGAAGGATACAAATCTCATTTAAGTAATGAAAAAAGAAAGAAAGACTGAATTGATAAAACAATCCCAGGCCACAATTCAATTTACAATTAAATCCCATAGTTCTTCTGGGGTGATATTTCCAAGTTAAATTGCATGTACTGAATAGTAATGGCTGTTTTCTCTTTTAGACTGCATCTAAAATTAACCAGGAGTGCCTCTGTCCAGCTGTTCTAGGTTAAGCAAAATTTTAAAACCCGTTAATTGCCTTTACACCTTATCACTTGAGGACAAAGAGTTCCTGCCTTTCCACCCCCACCTTTACCCCCAAATTTGATTTTCTTCATTATTTAAATAACTGCCTTAATACACACACACACACACACACACACACACACACACACACAACATGAATGTATCTTCCTATCAATGATGTCTGAGTGGACATCTCTCTATACATATGTATGCATGTATGTACATATACACAAATATGCATGTATATGTGCATATATGTAATTGGTAAGAAAATATGTACATATACTTTATATACATATATATCATTGAAAGTTTATACATACACGCATATAGTTAGTTAATTAGTTAGGAAGATTGATTATTTAAGAATTATAGTCACAAAACTATGATGGCTTTAAAAAAAATTGGAGCATGGAAGGGATGACAGAAGGAGGATTGTAATTTAATTGATATAGAGAGATTCCAATAAGGTAATTCCCTCTACTAATACAGACCAGCACATGCTCTGCAGTTTCTGGTTTTAGAGGACCGCATGGGTTATTGAAAAGCTAAGTGACTGGCCCATGTCACATTATCAATATTTGCTAGAGGCTGAATTTTAGCCCAAATCATTCTCATTCTGAGGCTAGCTCTTTAAGGCTTATGATATCTTGCTTCCCTGTCAAAATATATTGGAAGGGACAATCAATCATTTCATTGATCTTTTCTTCTTCATCTTCTACATATCTTCATAAGTGGTCTTCATTAATTGTTCTTTAAAAATCACATCACCTAATGGTTTGCCTTCTAATGACATCAGCTATAGTGCTGTTAAGAAAATAGACCTAGAATCCATCTCTGGGGCCCATAGGCAGAGAGTTATGAGCTTGGGAGTATCTGTCTCCATTTTAAGTTTTGCGGGTTCTTTAATGTAGGAACATATACCACGATGAAGAGTTGGAGAAGACCTGCAGGAGTGGAAAAGCTGACTTCTAAGGTGTTAACAAGCTTATTTTCATTATGCAATGTTCAATATGCAAAATGTGAAATTGTTCCCTCCATCTATTATTCTCTTGAATAGATTATGGGCAGTTTCAGAAGCCATAGCCTATTTTAGGTGCATTAGGCTATCTTTCTTTGCAATGACAATTTCTCACACAAATGCCATTTTGCTTATTAGCAGATATTTTAAGGGATGGGAGTGGTGAGGCATTTAATTATGGGAACATCTTTCACAAAGAATTTGAGAAACCTTATAAAGCCAAAAAAAAAAAAAAGATTCTTCACAGAGGACATGGAGAACTATGAACTGCAAGTAAGAATGAGATCCACATGATTAAGTCAAGTAACAAACAGTGTCAGAGATTTTCATTGCATTGAAATTAGTGAACTAAGTCAATGGCCCCTTAATGTTTGCTAAATTGGGACATTTCTAAAATCTTCCAAGTTTGATTCCACTGGGCCAATTTTTCACTAAAAAGTTTCATATTACTTCTTACTACTCATTATTTTAGTCAACCTGAGCATCTCTCTCTCTCTCTCTCTCTCTCTCTCTCTCTCTCTCTCTCTCTCTCTCTCTCTCTTTCTCTCTCTCTCTCTCTCTCTCTCTCTCTCTCTCTCTCTCTCTCTCTCTCTCTCTCTCTCTCTCTTTTACAACTTTTTATTGATAGAACCCATGCCAGGGTAATTTTTTACAACATTATCCCTTGCACTCACTTCTGTTCCGATTTTTCCCCTCCCTCTCTCCACCCCCTCCCCCAGATGGCAAGCAGTCCTTTACATGTTGAATAGGTTACAGTATATCCTAGATACAATATATGTGTGCAGAACCAAACAGTTTTCTTGTTGCATAGGGAGAATTGGATTCAGAAGGTATAAATAACCCGGGAAGAAAAACAAAAATGCAAGCAGTTTATATTCATTTCCCAGTGTTCTTTCTCTGGGTGTAGCTGCTTCTGTCCATCATTGATCAATTGAAACTGAATTAGCTCTCTTTATCGAAGAGATCCACTTCCATCAGAATACATCCTCCAACAGTATCGTTGTTGAGGTATATAATGATCTCCTGGTTCTGCTCATTTCACTTAGCATCAGTTCATGTAAGTCTCACCAGTCCTCTCTGTATTCATCCTGCTGGTCATTCCTTAAAGAACAATAACATTCCATAACATTCATATATCACAATTTACTCAACCATTCTCCAATTGAAGGGCATCCATTCATTTTCCAGCTTCTAGCCACTGAGCATCTCTTTGGGTGACATTTCACTTGCTGATGAGGAGACTTTGCCTAGGGTCCCATTTAGTGTCTACATCTGGAAAGCATCCCCTCTTCAACTTTGTTCTTGGAATTTTGAATTCCTTTTGAAGTCTGCAGTGTCCCAGACAGCTAGTGGACCTGGAGTTGGGAAGAATAGAGTTTAAATCTGGACTAAGATATTACAAATTGTGTGACACTGGGCAAGTCAATTAACTTCTCTTTGTCTCAGTTTCCCCATGTATAAAACAGGGGTACAAACAACACCTTCAACCTAGCATTGTTGTAAAGCTAAAATGAGATAATTTTTAAAGTACTTTGTAAAACTTAGTTTTATACAAATACTAATATTTATTTTACTTGAGTGTTACTTCTGACGCCACGGCATTTCTTTCTCCATTCCTTCTCCAGTTTTGTAGTCCTCTTCCTTCCATTACTCTGTATCTATTTTGTTTTTAGCTATCTCTACATATGGCATTTCTCTCAGTGAAATGTATTCTACTAGAAGAAATTTTATTTATTTTGGTATTTGTTTTGTTTTGTCTTTGTATTTCCAATTCTGGTGTCTGAAACCAGAGCTGAGATTTAAATTGTTGTTGATGAATGAATAGGAAACTCTACAAGTCATAGTGCTAGTTATAAGAATGATCAGGATTTGTGGTTTTCCTGTAAGATATTGGCCCACTGGAACATGAACATTGTCCAATATACTTAGTTGCAGTATTTGGCTAGTCCTAGATAACACTATGCTTCAATGTCTGTCTCATTCTCTATCCAAGACATCTTAGCATCTGCCCTGTGATTTTTTTTTTTTTTTGCTTCTCTCCTCAATCGGGTATTATTATGTCTAGAGCATAAAAAGTACTTAAGTGCTTTTTTCAAACATCCATCTATATGTCACTTTTTCTATTCATCAATCCATTGTCATAGATGGAGTTGGACAAATAAAAGTGTGAGGCTTTGGGTAATGAATAAAATGATAAAGTACTTCACTGCTCAAACCACTTGAATATCAAAATAACTTTATGAAATAGACAGTTCAACTATCATTCCTACTGTTTGAGAGATAAGTAATTTCTGAGTAAACTGAGGCTCTTAAAAACATTAGAATTATAGCTTTCTGACTTGAAGGGACCACAGAGGTTCTCAATTCCAATGACCTCATTTCACAAATGAGGAGAATGAGATGAGATTAAATGTCTTCAAATTATAGATGATATATAGAGAACCGGAAGGGACCTCACAGACCATCTGGTTCAATCTTCTCATTTTGCAAATGAAGAAAAAAAAAAAAGGTAGGGGCACTCAAAGAGAGTGATCTAGGAGGGACCTGGAGTGGAGAGAGTAAGCATTTATATGACCCTAATCTATTCCAATTACAGTAATAAATGCTTCCCTAAAATAATTTTATTTAATTTAGATGAAATGATTATTAATTCAATAATCTCAATTAATTTAATTATCTCATTTGATTGAGGACTAAGGATCTATATCCTAAGGGATCTCTGAAGCCATCTGATAAAATTCTTCCATTTTATTGGTGGGAAAACTGATGTCCATGATTATTAAGTGATTTAGGATGATAGACTCATAGCTCTAGGCTGGACTTCAATCACTTGTTGACTCCAACAAGTTTACTTTATAGATGGGGAAACTGACCCCAAAACAGATAAAATGACTTGTCAAGGTTATACAGACAATAAATCGGATTAGTGTCTGAATTCAGATCCCCTCATTCTTGAACAAGTTAGGTAAATAACCAAGTCTATAAGCTGCTCAAACTAGGAGATGAAACCAATTAAATTCATGTGCAAGAGCTAACATTTATACAACTTTTTTGAATTTTATAAAACATATGAGTATTGTCTCATTTGATATGAAAGACAATGTACTATACAGTGAGGACAAAAAAAGGAAAACAAAGTGATGTGGTCTTTTTTTTTATCAAAGAGCTTTTATTTTACTGAATTACAGGGAAAAAGAGTAAATACATCATGCAAATATAAACATAGCACTTAACCTGGAATTCATGATTCTCTCTTTTACTCTCTGTGTCTTTTCCTTTTTATCTGTACTTATATCTATATCATCTATATCTATTCATATAGATAGCTACATAATATTTTGATAACTGTTCATCCATATGACTCTTTTTTCTTGGTAATACAATATATTTTATTTTATGCATTTAAAAACATAATGATGATGGGGGAATCTCTCATAAAAACTAACAAAAACATTAATAAACCCTCCAATAGAATATGATAGGAAAAAAGATAGCTTCATTCAGAGTGATCTAGGGAAATAATGAGGAAGATAAAGTTACTTCCATGGAAAAAATAAAGAAAAGATGATAGATGATAGGGGCCTTGAAGGAAGAAATAGGTTCCATACAAAGGGACAGTTTGGCTGCAAAGAATGAGGAGACAGGACACCAGTTTCGTGACAGATGAGTGGATAAATCATAGATCTAGAACTGGAAGTAATCTTAGAGGCCTTTTGCATTTAATTTTACAGACAAAGAAACTGAGTCCCGTGAAAATTAAGTGACTTTTCTAGATTCCCACATAAGTTTATGAAATAGGATTTGTAGTTAGATTTTCTTCAGACCACATATTGAATCCTATCAGGAAACTCCAGAGTATCAGATCTTGCTCTAATTAACAAGACATCTCAGGTTAGATTTGTTTAATATTTAGACTAGGCTAATTTTGCTGTGGTTGGGTTGTTAATTTCTATATAAATCCAAAGAGAATACACTCCAGAGAGAAGATGATTTCTGTTAGGGCTTCTGTCTACGGCTCACTGAATATCCTCAAAGCTACAATAGATATAGTTATTCTCAAGATATTACATTATCCATTTTCCATAATCTCTTCAAGTAAGGTGACCCAGCTCTATAAGGTTGTATAGGCGAGAATGGGAATTATTGAATCAATGTTAGTGCCATAGAGGAGAATTGCTCTCTTAAAGTTAGAAATTATTCTCCTTTATGGGCCTTTTCTAAAGTGCAGTCAATCCAATTCCCCACTTGCCCTTTCTTATGTTTTAATATAATTGAGTGAAAATTATGTCCTCCTGAATATGTTCTTTGTGGAAGAAGTTTGAGAGTATATAAGACACTGGAGGAAGAAACTATGTCCTCTAATTCCTAAATCCACACCAAGGAGCATTTTGTCCTCTACTGCTTCCCATTTGTTTTCTGAAATGGACTCTAGGAGACGTAAGCTGTGTAGAACGCTTTTCAATTTGTTGTTGAACAGTTTTTCAAATTATCTGCATGCCCTGTTGCAGAAGAAGAGAATTAGAATATTTACATAAATCCTCTTTTATCTTGCACTACAAAAACAAACAAACATATACACTTGCCTCCTTAGCTTGTGTGAGAGTTGAAAATTGATGACTGCAATTTGGAAATATGCCCAAAAGGTTATCAAATTGTGCATACCCTTTGATACAGCAGTGTTTCTATTGGGCCTATATCCCAAAGAGATCTTAATGGGGGAAAAGGGACCCACAGATGCAAAAATGTTTGTGGCAGCTCTTTTCATAGTAGAAAGAAATTGGAAACTGAGTGGATGCCCATCGGTTGGAGAATGGCTGAATAAATTATGATATATGAATGTTATGGAATATTATTGTTCTGTAAGAAATGACCAGCAGGATAATTTTAGAAAGGCCTGGGGAGACTTACATGAACTAAGTGAAATGAGCAGAACCAGGAGATCATTGTACATGGCAACAATAAGATTATACTGTGATCAATTCTGATGGATGTGGCTCTCTTTAACAATGAGATGATTCAGATAAGTTTCCAAGGCTCTTGTGATGAAGAGAGCCATCTACACCCAGAGAGAGGACTGTGGACACTGAGTGTGGATCACTGCATAGCATTCTCATTCTTTTTTTCTTGTTGTTGTTTGCTTGCTTTTTATTTTCTTTCTCATTTTTCTGGTTTGATAAGATTTTTTTTTTGTGCAGCAAGATAATTGCATAAATACATATGCATATGTTGGATTTAACATATATTTCTACCATATTTAAAATATATTGGACTACTTGCCCTCTGGAGAAGAGGGTGGGGGAATGGGAGGAAAAAAATTGAAACAGAAGGTTCTGTAAGGCTTAATTTTGAAGAATTATCCTTGCATATATTTTGAAAAATAAAAAGCTTTAATAAAAAAAAGTAAATTGATGACTGTTCAACGACTTAGAGAACAGAGAATAGGCAGATTGTCAAATAATATAAAGCAATTTAATAAATAATGGATTGTTAGATGCCTTGGAAAACTGGAAAATATATCAGAGCATATAGATGTAGAACTGTAAGGGACTAGAGAAATCTTTGACACCTCAGTTCTCATTTTTAAATAATGAAACTGAGGTCCAGAAATGTCAAATAACATATATAAGGTTAGACAGATTGCAAACCAATTAAACATAAAGGAAGCCCTGTGAAAAGTGTTAATATAAACAAGGAAAAGAAAAAAAAAAAGAAAGAATATAGAAGGAGGAGGAAAAGGAACAGAAGAAAAAGGAGAGGATAATTACTCAATTACAAAAGCAGTTGATATGGTAAATAAAGTGATAAAGATAATGGAAATAAATTGCTTGAAAAATGGTATCTGGTTGATGAGAGAAATGAAAGGAAGTTGTATATTGTTATCAAGCTCTTGCTTGAAAATTCACCTCCTCCAATAAAAAACAAATAAACAAACAAACAAAAAAAAAAAACAACAGCAACAACAAAAAACAAATAGAGCAGTAGAATATTTCTAAAATCATCAGACTAAAGATTAGGGATAGAAAAAATTCAAATTATAATTTTCAAATTTACAGTTGAGTGTGCCCTATGTCCCACAACTGCTAAACGATGGAGATAATATTTGAAACCATATTTTCTGCCTCCTTATCCAGTGTCCTTTAAACTAAACCACATGGATTCAACTTCCAGAGCCCAAAATGGTGTACTAAGCAGTGAATCTCTGTAATCCTTCCATATTCACCTCTAGGAAATGATAAACAAATGCTCTAAGACTGGTCCTGGAGTGACAGAACTTGCAAGGAGACAGAGTGAAATAATTTTTTAGCACAAGAAAATTGAAAGATCAGCAGGAGAGGTCCTTCTTACTTGGGGAAGGGGATGGACAACTTCATAGAGAGACAGCAGCAAGCCCTACTTTAGCATACCAGCAGAAAATTCTGAGATCAAGTTTGCTGGGCTAAAGTGGGCAAACACTAACACTGTGCTGGAGCAGGCAAACACTAACACCAGGACATCCACATTCCTTGGCAAAATCAGGGAAGCTGGCAGCTTGTGGGGCCAGGAAGCACTACATTCATCAGTGTAGCCCTAGCCAAACAGCCATTCTTCAGGAGCCAAACCTCCATGTTCCTCAGCATGGCCCTGGACAAATAGGCATTTTCCAAAGGCCAGACAACAGCTCTGAGAACTATTTTAAAAGTAAAATAACCAAATGAAAAGGAGATACAAAAATCCACTGAAGAAAACAACTCCTTAAAGAATCAAATTAGCCAAATCGAAAAGAAAGCACAAAAGCTAATTGAGGAACATAATAACTTAAAAGTTAGAAGTGCACAAGTGGAAGCTAATGATTATCATACATCAAAAATCAAACAGATTCAAAAGAATAAAACAAACCTGGAAGAAAATGTAAAATACCTCTTGAGAAAAAAACAACTGATCTGGAAAATATATGCAGGAGAGACAATATCAGAATCATTGGACTACCTGAAGGCCACAATCAAAAGGAGGATCTGGATAGCAATTTTTCAAGGAATTGTCAAGAAACATTGTCCTGATGTTCTGGAAATAGAGAGCAAAAATAGACTGAGATGGTGTAGTAAGCAGTGAATCTCTGCAACCCTTCCATGTTCACCTCCAGGAGATCATACAAAATATCCTAAGACTGATCCTGGAATGGCAGAACTCATAAGGAGATAGAGTGAATATTGTAAGTGTCAAAAAATTCAAATACCAGAAGATTCACAAAAAGAATTATATAGGACTTGGCAGCTCCAACATTAAAGGATAAGAAGTCATGAAATTCTGGAAGGCAAAGGAGCTAGGACCAAAAGCATAGATGACCAATGCAGCGAAATTAAGCATAACACAGCAAGTGAAGAGATGGTCATTCGACAAAATACTAGAATTTCAAGCTTTAATAAGGAAAAGACCAGACTAAAAATATGACCTTTAATATCAATACCTAAGAGAAGCATAAACAGATAAAAAGGGAAATGAAAACATAAGGGATTCAATAAAACTAAACTGAAAAAAATGGTACTTGTAACTCTTAATAATATCATTAATACTATATCTAGAAGAAGTATACATAGAGGGCTAGAAATAAATAGTGAATTAGATGAAATATAGGGATTGAGGGATTAATTAAAGGATGAGAAAGATAAGGGCCCCAGGTGCAGCAGGCAGGGAAAAGTAGAATGATGTAAATTATTTCACATGAAGAGGCACAAAAGACCTATTATGGTGGAGGGGAAGATAGGAGGGTGGGTGATAAATTCTGCTTGAACATTAATCAATGTTGGATCAAAGAGGGAATAATATACACAATCAAATGAATATAGAAATCTATCTTACACACAGGGAATTTCTCAATTGGTGATTAAGTAAGGAGGAGGATGTGGGGACTGTTGGAACAAAAGGCAGATTATGGGAAATGGTGGACAGAAGCAAAACACTGGTGAGGAGGGAAAGGATAAATGTGATGAATTCTCCCCTAAAAGAGAAGTAGATAAGAGTAGATGAAAATGCAGAATCCTACACTATGTTGTTTACAAGAAACACTTTAAGCAGAGAGACACACACAGATTAAATGCCAAGGTCTGGAACAGACTATATTGTGCTTCCACTGAAGTTTTAAAAAAAAACAAAAACAAAAAAAACAAAAACAAAAAAAAAAAAACAAAAAAAAAGCAAAAACAAAACAAATCACAGCACAAAACAATAGTAACAATCATGGTCGCAGATAAGGTAAAAGCAAAAAGTAGACCTAAATAAAAGAGATAAGGAAGGAAAGTATTTTCTAAACCTACAATAAATAGTGAAGCAATGGCATTAGTAAACATGTGTGCCAAGTTGTATAATTTATAAATTCTTAAAGAAGTTAAGCAAGTTACAGGAAGAAATAGAATACACAACTATACTAGTGGGGGACCTCAACTATTCCCTCTCAACAAATCTAATAAAAAATAAACAAGAAAAAAAAACAAAGGAGGTAAATAGAATATTAGAAAAATTAGATATGACACACCTTTGCAAAAAACTGAAAGAAACCATAAAGGAATATACCTTTCATTCTGTAGCACATGGAATCCACACAAACACAATGCTTGTAATAGGGCATAAAAATCAGAAAATCAAAAAAAAAAAAAGACAGAAACATAAAATGTACTTTTTCAGATCAGAGTACAAAACAAACAAAACAAAACAAACAAACAAAAACCCCCCAAAACAAAAACAAAACATTCACTAAAGGGAAGTAGAAAAATAGATTTAAAATAATTGAAAATAAATAATCTAATCCTAAGAATAAGTGAATCAAAGAACAAATATCAACAATGAGGCATACTATAGATAAAGTATTACTTGGAGGAAATTTTATTTTTCTAAATTCTTACATCAATAAAATGGAAAATGAACAGATCAAAGAACTGGGTATACAACTAAATTATCTTGAAAAAGAACAAATTAAAAATCCCCAATTGAGCACTAAATTGGAAATTCTGAAAATCAAAGGTCAGATCAATAAAAGTTCAGAACTGAAACAAAACCATTGTATTAATAAATTTAGGAGCTGGTTTTATGAAAATTAAAAAAAAGAAGATAAATCATTTGCTAATTTGATTTTTTAAATAAGAAAACCAAATATCCTGTATCAAAAACTAAAAGGGTGAAATCACCAACAATGAAGAAGAAATTAGAGCAATCACTAGGAAATATTTTGCCCAATTATATGCCAATAAATTTGACAATCAGTGCAAAATCAAGTAGATTAACAGTTCAAGGAATAGGAATTTCAGTAACCCCATCTTAATAAATGAAATTGAACAAGCTATAATTTTAATGCTGGAGAAACTGAGGCAAGATAGAGATTTAGAGAGTTTTTAATATTTTATTTGGAAGGGAGAGATTTACTGGGACCTAATTGACCCATGATTTGGTCCCAGGGCTAAATGAGACTATTGTCTCCAAGAATCCAGCATCCAGCAGAGAATGCGAGTTCTCAATGACATATTTATACATAGTAGCTAAACAAAGGTAGGGAGGGTGGAATCCAAACTCTGGTGAGTGGGAATCTCCAGGCAGGAAACATTAGTCTGGCTCTGATAGATTAAGGTGTAGGACTATAAATTCTAACAAACTGGGAGGCAAGCTAGTGTCTGGCTAGAGACAGAAAGTCTGGACTCCTCCTTTTTGAGTTTACACATTGACAATTTATAACCTCTGAGTTACACCAGCCTTTTGAACTGGAGGTGGGGTTTGCTACTAAAGGGATTGAAACAGAACAATTAAAGAACCTGAGGCAGAACCAATTAGGGAAACTCGTGCAGAACAATTTAGGGAGACTAAGGCAGAACAATTCAGGGAAACCCAGCCAGAGCAATTTAGGGAAACTGAATCAGGACAATTAGGGAAACTGAGTCTCGACAATAAAAGAGAGCTGTGGTACAACATCATGAACTCCCTAAGAAAAGTTCTCAACAGTCAAATCAGTTCATGAGTGAATTTTATCAAACACTTAAAAGAACAATTAAGTCTAATAATATATAAAGTATTTGGAAAACTAGGCAAAAAGATAGTTTTCCCAGACTCTTTTTATGATGCCAGATATCAATATTTAAACTAGGAAAAACTGAAATAGAGAAAGAAAATAATAGACCAATTTCCCTAATGGCATTGATATAAAACTTTAAATAAAATATTAGCAAGTTGATTGCAGCAGTATAGCACAAGGATTATTACACAATAATGGGGTGGGATTTAAACTATGAATATAGTGTTGGTACAATATTAGAAAAACCATCAACATAACTATATAACTAT
This sequence comes from Antechinus flavipes, assembly GCF_016432865.1. Classification (NCBI taxonomy): domain Eukaryota; kingdom Metazoa; phylum Chordata; class Mammalia; order Dasyuromorphia; family Dasyuridae; genus Antechinus; species Antechinus flavipes. The sequence goes on from NC_067399.1 coordinate 668,106,164, forward strand.
ATTTAAAAACCCCAGAAATCATGATTTTTTCAAAAGAGGTTGATGATGATTTTGACAAAATATACTAGCAATGCTATTAAAAACACTAATTTGGAAGAGGAGTTGGAAAAGTAGATCAAAAAATTCTAAACTCTCCATATTTCCCCCACAAGCAAAATAAAAAAGGGTCACAATAAACATAAAGCAGAAAAACAAAACAAACAAAACCACAAAAGTTGGGGCAGAATCATAGTTCTCCTGAGACAACCGGAGAAGATAGAAAGAAATATATTAACAATGGAGGCTTGACTTTTGTGAAGTATAAATAGCTTCTGGATGATTCCTCTGAAATCTCAAGTGGTGAGCCCTGGGGCTAGCTAGTTTGTGAGGTAGTCTTCTCCAAAACAGAGGGATTTTCAACCCACCAAACTGAGTGGGGAGTTGACTTTCTTAATCAGGAAAGATTAAGGGATTTCTGCTAACAAGGGATGCCAGACCAATCTGTGCTACCAAAACATGGCCCTGGGTAAGAAGGAATCAACATAGGTTCAGAAACAGTAGGGTAGGGCTAAAGTTGGCTGTGGACATTCAGAGGAGGGTGAAGTTCTTGATTTTTGGTTTCAGGCCAAAGCGAAAAATTAAAGAAGGACCTGAGACCAGAAACGTTATCCTCCATACTCCAGGGCTATAGTAGGGGTAGATTACATTAACAATTTGCTATAAATAAAAACAAACAAACAAACAAAAACCAAAACAAACTAACAAGAATGGCAAGCAAAGGGAAAAGAACCCAATTATCAAGAGTTTCTATGGGAATAGAGAAAATTGGTTTATCTTCAAAGGAGAATACTGAAGCCTTTCCTACCTCAAAGAATAGCAGCATTGGTCACTTGACCAAAATGGATTCATAGAACTGAAAAGAGACTTTGAAACTTAAATGAAAGAGATTGAAAGAAAATGAAGTCAAACAAACAATTTAAGGAAAAAACAAGAAGGTTTTGAAAAGAAAGACAACCAACCAGAAAAGGAGATCTAGGATCTAAAGGAAAGAAATGCTCCTTCAAAACTAAAATTGGTCAAAGAAAACCAGTAAAGTTATAGGACCAAAAAATAATAAAATAAAGTATAAAAAGGGGGGAAAGATAGAGAAAATTAAACCTCTGATAAGGAAAAAAAAAACAAGTGATCAGGAGAATAGATCAAGAAGAGAAAACATAAGAGTAATATCAGCATAAGAAAGTATTGATAAAAAAATGAAATAAAGTAAATTATCCTTGAGTGGTAGAAAATGAGAGGAAAGTAGAAATAGAATAATTCCACTACCTGAGAGATCCTTCGAGGAAAAACTTAAAAGAACATCATAATCAAATTTTGAAACCTCCAGATTAAGATGAAAATGTTTCAAGCAACAATGAAAAAAAATTCAAATATATCAGGCCATAATTTGATTCACAGAAGATTCACCAGAAGCTACAGGGGAAAAAAATGCAGGTTTTGGACACTATATATCATAGAGCAAAGAAATTGGTGTGGCGGTCACAATATCATATCCAGCAAAATTAAGTATAATTCTGAAACAATAAAAGACGTTTGATAAATTTCCAAATTTTCATGAATTTGTTGCCGAAAGAACTGAAGTTACAAGAATCAATAAGGATGTTATGGAATATTATTGTTCTGTAAGAAATGACCAGCAGGATGAATACAGAGAGGACTGGCGAGACTTACATGAACTGATGCTAAGTGAAATGAGCAGAACCAGGAGATCATTATACACTTCGACAACGATATTGTATGAGGACATATTTTGATGGAAGTGGATTTCTTTGACAAAGAGACCTAACTGAGTTTCAATTGTTAAATGACGGACAAAAGCAGCTACACCCAAAGAAAGAACACTGGGAAACGAATGTGAACTATCTGCATTTTTGTTTTTCTTCCCGGGTTATTTATACCTTCTGAATCCAATTCTCCCTATGCAACAAGAGAACTGTTCGGTTTTGCAAACATTGTATCTAGGATATACTAGGATATCAACATATCCAACATATAAAGGATTGCTTGCCATCTAGGAGAGGGGGTAGAGGGAGGGAGGGGAAAAAAAATCGGAACAGAAACGAGTGCAAGGGATAATGTTGTAAAAAAAAATTACCCTGGCATGGATTCTGTCAATATAAAGTAATTATTAAATAAAAATAAAAAAAGAATCAATAAGGAAACAAACAAACAAAAAAGACAACTCTGAACAGAAAATTTAATATAAGATCCAAGAAAAATATAAATAAATATTAGGCTAATTTCACGAAGTTCAATAAAGACCAATTACATGTTTTATATGTGGATATATGGACCAAAAGTCTAAAATTATCTTTAATGATTGAATAGTTTTTTTTTTAAAGATTACAATAGAGCTAAGTATGATGTGAATATAAAATCAAAATTATATAGGAAAAGTAAAATGAATAATAGTTATTTGAATGAGATATGAGGGGAAAACAATCACAGAGTAATTATATGGAGAAGAAAGTTGAATAATTCTGAGGTCCTATTTTTATCAGAAATTGATTAAAAAGTGAACAATATATACATATATGGGCACAAAAATCTTCAACTTTTAGAAGGAAATAAGAAAGAGAAAGAATAGAATAAAGGAGTTATAGAAGGGTGTGTAGATTAACAAAGATGGGATTAGTTATGGATATTAATGGAAAAAGGATGGAGAGAGAGGGAAATAGTGAGGTGAGAGAACAAGGGAGGGATAAGTTAAGTAATACCAAGGCAAAGTAACTAGCAGAAGTAAATTAGCGAAGTCAGCAGGGATAGGAAACTAGAGATCCACATAGACATCATAATAATGATCAGGAGTAAAATTTATTATGAGAAAAAGTAGAGGTAGTAATCCATGATGCTTAGCAAAGTTAAAATTAAAATAGATTTATTCAAAAGAGGAAAAAAATAGGGAAACTACTTATATGTTGGTTTTATTAATATTGTTTTAATTAGACTACTTAAAATAACTGGATAGAATAAGGTTGGGATATTGCTGTGGCTTATGAAATGCTGAGTTGGTAGATCTGAAAATATAAGGAAAGAATTGGGATTTATGAAGGATTATGTTATTCATTTTCAGAGAAATAGAGGATGAACAAGTGAGGAATGGCCTCACCTAGACCGAAACAAATATGTATGTTTATGATTATAAATATCTATGTATATGTATGGCATATATTTATGTAAATGCATATCTATAAATATGTATATACACATATTAATACTTAATTGTAAGGATAAAAAAGAAAAGAAAATGAGTGCACAGCAGAGAACAAGAGTCAATAAGGAAACAAACAAATAAACAAACGAACGAACAACAACAACAACAAAAAAAAAAAACATGGACAACTCTGAACACAATGTGTGATATATATTATATAGGCTTTCTTGTAATGAAAATTTATTGTTCCATATGTTCAATTCTTTATTCTCATAGCAAATTTTTTCTTTTTCTATTTTGTATTTCAGTTTTAAATAAATTTGAAAAAGAGAAGAAAAAAAAAAGAAACTACTAGAGAACACAGGAATAAAGATAAATTTCCTTGAAATGACAAGCAATGTATCTAAAACCACCAGCATGCATTATTTTAATGGGAATAAATGAGAAGTCTTGCCAGTAAGATCAGTGGTGAAGCAAGGAGGTTTATTATCACCACCATTATTCAATACAGCATTAGAAATGTTAATTGTAACATTTTAATAAGAGAAGAAAAAGAACTGGAAGGAATTAAAATAAGCAATGAAGAAATGAAACTATACCTCTATAGAGAGGATATGATGATATACTTAGAGAAACCTAGAAGATCAACTAACAAAAAAACTACTTGAAATATTCAACAACTTTAGCTAAGTTACAGGATATAAAATAAATCCATATAAATCATAAGCAATTTTTAATATGACCAACAACATCCAGCAGCAAGAAATAGAAATTCAATTTAAAATAACTATAAACAATATTACATTTTTAGAAGTTTACTTTCCAGGTCAAATCCAAGTACTATGTGACCACAATCACAAATAACAACAACAAAAAAATTATCACAAATAAAAATCTGGACAATTGGAAAAATATCAGTTGCTTATGGGTAGGTCAAACCAATATAATGAAAATATCCTGCCTAAACTAAATTACTTATTCAGTGTCACACCAATCAAGCTATTAAAAATTATCTAATAGGGTAGAAAAATTAATAACAAAATTAATCTGGGAAAAAGGTCAAAATATTAAGGGAATTAATTAAAAAAGAAAATGGTCTGAATATACAAGATCTCAAACTTTATTATAAAGAAGTAATTATCAAAATCATCTGGGACTGGCTAAGAAATAGATTGGTGGATTACTGGAATAGATTATGTGTACAAGACAGAGAAGCCAATGACCCTTAGTAACATAATGTTAGGTATAACCAAAGACTCAATTCTTGAGTTAAGAACTTACTATTTGAGAGAACACTTCTGGGAAAAGTAGAAAAAACTAGGTATAGTCCAATATGTCACCATGTACTAAGAGAGGATAAAAAGCGATGCATGATTCAGACATAAAGGATGACATCATAATCACACTAGAAGAGCAAGAAATACTCTAATCTAACAGGATCATGTCTTTGTGGATCCATGGGAAGAGGAAGAATGCATGATCGAGCAAGAGATAGAGAGAATTCCAAAATATAACATAGATAATATTGATTATATCAAATTGAAAAAAACAATTAAAACAGATATAACCAAAATTAGAAGTAAAGCAAAAAGCCAGGGAATGATCTTTATAGCAAGTATCTCTGATAAAAGCCACATTTCTCAAATATATAGAATGCTAAGTAAAAATTAAAAGACTACAAGCCATTACAGAATTGAGAGATGGTTGAACGATATGAACAGACAGTTTTCAGATGAAGATATCAAAGCTAGCTATAGATATGGAAGAAATGTTTTAAATGACTTTTGATTAGAGAAATACCAGTTAAAATATTGAGATATCACCTCACACCTATGAGATTAGCCAATATGAAAAAAAAAAGAAAGTAAAATATTGGAAAAGATGTGGGAAATTTGGTACACAAATGCACTGTTGGTGAAATTGTGAACTGATCCAATCATTCTGGAAAGCAACCTGGAACTAGGTCCAAAGAAAAACCAACCTTTGCTTCCCCTTTAATCCAGCAATACCAGCCACTACTATATCCTTTTCTCAAAGAGATCATAACAAAAGAGAAAAGGACCTAGGTACAAAAATATTCATAGCAATCCTTTTCATAGTGACAAAGAATTAAAATTGATGGAAAGCCCATAAATCATTGAAAGGCTAAACAAGTGGTAACATATCATTACATTCATGCAAAGTGAAATGAGCAGAAACAGGAAAACTTTGTACACAATATCAGCCACATAGTATGATGATCAACTGGGAATGACTCAGCTCTTCTCAGAAACACAATGATCCAAGACAATACAAAAGACTCATGAAGGAAACTCCTATCCATAACTAGAGAAAGAACTGATAAACTGAATGCAAATTGAAGAGGTTTTTTATTATTATTATTATTATTTATTTATCTTATTCTAGTTTGTGGTTTTTTTTCTTTTTATCTATTTCTTTCTTTTTTTTTTTTTTTACAATTGTGAGTAATATGGAATATGTTTTACATGAGAGCACATGCATAAGCTATATAAAATTACCATCTTCAGGAGAGGAAAAAGGAGATGGAAAATTTTGGAATTCAGAATCTTATAAAAATGAAGGATAGAAATTTTGTTGAGCTGTAACTGGGGGAGATGTCATACTATTTAATAAAAAAAAATAAAACAAAGGAAATGTAAAAGCAAACAAAACTTTTCTACAATGTTGATTCAACTTAATAAGTGAAGATTGAGGATACTTTTTAAGATGTAGAAAATAAAATATCTTCAAATCCTCTTTTTAATTGCATTGAGTCTGTTGCCCAGCAACAGGAAGTTAGATCCAAAAACACTGTCTGGGACATTGTGGATATTTAATTAATGCATGTTGATTGATAACAATAAGTACTACCTATGTCCCACATCTCATGCTTCTTTAGTACTAAAATACTTCCTAATGTCCACTCATGACAGCATAATGCAAGCTTTCTTTGTGCAATCACCAGCATCCCTTGAAACATGAAACCTACAAAATGAGTCCAATTCATCAAGACTTCCATAGTCACATTACAATGCATACACTTGACACTGGTGTGAATGACACCTGATCCATGGTTTCTCATTGCAATTATTTTTTCTTCCTATCTTTAGCAAAAGCTATCTGTGAGTACCTCTTAAAAACACTGGATGTTTGCCATATATTTCAATATTTCAGAAGATCTAGTGAAGCATTTTGGCTATATGTCTATTTTCCCTGGATTCCCCTTCAAAAACTTTCCACTTCCATTTTTGATCCCACATTTATGTGGTCACATTTTTTATTCATTAGATCCTTAACCCAAGTCATTTTTATTCTATTTTGGTTAGGGTTATCTACAATTTTGGAAATTTTCAATCCACGGTGTTCTATAAATCATAGCCACATTATACTATAATTATATTATTAGTATTTTGAAAGATGAGATGGTTTTGATGCCAGAAGACATCATGAGAATGTTGACAGAGAAATTAAAAAAAATTATTCAGAAATGTTTTTCTTGGTATTAATTTCTGAGATTAGCTTATTTCCATCTGCACTGTTGCACTGATGGACCAAATACCAATCCAAATATATGCAATCAGATGAATGAAAGACATTCCTTCTCCCCTTAGTTTTACCATTGTTTACCATTCTGAGCCTATGTGTGCATAGTGTATGTATGTGTGAGGTGTATGTGTGCACATATATATATGGACTCTTCATAGCTAATCAAATCTATGGACCTCATCCTAAATTGTTTTTAAATGCATAAAACCAAAATAAAGTGTTAGAAAACAAATCAATTATATTGAAAATTATTAAAACATATCCTAAAAAATAAGTTAGTGAACCTCAGGTTACAAATCAATTATGCTGAAAATGTTATTAAAATACACACACACAAAAATAAATTAGTGAACCTCAGGTTAAGAATATCGGCTTCAAATTACAAAAAAAAATTTCCACACAAATAAAGTCAGACTTAAATAATTGGAAAAATATTAAGTGCTCTTGGATAGGCCAAGTGAATATAATAAAGATGAAAATACTCCCTAAACTAATCTATTTAGTGCTATACCAATCAGACTTCCAAGAAAATATTTTAATGATCTAGAAAAAATAACAACAAAATTCATATGGAACAATAAAAGTTGAGAATCTCAAGGGAATTAATGAAAAAAAAAATCAAAGGAAGGGGGCCTAGCTGTACCTGATCTAAAACTATATTATAAAGCAGCAGTCACCAAAACCATTTGGTATTGGCTAAGAAATACATTAGTTGATCAGTGGAATAGGTTAGGCTCACAAGACAGAATAGTCAACTATAGCAATCTAGTGTTGGACAAACCCAAAGATGCTAACTTTTGGGATAAGAATTCATTATTTGATAAATATTTGATAAAAATTGCTGGGATAACTGGAAATTAATATCGCAGAAATTAGGCATGGACCCACCATATACCAAGATAAGATCAAAATGGGTCCATGATTTAGGCATAAAGAATGAGATTATAAATAAATTAGAGGAACATAGGATAGTTTATCTCTCAGACTTGTGGAGGAGAAAGAAATTTGTGACCAAATATGAACTAGAGACCATTACTGATCACAAAATAAAAAATTTTGATTATATCAAATTAAAAAGCTTTTGTACAAACAAAATTAATGTAAACAAGATTAGAAGGGAAGCAACAAACTGGGAAAACATCTTCACAGTTAAAGGTTCTGATAAAGGCCTCATTTCCAAAATATATAGAGAATTGACTCTAATTTATAAGAAATCAAACCATTCTCCAGTTTATAAATGGTCAAAGGATATGAACAGACAATTTTCAGATGATGAAATTGAAACTATTACCACTCATATGAAAGAGTGTTCCAAATCACTATTGATCAGAGAAATGCAAATTAAGACAACTCTGAGATACCACTACACATCTCTCAGATTGGCTAAGATGTCAAGAAAAAATAATGATGAATGTTGGAGGGGATGTGGGAAAACTGGGACATAGATGCATTGTTGATGGAGTTGTGAACGAATTCAACCATTCTGGAGAGGAATCTGGAATTATGCCCAAAAAGTTATCAAACTGTGCATACCCTTTGATCCAGCAGTGTTACTTCTGGGTTTATATCTCAAAGAAATACTAAAGAAGGGAAAGGGACCTGTTTGGACCTAACTCAGTTTCAATTGATCAATGATGGATAGAAGCAGCTATACCCAAAGAAAGAACACTGGGGAATGAATGCAAACTATTTGCATAACTTCCCTGGGTTATTTTTACCTTCTGAATCCAATTCTCCCTGTGCAACAAGAGAACTGTTCAGTTCTGCATACATATATTGTATCTAGGATATATGCAACATATTTAACATATGTAGGACTGCTTGCCATCTAGGGGATGGAGTAGAGGGAGGGAGGGGAAAAATCAGAACACAAGTGAATGCAAGGGATAATGTAAAAAATTACCCTGGCATGGGTTCTGTCAATAAAAAGTTATTATAAAATAAAAAAAAAAGAATATCTGCTTCATGACACTGAATGTTTTCATTTTCTTTGATGTGTATAAATTGGCTGCATCTTTAGTGACTTCTTGTCATTTTGGGACAGTTCTAAAATTTAGAAGCTTGGCTTCTTGTTGACTTTTACTCATAGATCCTTATTTTGTAGTTTGGGACAAATAAACAAAAATACATATTTGAAAATAAAACCAACAATATTATCAAATTGTCAATTATTTGGTAAGAAAATATTTAATGGAATGATGGAACCCTATTTATTATGAAAAGAAATAATTGAAGGTAAGAGGAAAGAGAAAGAAAAAAATATACTTGGAAATTATATGTATACAGGTTATCTCAGTATAATATACATACACATAAAAGGATGTGTATATATTCACATATACATATGTGTGTGATATATTCACATATTCACACTTTTATATATATATATATTATTCCATTTTCACTGATCAGAAATGAAATATAAAAGACTATCTGTTTTCTGCTAGCATCATGATTTAAAAACAACTTTTCTTTTGTTCTTGCCATATGGTATAGACATATTTTGAGTAACAGCAGAAGAAATAATTTGCACATTAATTAAAAGTCAGAATTCTTTGGTAGCACTAGCCCATTAAACTGTATGCTCCAGTAGACTAGTTATTTAAGGTAGAAATAATGATGGAACATTGGACTTCCTGGCTGAAGCAACATTTAGAATGGGCTATTTTAAATTTCTTTATACTCTTCTAATTAATTCACCTCCATCCAATTCAACAAGCATTTACTCAATGTATATTATGCACCTTCCTCTTGTATAAAAATGATAGCTAAGTATCAATTAGTATAAATAATAAATGCGATGCAGTGATCACATGATTGCATTATAAAATCATGATTATGTAAAATATGATAATTTGTCCAGCCCAATTTGGAAATATGTGGTAAGAATTCAAACTATGCCATGGGATTCATTTTAAATACTAATGAGGATTGAGATATAATTGCTCAAATGTGTTTTCATTTTGTATGCTGTGTTTATATAGAGAACACACCAGCAAAGCTTATTTATATTAGTTCAGGAACAGAAATGGTTTTCAAAAAACTCAGGACAAATGTGAAAAACAAACAGACAAAAAAATCATACCAACACTTCACATACTATCTGTATGCTCATCTCATATACAACTTAATATTCCTTCCTAGAACTAGAATTTTTGTGTAGTCCCTTCTAAAAGCTTCCATGGAATTCCATGAAATACATCCCTATACCTGCCTTCCATAGTACTTTTGGTTTTGTTCGAAAGGGAAGGGAATTTGGGAAAACAAGAAGTTTGGGACATTTGGAGAAAGGAAGGGGAAACATGGTGACCTAGAAAGTAGAAGAGATGATCTTTAATGGAGGGAGAAATGATGAGGTTGCTCATGCAGAAGTCAGCAGCTCCATACTCAGCAGCTTGAGGAGGATTAGAAAGAAGTTTTTTTTGGCACCCTTCTTTTAAAAAAAATAATGTCTTCTTTCTCTTTCTTGTCCTTCTCTATCCATTTCTTTAGGTTAAATGGAGAAATTGGCAATAATAAGAATTCTGTCCTCTTTTATTATCCCTGACTGGTGATATTCTATAATCCCAATTGGCTTTTCATAAATTAGTTTGTTCCCATTTTCAGTGGGTTAAGGCTAATTGGGAGCAGAGTATGCTTGAAGATATAAGTTTCATGCCTGACCATATAAGATCTATTATTTTAAAACTCTGAAGTTCTAGTAAGGAAGGTAATAAAGCTTTGAGGGGAGGAGGTGAGTAGTGATTCACAGATTAGTTTTATAAGTGATCCCATTATTCAACTAAACAGGATCCTAAAACAAATTCAGAGCTCACTTAAATCATATTTGAAAGAATGGCCATTGGAACATCATGCTTCTGAAGCTGTGAATTAAGGTCCCCAATATCTAAGATTTACTTGAGAGGAAAAATGAGACAATTTTCTTCTTGACAGGGATATCACCATCATCATCATCATCATCATCATTATCAATATCATCATTGTGATCACAATCATTATCATTATCCTAATCGTTCAAGTAAAAGAAACGCATTGCCTCACTTTTGCTACATATATTTTAATCCTCCTTTTTAATCCGTTGGGTATATGACTTTTTTTTCCTTGTCTGACTTCCTTTTTCTATTTTTTTTTCTTATTTTGTATTTAGTTTAATTAAAAATGAGGAGGAAATACTAAGTAATTTTTTTTAAGTAATTTTTTAAAAAGAAATATACTCTGCCCTTTTTGGCAAGTAAGTGGTGAATTCTGTGAAGAGTAAAATATCCTTTGTCAGATCACCATTAGGCTGATTTTTTTTTTTCAAGTTTGGTATTATATCGTTTCTTTGCTAAGAGATGTCATTTCATTAATGCTAAATAAAAATTCAAGTGAATTCAAAATATATGTAGCAACAAATTTCCATTTCAAAAAACATATATAATTATAGAAAATTTTATATTAATGACTCTCCATCTTTTTCTTCATTTCCTTGTAACATTCTTTTTTTCTGCTGTGCACTTTTTACTTTATTTTTTTTCCTCCCCTGTCATCCTTTCACCAACTTCCCCTAAGCAGGCTATAGTTAAACATGGATAAACATACATATATACTCACACCTACCCACATATATACAAACATCTATATACCCACATGCATACAACTACATGCGTATAAACTTATTTATATACAGACACCCATATATACACACGTGTTTACACATATATTGTTTGTTTTTCATTCTTGAAGAGGATCATTATCAGGGCAATAATGCCATGGCATGAAAGTGAATTGGATTTATGTGAGGGAAGACTTGCAAGGCCACCTGCCTCACTTTCCCTTCCAGAGTCAGCTGAATCTAGTGGCAAGATACAAATCAAGATGATTAGAGATGGCCCTGGATAAAATGGGAAATCTTGACCTTTTTAATTAAAGTCTTTAATAAGTCTCAGTTTCACTAAAGCTGAATCACTAACTCATTCAGTGATTAAGGGTAGGTAGCAATTGAAGAAAGAATCTCCTCTTTACCCTAAACCAAAAAATCTGAAGGAATGAATGAATTAATTAATTAATTTGGGAGGGGAAGACCCACAGGATTTCTAGACAAAGCTGACCTATAATTTTGATTTTTCTTTTGATTGAATATTTAAATTTGACTTTCTCTCAGATCAATGATTACTAACACTACATCATTCTTATTGTGTTTGTATGTTTGTGTGTATCCTCTCTCAGATAAATATTCTATTTTAGTTTTATACTTTAACTTACTTTGCTATTACTAGACCTTTCCCCAGGGTTCTCCCCCTTATCGTTCCCTTCCAACTCTTGCTTTTCTTCTTTATCCCTTTCCTATTAATGCACACATTTTGTTTAACACACCATAACTCTACACATACTTCTCTACCTTACCTTATCCTTTTTCTACTTCCTATTAAGCTTATTTCCAGGCCAAAACCAAAATAATTTATTCAAGCTGAGTCTCTTGAAATTAATCTTTGATGTTGGCTCTTACATATTAAATTTTCTTTTAAGTTTGGGTTCAGTTGAGAGAAAGTCCCGAAAATCTGCAATTTTGTTGAATGTTTATTTGCTTTTTCATTCAAGATTATAATTAGTTTTGCTGGATGCAATTTTTTGTCTATTTATATATATATATATAGTTCTGTTGGTTGTCAATATATATTATTCTAGGACTTGTAGTATTTTCTGTTAAGTATTGATCAATCCTGTATTTTTTTTTCCTGGCGAAGTAATTGGGGTTAAGTGACTTTCCCAGGGTCCCAGAGCTAAAAAGTGTTAAGTGTCTGAGGCTGGATTTTGAACTCAGGGCCTCCTAATGTCAGAGTTTGTGCTCTATCATCTGCACCATCTAGCTGCCCCTTGTATAATTCTAATTGTAGCTACAGCATATTTGAATTTATTTTTGTTTTTTGTTTCTTGCATTTTTTAAAATTTGGTCTGTGGGTGTCAAAATTTGGCAATAATATCTCTCAGTGTTTCTAGATAGGATGTCTTTGAGGAGGTGATCAGTGAATTTTCTTATTTCTACTTTCCCCTCATGTTCTTTCACTCCAGGACAATTTTCATTGATTCATTTTGTATGCTGTATTTATATAGAGAACACACCAGCAAAGCTTATTTATATTAGTTCAGGAACAGAAATGGTTTTCAAAAAACTCAGGACAAATGTGAAAAACAAACAGACAAAAAAATCCTCCCCTGTCATCCTTTCACCAACTTCCCCTAAGCAGGCTATAGTTAAACATGGATAAACATACATATATACTCACACCTACCCACATATATACAAACATCTATATATCCACATGCATACAACTACATGTATATAAACTTATTTATTTACAGACACCCATATATACATACACATTTACACATATATTGTTTGTTTTTCATTCTTGAAGAGCACCATCATCCTCATTTTGTCCTGGTTCTTTCAGGTAGTCCAATTATACTTATATTTTCTCTTTTTGATCTGTAATCCAGATCTGTTATTTTTCCAATAAGATTTTTTTTTATATTCTGTTTTATTTTTTGTTGTTGTTTTATTTTGTTATTTCTTGGGCTATTATACCTTCACTGGTTTCCTCTTGTACAATTCTAATTTTCAAAGAATTATCTTCTTTAAGACTCAACTCCTTTTCCAGTTGGTTAACTCCCTCCCCACCCCCACCCCAATCTCCTTATTTTGCTTTGAGATTCTTATTTTTTTAAGGTTTTTTCCTCAATTTCTCTCATTTTATTTTTGAAGGGCTTTTTTTTTTGAGTTTTCTAAATGCTTTCTGGTCAGGTAGCTATTTAGTGTTACTCTTTGAGGTAGAAGAGGCTTTTCTTATTTATTCTCCTCCTTTGAAGAAGAACCCTGGACTTTCTTATTCCTATAGTAAGTTTCTATGGTCAGATTCTTTTTTTTTTTTATCTTTTTATTGATAGAACACATGCCAGGGTAATTTTTTACAGCATTATCCCTTGCATTCACTTCTGTTCCGATTTTCCCCCTCCCTCCCTCCACCCCTTCCCCCAGATGGCAAGCAGTCCTTTACATGTTGAATAGGTTACAGTATATCCTGGATACAATATATGTGTGCAGAACTGAACAGTTTTCTTGTTGCACAGGGAGAATTGAATTCAGAAGGTATAAATAACCCGGGAAGAAAAACAAAAAATGCAAGCAGTTTATATTCATTTCCCAGTGTTCTTTCTCTGGGTATACCTGCTTCTGTCCATCTTTGATCAATTAAGGCTCTCTTTATCGAAGAGATCCACTTCCATCAGAATACATCCTTAAACAGTATCGTTGTTGAGGTATAGAATGATCTCCTGGTCCTGCTCATTTCACTTAGCATCAGTTCATGTAAGTCTCGCCAGTCCTCTCTGTATTCATCCTGCTGGTCATTCTTTACAGAACAATAATATTCCATAACATTCATATACCACAATTTACTCAACCATTCTCCAATTGATGGACATCCTTTCATTTTCCAGCTTCTAGCCACTACAAACAGGGCTGCCACAAACATTTTGGCACATAGAGGTCCCTTTCCTTTCTTTAGTATCTCTTTGGGGTATAAGCCCAGTAGAAACACTGCTGGATCAAAGGGTATGCACAGTTTGATAACTTTTTGAGCATAGTTCCAAATTGCTCTCCAGAATGGCTGGATGTGTTCACAATTCCACCAACAATGTATCAGTGTCCCTGTTTTTCCACATCCCCTCCAACATTCCACATTATCTTTCCCTGTCATTCTAGCCAATGGTCAGATTCTTTTTACTTTGTGTTCATTAAATATATATATATATTTTAATGTAAGAACCTCTAATCCGAGGGTGGAGAAGATTGTGCCTCTGGATTTACATTCATTTCTCCTCTTTGACCTGGAACCCCAAACAGAAAGCTCACCTTTCTGAAAGTGCCCAGAGCCAGCAGTGTCTCTGTCCTACTACTTCTGCATTTCTGCCATATTGTTTACTTCTATCTCAGGGCAGCATTTTTGTAACACAGATGGATTTGTTGTTTCTAATCAGAAGATATTCCCTCAGTACTCCCCATGCTGTCCTAGAGGTGAAAATTCTTATGGATGAGGCTAAAGCTCTTAACCAAGCTAGACCCAGGGTTCCACACTGATTATTTCTGTGGAGTTAGCCTGGAGGTGTTTATATTTCATGGTGGTTAAATGTTGGGCATGGGGTCTTTCTTCAGGTCTTCTTGGGTAGTTCAAAAATGACCCATGTTTTGCCCTAAGTCTTCTTTCATTTTCATGGTCTTTGTTTGTCTTCAGGCAGAAATTTATTCTCTTTCTGGAGGAAATGTGAAGAGGTTGAAATTTTGTGGCTTACTCTGCCATTTTCCTAAAATCTTCTAAACCTATCTTCCCATAATCTTGCAATAATTATATTTCCCTAGATATAAATCTATCATATTTCACTAGGCTGTCACCACTTCTATTCAATATTGTATTAGAAATGTTAGCTTTTACAACAATACAAGAAAACAAAATGAAAAGAATTACAGTAGGTAATAAAGAAACACAATTATCACTCTTTGCAGATGATATGATGGTTTACTTAGAGAATCCTAGAAAATTAACTAAAAAAACTCTTAAGTATAATTAACTAATTTAGCAAAGTTCGAGGATACAAAATAATTCCACATAGATCGTTGGTATTTTTATATGTTACCAGCAAAGTCCATCAACAAGAGACACAAAGAGAAATTCCATTAAAGTAACTATAGTTAATGTAAAATATTTGAGAGTCTACCTGCCAAGACAAACCCAGGAATTATATGAACACAATTACGAAACATTTTTCACACAAATAAAGTTACATCGAAACAATTGGAACAATATCAAGTGTTCATGGTTAGGTCAAGCTAATATAATAAAAATGATAATCATACCTGCATTAATCTACTTGTTTACTACATGCTAAACTGCCAAGAAATTACTTAAAAGAGCTAGAAAAATGATAACAAAATTAATCTGGAATAACAAAAGGTCAAGTATTTCTAGGGAATTAATGAGAAAAATGCAAAAGAAGGTAATTTAGCTTTAAACAGACCAAAAAATTATATTGGGAAGCAGTGGTCATAAAAATCATTTGAGACTGGCTAAGAAATAGGGTAATTAATCAATGGAATAAGTTAGCTCACAAGACACAATAGTTAATGATTATAATAATCTAGTGTTTGATAAATCCAAAGGCTCCAACTTCTGGGATAATACTATGACAGAAACTATACACTGACCAACATTGAACAACCTGTGACAGGAAAGAGTTAAAATAGGTTTATGATTTAGAGACAAAAGGTGATAGATACTATAAGTAAACTAAGGGAACAAGGAATAGTCTACATCACAGATCTGTGGAGAAGAAAGGAATTTTATACTCAACGAAAAACTAGAGAACATTATGAAACACAAAATGAATAATTTTGATTATATTAAGTTTAAAAGTTTTTGCACAAAATCCATGCAGACAATATTAGAAGGGAAGCAGAAAATGGGAAAAATTTACATTCAAGGTTTCTGATAAAGGATTAATTTCTGAAATATATAGAGAATTGACTCAAATCTACATGAATACAATCCATGTCTGAATTGATAAATGTTCAAAGAATATGGACTGACAATTTTTAGATGAAGACATTAAAACTATTTCTCATTATATAATCTCTAAATCACTTTTGATCAGAAGAATGCAAATTAAGACTGCTTTGAAGTACTACTACATACCTTTCAGATTTGCTAGGATGACTAGAAAATATAATGATAAATGTTGGAGGAGATGTGGAAAACCTGGGACACTAATACATTTTGTGGAGTTGTAAATTGATCCAACATTTTGAAACACAATTGGAGCTATGCCCAAAGGGATATCAAACTGTACATATCCTTTGATCCAGGAGTGTCTCCACTAAGTCTGTATCCTAAAGAGATCATAAAAAGGGAAAAGGACTCATATATGTAAAAATGTTTGTAGCATCCCTTTTTGTAGTGGTAAGGAACTGGAAACTGAGTGGATGCTCATTAATTGGAGAATGGATGAATAAGTTATGGTCATCAATATTATAGAATTTCATGTTCTACAAGAAGAGATGAACAAGATGATTTCAGAAAAACCTTGAGAGAGTTGCTTGAACCAATGTAAATGAAGTGAGTAGAACCACAAGAATATTGTACACAGCATCAACAGTATTATAGGATGACCATTTCTAATGGAACTGGCTTTTCTCAACAGTGAGGTGATTCAGGCCAGTTCCAATGGACTTTTAATGGAGAAAATCAGCTGTATCCAAAAAGAGGATTGTGGGTGCTAAATGTGGATCACAACATAGAATTTTCATCTTTTTGTTGTTTGTTTTTTCTGGTTTTTTTCTTTTTAATTTAATTTTTCTTCTGCAGCACGATAAATGTGGAAATGTGTATGGAAGAATTGCACATGTTTAACATATATTGGATTACTTGCTGTCTAGGGGAGGGAATGAGAAAAATATGTAACACAAGATTTGCAAGTTAATGTTGAAAACTATTTTTGCATATATTTTGAAAATTAAAAAAAACTTCTTTAAAAATGAATAAATATTTGATCGCAAAGGACTCTAGATATAATAAATATTCTACAGAAACTTGTAGAGAAAGCTTAAGACTAATAGTTTATGAGACAATTCAGTATTTTGTGCCTGAGATCAAGTATCTGAGTTCATCATATTACAGTAATCTAGACTCAAAAATGGGAGAAAGCTAATTACTATGTCCTCTAAGATTGGCTGTATTTAGAAATGGGCTAATTTTGGGTACCCTCACTCTGATGAGGGTGTTTTAGAGAGAAATGTGTGAGACCCTATATCACAAAAAAGAAAATCTTTAAAACTCTTTTCTGTATTAGTGATTTTTTTTACATAAACAATCAATAGTAATATCTTAGTTTAGAATTATTTCCCTGCTTTTCATGTGGGGTAATTGTTTTTATAAGACAGCATAGGCCTAACAGTGTTTGTTGAAGTCAATTCAGCCAACTTGCAGCTGTGAGCAATATATGTTGCTTGCTTTATTGACGGGTTCTCTTATATCTTTCGGGTTGGCAACTTTCCTGGTTTCTTTATCCAATAATTCCAGGACATGTGTGAACATTAGTTCAGAGTATCTTGATGTGATTGTTAGGAAAGGTTCCAATATTCTCTCCTTATTTTCTTGCTAATGAAAAAAATCCTCTGGGGGTTAAGGCTTATATGATAAATTGTTTCAAAGATCAAATATTACAGCTGAACTTCCCTAATGTAATTACTTGTATATCTAAAATAATAATAATAAAAAAACAGGTTTACAGACTAGGACAGAAAGATAATTGGTATAGCTTTTTCAAAGGACCATAACTTCAGGTAAATTTCATATTTATGCAGGGTAGATTGTAAGCAAGATGTCATATTTCCTCCATCTTTGCTTGGAAGTTGTAAAAATGTATGAATGAGGTCAGGAGGGATGACCCAGAGATTGTTTTCAAACCTAATTTAATTTCCATTTGGGAGATATGAATGACAGAAATTTAGTCATTAGGAATAGAAGCAACATACAGCAAATAATATACTGGCTTGAATCAGGAAACCTGGTGACTTACTCCAGCCCTGTCATTGATTATTTATGTGACCTATGTAAAATATTTTTTTTCACTGTGAAGGGATTTGCTTTTCTCTATATAAAGGAGTCAGATAACATAGGTCATAAGATTCCTTCTAGACCTCATATTGTTGGAAAACAAAGATGCATTAAAGTTTTTCTTTCCCCACATAAGATTTAAGGGTCATTTTTCAATTATTTGACATATTAAGTTACCACTCAATTCACTCTCCACTGATATTAATGACTGATTTATGACATGTTGGCTTTCTTTCTATAGATAATCTATAGAGATGTCTTTGAAAAAGAGGATTCCTGCTGCCCCATTCCTACTTCAATCAGTCATCAGGGTTTTAACTACAGTAGGGAAATAGCAGCTTTTTCCCGGAAGCTAGTACAAGAAAGCTAAGACACAGAGAGCTGTCCTGGTAAAACAAGCTAAGAAGTTGAAGGAGAAGAGAAAAGCGACTGTCCCTGTGCCCCCAGGAATATACTGTAGTTAGCTACAATAACCTACCCACTAGCTACAATAGTAGATGCTACAAAATATGTGACTGATTGAATGATAGGTGATCAACAGTGTTTTCAAGGATGAAATTTTCCTAAATCTATTGTACTCCACATATAGCACGATGCTTATTATAACTAACAACCCCACACAATTACAAAAAACTTTCTTCCACAACTGTTAAGAAAGAATCAATAGCATTGTCATCACCCTTTTAAAATATGGGGAGGTCGTGACTCAATTATTCAATGATATATCCAGGCTCACACAGTTGGAAAGGTCTTAGTCAAGACAGAAATTCAAGTTCTTTTTGACTATTTTTATGTCCTCCATGAATGGTTCTTTAATACAGTTTAGAAGGCAGATATAATTCTTCATAGTGTATACCATGAAGCCTGCCTTTCAGAGATATTAGGGTCAATCATTGTTGCTGAACTTTTCTTCCATATCTTATATGGTTTTGTTTATATGTTTTACAACCTATTTTTGGAAAATAAGTAGAAGCCAAGAGCTGACAAAGCTTACTTTCCCAGCTTGACTATTTCTTTAGAAACAAGCCAAAGAACCTTGCCTAAGTGTGAATGAGAGACAACAGTTCCCTTGCTGTTCCCTGCAGAAGACACTCCATCTCCCTACTTTGGGCTCTTTCTTTGGCTGGCCCCTATGCCTGGGATGCTTTCACTCATCTCTGCTTTCTGAATTAACCAGCTTCCTTCAAAGTCCCAGCTAAAGTCAACCATTCTTATTATAAATTATATTGCAATTATTTCTAATTATTCATATTATGAATAGAGATTAAAAGTCCTTCCTCATTTCTCATCTGGTTGCTCTGATCTAATACTTCTCTGCTTTTTCTGTCAACTACCAGGGAGGTTACTTTTTGGAACCTCAACAACTTGCACGATTCTATCTGGCTTAGGACTTTCTGCCTTATCATACTCTCTGTCACTCTAGCTGGAAAGTGGAGTCATGAACTCTAATCTTTCATTTAAAGAGGGGTCTCAGTCAATTATGAATGACTGAATAAGTTGTGGTTTATGAAAATAATGGAATATCATTGTTCTATAAGACATGATGAGCAGACTAATTTCAGAAAAGCCAGGAAAGAACTGATGAAGTGAGTAAAATGAAAATACTGTAAAAGTAACAGCAAGATTCTGTCATGATCAACCATGATATATTTAGCTTTTCTTAGCAATATGATGATCCAAGACAATTCCAACAGACTTGGGATAGAAAATGTCATCCACATCCAGAAGCAGAATTAAGAATGTAGATCAAAGAATAATATTTTTCTTTTTTTTTTTTTCTTTCTCATGTTTTTTGTTCCTTTTGATCTGATTTTTCTTATGCAACATACAAATATGGAAATATGTTTTAAAGGATTTTACATGTATGAGATATATCAGATTCTTACTGTCTTAGAGAGGGAGAAGGTATGGGAGGGAGAGAGAAAAATAGGAACACAGAATCTTACAAAAATGAATATTAAAAACTATCTTTATATGAAAAATAAAATACTATTGAGAAAAAAAAATAAAGAGTTCAGCTCAGACTGTTCCTCATTTCTCACCTTGATGTAATATTTTGGGTATTCTCTAACTTTTCCATCATTCCCACTGAATTGAGTACTTTCTCTATCTCCCTTACCTGTTCATTTTTTTTCCCTAAGTGCTGTCCTCCCCCATTAAATTGTAAACTTCTTTAAGATAGAGACTGACACACTCACTCTCTCTCTCTCTCTCTCTCTTTTTCTCTCTCTCTCATATTCAGGGCTTAGCACAATGTCTGCCACAGAGTAGGTGTTTAATAAATATTTATTGACTGTTGACAGTTTGTATGATGCTTTTCTAAAATCCATTAATGCTCATAAATTGTCTTTTATTATATATACACACATACTTACCCCATCAAAAATGTTCTTACAACCATGAACATGAATATACTCCCATTCTGAGTCACTACATACTTAATAATAGAAGAACAGAGTATTTCTTTTAAGGGAAAATATATTTCTTTTCTCAAAACAGGAAGAGTTTTATTAGATTTCTCTAAATAAATTATGGTTCTATTTATCCAGACATACAAACACACATACCCATACACACACACACACACACACACACACACACACATATATATATATATATATATATATATAATTACATATACTATATACATATGCATTTATACACACACACATATCAATGTATCTACAGGTACAGATTGATATATACAGATATGAATAAATAGCTATAGTTCGTACATAATTGGATTTTGCCTTTCTTGACAGTAGGGAGAGTTCTTCCCCCCCCCCCTTTTTTTTTTAGTGTTTCTGGCATTTAACACAATTTCTAGTACAGAATAGGTACTTAATAGATGTTTATTAACTGACTCTTGTCTATGTTTGTAATACATCCAAATTAAGTTGGGGTTTCTGGATTGTTTGAGATATTTATTTTGGATTATTTTCAATCTTTTGATATCAATTTAAATTGGTCTCCAAAACTAGTTTAATTGTAGGGATTTCTTGAGTATTGTGAGAAGAGGCAGGCTTTTAAGATTACATAGCATTGAAAATTCCTGGGAGAGATCACAAGTATGGAAAAATTAGAAACATAACTGATAGGGTTATTAAGGGTCAAGTGAAAAAATCTGTGTCATAAGCTTTAAAAACTTTAAAATGTCATATAAATGCTCACTATAGTACAGTGAGCTCAAAATCCTTGATGTGAAGTCAGAAAATCTGGGTCCCCATTATGGCTCTGTATGATCCTTGAAACACCTTGACATTTCTCAACATTTTATGCATTTATGTCTTGATTTCAACCCCCATCACTGATATACAGTACCAATGTGACCATGGTGGATAGGTCCCTTTACTTGCCATTGTCTCAGGCAACTTTTTTAAGACTATAAAAGTTACCCAAAAAGTAGCTGACCTGCAACAGTAGGAGGAGATTCCATGCCAAAAGTTTTTTGTACTGATAAAAATCACTGGTTTAGATTTCATGCTACCAAAAATGTGTTTTTTACATCCTTAGGAATGAATTCAGTTCCATTCTGAGTCACCACACTGTTAATAATAGATATGGAAAGTATTTGTTTTAAGGGGAAAATGTATTTGTTTTCTCAAAACAGTTTTATTACATTTATCTAAATAAAACATGGCTCTGTTTAGAAATAGAACTCCTGCTGTTTTAAATAGAACTCATATCTAAATTTATCTCAAAATTTGAAGAGTTGAAGAAATGGAAATTTTCCAAACAAAGAATATTGGGATTCACAGCTTGAAAGTAGATAGATATTTAGTGTAATTCATAAGTACTGGCTTACTGACATTTACTTTCAAAGTTTCTTTGGGTGAGGCATCCTATCTACATTAGACTTTTTCTGATCTCAATTCCTCTATCATACTCCAGTATTTGGTATTCTCTCCACCCTCAATATTTGTATTTACTTAAACTTTTATATTTACTTCACTATGTAGATGATGTTTACTCCAAGCAAAATAAATTGCTCATAAGATTATTGTTCTAACTCCAATGTTTAACATAATGTAGAGCACATGTTATATACACAGTAAATATTTGCCAAATTAAAGTGAATTGAATCTTTTACATTTAGGAAACACAAATCTTGATTTATTCTATAATAAACTATTTTGGATACACATAAACAGTTTGGTTTCCTTGTTTTTAATGTTTTTCAATACAAAATATTGAAAATAAAATTTAATTTGGACTTACTTCATTTTGGATTACCCTTCAAATTGAAAAATACAATTGTCTTCTAAAGTGTTTGTTTGAAAAAAAAGTTAAAGCCTTAGGTTGAAATTGGAATCAGTGGAATACTGGATAGAGTGATGAATGTTGTGTGAGCTAATAATATGACATGACAATAATTCACTATATGAAAGACAGGATAAAAAAAAGAGTAAATGAGAAAATGAGAAAGGGAAATCCACAGTAATCATAATTTTGAATGTGAATGGAATGAGCTCACCCATAAAAAGGAAGTACCAGAATGAATTAGAAACCAAAATCCAACAATATGTTGTTTGAGATTTATGAATTAGAAAATTACATAGAATGTATATGTGCATACACACATATGTATGTATGTATGTATGTTATGGGCCAGAACTTGAAGCAAATGCTAAGTCACTGGAATTGATAGAAACAATGCTTATGTATTTAATACTTATTAGAGTTCACACCTTTCACACCTTTAAGTTCACACCTTTAAGAGAGCATATATAAGCTAGGACCTTCAACCAAGTTGCACTTTGGGAGATTCGCAAATCAGGATTCAGTGGAGAAGATTCAAAAGTCACAGAAGCCCACAAGCCCACTCTCTTGGAGATGGAATCAGATTCATTCCAACTTCTACCTTTGTGCTGGCTGGGGACTTCAGGAGATTCAGAGCCAGTATTCAGTTGAGGAGATTCATAAGTGGAGGAGATTCACAAGTCGGGCAGAATGAGGGAAGACAGAAACCCACAAGCCCATTCTTTTGGAGGGGGAGTCAGATTCATTCCAACTTCCACCTTTGTGCTGGCTGGAGATTTGGGGGGAGCTAGAAGCAGAACCTGAAAGAGACAGAAGATTAGCGGCAAGAGCTCTCGGAATCAAGGAGAGAGATAGGCCTCTAAGAAAGCTAACTTGACTATTTTGAAGGAAACAATAAAGGATTTGGACTTAACTCCTGGCTGCATTTGAGGTGATTATTACCTTGAACTGAAACTTAGGCTGCCTTCAGAAGCCCCCAGGAAAACTGCTTCCAGAGAACATTATACTGCTAGAACAGAATTTAATATTCTTCAGCTGAAATAAAAAAAAATAATAAAGGGGGGAAATCATTATCTCATACAAAAGCAAATGCAGAATAGATATAATAAAAAGAGATCATCAAGAAAACTATATTTTACTTAAAAAATACCAAAAACAATGAATGGATATAGAATATTTTTCGATTGAAGTTTCCCTGATAGAGACCTTATTTTTCAGATATATACTGTTGAATTTATATAAAAAATAATAATAAAGCAATCCTTCTAGATAAAAGGTCATATGAGATAAACAAACAGTTTTCAGGAGAAATCTAAAATATCTACAGTCCTCACTGTAGTCATGTATAAATCAAAGCCATAGATAGTCTATGAAAAAAAATCCAAATCTCTATTGATTAGAGAAAATCAAATTAAAACAATTCTTAGATGCCACCTCAGACTTATGATAAGTGATAAATGCTGAAGGAGATAAAGGAATTAGGGGAAATGGGTACAATAATATACTGTTGGTGGAGTAATGAACTAATTAAACCATTTTGGAGAACAATTTGAAACTATTCTCAAAGGTTATATAAAACTGCATGCCTGTGACTCAGCAATACCACTACTAGTTCTGAAACCCAAAAATATCAAAGAGAAAAAAAAAAAAATATGTACAAAATTGTTTATAGCAACTCTTTTGGTGAGGACAAAAATGGAAATTGAGGGGATATTCTTCAATTGGGGAATTACTGAACATATGGTGTAAAATTAATGGAATACTACTATGCTATGAGAAATGATGAAGTAGTAGTTTCAAAAAAAAAAAAAAAAACACAACAATATATGGATGAATTGATTAACAAGAATTGAAGAGAAATGGGAACTCACTATATATAGTAATAGCAATATAATAATGAAACATTTATTTGATCAATTTCAAGACAATCTCAAAAGACACATGATGAAAAATGTTATTCACCATCAGAAAGGGAACTAATGAATTCAAAATACAAAATAAAGTATAATTTTCTCACTTTTTATTTGTGGTATAGCTAATATGGAAATATGTTTCACATGATTTCACATGTATACTTGATAGTATTTTGTTTGCCTTTAGTGAGTGGGGGAGAAGGTGAGAAAGGAGAGAATTTGAAAATCAAATTTTTTTTAAAAAGGATGATAAAAACAATAGTAAATTAAATGTTAAAATAATTTTTACAAAACATGTTCTCTACCTTAAAAGGAAAAAAAATAAAATAAAGGCAATGAAGAAATTTTCACTTTCTTGTTCCTTAGGATGCAAGTAATTGTCTTCAATGAACTTAGCAGAAGTGCTGCCCATTAATCTGCCCAAAATTACCCACACTCTTGCCAACTGTGGATGGGAATGAAAATAAGAATAACTTTGCGTGGTAGTACGTTAGTGTCCTTGTTAACAGAAAAACATTTGAAGGGGATTTCTCTTTTTTTCTCTCATTTTCTCCCATTTTTAAGGATGATTTCTTGAAAAGGAGCTATTCTTTGAGTAAAGATTGAAGTGGGGGAAGAGTTGAAGTAAATTAGAAGGCTATTGTAGTAGTCTATGCTTGAGGGTAATGAGAGTCTAAACTGTATGATCCCCATGGAAGTCTTAAAAAAAGGGGGGTTATATAGGAGAGAGATAATTAAGGCAGAAGGAGAAAATCTGATAACAGATTGAGTAAGTGGGGGAATCTGGAAACTAAATTTCAAGGCAGTATAGTGATTTTCCTAAGTGAATGGAGTTAATAAATATCATAGGCAAGAACTGAACCCATTTCTTCTGATTTGGCAAATGACACTTTCTCCATTATATCAAACTGCTTCCCAACATAGAAATAAATCCCTGAAGGATGGCCATTTCTTATTTCTCAGTAGGGTGTACTTCTAGCAGAAGAGCCAGCGACAAGTGAAATATTATAAAACTGGTGACTGTGAGAAAGTTGTATATGTATATGGTGTATTGCTGATTATTATACACCTTTTTATAGATAAAAAAGCTGAGGCTCATGGAAGAGGATTGACCTGCTCATGATCATATGCCTATTGATTCCCCAAGTAAGAATTTGGTCTCCATTCTCCTGATTAGAAATCCAGTGTCTTTTTGAATACCTCATACTGCTGTTCTAAACTGTGTCATCTGTTTATGTTATGGGGATCAACTAGAGAAAGAATTTAGTCCTAGATATGAGGACCAGAGTGAGGCTGAAAAGTTATGAGATCTAATCAAAGTTTCATAGAATAGAATACTTCATGTGGTCTTTGATGTCTCTCTTATTTACAACACCTTATACACTAGCAGTAGGCCTTTGCTGATACTGCATGGTAGGGAAAGGATCAGAGGACTATTTATCGAGTGACCTGAGAATTATCTGCCTTTATCAAAACCATCAGTCAAAAGAACTGGCCTGGATAAGTGATGTGAGGAATTCTTTGTTCTCAACTATGGGGCAAGTTAGATTAAGTAAAACCACAGACCAAGAACATAAGTCAGATACTAGGAAACTTAAATTTAAGAGTTCAATATAAAGCCTCAAATATTGAAACAGCAGGATAGATCATATTCACAGCTTGGTTACATTTACAGAATAAGGCAAAGCAGCTCATGGACTCGGCAGACACAGGTGAGTAGTAAGTGTGGGCAGTAACAGCAAAAGAGCCATTTACTAGAAATAAGCTTTTGGGAATACAACTGTCCATGGTTCAGGAAAGGGGAGCTGTTTAGAAGAGAGAGAGAGAGGAAGAAGAAGAAGGAGAAGGAGAAGGAGAAGGAGAAGGAGAAGGAGAAGGAGAAGGAGAAGGAGAAGGAAAGGAGAAGGAGAAGGAAGAGGAGGAGGAGGAGGAGGAGGAGAGAAATCTGTGGAGATAATTAACTTTTACTTGCATTAAAAAAAATAAATTCTATTTTTTTCAATTAACAGAAGTCCCTCTTTTCCTGCTCCTACTTTTCTTCCATCAGTTGAGTGGGCAGAAATGAAAGAAAAACAAGACTTTAGAACAACTATTCAGTTAAACACTAACAATGGCTAAATAATGAATCTAATTCTGTACATTAAGCATATCACTTCCTTTTCATATGGTGAATAGCCAGGTCAGAGCTAAGATGGTGGAGAGCAGACATAGCTTTCTGTGCCCTCCTCTGACCTTCTCTTAAACCAACAGCAGATTAAGCCTCTAAAATGGTGTTGGATTCATAGAATCCACAAATATTTGGAATACAACACATTTCCAGAAGAAGATACCTTGGAAGAACTTCAGAACAGATCCTGTTTCAATAGGGCAGGAGGACAGTTTCCCAAGCCCAGACATTAGTTTAGGGAGCCCTGGGCAAGGAGCTGGGGTGGGGAGCCAGAGCATTGCTTGTCCTCACACCAGGGAATCTTCTGTGAGACTCTTAGACTACTCTGTCCTGGCTGCAAGTAGTTTAGCAGATTTGCTATAAAATACCCAAAAGCAAATGCAAAAGGCAAATTGTAAACCACTATCCCTCAGAAGAATGTGGGACCTGACCAGGACAACCCAACATTCGAAGTCAGTCAGCAAAACTGTCCCAAAGCAAACTAAAGTGGCTATTGTCCCATTTGCCTTAAGAACAGACCTGAAACCTTAAAAAATGAGCAAAAAAAAAAAACCCAAAAAGAACTTTGATCATAGATAGCTTTTATGGAGAGAGTGAAGAATAGATCTCAAACCCTGAGGTTACGTATTAGGATTCTCACAAGATACTAAGTCAGTCGAGTTGTGAGACAATAATTATCTACTTTAGCATGGTTCAGTAGCATTGACCTGATCCTATAAGGAGATATTATGGGCCAGAACTTGAAACAAGGTACCAAGTAGAATTGAGGAGACAGTAGTTAAATCTAGTTTAGCATTGATTTAATCCTACAACAAATGGTGATTTCTTAGTGATATAATGATTGGTGTATACTCAGTGTGGAACATATAAGGAAGAGCTGCCAGAGCCAAAAAGGACAAGCCCACTAGAAACTTTTGGAGGCTGAGACAGATTCATTCCATCTTCCACCTTTGTTATGGATGGAGGCTGAAGCACAAACCTTTGGAAGTCCAGGAGATTCAGAAGCCAGAAAAGGCAGGCATCTCAGAACCAAGGAAAGAGATAGGCCTCCAGAAAAGCAAGCCAAGCCCCAAGTGAAGGAGACAAGACTTTGAAGGAAGCAATAAAGGATTTGGACTTTAATACCTAGCTGATTTGGGGGTGATTACTCTGAACTGAAACTAAAGATGTCTCAAGAAGCCCCCCAAGAAACCTGTTCCCAGAGAACATTATTTTTAGAGAAGAATATTACAGTTTCTAAAGGAAAATGAGCTCCAGATGAAGCCCCAAAGAGAAATATAAGCTGTTCTCATTTCACAAGGCTTTTTTGGAAGATTTCAAAAAGGAGCTAAAAAGAGAGTTAAAAGAAAAATGGGGAATGGAAATAAGATCTTTGCAAGAAGGTTTGGAAAAAGAAAAACATAAATTATATGAAGAAAACTTAAAAAATAAATATGATGAAATTGAAAAAGCATATAACTCCTTACAAAATACATATAAAAAAGAAACCAATTTGTTGAAAAACAGAATTTGTGAAATGGGAAAAATGCAAAGAAAAAAACAACTCTTTTAAAAATTAAATTGGCCAAATACAAAAGAAGATAAAAAAGATTACTGAAGAAAATAATACAATAAAAATTAGAACAGAATAAATGGAAGTGAATGACTCAATAAGACTTCAAGGATCAGTTAAAAAAATGAAAAAAAAATAGAAGAAAATGTGAAATATCTTATTGGAAAAACAACAGACCTAGAAAATA
This sequence comes from Antechinus flavipes, assembly GCF_016432865.1. Lineage (NCBI taxonomy): Eukaryota > Metazoa > Chordata > Mammalia > Dasyuromorphia > Dasyuridae > Antechinus > Antechinus flavipes. The sequence goes on from NC_067399.1 coordinate 668,134,627, forward strand.
GAACTAGGAGAGACAATCTAAGGATTATTGGACTTCCTGAAGCCATGATGAAAAAAAAAAAAAAAGCCTAGACATTATCTTTCAGGAAATCATCAAGAAAAACTTCTTTGATGTCTTAGAACCAGAAGCTAAAGTAGCCATTGAAGGAATTCACCATTCACCTCATGAAAGATGGTGAGGAGTCCACTTTATCAGTGATCCTCTGAAATTATGGCCAATAACTTCACTGATAAGGGTATAATTTTTTATTTATTTATTTTTTCCAAATACATGCAAAGAGTTTGCAATATTCACCTCTGCAAAACCTTCTGTTCCATATTTTTCACTGTTTCTCCCCTCTCCTATAGACAGTAAGCAATCTGATAGGTTTCTAAATTCATGATGCTGCACAAGAAAAATCAGATCAAAGGGGGAAAAGACAGAAGAAAAAATAGCAAGCAAAAACAATAACAAAAAGATGAATGTTTTGATTCACATTCAGTCTCTCTGTATTTGGATGGCTATTTCTATCACAAGTCTATTGGAATTACTTTGAATCATCTTATTGCTGAAAAGAGCCAAGTCCATTATAGTTGATAAAATATTGATGCTATTTTAGTCAGCAAACTAATCAAAAGATTGTATGCCAGACACTGTGCTAAGTACTAGAAGGGAAAAAGGAAAGACAGCCTTTGTATCAAAGAAGCTTACATTATGATAGAGTCAACACATAAAAGGAAACTAAAAAGGGGAGGGTATAGAAAAACATGTCTATGAGTCTGTTCACTTCTTTGATATCTTTAGTGTATATGTCTGGTAGTGGAATTGCTAAGTCATTGAGTTTGTATAGTTAATTTACTTTTGGGATATAGTTTCAAATTATTCGTCATATTGATTGGATAAATCCACAAATCCACCCACAATGTGTCTATATACCTATTTTCTTGCAACCTCTTCAAATTTCCTTATTTTTCCTCTTTTATCAGCTAGCTTTTCCAACCTTCTTCCTTTGAAGCAAAATGTCAGATTTGCTTTAGTGTGCATTTATTTAATTAGTTAACCAGAGCCTGTTTTCAAATAGTTCTTCAGACTTTAGATTTTTTTTTTTGAAAACTATTCACCTCCTCTGCCATTTATCAATTGGAGCAATAGATACTTTTTAACTGTCCATGTTATGAATACTGTTATGTCTCTTGAAAAGATTTAAAGGACTAATACTTGCTTTGACCAAATAATTGCCAAGTAAAATATATTTAGACCAAATTCTTTCTTTTGGTCCTTTCTTTTGGTCATGCTGGTCCCAATTTCCCAGATCCATTCAGACAAAGGAGTCTCATGAACTGATCTCATGAACAGTCAATTTCCAAGTCTTGCTGTATTCTTTTCTTTGAAACTGACAGAACATCTCTCAGTTTTCACAACTAACCTGTCTCTTTATGCCTGCCCTAATTTCTTCAATTAAACATTTATACTTATGATGCCTTTCTTTTCTCATTATAATTCTCATGAGGATTATTGTTGGGTACAGCTTTAGCTTCTATGGTATCTTGAATAGTTAAGCCAAAACAAGACTCTAATAAGTGATATCAGTTTAGTTTCATGGTCCCACTGTCTGGAGGTAATCTATTCAAAAATCCTAATTATGTTGATCCTGAGCCTAAATTCTCCCTACATTTCCTCTTGGTCTCTTTCTCTTTCCTCTTCTCCTCATGGGATCTCCCTTAACTCTACTAAGCTTCTCAATCCCACTTCTCCTCCTTATACTTAGCTAACTCTTTTAGGGTGCTAAGTACCTTTCATGATTTAGCGTGCCAGTTAAGGACATGCTGCAACCTCATGGGGTACTCCTTTTCCACTGAATAATTATGAATAAAGAACCTTGTCTTTCATGTGCTCTCCCACTCTATTTCACATTTATTATTTTTATGCATATTACATCTCTTCATTTTGTCTGTAACCTTTTCCCTAAATAAAACTATCTTTGCTAAAGAGAATAGTCATTGTGAATTCTTCACGTGACCAAACTATTGATGCCTACCATCATCTGTTGTCTACATCGACCACATCAGGAGTAAAACTCAATTTTTGTCCTCAAGGCTCTCATAATCTAATAGAAAGGAAAAGGGAGGGCTATGTGGCCTAATGAATGGAGATCTTCATCTCAAATCTAGAAGACCTGAATTAATTAGATCTCAGAGACACCTGGGCAAATTATTTAACTCTGCTTCAGTTTCTTCATCTATATAATGAGCTGGTGAAGGAAATGGCAAACCATTTCACTATCTCTGTCAAGAAAAGTCCCAATGAGGACACAGAGTCAGAATGAGGACACAGAGTCAGAACAACTGAACAAAAGACAGGAAATATCAATTTTCTAACACTCTACCCTTTTGCCCAGAACAATCAATTGTTTAGTTTCTGTCTCCTTAGTATGCAAAAGGTTGCTATTTTAAATAGTTCCATTTAAAACCACATACCCTTCCCCAGGAATAACTTTCAAAAGAATAGTATCTAGGATTTCTAGATTCATAGCATTCTCTGATCACTATAGACTCTTTGTAAAGAAAAAAAAAAGAATAATGGAGTGAATTTGAAATAAATCTTATTTTGCAAATGAGAAAACTGAGAGCTACAGAGAATTTACTTCTAAACTTTTCTCCTTCCTTTTTTACATTAAACTAATATCCTACATATACTATGATGCAGCAATATTCATTTTATTCTGTTCTTCTCACATGTCACTGCATCTCCAGGACCAAGAATTTTCAGCCACTATCCCTCATACTTGGGACTCTATTCTTTTTTCCTTTGAAACCATCAAACATTTTTTGGCCAGCTTAAGCAAATAGAAATTAGAAGAAACTTGGTTTGAAACTCTGATTCTCAACTTTTATGAGTGCAGGGCTGCCTATTTTGTGGAAAACAACAAACAGGGAAAACAACAGAATCACATAAAATAATTATACTGGGTATTTTTTTCTTCCTTCTCTGTGGGTTTTTCCTTTCCCCTGACTTCCCTGGCTTCCTTCAAGATATTCCCTCTTCTATAAGAGAACTTTTCCTATTCTCTTCCCCAGCCCTCTATACTAAGCAATGACTTCCCTCTGATATACTACCTAGGATAGCTATTTTTGTAAGTGATGAAGTTATCACCTAATGTAGGTTGCAAAATTAACAAATAGGAGCTAATGGATTGAATTCTGTTACAAATCCCATGTGCCATCTTGAACTGGATTAGACCTTAGAAATGATCTATTTCAAGCTCCTAATTTCACAGGTGAGGAAATGGAGGCCCAGAGTAACTTGTCCAAAATTCTGCAATTAGATATTATCAGACCATAGCCATCATGGACTTAAACTCAAGTCTCCCAGCTTCCAATTTGAGATTCTTTGACTAGGCCACTCTTAAGTGTTCTTATCCTATACTATTGCATTCATCATCTTTGTATATGTTCGTCTATCTCCCATTTCAGCAGGCACCACTGTATTCTAATAGTCTAAATTTAAACATCCATACTTGCATGTCTCCAGTAGAACATTGTTGAATGTGTGCCAATGCATCATGGCAGGACTGTATAAGTTTTACAATGGATAGTTCTTCAGCAATGAGCACCTTTGCAAGGTAATTTACAATAACATAGTAGTTGCTTGGTTTTGAAACACATAAAATACTATCATCAAACCCAAACAAATCCTACCTTGGGATTCTTAAATCATTCCCCTCAAGCTAATGCTACATTCATAGGAATAGAAATCAGTTTTACAATTTTGATTATTTATTATAAGAGGTGTAGGATACACAAAAATAAAATTCATGCCAACAGAATATAGTTTTACCCTGTATTCCCACATGAACATTGTAGGATGGAAAGAATTGTTATGTTCTTTGGAGGATTCCTTTCTCCAGAGGGATTTTCTTGAATGATTTCTCCACTGAACTCCTTTCTTCTGCTCAGCTTTATATATAGTTCCTAATGACATAGGACCCAATGGTTGCTCATTGTTGTCATTTAAACAAAAACAAGCAAAAAACATTTTACATGTGTACATACAGCTTAGAAGAGGAATATTACAATTAGCTGACTCATCTGGTAAGAATAAAATAAACTTTTTCTTTTTTGGCTTGACTATATATATTGGTAATGAGTTTTGTTTTTTTTTAATCTTCCCAAAAGACTAGAGAAAAGGAGGGAAAGGTTAAGAATTTGAAATGAAGATTAAATTAAATTAAAAATTAAAAATAATAAGAAAAGGCACATAATGGCTTCAAAGAAGAGCCTAGGGAATGACATTAATAAGAGCAGTTGTATTCTGGAACAAATTTTTCCTTTGAAGCCATCAAAATGTATTGTATTTTGTTGACCGGCTTGAGCAAATGGAAATTAGAAGCAATTTGGTTTGAAACTCTGATTCCCAACTTTTATGAGTGCAAGGCCGCCTATTTCATGGATAACAGCATCAAAAACAACAGAATCACATAAAAGAATTATACTGAGTAAGTATTTTTTTTGTCCTTTTTGCACATGGGATATATGATGACAAAGGACTACTAGCAATTCAACAAACTCATAAATATATAATCATTGTATTAGTGACTATATCTCCTCTCAACAGTTGAAAAGTAGAAGTACATAAATTTCTAAGACATATAATTTATGTAGTCTACAAAAGACTTTATTTATATTTTATATTGAATCATATTACATTTTGTTGGATGTTTGAATGGTGCATATGTATTTGATAATCAGTTGCAATACTTCTTTAGCTATTTATATTTGAGGAATACTTTATACATGAAGGAAGTGAAACTGAGGGTGATGAATTGATTTTCCCAGATTCATATAGTGAACTCAATCAAAATGGCAACATAGTTCTTCCTGAAAAGTACTTCCAAGAATATTATACTTATTTTATAGGATTTTAGAACTTGCATATCAACAAAAATCTTTGTAAAGTCCATTAATCACTACTATTACCTAGCTGCATATTAAATATGTGGAATATTAAATAAATGATGTGGACTTTAAAATGTAGATTAGATTCATTTCTTCTTGAATCTTCAACTTATAAATATTTATTCAGGGGGTCCTTGGTATCACATATTGAGACCTATAATAAGCAAAGAAATGTAGCGTAGGTATTGATTATCTATATTTACTGCAACATGAAGAATATCTCAAATTGGCTGGAGATATTCAAGTTGCTGAAGAATGATGCTATGGACAAAAACTTGTCCCATGTAAGGCAAACCAGACTTTCCCATCAAAGTCTGTCTTTGAGAAGATCCTCTTGTCTCTACTCTTTGGAAACAAGACTCAGAAAAGCATAATGCCATTTCATTAATACTAAATAATCTGTTCTGTCCCATGAGTTTCCATGTTTGAATCTGGGTAATGATTGCCACAACCCACAGATTATTTAAATTTTCCAGTGAATGAATTTCAAAATGTTATCAGTAACTGTTTAGTCTCTTGTTCCTATGCTATTTGCCACACTTCTGTTCAACTATTAATATCTGCATTCATCCTTGTGTGACATACCATCATGAGGCGGGGTGACATATAATACAAATATGCCAGTCTGAAATCTGCCTCCCACACCTCCCTTCCTTTGGAAGAAAACAGAATGTGCTCTTCAGATAAAATACTAGGTAAGTAACAGAAATGGAAAGTAAATGCTCCTTTCCCTGCTGTAACAGCTCATTTGCATGTCATCAAATGGCAGAAGACATGTTGACAAGTAAAAGGATACTCCTCTCTTTGCTCCGTTCCTCCCACCTCTGACTTTGCTTTGAAAATTCATTGCAACTTTATTAAGGCCTTCATTGGATTTGAAAGGTAATGTATTAATGCCTATGAGTCTTAATCACATTGAAAAGTTGTGTTACAATGGGATTAAAATAGAGCCAGAAAAGGGCTTCTTCTAAAAGGGTACCCTTATATCATGGGGAAAGAAATCAGGTAAACATATCTATTATGTTCATTTGCTTAAAATAATGCATATATTGAAAAAAGATCCACTAATAATCATGAGTCACATAGAATGATATTTTAAAAATAATCATAATAATACCATATCTATGTAGTACTTTGTTTTTAAAAAGTGCTTTGATTGATTATCAATCATTTAGAAGCATTAATTAAAAATCTACCTAGTGCCAGACCTAGTGCTAAGTGGCAAGTATACAAATATAATGAATAGATCAATCTCATCCCTGCCACAATTCTCTTCAGGAGATGCTCTTATTATTGTACTTTATGAACAAGCAAACTAAGAGTGAGAGAGATAAAATAATTTGTCCAAATTCACATGGTGAACTCAGTTAGAATGTGAACACAATTCTTCCTGATACAAGTACCTAGCTGCTCAAATAAAAACATCTATAACAAATACTTCTACTAGAAATGATTGAATTGGAGGTTGCCCTCCAAAGCACATTGCACTTATTTTATAGGATTTTAGAACTTGTACATCAACAGTGTCTCTTATTCAAAATCTGTGTGAAGTATATGAATCACTACTCTTTCAGGGTTTCATATAAGTTAGGGGGGATGCGAGGTAAATGATGTGAACTTTAAAATTATACTAGATACATTTATTCTTGAGTCTTTAAAAGACACCAATATCTGTTCTAGGAATCAAGTATCTTCTTTTAAAAATACTTATTTGATTTCCTACTAGTTACTTTTGAAATCAATACTTAATTTCATTTTAAGAAATTTTTGAGTTCCAGATTCAATCTTTTTCTTCTTCCAATCTTTTTCTTCTTCCCCTTCCCTCTCTCTGAGATGACAAGAAATTTGATATAGGTGATACATATGAAGGCATGCAAATCATATTTCCATATTAGTCCAGTTGTGAAAGAAAATACAGACATCACCCCAAACCAAGAAAAAAGAAAGTTTTAAAAAGCATGCTTTGATCAGGCTCCACCAGTTCTTGCTCTGGAGAGGGATAAAATATTTTTATCATAAATCTAAATCCTTTGGATTGTCTCAGATCATTGTATTGCTGAGAAGAGTTAAGAAATTCATCACTGATCATGCTATCACCATGAATAATGTTCTCTTGGTTCTACTAATTTTACTTTGCATTAATTCATATAAGTATTTCCAGATTGTTCTAAAAGCTTTCTTCTTATCATTTCTAATAATATATTAGTATTTCATCACAATTACACCCTATGACTTGTTCAATCATTCCCTAATTGATGAGCCAATTATCAATTTTCAATTCTTTGCCACCACAAAGAAAAAAAAAATTTTTTTCTGAAACAATTGGGGTTAAATGACTTGCCCTGAGCCATACAGCTAGGAAGTATTAAGTGTCTGGGCCAGTTTTGAACTCCAGTCCTCCTGACTTCAGAGTTAGTGCTCCACAAACAGAACTTTTAAAAATATATATTTTTTCCTCTTTTGTCCCTGTGTGATACAAATATAGTATTAGTATTTATGGGTCAAAAAGTATGAATGGTTTTATAGCACTATGAGTAGAGTTCTAAATTGCTCTGCAGAATGGTTGAATCATTTCATAACTCTACTAACACTGCATTAGTGTCTCAATTTTCCCATGTCTTTTCCAACATTTTTTCTTTTCTGTCATGTTGGTCAATATGATAGGTGTGGAATGCTACCTGGTGTTGTTTTAATTTGTGCTTTTCTAAAGAAAAGAGATTTAGAATATTTTTCAATGTGGTATAGTGTTTAGTTTTGACTACCAGCTCCCTAGTCCTCTCTCTCTTCTATCAAAGGCTTCCTCCAACCACCTACCATTATGTTCATTGTCTTTCTATTTTTCTGTAGGATTAGATAAATTTCTACATCTAGCTAAATGTATATGTTGTTCCCTCTTTGAGCCTTTATTATTGTTATTATTAATTAAAGCTTTTTATTTTTCACAGGTAATTTTTCAACATTTACCATTGCAAAGCCTTCTGTTCCAAATTATCCCCTCTTTTCCCTTACCCCCTCCACTAGATGGCAGGTAGTCCAATACATGTTAAGTATGGTAAAATATATATTAAATCCAATATATATACATATTTATTCACTTATTTTGCTACACAAGAAAAATCGGATCAAGAAGGAAAAACTGGGAAAGAAAACAAAAAGCAAACAAACAATAACAGAGAGATTTAGAATGCTATTATGGTTCACACTCAGTTCCCACTATCCTCTTTCTGGGTGTAGATGTCTCGCTTCATCACTGAGCAAATGGAACTGATTTGAATCAACTCATTGTTGAAGAGAGACACTTCCATCAGAATTGAGCATCATTTAGTCTTTTTGTTCCCATGTATAATGATCTCCTGGTTCTGCTCATTTCACATAACATCAATTCATGTCTCTCCAAGCCTCTCTGAAATCCTGTTGGTTGTTTCTTACAGAACAATAGTATTCCATAACATTCATATGCCATAATTTATTCAGCCATTCTCCAATTGATGGGCATCCATTCACTTTCCAGTCTCTATCCATTACAAAAAAGGGCTGTCACAAACATTTTTGCACATGTGGGTCCCTTTCCCTCCTTTAGGATTTCTTTGGGATATAATCCCAGTAGAAACACTGCTGGATCAAAGGGTATGCACAATTTGATAACTTTTTGAGCATAGTTCCAAACTGCTGTCCAGGATGGTTGGATCCATTCACAATTCCATCAATAATGTATAAGTGACCCAGTTTTCCCACATTTCCTCCAACACTTGTCATTATTTTTTCTGTCATTTTAGCCAATCTGACAGGTGTGTAGTGGCATCTCAGAGTTGTCTTAAATTGCATTTCTCTTCTCAATAGTGATTTGGAGCACCTTTTCATATGACTAAAATAGTTTCAATTTTTTCATCTGAAAATTATCTGTTTATATCTTTTGACTATCAATTGAAAAATGGCTGGAACTATTATAAATTTGAGTCAATTCTCTTTATATTTTAGAAATGAGGCCATTATCAGAACCTTTGAGTTTATTGTTTCCCTTCTAATCTTATCTGTATTAATTTTGTTTGTACAAAAACTTTTTAACTTAATATAATCAAAATTATCTATTTTATGATCAATAAGAATCTCTAGTGCTTCTTTAGCCACAAATCCCTTCTTCTTCCACCGATCTGAGAAGTAAAATCTTATATTCTTCTAATTTGTTTATAATATCATTCTTTATGTCTTAATCATGAATCCATTTTGACTTTGTCTTGGTATATCATGTTATGTGTGGGTCAATACCTAGTTTCTGCCATACTAGTTTGCAATTTTCCCAGCAGTTTTTGTCAAATAGTGAATTCTTATCTCAAAAGCTGGGGTCTTTGGACTTGTCAAACACTAGATTGCTATAGTCATTTACTAATTTGTTCTGTGAACCTAACCTATTCCACTGAACAACTGCTCTATTTTTTAACCGTACCAAATGGTTTTGATGACCATAGCTTAATAATATAGTTTTATGTCTGGCATAGCTAGGTCACCATCATTTGCTTTTCTTTTCATTAATTCCTTTGAAATGAATTTTGTTGTTAATTTTTCTAGGTCAATAAAATAGTTTCATGGGATTTTGACTGGTATAACACTAAATAAATCATTTAGCTAGGATTGTCATCTTTATTATATTCACTCAACCAATCCAAGAGTATTTGATATTTTTTTCAATTGTTTAGATATGATTTTATTTGTGTGGAAAGTTGTAGAAGGGGACATAGTGGGGGAACTCTGTGTAAGGTATAAGACCCTTCAGCCCAGAAGAAATCTGCTAACAACATCTGTTTTGGCTTTCTCTTTTCTTTTCATTTTTGGAGCAACATCTTCATGTCTCTATTTCTTTTCTCTACTATTGTCTGTCCTTGAGGATTAAAAGGTATGCCAGTGGTGTCTTATACCTCAACCAGAGTTCCCCTCTGGGATCTTTTGCAGAAAATATTTTGCAGTTTTGCTTATATAGTTCCTGAGTTTTCCTTGGCAAATAGATTCCCAAATATTTTATCCTATCGATAAAATTTTAAATGGAATTTCTCTTTGTATCTCTTGCTGTGGGATTTTGTTAGTGATGTGTAAAATTGCTGTTGATTTATGTGAATTTATTTTGTGTCCAATTTGCTAAAGTTGTGAATTACTTCTAAGTTTTTTTTTTTTTTTTTAGTTTATTATCTAGCATTCTCTAAGTATACCATCATATCATCTTCAAAGAGTGATAATTTGGTTTCCCCATTAGCTACTCTAATTCTTTTAATGTCTCTCTTTTCTCTTACTGTCAAAGCTAGCATTTTAAAAATAATATTGAATAATAATGGTGATACTGGGCAGCCTTGTTTCACCCCTGACCTTATTGGGAATAATTCCAATTCATCCCCATTATATATGATGCTTGTTGACGGTTTTAAATAGATGCTACTGACTATTTTAAGGAAAAGTGCATTCATTCCTACACTTTCTTGTGTTTTTAATAGGAATGGGTATTGCATTTTATCAAATGCTTTTTCTCCATCTATTGAAATAGTCATTTTTTTGTTAATTTGATTATTGATATAGTCAATTATGCTAATAATTTCCCCAATATTGTACCAGCCCTGCATTCTTGGTATAAATCCTACTTGATTGTGGTATATTATCCTGAGGATCATTATCTGTAATCTCTTTGCTAATATTTTATTTAAGATTTTTGCATCAATATTCATTAGGGGTATTGGTCTATAATTTTCTTTCTCCATTTCTGTCCTACCTGGTTTAGGTATCAGCATCATATCAGTGTCATAAAAGGAATTTGTAAGGATTCCTTCATTCCCTATTTTTTCAAATAGTTTACATAGTATTGGGATTATTTGTTCTTTAAATGTTTGGTAGAATTCACATGTAAATCCATCTGATCTGGGGGATTTTTTCTTAGGGAGTTGATTAATAACTTGTTGAATTTCTTTTTCTAAAATGGGACTATTTAAGTAATTTATTTCCCTTTCCTTTAATCTGGGCAAACTATATTTTTGTAGGTATTCTTCCATTTCACTTAGGTTGTCAAATTTATTGACATAAATTTGGGCAAAGTAACTCCTGATAATTGCTCTAGTTTCCTCTTCATTGGTGGATAGTTCTCCCTTTTCATTTTTAATACTAACAATTTGATTTTCCTTTTTCCTTTTTTCTAATCAAATTAACTAAAGGTTTACCTTTTTTGTCATAAAACCAATTCATTTTTATTAATTCAATAATTTAGGTTCAATTTTATTGATCTCTTCTTTTATTTTTAGAATTTCAAGTTGGATATTTGATTGGCAGTTTTTAATTTGTTCTTTTTCTAGCTTTTTTAGTTGCAAGTCCAATTTATTGATATTCTCTTCCTCTATTTTTTTTTTTGCAAGTAAGCATCAAGAGATATAAAATTTCCCTTTATTACCACTTTGGCTGCATCCCACAAATTTTAGTATGTATCATTATTGTCATTCTCTAGGAAGAAATCATTGATTGTGTGCATGATTTGCTGTTTCACCCATTCATTCTTCAGGATGAGATTATTTAGTTTCCAATTTATTTTTGATTTATTTTCCTCTGGCCCTTTTTTGAATGTAATTTTTATTGCATCATGATCTGTAAAACATGCATTTACTATTCTGCCTTTCTGCATTTAATTTTGAGTCAATTTTTGTATAGGTTCCATGAACTGCCAAGAAGAAAGTATACTTCTTTCTGTCTCCCTTCAATTTTCTCTAAAAATCTATCATATCTAGTTTTTCTAGTATTATATTTAATTTTTTAACTTATTTCTTATTTATTTTATGGTTTGATTTATCTAGTTCTGAGAGTGAAAGATTGAGATCTGTCACTATTATAGTTTTGCTGTCTATTTCTTCTTGCATGTCTCAAATTCTCCTTTAAGAATTTAGATGTTATTTAACATGTATAGGACTGCTTGCCATCTGGGAGAGGGGGTAGAGGGAGGGAGAGGAAAAGTCAGAACAGAAGTGAGTGCAAGGGATAATGTTGTAAAAAATTACCTGGGCATGGGTTTTGTCAATAAAAAATATAATTATTAAATAAATAAATGAGGGATTTAGATGTTGTACCACTTGGTGCATATATGTTTAATATTGATTTTACTTCATTATCTATGGAACATTTTAACAAGATATAGTTTCCTTCCTTATCTCTTTTAATTAGATAAATTTTTTGCTTTTGCTTGATCTGAGATCAAGGTGGCTACCCCTGCCTTTTTTTTTTTTTACTTCATCTGAAGCACAATAGATTCTGCTCCAGCCTTTTACCTTTTGTCTGTATGTATCACCCTGCTTTAAATGTGTTTCCTGTAAACAACATATTGTAGGATTCTGGCTGTTGATCCATACTTCTATCTGCCTCTGCTTTATGGGAAAGTTCATTCCATTTACATTTATAGGGTTAAACTACTAATTCTGTATTTCCTGCCTTCTTATTAATTTGGATAACCCATAACCCAAATTTCTCTTTCCTTTTCCTCTTTCCCTCCTCCCCAATAGTTTACTTTTGGACACTACTTCCTTCAAGGAGTGCTCCCTCTTTAGAGAGCCTCCCTTTTTCTTATACCTTTCCCCTATTATTTCTCTTTTCCCTTCTATTTAGCCTTCTCCTTCCCCTTTTCACTTTCCTCTCCCTCTTTTCTATACAATGAGAGCTGTTTTTCAGTGAAACTAAATTTATCTAATATTCTTTCTTTGGACCAAATCTTTCTGTCAATTATAATGTTTTATTTACCTCTTCCTGAGATGTAATTTCCCCGTTTTTCCTCCACTTTCCCTTTTGTTCTGTTACAATCCCCTTTGTACCTCTAATTTCTTTTTCATAACAGTAAAATCAGATTATACATATATTCTCAATGTATTCCCATAACAGAAATACAGTCCTCAAGAGTTTTTTTTTTCTTTTTATCTTTTTTATGCTTTTCTTGAGTTCTATATCTGGAGATCCAATTTTTTATTTATCTCTGGTCTTTTTCAGTTTCATTGAATGTCCATCTTCTTCCATGAAAGAAAATGCTTAGTTTAACAGGGTAATTTATTCTTGTCTGCACTCCAACTTCCTTCAACTATTGGAATATCAGATTCTAGGCCCTTCGAGTCTTTAAAGTGGAAGTTGCCAGGTCCTAAGTAATCCTTACTGTGGCACTTTGGTATTTGAATTGTTTCTTTCTGGATGTTTTTTAATATTTTTCCTTGGTCTGATAGTTCTGAAATTTAGACATGATATTCCTTGAGGTTTTAATTTAGGGATTTCTTTCAGGAGGCATTTGGTGACTTCTTTCAATGGTCATTTTACCTTCTGATCCTATGATATCTGGACAGTTCTCTTTGTTGATTTCCTGAAAGATAGTGTCTAGGCTCTTTTTTTTTTTCCATCATGATTTTCAGGGAGTCCAATTACTCCTTAGATTGTCTTTCCTAGATTTACTTTCCAGGTTGGTTGTTTTCCCAATTAGGTATTTTACATTTTTTGTTGTTTCTTTTTTTTTTTTTTTTTTTTTTTTTGGTTTTGCTTGATTGATTCTTGTTGTCTCATTGAGTCACTCATTTCTATTTGTTCAGTTCTGAATTTCAGTGAATTATTTTCTTCATTTATTTTTTTTACTTCTTTTTGTATTTGTCCAATTGAATTTTTAAATAAATTGGTTTTTTATGATTTTTTTTTTTATTTCACAAAGTCTATTTTTTAAGAAATTATTTTCTTTTTATGCTTCACAAATTCTGTTTTTCTGGGAGTTGCTTTCTTTTCCCATTTTATCAAATCTATATTTCAATGAGTTCTATGCCTTTTTCAAACCCTCTTGCAATGTTTTTTTTCATTTTCTTTCCTCATTTTTGTTCTAGCTTTCTTTTAAGATCCTTTTTAATTTCTTCTAGGAGAACCTTGTGTGACTGGGACCAGGTTATATTGCCTTTTAGGGCTTCATCTGGAGACAGAATTCCTTTAGTCTCCTCATGGTTTGAAATCTGTTCTCTTTTGCCATAAAAGCTGTCTATCATCAAAGTACTCTTTACTTCTTTACTCCTTCTTTAAAGTTAAGGTCTGCCTTTAGGGCAGGGAAGTTTTCCAAGGGCAGCAGCTGCGTTGGGTCAGTGCTGATCCACTCACATTGCTGGGTGGATGTGGCCAGGTCCCGTGAGATTCTGGCATTTTGGGATACACTATTGATCTTTGTGTTTGTGTTGAATGTTTTCTAACTTCTCTGTTGATCTACTGGTTTGCAGCCAGGGCAGTGTAGATTCCTGTAGATTCTTGCTTTTAGATTCTCTGTCGCACAGAATCTGCACCACCCTGGGGCTCTGTGCTGACTTTTGTACTTAGTTGTTTGTGTTTCCTTTCCTCCCTCCAGTTTCCAATTGAACAAACCTTTTCTGGTCTGTTTCCTCCCATAGATTTTTCACCATGCAGAGTCTTCACTGCTCATGCAGACTGCACCACTCCAGGACTCTTTGCTGTCTGCTGTTTATACTCAGCTGCTTGTGCTGGCTGCCTCCTTTCCATTGAAACAGGCCTTTTCCAGCAATCTTCAAAATTATCTTCTGCTGATAATTTGTTGCACTCCCAATATTTGTGGGTTCTGCTGGTCCAGAGCTAATTTAGAGGCTGGATTTTGTAATTAATGTGAGGGTTGTAGAGAAGGTCAGAAAGAAGTATGTACTACCTCCACTCCTCTTCTAAGATTTCTTTAAAGAAATAAAGTCTTTTAGGTATGAGATGGGATAATATTGAAAGTTTATGGGAAACTTTGGTTCAGTCTTTTCTTTCATCCCTTCAATGTTTCATCTTGTGTGTTATTTGCTTCTTAGATTTGTCTGTCCCCAAAGGAAATAAACTACTTCTTGGTTTGTTTTTATATTTGCTATTCCTAGTAATTGTAGTATTGCTTAATAAATATTTATTGAAGTTTATTGAAAAGAAAATTGGACTTACTAGAAAAAGGACTCATATTAGAAGAAAATATAATTTAGGAAGAAATTTAAGGAGATGGGAATTCATTCAGGGAGATCTTCATTCACTAAGATAATGACAAGGTCTCCTAGCATGCCATCTAGATTCTCTTGAGAGAAAGAAAAATGATCTCAGAGCAGTTGGAACAAATGTATTGAATCATGTTTTCACATTTTCTCAGACCATAATATAAGCATAGCGATATAGATAAAAGGAGATGGGGGAAGGTAATTCACTTTAAGGACATGACCTTCTATAGTTTATCAAACTGGATAAGGCTGGATAAAACGAAATTTTAGAGTTTGCTCCCAGAAGTCATAAAAAAGCGTCTTCTTATGTCTCTTTGACTTTAGGTGTTAACTAAGATGATATAGAAAAATCAGACAAAGGATTTATAATTACCATTGACCTTTCTGTGAGATTTGTGTATTTCATATGTCAAGTTCTAGGAGGATAAAATCATAGTTCATCAGACTGAGATGGATTTATAGATGACCGAATTTATTTTCTTCAGTCTGGTTGATCTGAGAAGTAGGGAGATAGTCACAAGGTTTTATGAAAAAGGACATAGTGAAGACATAATTCTACCAGATGAAAAGGGTTAGGAAGGCAGATTTGCTGCATTAGGAGTGTATTTGTGAATATAGGGCAGATGTAAGAACAGAAGACATTATCCTCACAGATAAGCCATTGGTTTATTTTCTCTCCTCTAATGGATCTGAAAGTAACATTTATTTCACCTGATTTTCTCCATCTACAAAGCAAAAGTAATCATGTGTATCCTATTACAGTGTCTTGGCATTGTCTCAGATCATCATGATAAACCTCTCTTAATACAATTACTGAACCCCAGTCACCCTTCTATGTAGTCTACAAGAGTCAGGACTGCCAATTTAACCCTACTTTCAGTCTTCATTTTGATATCTGTTTACTTGTCTTGGGAGTCATTATGAAGATTTTGGTGTTGTGACAAAATCAAGGTTTGAAAGTGTGGGGAAGTGGGATCTACATAGTCAAAAAGCCCAACTAAGCAATATTTAATAGCAATTGAATTTTTTAACTTTCTAAAAAAATGAAAACAGAGGATTACATTTTTCTTGTAGTGAAATTGATGACTGATGAAGGAAAATCTCAGTGGTGATATCCAGATAGCTACCTGAAATGATGGGATCCACCAGCAGCATTCATGAACTTGTCCTATTTTTGAAAGGGAAATGGAATAAGTCCCCAAATATTTCTCTAAGTCAGCTTAAACAGGATTAGGCTACCATATCCATATTCAGCTCACAAATTTTAATGTTTGAGGGAAGTTTAGAAATAATGTTTCACTTCTCAACACTACCTATACCCAACTTGTTTTGTTGAGGATGAAAATAAAATTCAGAAAGTTTTGATGACCTCAAGTTCAGAAATCTAATGTTCTTGTCATTATATTGATGTGAATCACCTTCATGTAATATATTTATTAGTATGAGAAGGTAATCAGTCATGAAAGGCACAATAATGTCATGGATAGAGAAGAGATCATTTTGGAAACCAGTATGACCTGGATCTAAATTTTAAGTATTTCTGGTTGTATAACCGGGTCCTGTTCTTTACCCTTGTAAAGTTTTAGGAAACACTTTTAGATTTTTATTAACAGAAGGATTTTCTTTTTCTCTGATTTCTCTATATGAAGGAAATCCTAATTCTAATCTCTATCATTATAGCAAAGGAAAAATAAAGAATTCTTATTGGATACAGTGGGAATGACACAATGGACAAAATATCTTTTATATGCAGCCTTATATAGCCCCATCTGACTGAACCCATCTGTTTCTCTTTGTCTTCCTTAAATGCCGTGGCTTGCTTCCAAGCCTAACTGTTGGTCACTACAATGGTGAATCACTTGTTCAAGTCTTGTTCCTCTACTCACCCACATTCTAGAAATAGCTGTGAAGACTACTGGCCCATTGAGTTCTTTTTTTTTTTTTTAATTTTATTCAGTTGTGTTAGCTTTGGGCAGACACATTCCTGGAAGACATCCAAAGAGCCTGCCTGCCTGCCTAGGAGAATTATCATGAGATGCAGACAGAGACATAAGTCTCTCATTTCAGGATTTAAAACAGTCGTAGCCTCTGGACTCCTGCCTGAGTTGTGAGGAACCCACAATTTCCCTGGCATCTGTCTCTATCCTCCTGAGATTAGATGGTTAGTCCAAGAATTCTCCAGATGTGTTATGTGAACATCTGGAGTTATAGCCCACAGAAATGTCCCTCTCCTCTGCCCCAGCATACATGTTATTTTAACAAGACTCATACCCAGGAACTCTAAATCCCTAATTTTGCCATGATTTCTTTCTCCAAATGCAATAAGATAGCTGAGGAGAAATGAGCTCATTATGTTTCTTTATCTGAAATAAAAAAAGAGAATAGTGATTCAGTTCTGGCAGAAGCCAACTTTACAGCTTAGGGCATTTTATTTATTTTTTTTTTCCCTTCTGTGTTTTTCTGTGCTCTGTTTTACGCCACTGTTCTAAGGAAACCTGGGATGTAGACTTAGCCAACCCAGGTATTCTGCTGTTTGATATCTCCTTGTGAGATAGTCAAGGAGTTTTGATCCCCTAGGTACAAAACAGCCCACAGGAACAGAGGAATTATTCTCTGGCCTGCCATCCCTACCTCCCTTCTGTTATGAGGAATGGATTTTTGTTTTGTTTTTTTGGGGGGTTATGTTATTCACCAGTTTCACTGGTAAGATCTCCCAGGGAGGCTATTTCTTGTAGTAAATCTGACTGTAATTGCATTCTGGAAAAACTATTCTTACTTTGTGTGTGTGAGTGAAAGTAAGAAAACAAATTTCCCAGCACAAACTTGCCTTTTCCTCCACTAACCTCTTATTGAGACATATTTTCTTAGTGCCCACACTATTCCCCAGTTGTAAATTAGGCACTTTGGGCAGTGTTTGGATACTTTTATTGCCCCATGGCATGGGAATCAGGGGAGTTGAAACTTAGCAATCATTATAAGGCATTAATGGCACAGTGGATAGTGTGCCAGGCCTGCAGTTAGGAAGATTCCTCTTCCTGAGTTCAAATCAGGCCTTAGACACTTATTAGTTACAAACAACTTGCAAAACCCTATTTATATCAGTTTCTTCATCTATAAAATGATCTAGAGAAGGAAATGGCAAACCACTTCAATAGCTTTGACAATAAAACACCAAATGATCACAGAGCAAATGACTGAACAAAAGAAAGTATTATTAAATAAGCATTGTATATGTGGTAAAGTCTGATGTTCTCTAAAAGAAAATTAATTACAGAAAATTGTTAGAGTTCAAATGTTGGAGTTTGTTCTCAAAGGCACAGCCGGTTTAGAGGCTTGGAGCCCTTCGGATGTCTCCAAATCCAAAGGTTCTGTCCTTCAGCCTCTGCCTCTGCTTTCTTCTGCCTCCAACCAAGACAGAGATGGAAGGTCTCTCTTATCTCCTTCTGGGGAGCCCAGCCACCAACTTGCCGCGGAGAGAGGGCTTCTGGCGTAGCTCCACTGAAATCCGTCAAAAGTGTTCTCTGCACCAGAGTCGTTCCTCTCGAGTCGAGCGCGATCAGCCAGCCAAGAGGAAAAAATGTATTCTGGAATGGCTGTCTCACCTTATATGTGAACCTTCTGAGAGAATGGGATTATGGGTTTTCTCCCATAGTGCTCTCTGGCCCAAAGAGCTTTAAGGTGTGGTGTAGAAAGTGTACTTTTTGAAGCTAGCATACTTGTGGAGTCCAGTAAAGGTGGGAACACAAGCCTTGTCTTGATTAGTTCTACTTAGTACCTTGTTTCAGGTTCTGGCCAAAACAACTTCTTGTAAGATTAGATCAACTCTAATTACTTAGCAGTTAGTAAGGATTCCAACAGAAAATAAATCACAAATATCAGCTTCTTACCTGTACATAAAATTTATGCTGATTAATACGTGAAATTTGGTTACATGTTGCTGTCCCTTTCTCAATCTCACTTTTGTTATTTCTATAAAGAGGACTTTAGGACAAATGGATTAGTAGCAAGCCATTCAACTTTGACTTCAAAGACCTGGATTTGAGGCCTAGCTATTCTTATGACAATGGGCATATTATTTCACATCTCCCAGATTATATTTGCTAATATTATGAGCAAGACATGGGACTAGATTACCTAGGTTCCTTCCAGATATAATGTAGTTCTATGATGCATATAAATTGAATATATGCATAAGTAAACAAGTAGTTATCAGACACTTAATTTGCTCTAGGTATTGTGCTCTGAGGATAAAAATAGAAAAATCGAGATAGTTCCTGCTTTCAGGTTTCACTTTGAGAGGTAGCAGCAATAAAAGTTCAGTTGCAGGATGGGATTAAACTATAGGAAGCAATGAGTGTGCTGATGGCAAGGCTCAGGTCTCCCTAGATTAATAAAGTAGATCATAAAAGAGAGTCAGTTTACTATAGTGATTATAGGCATGGTAGATGGGCAGAAAAGCCTTGAAAGGCCTTAGGAAGCAGTGATCATTTCACTTGCCCAAAGCTGTGTGAACAGTCAAGTGAGGATGGGGAAAAGAGTATTTGGTGGTGGTAGATCTTTAGGTATATTGTTTGACAGATTTAGAACAGCAAGGGAATTCACATGATATCTTGCCTTACCTTCTCATTTTATTGGCATATATATATATATGTGTGTGTGTGTGTGTGTGTGTGTATGTGTGTGTGTGTATAAATATATATATACATACACACACATGTTTATACACACACACACACACACACACACAGACAAAGAGAGAGACAGAGACAGACAGAGAGAGACAGAGAGAGATAGCAACTAAGAGAGAACACAACTGGTGGGGTTGGGAAGTGTTTCCTGTTGAATGTAAAAAGTGATTAGCCCTAAGGTGTTAAAGGTAAAGGTAAAAAAAAAAATCAAGAAGCATAGTTAGGAGATTAAATATTCTGACACACAAAGGCAAAGATGTTGGAAGAATGTAGAGGGCCAGAACTCTGGAGACATATACTTAAAACAAGGATACTTACAACAAGGTGTTAACTCAGCACAATTGATGAAATGATGGTTCTCTAGTTTCCACATGCTCAGTGTGCTGTAATGATGTAATTATAATAGGGTATTTAAGGGCTGAGAGGACTAGAAATGAGACATTCCATCTTTGACCATCCTCCTGGTGGCTCTCCTGCCTCCTGTACTCCTCCACTAAGATCAAGACTGGGTTAGACTGTGACAGACACACAGTAAAAAGGAGACACACTTTGCATTAGGAAGAGGAAAAGCTAAATCATCTTCCTTTCAGCTCTGAATTTGAATCTTAATCTCATTACATTTCCATAACTGTTTAACAAAATGACACATAGATAATACTACATTTGAATGAAAATAAATATGACTATATATTGGCTAGGTTGCTTTGGATAGGTGAAATATGAGATCATTATCAAAGTAATAATTAATTTCTTTCTATGTGATTAACCCTTCAAGGGGAGGTAGCATAGTGTAATATATTTAAAGAGTTAATCTCAGAGTTGTTTTACCTCTAATGCATATTTAATATGTGAATTGGAAGCATCCTTAGCTTCTCAGTGCTACAAGCAAGTATAGGATTAAAAATTGTGGAGGTATTGTTGATCTTCATTGGTGAAAGGAAAAAAGGAATTAGTGAATTTTTTCTTCAGAGCTAATTTTACACCAAAAACATCCATGTTCTATATTAAATAAATAAAATATTTGAATAATAGAGTGGCAGGTAGACAGACAGACAGATTGATAGGCAAAAAGACAGACAAGTGAGATAAATACAAAGATAAATATATTTCAATATAATTGGTTTTCTTTCCAATCTTCTATTACCTTTTAAATATTGAAGAATAGTCACTAGTCAGTCAAAAAAAAAAAAATCCTTGAAACACAAAAGAAGGATTGACTACCTGGTGAAAACTATGAATATATTCTTTAATTCAAAGAGAGATGATAACCCAGTCCTTGCTATTTTGGCCTCTATTTCCATATTGCATAGTACCTGGAATATAGGAATGAAGGCATGTTGATTGAACTCATTGCCTTGAGATTTGACAGACCCTCAAATCTGACCTTAGGGTTCAAATGTCCTCAGTAGAAAATCATAGTCAAGTAGCTTAACAGAAGAAAAAGAAAATGACAGGCTCATTAGTTGCATTTGAATAAGAACAAATTGGTACATTCAAAGAATCAGTTTTCTTTAGGCAATTTCAATAAAAGGTAATGACTCTAGCATTCTTTATGTCAAAAAACAGTTCCTGTTTTGTCACTAGAAGCCAGGTGTGAGACCTCCAGTTTCAGTATTACCAGCCCCTAACTCCTGCATAACAGGTCAGATAAACCCAGGGCAATGGGAAAATTGCCAGCAATTCTGGCCTCAGTATAGTAAACCAGTGAAAGGCCCCTGCAAAAATAGTGTTCACTAAAGATTAAAGCCCTTGGATCCCTAGAGTCACATCTCTCCTGTGTCCTAGGGAAAGAGTTCAACTTTTTTAAAATGAGCAAAAAAGACAAAAGAGCCTTGACTATATAAAGCTATAATGGCAACAGGGAAGATCAGAACACAAACCCAGAAGAGGACAGCATATTCACCTTTGAGGTGATGCCTCAAAGGGGAATATGAATGGTACATAAGCACAAAATGTTCTCTTGGAAAAGCTTGAAAAGGGTTTTAAAAATAAATTAAGAGAAATAAAAGAAAAATTCAGGGAAATAACAGCTATGCAAAAGAATCATAAAAAAAGACAAAAGTTTGGAAAAGGAGTCACAAAGATATATTAAAGAAAACAACTTCTTAAAATAGATTTAGTGAAATGGAAAATAAATATATTAAGAAAATACATTTCTAAGAAACAGGATTTGGTGAAATGAAATATATATCCTGAAAAAAATCAAATCCTTAAAATAAAGATTTGGCAAAATGAAAAAAAAAAGAGTACGTTAAAGAAAACAACTTCTTAAAAATGGGGTGGGGGGAGGAAATCCACTGAACAAAACAATTGTTTTAAAAGTAGAACTGACCAAATGAAAAAGGAGGTAAAAAGATCTGAAAAAAAAGTTCATTAAAATTAGAATAGGACAAATGGAAGTAAATGACTCCATAAGATATCAAGAATAAGTCAAAATTAAAAAAAAAAGAACATGTAAAATTCCTCATTTGAAAAATGATTTAAAAATAGATCCTAGAGTGATAATTTAAAAATTATTGTTCTACCTGAAAGCCATGCTTAAAAAAAAAAAAAAAAAGAGCCTGGACAACATCTTTCAAGAAATCATCAAGAAAAATTGCCCTGACATCCTAGAACCAAAGGATAAAATAGTCATTGAATGAATCTACCAATCACCTCCTGAAAGAGACTCCAAAATGAAAACTCCAAGGAATATTGTTGCTAAATTCCAGAATCATCATGTCAAGGAAAAAAGTACTGCAAGCAACTAGACAGAAACAATTATAGTATCAATGAGCCATAATAAGAAATATGTGGGAATTAGCAGCTTCCATATTTTAAAAAAAAAATCATAGGCCCTGGAATATGATATTCTAGAATGCAAAGGAGCTTGGACTACAACCAAGAATCAACTACCTAGCAAAATTAAGCATTACCTTTCAGAGGTTAAAAGGACATTCAATAAAAAATGGAATTTTTAATTACTTCTGATGAAAATATTAGAGCTCAAAAGAAAATTTAATCTTCAAATACAAGACTCAAGAGAAACATGAAAAAGTAAATGAGAGGGAAAAAAAGAACAGCAACTATGTTTTTTAAAAGTTAAAATGTTTACATTTCTACTTGGGAAGATGATACATGTAACTCTTGAGAACGGTACATTTGTTATGGCAGGGAGAAGGGGTATTCATAGACAGGGGTAATAGGTATAAGTTGACTTTGATGTGGTAATATATAAAAGGAGTTAAGAGGTGACAGAAAATTGTACTGAAAGAAGAGGAAAGGAGAGAAATAAATTACTTCACATAAAGAAGCACAAAATACCTATTACAGTAAAGAAAAAAAAGAAGGGAAGAGGATGAGCATTTTTTGAACCTTAATCTCATCTGATTTGGATCAAAAAATGAATAATACACACCTTTTTGGGTAGAAAAAAATATCTTACCCTATATGGAAGTATAGGAAGGAAAGAAAAATAAAAGGGAAGAAAGAAGGCTGATAGAAGGGAGGGGAAAAGTAGGAAGGGAAAGGAGTAATAAAGGAGAGGAAGGAAAAAGAAAAGCAGATTGAAGGAGGTGGGAGTCAAAAACCAAACACTAATGAGGAGGGAAAGAGTGAGAAAAGAGAAAAATATAAATGGAGGAAAAAAGGATAAGAGAAAATACAAACTTACTTATTACTGTGAATGTGAATGTGGCTTTTCTGTAAAACAGAAGCAGATAACAGAATGGGTTAAAAGCCAGAATCCTACAATATGCTGTTTATATATTAAAAAACAAACAAACAAACAAACAAACAAAAAAAAAACACACATTTGAAGTAGACAGATGGATGCAAAATAAAGGTAAAACTCTGGAACAGAATATGTTGTACTTCAGCTGAAATGTAAAATGCAGGGCTAATGATTCTGGTTTCAGACAAAGCAAAAACAAAAATAGATCTGATTTAAAAAGATAAGGACGGAAACTCTATCTTGTTAAAGGATACAATAGATAATGAATATCAAAGTTAAACATATATATATGTGTATGTATACACACACACACACACACACACACACACACACACACACACATACATCAAGTTTTATAGCATCCAAATTCTTTGAGTAGTTAAGTAAGTTGCAATAAAAATACAGATAACAAATCTCTTGTAGCAGAGATCTCAATCTTTCTCTATCTCAAAACTAGATAAATCTGCCCACAAAATAAACAAGAAAGAAGTTAAGGAGGCTAATAGAAGTTTAGAAAAAAATAAGTATGACAGATCTCTAGAGAAAATTGAATGGGGTTAGAAAGGAATAAATATTTTTCTTAGTGGTACATGACACCTACAAAAAAAAAATAAAATAAAATGACCGTACAATAGAGCATAAAATCTTCATAATCAAATTCAAAAAAGGAGAAATGCTAAATGCAGCTTTTTTTCAGATTATAATGCAGTAAAAACTATGTGTAATGAAGAGCCATGGGAAAATGATCAAAGTTAATTGGAAAATAAATAATCCATTCCTAAAGAATGGGTAGGTCAAACAACAAATCATCCCAGAGAATGACAAAAATGAGACAACATACAGAATTTTTTGAAATGCAGCCAATGCAGTTCTTAGGGAAAATTTTATGTTTCTAGATGCTTTCTAGATGAAATAGAGAATGAGCAGATCAAGGAATAGGGCGTTCAACTAAAAAAAGCTAGAAAAAGAATAAATTAACCCCCTGTCAAATAGCAAATTATAAATATTTAGGATCAAAGGAGAAATTAATAAAACTGAAAGTAAGAAAAAATTAAACTAATAAATTAAAACAGTTTTATTTAAAAAGCTGATAAAATAGATAACATTTTGCTTAATTTGATTAGCAAAAAGGAAAGAAAAAAATACTAATATCAAAAATGAAAAGGGTAACTTATCTTCAATGAAGAAGAATTAAAGCAATAATTAGGGGCTATTTTGTCCAAATATATGACAATAAATCTGATAATATAATTGAAATAAGTGAATATTTTCAAAAAATATAAATTACTCAGATTAACAGAAGAGGAGATAAAAAACAACCTTATTTTAGGGGGAAAAAAAAGAATTTTAACAAGCCCTCAATGAACTCCTTAAGAAAAATCTCAAAGGCCAGATAGATTTAAAAGTGAATTCTACCCCAAAAATGTAAAGAACAATTAATTTGAAATACTATGAAGTATTTGAAAAAAAAAATAGACAAAGGAGTTCCACCAAATTCCTTTTATGACACAAATATGGTACTAATACCCAAACCAGTAAGAGCTAAAAGAAAGAGAATCATAGACCAATTTTCTTAATGCATATTTATTGAGTCCAGGCTAGCTCCCTGGAGGCCTCAGGTTTAGCCAGAGTTAGGATAAGTAAAAGTCCTTGGTCTTTAGGAGGAGAAGTGAGGGAGACAGAAAACTGCCACGAGGCTTACCAATGATCAGATTCTGGAATCCAAATTTATCAACTTCTTTCCTCCTCATCCTGCTACAAAGTGACTCTAGCCTGTCTCACCTTATCTTTTAATCCTTGTGACCGATTATCTTAATACCAAACATTCAGCCCATCAATTGTGAGAAGAGCTATTTATCCAAACATATGCTAATAGAGTCATTGTCTCATATCCAATAGGTAATTAGCCATAAGTGCTCTGTTGTCTGATTCAAGTACACCTTTTCATAGTTTCAG
This sequence comes from Antechinus flavipes, assembly GCF_016432865.1. NCBI lineage: Eukaryota > Metazoa > Chordata > Mammalia > Dasyuromorphia > Dasyuridae > Antechinus > Antechinus flavipes. The sequence goes on from NC_067399.1 coordinate 668,159,912, forward strand.
CTTTTTACAAATATTAATGCAAAAATCTTAAATAAAACATTAGTAAAGGTATTACAACAATTTATCAATGGCATAGCATTGTATGAGCAAGTAGGATTTATACCAGGAATGCATGGCTGGTTCAATATCAGGAAAAATATCATAATTAACCATATCAATCACCAAACTATCAGAAATCATATGATTATTTCAATAGATGCAGAAAAAAGCATTTGACAAAATATAACACCCATTCCTAGTAAAAACAATACAAAACATAGGAATAAATGGAGTTTTTTTTTTTTTTAATCAGTAGCATCTATATAAAACCATTATTAATTTAGAAAGAAAAAAAATATGTAGAACCTAATTTTGAGAAAATATTCCCCAAAAGGTCTAAGATTGTACCAAACTCTTAAGAGCCTGAGGGCTAGTCAAGTGGTGTAGGAGGTCTCAGAAGAAATAGGGCTTCACTTAAGTAGAAGCATTGAAAGCTGAGGTTGGATGACCACTTCTTGGGGACAATGGAGAATGTGAAGTCCTTTTTGAAGCAAGTGTCAGATTAGCTATTCATGAAGACTCTCTCCATTAAGGAATTCTGAGAGTTTGTAAGGATCATGGAAAGCAAATTTTCCTGCCTTTTCAAATTTTCCTATCATTGTGAGCTCTTCTATGACTTTGATACATGCTTTCCTATGGTATGAAAATGGATGTCTATTTTATAGGTCTCCCTTTCTTTTCAATTTTTTTTTAATTAATAAGCATTTACTTTTTCATTCTCTCTCTCCTCTCTTTTTCTAAGAGAGGGAGGGAAGAAAATGAAGGCATTTTCTTAACAGATATGTCTAGTTTAGCCAAAGCAAAAACTCCAACATTGGAATTGGTCCTGTCCAAAAAGGTATGTTTAACTCTACATATTCAGTCCATCACATATCTGGAGGGAAGTGGATAGCATTCATCACTGATGTTTCAGAATCATGGAGTTCTTAAGGGATAGAATAGCATTTGCTCAATGAAACATTGCTTTTTGCCTGACCAATTCTGAAATGAATCTCTTGTATAGCTTAATTAGCAAAAGGCACAGACTGAGTATCTGTGACTGGCATTATTAGTCTGTAGATCCTGCAGACACCTGAATTGCAAAGGATCAGCTATGCTGCCCAATTAAACAATCAAAGCCTCATTTATCTGTCAATCCACAGTAATCCTTAAATCTTTTCAAAATATAAAATGTTCTATTTGAGATCAAGCAGTATTGGGGGAGATGATGTTTCAAGTATTACTATAATGATCAAAGCTATAAAATTATCACTTTCTAATGGCATGGGAGGTAGGGTGAGCTTGTTATTTCACTGATGTAAGGGGAGTGGAAAGGAAACTTAACAGAATGGTAGTTACAACCATTATTTTTGACTAGTAATTTATCAGTGACTTAGATTAGCATTGTCATAGTATTAATGAACCTAGATCAGGAAGGAACTTCATGCTATTATGCTGCCATTTTATAGGCAATAAAACTGAAATCTGAGATGGTGATGATAGCACTAGTCACATCAATAAATAGAGTCAGAAGCAGGATTCAGACCTAAAGTTCTGGACTCCAAAATCAGAACTCTTGGTCCTAGAGAGTGTCTTGATTTTAAAAGACTTAATTGTCTTGGGCATATCTTTGTATTTAGGACTATAATCCAAGTGTTCTTAAGTCGAAGATCAGCCTACACTATTTATTCATTAGTACAGAATGCGTTGCTTACTCCAGTAGATGCTACAAGAAGGTTTAAATATAAAGACACAAATATATAGATATAAAATTTGATTAATGTCAACATGTTAATACTTCTGGCTGATTTGCAGTAAATATTATTTTGTATCTAATTTTAAAAGTCTAATTAATCTTTTGAACTGAGAAACTTCATACCATCTTTCACAACTTAACACTTTTATTAGTACTATAATCTTTGATAGATTATCATCGATCTGTTTCATACTTTGTCTTCCCTCAATAATAATAAAATTATATAAATTTTGGTATTGCCTCTAAATAAAAAATATTATCTACCACATGCTATTTTAAGATAATTATTGTTATATGCATTTTCAGTCTCCAAATAAGTGGAATTTTGGAAAGGAGAGCTATGTAATCAATATTAAGCAAATGTGGTCACCATATGATGAAAAAAAAAAATAAAGATCATAGAATGACCCAAAATTTCCAAGTTGGAAGAAACCAAAGGATCCATTTAATCCAATTCATACACAGGAATCTCCTCTATGATTTGCTTAAGCATTTTTTATCTGATTTTTTGCTTGATAAAATAAATGCTGTAGGAAGCCACTATTTTCTGAGGTAGCATATTTCAATTTTAGACACCTGTAAAAGGAGCTTAGTGGCATAGTGGACAGAGTCAAAAAGATCTGAGTTCAAATAAGATATCAGATACTTATTAGTGGGGTAAACCTGTTTACCTCTATTTTTTCATATGTAAAATAAGTTATAGAGAAAAAATGGTGAACCATTCCAATTACTTTTATCAAGAAAATCCCAAATGGGATAGTGAAGAGTTGAATTTGATTGAAATTACAGGAAAAGAAGAAGGGAAGAGGAGAAAAAGGAGGAGAAGAAGAAGATAAATCGCTAATCATCAACAACAACAAGATGGAGTGATGGTTTTCTGAAAATAGGTCTAAATTTGTTATGTTTCATCATTATGTTTTTTTCTGATTATGTAAAATCTTTATCTCTCTTTAAGAGTCAATCTGGGGGAAAGACAGGAGAATAAGATAGAACTTCACCATTTAAGCAAATCTAAACTTTTGGCAATGAATATTGCTTGGGCCTTAATTCCTCTATCCCAATGTGTCTCAAAGAATGAGTTGTTGGGATATTCTCTATTTGATGTAGATCAAAGAAACAATTTCTGTAAATTGTGTCTAATGGCAAAAGGGGTTGTGATTGTTCTGTTTGAGGGATCATAATGACTTTTATTCAACACAATATTGGAATCATTGCATTACTTTCCCCTATATTTAATATTTATAGAGAACAGTCTTTATAGGATATTAGAATGATAGACATTAGGGTCAAGGAAGGTGACTAGGGCCATTTTCTCCATCTGTCAATGATGGTTCCAGTCACTGATTTCTATGTAGACTGAATGTCTTTTAAAAGATGGCGATTCTATTGCTCCATGAAGGAAACTGCCACTGGAATTTATTATTATTATTGTTATTATTATTATTATTTTATTTTTTTTGGAGATTTGCTCCTCTGTTTTCTCTTACGCCCAAGTCATGATTTTGAAAACAAATCTGTTTTCTTTTCTTTTCAATTTAATCCTGTTATTTGACTTTTGTTATTGTAGACTCTTGTAGGCTCATGATATACCTTCATTTCTTCATTGAATACCTGATTCAAAATAACCAAAATAAAGTTAGCATTTATTCACCAGATATTTCACTAAAGGCAAGCATAGTTTAGAAGGTCTAAAATTAGATTCAGGAGAAACATGAGTTTCACTCTTTCCTCTGATATTTATCAATGGTGCTTTCTTGGGCAATTATATTGCCCTGAACATCTTCATTTCTCACATGAATGTATGTACACATATGCAGGAGGGACATGGCATGAGTCTTGAACTCCCTGTTTCTGAGGATTTTATTCAAGGAATGCATTTTGTAAATCTGAAATCACTACAATAATATAAGTATTTGTAAGTAATTTTGTTGAGTACTGAAAATATTCTTTTGTCATATAATTTTATAGTATTATTCTTCCATATAAAATAGTTTATTATTTCTTTCTCTTTTTTTTTCAAAATTTCTGACTCATTTTCAAATGGGAAAGGGCATTTTCTTATTCAAGGACAGCTGACTTTTACGAAGTTGTTTTTGTAAATATCTTCTATCTCTTCAAAAATATTTATGTAGAACACAGTGCTTCCTAATCTATTATGTTATTTGTTTTGGCTAATTATGACAGACTCCCCTCCCCCCCCCCACACACACACATGCACTTTTTAAAAAAATAACATTGAACATTGCTGTCAAATATAGGATAATGATAGCAATGATGATCATTAGGGTAGGGATTAATCTTTATTGTGTTGTCTACTTGTATTTTGTTATGATCTCTTGTAATTAGCCTATTGAAAAAAAATTAGCTATTTAGTTTCATTGACATGATGTCTTATGAAGAGATAGAAGATTTTTTTTATCAAAATGACTATAAAAGCCAACTATCCTTTCCCATACTGAAAAAAAGTAAAAAAAAAAATAGTCACTGAAAAAATATTTAGCAAGTACTAAATAATGGGAATATAAAAAAGGAAAAACTCTTGAGAAATTTGAGAAAAAAAGTAACCATTACAGCTTACACCACCATCATAATCACCACCATCATCACCATCACCATCATTGCTTTTGCCATCATCAAGGATACAGGTCTATACCAAAATAATAATGATTAACCAAATATTTAGTCACAAGATATAAGAACAAAACTTAAAAAAAAATTAAAGCTTTTTATTTACAAAGCATATTCATGAGTAATTTTTCCAACATTGACCCTTGCAAAACCTTTTGTTCTAAGTTTTTCACTCCTTCCCCCTGCCTCCTCCCCCAGATGGCAGGTAGTCTAATACCTGTTAAATATGTTAAATATATGTTAAATCTAATATATGTATACATATTTATACAGTTATATGGCACAAGAAAAATCAGATCAAGAAGGAAGAAAAAGAAAAAAAACTGAGAAAGAAAACATAATGCAAGCAAAGAACAACAGAAAGAGTGATAATTCTATATTGTGTTCCACACTCAATTCCAACAGTCCTTCCTCTGGTTGCAGATGACTCTCTTCATCACTGAACAAGTAGAACTGGTTTCAAACATCTCATTGTTGAAGAGAGCCATGTTCCTCAGAATTGATTGCTGTATAGTCTTCTTGTTGCCACGTATAATGATCTTCTGGTTCTGCTCATTTCAATTAGCATCAGTTTATGTAAGTCTCTCTAGGCCTCTCTGAAATCATTTCTTACAGAACAATAGTGTTCCATAGTGTGCATATACCATAATTTATTCAGCCATTCTCCAATATGGGCATGCACTCAGTTTCCAATTTCTTGCCACTACAAATAAGGCTACCACAGACATTTTTGCACATGTGAATCCCTCTACCTTCTTTAAGGGATCTTTTTGGGATTATATCCCACTAGAATCACTGCTGGATCAAAGATATGCACAGTTTGATAATTTTTTGAACATAGTTCCAAATTGCTCTCCAGAAAGGTTGGATCAATTCACAATTCTACCAACAATGTACCAGTGTCTCAGTTTTTCCATATCCCCTCCCATATTCATCATTATCTTTTCCTGTTATCTTAGCCAATCTGATAGGTGTATAGTGGTATCTCAGAGTTGTCTTAATTTCCATTTCTCTGATCAAAACTGATTTGTAGCATCTTTTCATGTGGCTACGAAGAGTTTTAATTTCTTCATCTGAAAATTGTTCATATTTTTTGACCATTTATCATTTGGAGAATGGCTTGAACTATTATAAATTTGAGTCAATTCTTACTATGGTTTAGAAATGAGGCCTTTATCTGATCCTTTGGGTGTAAAAAAAAATGTTTTCCCAAATCATTGCTTCCCTTTTAATCTTGTTTGCATTAGTTTTGTTTGTATAAGATCTTTTTTAACTTAATGTAACCAAAATTATCTATTTTATGATCAATAATGATCTCTAATTCTTCTTTGGTCACAAATTCCTTCCTCCTCCACAAATCTGAGAGGTAAACTATCCTATGTTCTTCTAATGTGTTTATATTCTCATTCTTTATGAACCCATTTCAACTTTATCTTTGTATATAGTGTTAGGTGTGGGTCTATGCCTACTTTCTACCATCCTGGTTTCCAATTGTCCTAGCAGTTTTTGTCAAATAGTGAATTCTTATCCCAAAATGTCAGGCTTTTGGGTTTGTCAAATACTAGATTGTTATAGTCATTTGCTATTTGTTCTGTGAACCTAACCTATTCCATTGATCAACTTCTCTATTTTTTTAGCTAGTACCAAATGGTTTTGATGATTGCTGCTTTATAATAGAGTTTTAGATCTGGTATAGCTAAGCCACTTTCATTTGCTTTTCTCTTCATTAATTCCTTTGAAATTCTTGCCCTTTTGTTCTTCCAGATGAATTTTGTTATTTTTTCTAGGTCAGTAACATAGTTTCTTAGGAGTTTGACTGATATACCACTAAATAAATTAATTAATTTAGGGAATATTGTCATCTTTATTATATTTTCTTGACCTGTCCATGAGCACTTGATATTTTTCCAATTGCTTAGACCTGACTTTATTTGTGTGGAAAGTGCTTTCTAGTTTTGCTTATATAGTTCTTGACTTTGCCTTGGTAGATAAATTCCAAAATCTTTTATATTATCAACAGTTATTTTAAATAGAATTTCTCTTTGTATCTCTAGATGTTGTATTTTGTTAGTGATGTTTAAGAATGCTGATTATTTATGTCAATTTATTTTGTATCTCACAACTGAACAAAACTTTTTTTTAAAATAGACACATGCATAGCAAATACATAAAATTTCCAGACTAGAAAAGGGACTTTCAAATATCTCTATGAATACATAAGTTTAGGAATTTTGTCATACTCATATTGCAACACTTGCCGTAAGAGGCTCTGGACCTGAACCTCCTGGAGAGAGTTGAGACGCCTTTATGTCAGGCCCACCCTAACCCGGATCCCTGGGTTACCACGCTGGCACTGCTGGCGTGGTGGAGCCTGGCCTGGCCGGGGGCAGGGGAGGCACAGAAAGGATGGGCTCCTCCTCCGGGGAGGAATTGGGGAGGAGTCTCTACCCCGATTGGTGAACAGCAAGGAGGAAGGAAAAGAGCTATAAAAAGAGCGGGCACGGGACGGTTCAGGGAGACACGGCTGACTTGTAACATCAATAAACATCACTGTGTTCTATCAACCTTGGCTCTCTGTCTGGTGATTCCCTCCTCCTGTCTCCACAAGGAGGGCTGGAGACATCCGAAGCCCCATCAGGCTCAGGGAAGCTGGAAGAGGCAGTCACTGTTGAGGTTTCCTGTGACCTGGTCCTGGCTCCTAACAACTTGCTAAATATTACTTGTTAAAAGATGAACCATTGTTTTCTTGTAAATCTTAGGGCCAGTAAAGGAAGTTTGCAATTTCCTATACAAATGCAGCTCTTTTTTGTTTTTCTGTTCAACTCTGTTCCCAACTTGTATATCACTACTTTTTTTTTTATTTGTTTAAAATATATCTACTTTTGAGCAAACCCTATAGGAAATATCTTCAAGGACTTATTGCAATATGTGCAATAGCCATTTTTATTCACTTCACTTTATTTTATGGACAGATAAGTAAAACTTTTAAATGATTTCAGATCTCTTCCAGGGGTTCTACTGTAGTCAGGGACTGATACCATAAATATAATGCCATATCTAAACAGAAACATTTAGAGGACCTCACCATTCTCAGGGGATCCATCTCTAACTTAGACTCTATTCTATTCACAATAGTGAGTCCATTTGATGGACTCTTTCTATTTCTAATCCTCTCCTGTTATTTTTATCAGAATTTCATTGATAAACATTCCAAAATGTTTTAGTGATTTTAACATGTAGGCAAGAGATATCTTTTTATAAAAGTGTTTTGCTCTACTCAATTAGAAAAATAAACACAATACTATTCAAAAACCATAACGACAGTAAGATCTTATATTTTTTGTAAATTCTCTCAATTATTTGTGAAATGATAAATATATGTGATCCATCATTGAATATCATTTCTGGAAGACTTTCTTTCACATATTAATACCTATATCAAGGGTGCCTTTAATTTGTGTAAACATGAGTTTTATGTATATACAATAGAGAGATGATTTGTATGTAGATTAGTGAGAAGGCATATAGGTTCATATGGTTGTCCTCATAAAATTCTAATTTCTAATTTGATGCTTTATCCTGGTGTATTTTATCCTGGTTTCTTCAATCTGTGCCATTAGAGTTTAATCTTTTGAAGGTTCAATTATGCTAGAAAAGTGTTTTTTTTTTTTTTTTTTGGTTTGTTTTTTTGTGAAGGCACTTTACATTGTCTATTTTCTAAGTATTGACTCAGCTAACAATGGAGAAGCATCTCAATGGCAGACTGACTATCCATACAGCCAGAACAATAACATGAATTTTAATATGGACCTCAGTCTTGTGCAATCCCCTGCTGCTTCTGCAATGGCATAGGATAACTCATTGTGGGAAAGAAAACAAAGAGAATCACACATTTTAGAGGATCAATATGCTTTGCTTTGAGTATTGGGGTTATAAATAAGATATTCCTGTTCAGTTATAATTAACACATTGGCAGAATAACTAAACAACATCAACATTTTTATTTCTGTTATGAACAGAGCTGGAAGAAGAAAGTTGTGGCTAGATAGAAAACTTGGCTCATGTACAAAACTTGGAGAGACAAAGGAGAAAAAAAGAGTAATCAGAATGAATTATGTTTGAAACCCAAAGATAATAAGCAACATTATTTCATAGACTATAGATATCAAGTATTCCCCAAAAGACCACCGTGAAAATAATTGCAGCCTTTTTTGAGAGTCAAGTGGTTGAAAAATTATGTGAAGAAATTCGTAAGTCCTTCCACATTAAATTAATATACATTCATAAACATGGTGGCTTCAATGTAAACATGGGTAAACAGAAGGAACTAGACAGATATATGGAAATTTAGGATTGAAAGAGAAAGAGTGAGTTAGGCAAAGAAGTGAGGATTCAGCAATCTGCTACTTCTGCTGCTACTTCTACTTAATGAGGACTTAAAACAACTAGTAGATGATAAACATACATAGAACCAAATGACACACAAAGAATAAATTAGATTACATTTAGCAGACACAATATCTCATTATTGATATCAGAGTAATGCCTGAGTTACATGTAATTACATGAAATGAAATCAACTGATTAGAGCCAAGTTCAAAATTAACAAAAATGAAAGAGAGACAAATAGAAAACAGAGAGGCAAATTGAAGATGAAGATAGAAGGACAGGGAGGTTTTTTGTTTGTTTGTTTGTTTGTTTTACATTTACTTATATCTCCCAGATTTTGAATGGTGTCTGTTAAATAGTATATACTTACTAAATGTTTACTTACTACCTGTAAAAACAAATATTGAGAACAATAAAAACCCCTGAATTATTTAATCTATAAATTCCAAATAAAAAATGGGAAATGGACAAGAGAAATGATATTAACACCAATTACAATATCAACCAGAAGTTAATGTAAAAGTATTGGCAGAAAAAAAGGAGAGCATAAGAACCCATAAGGCAATCATAAATAAACATTTAAGTCCCTATTTATTGCCAACCACTGTTTTTATGTTTTCATGTTTTTTAATACAAAAAAAGCCAAAAGGTAATACCTTTCTTCAAAAATCTAAAAATGCCCCAATTACAGATAGACATCAAATAAATACAAATATACATATGTTACAGAGAATAAATAGCAAAAAATAATAATAATAATAGTGGAAAGCCCCTAAAGAAACAGGAATTAGGAAAAGATTCCTGTAAAAGACAGGATTTTGGTTGGGACTTATGAGAAAGATAAGAAAAACAGGCAGAGAAGAGAAAGGAGAGAATTTCAGGTATGGGAACAGTCAGTGATATGCCCAGAGCTAGGAGAGGGGTATCTTGTTCACACAACAAGATAGAGGCCAGTGTCCTAAGTTATAAACTAGCATATGGTAGGAAGTAAGGCACAAGAAGACTAGAAAGTGAGAGAGAGCTAGATTATGGAGAGTTAAACTATGAATGACAAATAGAGCATTGTACATTTAATCCTGGAGACAACTGGGAGCCTTGGAATTTTTTGAGTAGGGAAATGAAATGATTGTATTTCAACTTAAGGAAATAATCACTTTAATAGCTTAATGGAGGAAGGACTGGAGTAGAGAAAGAATTGAGTCAGGAAGACCCCCAACCAGGTTATTACAATAGTCCAAGCATGAGATTATGAGACACTATACCAAAGTGGTGGCAGTGTCAGAGGAGAAACGTGGGTAGTATATTGTATTCAACAGATGTTGCAAAGGTGAAATCCATAGTTGTTAGCAATAGGATGTAGAGGTGAAAGATAGTGAAGATGTGAGAATGACTTCTAGGTTTTGAGCTTCAGGCAATTGAAGGATGGTAATGCCCTCCGAAGCAAAACTTCTTACACTGCCAGCTGTGATTACACAATCTGAGATCATGTAACTGAATTGGGGATTGCAAAATAAAGATTTATTATGTGTAAATGTATGATTTTTATACATATTTCATATATCTATATACCTAAGGTATTAAGAACCATGCCTAGGTGGAGGGGCAGATCAATTTTCCAAGAGCCTCCATAGCTGTGAATCATAACATCTGGAGGAATTGCAAAGCAGCCTTTTCTGAAACAGGTGTTGATTGTGGATTGAGAATGAAATAAATTGGAGGCAGAGGGAAGAGGAGAGAAGTCAGACAATGCAACTGCCTCTCAGTGGAGAGGTCAGACAAAGCAACAGCCTCTCAGCCTCTTTGTATCATCATCATCCCCTCACATGAAGAGATCCATTCAACAGGTCTGAGTTAGATCTCTAGCAGCCACTGGCAAGTGGTTCTCATATCACAATACTGAGGTTTATATAATTTTCTTTTGTGAAAAGTATCACAAATAGAAAAAGTTCAAGAAGCTCTGCTCTACAAGAAATAATAAGTGATATGGGGAAGGGAGAGGGTTTAGAAGAACATACTAACTTCATTTTCATAAAGCAAACCTAATTGGAAGGAGGCAGGATTCATACTCAAGTCTATACCACTACAGATCCAGTACTCTATCTGCCTTTTCATTTTTTCATATTGCCTTAGCATCAACTCACAGATAACATCTTCATCTATTTTTAATTAGTTCATGCTAACTTCCTTTACAAGCCACAAATACCAACTGATCTGATCTTTCTTTTGTTTCAATTTATTTTATTCTATTATTTGAAAGACCCTTAGAATATTTTCCCTCAATTGAAAAAAAGAAATAAAAAGTGATCCTAACCTACTCCAGAATCAAATGATGGATGTTTCCTAAGCTTGCTTCTCTAGCTATGACTGCATTATAGTTTATATTGAGCTATTTCTTTATCCTATTTTCATTTTCTCATGGAAAAGACAGGTTATGATTAAAATGTACATTGACCAAACAAAATAAAATCAAGATCTCTCTACCTCTCAGCTATTTTCCAAGATAAATATCAAGTCAACAGGGAGCAAATAAATGGATTCAAATAGTATCTACTCTTCTCTGATGAAGCTCTTAAAATGGAAAGTCTTAGCAACAGCTTAGTCCTCCACTCCAGTAGAGTCTCTCAAAGTCTCTGGCTGCTTTTGCAACTGAGAATTAATAGAGTCATTGCTTATCTGGTCTCTGACTCTATTTTAGGAACACTTATTCTCTCTCCATATGTGGATTATTTTCCTGATTTAATGGGGCTCCTTATGTTTGTTCAAAGTGAACATGAGACAATTAAGCTCCTCATAGAAACCCTTAAGCCAATGGCAAGGTGGCCTCAAAATGACACCTCATTTAATTAGCATCTTAATGTTCCACTGCTAGCTTTCTTCCATTGGCAATGATGGGAAGTATGTATAAAACCCAGGGCAAAAAAAGTAGCTAAGATGAAAGAATATAGTTCAATAGAGATGCAGTTTGACTAACAGAAACCTGAAATCATCTGAAAAGATGTAATTACTGAAAATCATATTTAGCAGAAATGTTTGTCTACACAATTTATTTTCTCTGGCTTTAATCATAGCTGGGGGATGTTGCAGCTGCTGTTATTTCTTTGACGATGTCAGAGAATTTAAATTTACTAACCCCAAATTTGAGTTTCTTTTCCTCTATAAATTATCGAAGATTTATAGGGAGCTACTTTGAGGCCCTGAAGCCAGGCCTAGTATGTCTAAAATGATTATGGTAATAATATCTTACATTTATATAGTGCCTTTCAACTAGAAGAACCCCAAAGTGATTTATAAAGTCTGCTTACAGGAATGATTTCACTTGCTTGGGAAATAAATTCACCTATAGGATTGACATAGCATCCATTTTAACTCTGCATTGGTTATTGGGATAGGAGGTAAGGCTGAGCAAAATCCAGAACCTACCTCCAAACGCCCTTCATAAATCACACTGTGTAGCATTTCCTAACTTCTCCAGGCTACACTTACCTCTACATTTTCAGAATTTTTATGACCCATTTGAACAGTCAATAATATTCTGTGTCATGCAGTTATACATGTATACTTCAATGGGTCCAGTATCTCTTTAGTGTGGATGCTTCTTGTATTCTGACAACATAAGGTATCCCTGCCTTCTCTTCTTGGGCAATTATTTTCCAAGCCCTATCTCCTCAAGAAACAAGAGATCTGCATCTAACCCTTTTTAATGCTTATAAATACAATAAGCTTAACTATGCTCATCCTTCATTCCCAGTATCTGAGCAGCCCACCTTCTTCTCTGACCCCATATGCTCCTGGGAAAATATTTCACCTCACTTTTTGTGCCAGACTTCCAAAGTTCACGCTTCTTTTGATTCTTCTTAATTGACATTCTTGAAGTTTGTTTGTTTTTCTCACTATCCAGTAACCTGGATTCTTTTGACATTTAAATGGCTTGTATGTTGCTATGCATTATTGTCTTATATGTTCCACCTTTTTCATATAAGTTAGTACTGTAACTATTATCCAAGATTTCCTACAGATATTCATGAAAAGGGGGTATATTCAACTAAATTTTCCTTATTGGGAGGAGGAGAACCAATGCTAAATTATATCTATAAAAAGATTTGATGAATTTCCCAGAATACCTTACACAAATCTATAGTCAGGTAATATCGGCCTTGTGAACTTAAGGGAGCCATTAAATGTGGTTGCTCCCATGAAAACTCTCTAAGACTTTGAATTGCTAAGCAATTGCTCTATTGCCTTTGTAGAGAGGCTTTTTCTTACTGTTATCTACCAATGAAATCATTGATCCTGTTAGAAAAATAAAATATTTTAAACAACCTCTGTGTTATGCTTTAAGGTTCCCTAGGAAAAAATCACAACATTCTCCTTTCCCACTCCACCAAAAAGGGAAAGATCACTCAAGTTTCCCATTCTTCAGTGAAATTGCTGATGTTTGAATTGCAAAGCTAACATATTACTTGGCTTGCCTTCTCCAAGTATCCCCTTTAACACTTCAAGAGGCTAAAGGGCTTAAATCCTGTTAAGTCAAAGAGTTAGTGACCTAATACTTGGAGGACATTGCATGAGGTGAGTTCCTATGTAAACTAATATGGCATAGAGATGGCACATCTAAAAGTTTCTCTAAGATATCAATTTAATTTTAACTTTGTGGACTTAGTTACTGATAACAGTAGCTGACATTTAAAAGCACTTAACTTTTATTATTAAGTACTTTATATTCATCAGCAGTCTCATTGGATCTTTATAAAACCCAGTGTGGATAAGTGCCAGAAGTGATTCCTTTGTATTACAGGTGAAGAAACTTTTAGAACTAGGGTTTGAATTCATGTTTTCTTGACTTCCAAATCTCAGCACCTGATCCAATAGACCTGTAATTGCAGGAATATATGGAGTATTTAGAAGAACTAGTACCTCTAATTTGAAAGCTTGTGGAACCCTTTCCATGGTTCTCCATCTACCCTTGGTATCCATCCAATTAGTTTAATACTTAAGTGTGGCTTCAAGAACCTGTAGCATGTACAGCAACCATACCTTGATAAACCATCTTGGCAAATGAACTAAACCAAGCTGAGAATAACTGATAGGCCTCAAATCTGTTGGTAAGTTAGGGAGATATTTATCCCAAACATGTGAAGACATTCTCTGGTGGTATTGGTAGATGAAAACAATTTATTCAAAGGCCATGAACATGACTGAAGTGGGTTTTGCAGCATATTTAAACCTTGTCAGACTCAAAGATGTCAAGGCTACCCATTGCATTTTGAGACATCATTAGTTATTTTCATGTTGTTCAGCCACTGTTCTTTGATGACTCAGGGAGAGTAAAGCTGATGACTTTGTGTAACTGTGCCTCACTTGAGTCCATCTATGAATCAAGACATTATCCTGTGATATTATTGGTCCTCAAAAAAAAAATGTCAGCAACCATGTATCCCACTACAATGCCTTGAAAAATTTTTGCCTAAAAGTATCTAATAAAAACTAGAGGATAAATTGGAAGAAAGTGTGAGAGTAAAATTAGATTTTCGACAAATAATCCTCCATTCTGGAACTATCCTGTGACCTAGTTTTAACAATAACTTCAAAAAGAGCAGCAATACATGATATGTATAACATGCTGTTAGTTTTATTCTCTATTATATCCTCTACCGCTTGCTCTCTGTGTTAAAAGAGTAAGTTGCATTCTTCAAGGTAATGTCACTGCAAGGTAAGCTCCAGAATTTCCATTAAGCAAATCAAGGGTGGGTGGGGGACACAATTTATTTGGCTGTATGAAGATGAGCATTTCCTCCTTTTCTATTTCTTCTCTGATCATGACAATATGATTTTCCTCTTCTCCCATGAAAATATTATAATTTCACTGACTTTTAAAAAATCACTTTCAGCTTTATGTCTTCTTTTTCCTGATATATATATGGATTATTTCTCTTAGCTAAAGATCATTACAAGATTTTTAGAGGGAAGAGTAGATAGAAAGTAATCTGTAAAAAAGAATTATAGAACAAAGTTGAAATAATATACAAAACCCAGAAAATTCCTACATTGCTCTGTCACTTCATTTCTCCTGATGAAAGCAACATTTACAGATTTTAAGCAGTCAGTAAAAATGAAAAGATTTGAAAAGATCAAATAAGATAATGTATATAAAGTACTTAGCAAAAGCATTTTATAAATACAAGCAATCATTTTTGAATAGTAATGCTATTACTATTCTTATCACTTACATGTCTATGCCAGATGGAAAACAGCTTCAAATTTCAGATTTTTCACAACAAATATTTGTGATATGCTTATTTAGTGATACTATGAAATGGAGAGTTTACTCATCTAATACCTACCTTTCTATCACCATTTAGATATTAGTAGTTTTTCATGAAAGAGTGATTTTTCATAAGTGATAGAGATCTAGAGATACATAGATAGCTAGAAATACAGATAGACAGAAAATTAGACCATGCAATGTCAATGGACAATTAACTGGGTCAAGAATTAAAAAGAGAGACAATTTTGGCATAGATTGCCTTTGGAAAATTTCACAATTCTTTTAACCACATCAAACTTTTTTCCTTAAATACTTGTAAGTTATGAAATACTATGAACTCTGAAGAACTTAATTTCAATTTCACCAAAAGTTTGATGAGATGCACATGGTGAGTGTGAGAAGTTTGGAATCTAGAATCAAAAGAAATGGTGAAGAGCAATGGCAGAAATGATGTGATCAGAGAAATTCATAAAAAATAAAAACAACAGCAACAACTCATGACCCAGCAATACAGTAAGAAAATGGATTACTCACACATAGACCATATTCTCTATTGGCATCTAATTTTAAAGAATTCTCAAATGTAAAATATAGGACAATGGGTAATATAAATGGTCCTTTATAAAAATAGTAATAATATAAATGGCAGTAACAGTCTTCTTGCTTTTCTTCTTCTTTCTTCTTCACTAATCCCTCCTTTTCTCACTTGGGAAGTCTAGAGAGTTCAAGAAATCTTTCTATCCAGAGGGACAAGATTTCAATCAGCACTCAGCTTTATCTGAATTGAGCCAAGTTGCTCCAGTTTGCAGTCTATATCACAAGTTCCAGAACCTCAGGTCAAAATGACTGAAAGCCCTCAAAATTTCATTGCCAAATTTATCACCCTTAACTTTATTTGAGCTTTTAATCTGCAGGACTTGTATTTCCTTTAGGGATCTCGGTAATAACCTGGATGATAATAATGATTGATAATGATGATGATGATGATGATGATGATGATGATGATGATATTGATGATGATATACATTTATGTTTCCTATGGAAACTTGGGAATGTCTTCATACATCATTATTTTAACTTAAGTGGTGAATAAATCTTTACTGTCTTTACTTTACTCTCTACTAGTAGTGTCTTAGCCCAGAAAATAAGAAATAACATCTCAAGTAAATTCTCCTGATATTTATTAAATTTCCCCAAATGCTGTACTCTCATCTGAATTTCATAGCAACCTTAAGAGAGGAGTATCATGATGCTTTGGGAAGGTGGTCGTAGATGGGCATTGTTATATCATCAGAGAAAGGAACTCTTTGTGTGGAAATTTCTACCAGTGCAGATAATTTATTTGTAACTTACTAACATAGTGTTATCTGTGCTCACTAATGGTTAAGTGAGTTGCTCAGGATCACATAATGATCAAATTCTTCCTCACTCCATGAGTAGGCATCTATATATTATATTTAAACCTAGTACCCATACTAATAACAATACTACATCACATGGATTATGAATATATTTTCATATTAACTTAGGTATGCATATGTTGTTTTCCCTAATTCCTAATGGAACATAAGTTCTTTGAGGACAGAAACTGTTTCCCTTTTGTGTTTGTGTCTTGGTACCTGATATGTTATCTATTATTTTTAATTAATGTTTACTGAATGAATGTATTCCTTCATTTTAGCATGTAGGTGCTTAAACACATAAATAATAGAGTGTTAAAAAAAACTTACCTAGACTTCTATGCTAATAGGCATTTTTATAAAGCTTTTCCCATGTATCAGATCTTGTGCTAAGCACTGAGAGTCTTATACATCTAATTTTATACATCGGAATTAATTGAAGAAATGAGTTATTTAGGTGGAAGATAAGAAAATTCAAGGTAAACGAAGGAAAAGTATGAATGGGAGAAATAGATATCATCAAATTCTAATGGCCTCTCATATGCTAAAAGGATTAAATTGATTCATTTTGATTTCAGAGGGGACCATATGACATTATGGATTGAAATGGAAAGGAATAAACTATAAGAAAATATCAATAAGACAACAAAAACATAATTTCCTATTAAAACTATCCCAAAGTGGGATGGGTTGCCTCAGGAAGTAGAGGCTTTTTCCACTGGAAGTCTTCAGTCAATGAACAGTAATGTCTCAGTTCTGTATGTGTCAGTCACATGGGTATTCACTTGTAACGAGTGTATGCTTGAGATAATTTGTTTTAAGGAATGTGTTGAACTAGATAATTTCTGACTAATGTCTTTTTCACTTTCCATAGTCAGCAATTCTGTTAATTAAAATTACCCTCTATGTCCTTATTGTTCTTATATATTCTTATTCCAATATATGTAGTCAAGTTCCATATTGAAAATTAAAAATTCTAGACTTTAAACAAAGCAGCAAAATTTCTTTGTTTAGGTTCTTTATATTCTTAGGATGTAGTTGATATATAATGTTTGATTAATGTTACTTAATATTTAAATCATGACGAAATGACAAATCAATAAACTTCTATTAAAAAAAAAAACTTTAAAATTCCTTATCACATCAAAAACTCCAACATCTTCAGGCAGAAAACAAGGGCACCCAGATAACCTACCTTTTTCCTACTATAAGATTCATTTAATTTGTGGTTTAAAGGTGAAGATCTCTTATTCTTTTCTTGAAAAGTATTATTGGTGATTTTAAATAATGCTATTATTTCTAGGTCTCCACAATAAGAAACACAGGTGAGCTTCTTTTACAAAAGGGGGATAGTTAAGAAAAGTCAATGTCCATATTAATAAGTTTGAAAAGTCATAAAGCTCCTTTGAAAACTTCGAAGAACTATAGAAGCATCAGTTATTAAATGATTATGATAATGTGAGAGGGTTAAATTAGATTATCCCTACAATTCCTCCTTACTCTGAATTATCAAAAATACTATGTTGTGATCCATACTCAATCACCCAAAGTCCTCTCTCTGTGTGCATATGGCTCCCTCCATCACAAGACCATTAGAAATTATGTATAGATCAATATCTCACATCATATTCCAAGACACATCAAAATGAGTACATACTGTAGAGAAAGGGTGATGGCATAAACAAGTAAGGGAGACATGAGATATCTTGTTAAATATATAGTTGAGGGCAAAATTTATGAGCAAAGAAGAGATAGCATTATAAGATATACATAAATAATTTTGGTTATGTTAAATTAAAAGGTTTTTGCAAGGACAAAATTGGTGCAGCGAGGTTTAGAAGGAAAGAAGGAAATTTGGTAAAATATACTGTATGACACTGTGAAAATGAAAATTCATACTTAAATTTATTTTTATCACATTTTAATAATGCTTATTCAATTTAGCATGTGTTAATAATCATTCTGCTATGTTTGTTGACCCCCTCATTATGTGATTATGAATTCCTTTAATCCCTCAACTCAAACCTTTGAATATACATAAATTGAATATAAGCATAAATATTTATACAATGATCTTGCTGCACAAGAAAAATCTGTTCAAAAAGGAAGAAAAAATTAGAAAGAAAATAAAATTCAAGCAAACAACAACAGAAGAAGCAAAAATGCTATGTTGTGATCCACACTCATTTTCCACAGTAATCTCTTTGGATAAAGAATGCTCTCAACATCACAAGATCATTGGAACTGAACTGAATCATCTCATTTTGAGAAGAGCCATGTCCATCAGAATTGATCATTGTATAATCTTATTCTTGTAATGTACATGGATCTCCTAGTTCTAAACAACAACAACAACAACAACAACAACAACTTTCATGTAGTATCAATTTCTGTAAGTTTCTTCAGATCTCTCTGTAATCATCTTGCTGATTGTTTCTTATAGAACAATAATAATCCATAACATTTATATACCATAACTGATTCAGCCATTTTCCAACTGATTGGACATTCCCTCAGATTTTAGTTTCTTGCCAATACAAAAAGGGCAACCAGAAATATTTTTTATACATACAGGTCCCTTTTCCTCTTTTAAGATTTCTTTGGTATACAAACCTAGTAGAAACTCTGCTATATCAACAAGTATGCAGGGTTTGATAGTCCTTTGGTCATAGTTCTAAATTGTTTTCCAAAAGAGTTGGATCTGTTCACAATTCCACCAATAATGCATTAGTGTCTCAGTTTTCCTACATTTCCTCCAACATTTGTTATTATCTTTTCCTGCCTAAGAAGAGGTGTGTAGTGGTTCCACAAGGTTGTCTTAATTTGCATTTCTGTGATCAATAATAATTTAGAGCACCTTTTCTTATGATTAGAAATGGTTTAATTTTTCATCTGAAAATTGTCTATTCATATTTTTGATCATTTATCAATTGAAGAATGAGTTGGATTCTTATAAATTTGAGTCAATTTGCTATATATTTAAGAAATGAGACTTTCCCCAATTTATTGTTTCCCTTCTAGTCCTGTTTGTATTAGTTTTATAAAACCTTTTAAAATTAATATAATTAAAATAATTTATTTTGTGTTCAATAATGAGTTCTAGTTCTTCTTTGGTCACAGATGCCTGCCTTCTTTGCAGATATGAGAGGTGAACTATCCTATGTTCTTCTAATTTTCTTACAATATCACTCTTTAGGTCTAAATCATGAACCCATTTTAACCTTATTTTGGTATATGTTGTTAGGTGTGGGTCAATGCCTATTTTTGGCCATACTAGTTTCCAATTTTGCCAGCAGTTTTTGTAAAATAGTGAGTTTTTTGTCCCAAAAGTTTATAAAACACTAGATCAAAGTTGTCTTTGACTATTTTGTCCTTGAACCTAATCTATTCCATTGATCAACTGCTCTATTTCTTAGCCAATATTAAATAATTTTGGTGATTGCTGCTTTATAATATAGCTTTAGGTCTGTCACAGCTAGGTCACCTTCATTGGCATTTTTTTTTTCATTCTCTTCAAATTCTTAACCTTTTGTTCTTCCAGATGAACTTTCTTATTATTTTTTTTCTAGATTTATAAAATAATTTCTTGGAAGCTTGACTGGTATGGCACTAAATAGGTAGATTAACTTAGGTAGTATTATCATTTTATTACATCTGTTTGGCCTAACCATGAGCATCTGATTTTTTCCCAAATGGTTAGATCTGACTTTTTTGTTTGGAAATTGTTTTATAATTGTGTTCATATAGTTTCTGACTTTGCCTTGGCAGATAGATTGTCAAATAATTTATATTATTGGCAGTTATTTTAAATGGAATTTCTTTTTGTATTTCTCACTGCTGGAATTTGTTGGTAATATATAAAAATACTGATAATTTATGTGGATTTATTTGGATGCTGCAACTTTGTTAAAATTGTGAATTGATTCTAGTAGTTTTTTAGTTGATTTTCTAGGGTTCTCCAATAAACCATCATATCATTTGTAAAGAGTGATAATTTGATTTCCTCATTACCTACAATCTCTTTTTCTTCTCTTCTTGCCAAAGCTAACATTTCTAATACAATATTGAGTAATAATGATGATAATGGCAATCTTATTTCATCCCTGATCTTATTGGGAATTGTTCCAGTTTGTCCTTATTATATAAGATATTTGCTGATGGTTTTACATAAATGCTATAAAAACTCCACTTATTCCTATACTCTCTACTCTTTTTAATGGGGATGGGTGTAGGATTTTGTCAAATACTTTTAAAGCATCTATTGAGATAATCATATGGTTTTTATTCTATTATTGATGTAATCAATTATGCTAATAGTTTTCCTAATATTGAACCAGCCCTGCATTCCTGGTATAAATCCTACTTCTTCATGGTATATTATCCTGGAGATGATTTTCTATAATCTTTTTGCTAATATTTTATTTAAGATTTTTGCATCAATATTCATTAGGCAAACTGGTATAAAATTTTCTTTCTCTGTTTTGACCCTACCTGGTATCAGCACCATATCTGTGTCATAAAAAGAATTTGGGAGGACTCCTTCTTTCCCAATTTTTTTCAAATAGTTTATATAATATTGGAATTAATTGTTCTTTAAATGTTTTGTAGAATTCACATGTAATTCCATCTGGCCCTGCAGATTTTTCTTAGGGAGTTGATTAATAGCTTGTTCTATTTCTTTAAATAATTTATTTCCTCTTCTGTTAATCTGGGCAATCTATATTTTTGTGGTTATTTCTCCATTTCACTTAGATTATCAAATTTATTGATCTATAGTTGGACAAAATAATTCCTAATTATTGCTCTAATTTCCTCTTCATTGGTGAAAAGTTCTCCCTTTTCATTTTTGAGACCAAGAATTTGATTTTTTCTTTCTTTTTTTCTAATCAAATTAACTAAAGATTTATCCTTTTTTTCATAAAACCAACACAATTTTATTTATTAATTCAATAGTTTTCTTACTTTCAGTTTTACTAATCTGCCCTTTTATTTTCAGAATTTCAAATTTGGTATTTAGTTGGGAGTTTTTGATTAGTTTTATTTTTCCCTAGCTTTTAGTTGCAAGTCCAATTCATTGATCTTCTCTTTCTCTATTTTATGCAAGTTAGCATCTAGTGATATAAAATTTCTCTTAATAACCATTTTGACTCTGTCCCACAAATTTTGGTATATTGTCTCATTATTCTCATTCTCTTGAATGAAATTATTGATTGTGTTTATGATTTTCTGTTTAAATCCATTCATTCTTTAGGATTAGATTATTTAGTTTCCAATTAATTTTTGTTCTATTTCCCCCTGGCCTTTTATTGCATATAATTTTTATTGCATCATCATCTGAAAAAATGCATTTACTATTTATGCCTTTCTGCATTTGATTTTGATGTCTTTATGCCCTAATGTATAGTCAGTTTTTGTATAGTTTCCATGAATTGCAGAGGAAAAGTATATTTCTTTCTATCTCCATTAAATTTTGGAGAAAATCTATATGATCTATCATATTTCACTTTCTAATATCCTATTAACCTTCTTAATTTCTTTCTTATTTATTTTGTGGTTTGATTTATCTAGTTCTGAGAGAGCAAGGTTGTGATCTCCCACTATTATAGTTTTGCTGTCTATTTCTTCTTGCAGCTTTCTTAACTTCTCTAGGAATATGTATGTTATACCACTTGGTGCATATCTGTTTACTATGTATATTGCTTCATTATCTATAGTTTTCTTCTTTATCTCTTTTAATAGATCTATTTTTGCTTTTGCTGGATCTGAGATTAGGATCATTATACCTACTTTTGTTACTTTATCTGAAGCATAATAGATTCTAATTCAAATGTGTCATTCTGCTTAAATGTGTTTCTTAGAAACAGCATATTGTAGGATTCTGGCTTTAATCCAGTCTGCTACCAGCTTCTCCTTTATGGAAGCATTCACATTTCCATTTACATTCACAATTAAAATGACTAACCTTGTATTTCCCACCACCTTATTTATCACCAAATTATGCTTTTCTCTTTCTTTTCCCCCTTTGCCTTTCCTACTATTTTGCTTCTGATCACTACCTCTCTCAAACAGCCCTTTCCATTTATACCTCTTCTCTTTTTCTTTCATCTTTCTCCTACAACTTCTGTTTTACCTTCTATTCTCCTGCCCTTTTTCTTTCCCCTTTCCTCTTCTACTTTTGTATAAGGTGAGACAAGTTTCTCTGAGAAACCAGATATGTCTTATATATTTTTTGAGCCAGATTAATGAGAATAACATTCACATGATGTTCATCCTTCTCCCTTCTTTTCCTCAATTATAATAGCCCTTCTTTGCCTCTTCATATTATGTAATTTCCCGCATTTTACATCCATGTTCCTCTTTTTCCAGTATGATCCCCTTTTTGTCTGTTTTCTTTTGTACATTATCACAGTAAAATCAAATTATACTCATATTCTCTAAGTATACTCATAATAGAGATATAGTTCTCAAGAATTCTTTCCTTTTTTGCTTTTTTTTTTTTTTTTTTTTTTTTTGCTTTCCTTGAATTCTGTATTTGGAGATAATTTTTTTTTGGTTCATCTCTGCTCTTTTCATCAGAAATAAATGGAATTCAATTGTATTTCATTTATTATTAAGTGTCCATCTTCTTCCCTAAACAATAAATGCACAATTTACCTGGATAGTTGATTCTTGGCTGCAGTCCAATTCCTTTGCCTTTTGGAATATTAGATTCCAGGCCCTTCAGTCCTTTAAGGTAGAAACTGCAAGGTTCTGTGTAATCCTGATTGTGGCTCCTCGATACTTGAATTGTTACTTTCTGACTGCTTGAAATGTTTTTTTCATTGGGCTGATAATTCTGAAATTTTGCTATGATAATTCTTGGAGTTTTCATTTTAGGGTCTCTTTCAGGAGTTGTTCAGTGATTTCTGCAAATGGCTATTTTACCTTCTGATTATAAGACATTAAGGCAGTTTTCCTTGATTTCCTGAAATATAATGTTTATGCTCTTTTTTCATGATGGTTTTCAGAAAGTCCAATAATCTTTAGACTGTCTCTCCTAGATCTATTTTACAGGTTAGTTGTTTTTCTAATGAGGTATTTCACATTTCCTTCTTCTTTTTTTTTTTTTTTTTTTTTTTTTTTTTACTTTTTTTTGGTTTTGTTTGACTGATTCTTGTCTCATAGAGTCATTCATTTCCATTTGTTAAGTTCTAATTTTTAATTAATTATTTTCTTCACTTACCGTTTTTAGCTTCTTTTGTATTTAGCAAATTGAATTTTTCAATCAGTTGTTTTGTTCTATGATTTTTTTTCATTCACAAATTCTATTTTTCAGAGAGTTGTTTTCTTTTTCCTTTTCACAGATTCTGTTTTTCATGGTATTGTTCTCTTTTTTCCATTTTGTCAAATTTATTTTGTAAGGAGTTATATTCTTTTTCTATTTCATTAAATCTATTTTGTAAAGAGTTTTCTATAGATAATTTCTGTGTTTCCTTTTCTTTCCCTATTTTTTTCTTCTAACTCTCTTTTAAGATCCTTTTTGAATTCTTCTAAGAGTCTTGTGAGGTGGGGTCCAATTCATGTCACCCTTTGGGGCTTCTGGAGATGGTCTGTTTTTAGCATCCTCAGGGTTTGAAATCTGCTCTTCTCTTTCTGCATAAAACTATCTATTGTCAGAGTTATTTTTGCTTTTTTGCTTATTTTTTAAAAAGTTGAAATCTCCTTTTAGGGCAAAGGGGAGATTGTCCAAGCTTCTTCTATGGGTGACAATGGTGTGCTGGATCAGTGCTAACTCACTTCCAGTGCTAGGTGGACATGGCCAAGTTCCCTGATGTTCTGGGGTTTAGGGACTGAGTATTTGCCTTTTGTATTTCCTTGGATGTCTTACAGTAAATCTGCCAACCTACTGGCTTGCAATCAGAATAGAGTAGGCAGAGTAATAGATTTCTCCAGTTTGATTCCCTGGTGTGTAGAGCCCACACCACCCTGGGTCTCTGAACTGCCTGTGCTGGGGTTTCTGCATGGCTACCTGTCTCATATTCCTGTGATTGGCTCACCTCCCTTTTTGCCCTATTGAAAAACATCTTTTCTGAAGATTTCCATATTGTCTTCTGCTGGAAATTTGTTACACTCCAAAATTCATGTGTTCAGTCACTCCAAAATCAGTCTGATGCTTAATTTGCTGTTAATTTGTAGGATATGGGGAGAGCGCAGAAGAAGATGTTTCTCCTCTCCACCACCTTGACTTTGCCCCTGAAAGCCATTCTCCCTAGCTATAGTGAAACTATGTGATCCATCCATCAGAGAAGTCATCTTCCTTTGTAGAGCTGTATACTTATAGTGAACATTTTTATTAATATGCCCATCAGTTATGTGACTCATAATGAGATGATTCAGGCCAGTTCCAATTGTCTTATGATGGAGAGTTATCTTCAACCACAGAGAGGACTGTGGGAACTTAATGTGGATCACTTTTAGTTGTTGTTCATTTACATTTCCTTTTCTTTTTCATTTTTTTTCTTTTTTGATCTGATTTTTCTTGTGCAGCATGATAAATGTGGAAATATGTATAAAACAATTGCACATGTTTAACATATTTTGAGTTACTTGCAGTGTAAGGAAAGGGATGAGCAGAAAGGAGAGAAACATTTGGTTTACAAGGTTTTGCAAGGATGAATATTGAAATTATCTATGCATATGTTTTGAAAAAAAAACTTTAATAAAAATATGCCCATCAATTAGGATTGCTTGAGAATTTCCCAATGGTGTACAATCAAGACATTTAGAAGGAAGACACTCCTAAGGATTAAAAAAAAAAAAAAAAACTGAACAATAATAAAAATAAAAAAATCTGACCAGCTCTCAATTCTGGTTTGATGGTAGAAAATGGAGGCATGACTAAGACCCCTTATTTACCAGATTGCATGTCCCTGCTACTAAAGGATAATTGTCTCAGCTTGCTCCCTTATTAAATTCTAGACCCCACAAGGGGAAGATGTTATTGCCATGCAAATCCAACTTGCTAGTGAGAGTGGGATCTGTTGAACCCTGCATTTTAAAACGGCTTCAATTTTACTGCATAATTTTTATTGAACACTCAGAGTAACCCTGAAAATGACTAAAGTAATGCTATTCATATTATGTTAGCAATTTTTAAAATGTTTTCCATATAACCAGAAAACACACACACACATACACACACACACACACACACACACACACACATATACAAACACATCTATATCTATTTATATTTTCTATTACATTGAGGTTATGGAAGTCTTCTGTGGGAGACTCCTGAAGCAAAAGGGCCTAGGCACAACACCACCCAGCTGTACTTTAAAGGGATTTCATAGAGAAAAATGAAATATGAATCAGCAAATTTCCATGTGGGGGGAAAGGATTAACCAACCAATGAAACAAAAATAACATTGATTATTTAAAAGATGGTATGATTTATTTATTTTAAAAATAGCTTTTTATTTTCAAAGTACATGCAAAGATAGTTTTCAACATTCACTCTTGCAAAACCTTGTGTTCCATTTTTTTTTCCTCTCCCTTCCCTCCACCTCCTTTACCAGACATTAAGTAATCCCATATATGTTAAGCCTATGTAGTTCTTCTATAAAAGTTTCCACAATTATGTTGCACAAGAAAAATCAGATCAAAGAATAGGAAAAATGAGAAAGAAAACAAAAAGCAAGCAAACAATAATGAAAAAGGTGATAGTACTATGTTGTAATCCACACTCAGTCCCCATTATTCCTCTCTCTGGATGCAGATGGCTCTATCACAAGTCTATTGGAATTGGCTTGAATCATCTCATTGTTGAAAAGAGCCATGTCCAAAGTTGATCATTACATAATCTTGAATAACATTGATTTTTAAGCCAGAGCACTGGAATTAAATTCTTCCTTCCACTTAAAAGTTCTCTTAATGCTTGTGGATTATTTTACATTCCTGACCCCAGTTTCTTTATCTGTAAAGTGAAAAGGTCAAGTTGAACTAGACAGTCTGTGAGATCCCTTCCACCTTTAAAATAATAATTTATGAGTCTAGCCCAGCAGGAAGAATAACATGAGCAAAGACATAAGTATGGATTATTTGGAGATGGAAAAAAAGTATTTTAAAATGTATTATATTCTTTCATCCTCAAAATGACTCTATATGTATTTCCAGTGGGAAAACTGTGGCTCAGAGAGTATACATAACCAGTCTCAGTCCTTCTGAATAACTCTGGTTATAAAAACAAATGTTTCCTGAGTCCAAAGCTTCCATTCTTACCTGGAACACCTAGAACTGGACTCATTTCACTATCTCACAATCATACACTATTGCTTAAAAGAACTGAACTATTAAAATGAATCGATTCCACTATCGTTTATTAAGTGCTTACTATGTATTGTGAATTGTGTTAAGTGCAGGGAATACAAAAGGGCGAAAAGTTCTTGCTTTCAAACAATTCATAATTTAATGAGGAATAGAGCAGGTAAGCAAGAATATATGAACCTTGTATGAATAGGATAAATTGGACATGACTTCAGAAGGATGAGCAGAGAATTAAGGGGGGGGGTGATATGAAGTAAAACTGAAGACAGATTATTGAAAGCTTTAAATGATAACATCAGTTTATCCAAAATTAGTTTAGATTGCAACTTTGGTGGCTTTATGAGGCTACTCTAAATGTTATTCAAGAACAGGGAAGTTCAATCCTTTCTGAGAAGTCTAAGCAAAATGGAGTCTGAAATTGTAGTTTTGATATTGACAAATATGTCTAATAATGTCTTTTTTTGATGAAATCATACATTGTATTATTAGACTGTTCTCTACCTAGGAATAAAAGATCACTTTTCCCCACTTTAGTCAATGGTTATAGAGGAAAATTCTAAAAATAAGTGCTTGAGAACAAATGTGACTAATATTGATTTCTTACTCCCCTTCTTAATTTTTTCTTCTTTAGTTTCTATGATATTTTCAGTAAAAAAATGTTTTAAAAAGATGTTGCTGCTGAAGCCTTGGAGTATTTATGAAATGAATCATAGCTTATGATTCTAAACATCAAATTCAATAGATTTTTCCAAACATTTATTTGGTGAAGAATAAGATTCTATAACCATATGAAGACCCAAGTAAGTATGAAGAGCAATGATTTAAGATTCTGTATATTACTAAGGAACACAAGGGAAAGTTACCCATCTGTCCCCATTATTACCTCTATTTTATAGTTTTAGTGTAACAGGCAGCTGCAAGAAAAATGACTCTGCATCTGCCTGTAGTCTATGTAACATTTCAATAAAAGGAATGTGTGTGTGTGTGTGTGTGTGTGTGTGTGTGTGTGTGTGTGTGTGTGTGTTGTCAGATATGGTTTGGAGACCTGGATTTTCCACTTACACACTCACTTATTGCATAGAACTTTGCACTTTGGGCTTCAGCTTCACATTTGAATAATTGGGTGGTTGGGTTTGATGGCCTCTGGATTCATTCTAGTCTATTTCTAGGCTTAGAAGTCTGAAGAACACTAGGGTGAGATTCAGGGTACATGGATATCTCATCTTGCAATTGTTTACCTGAGTAATTTTGGAGAAATAAAAATAATGCCTGATATTTTTAAAGTGCACAATTTTACAAAGTATGTGATAAGATAAGCATTTTTATAATTTGAGTCATAGTAATTTTTTGAGTTAAAATACTAAAGGAACCATTACCCTATTTTTCTAGGTTAAAAAAAAAAGGAAGCTTATGCTGCTTTTCTCTGGATCTTGGTTTCCTCATCTAAAAAGGGTAGGGATTTTACTTGATAAGCTCTAGTTTCTTTTGTATTTCTAAAATTCTCTTATTTTGATAATAGGATATCACATAATTTTAAAGATTGCTTCTTTATCTAAATTTTATGAAGTTCATTAGTCCCTTTTGAATACAGGACTTATAAATATGTCTTACAGATCATACATTTAAAATTGGAAAATTCCTTAATGGTCATCTAATTCAAAGGTGTCAAACTCAATTGCAAAAGGGTCCATTGTAACAGATTATAATGTTATTTAGTTTAACAAAATAAATAAAAATATGATGTAACATAGATGTTGTGAATTTCTAATTTCCTAAATCAAAATGCAAGGATTCATTTCTATTTGAGTTTGATCCAAGTATTTAATTTTAAGAGACAGAAAATTCAAATGATTTGTCCTAAATCTCAAAGACAATAAGTGTTTAAAAATTAGCTTTAAGCTTTAAACTTCATATTTCCAAGTCCCATGCCCTATCTATTATACTCCAGAGTAACCTAAATAATAATTTATGAATCACAGAGTCTGGGGCATTTCTGGGGATAGGAAAAAATCCTATCTTCAGTTTCTTTCAGTTACTTCTTCAGCCTCCCCTTGTCTCACAACTAGTGTTGGCCTCCTACCTGTTCACACACTCAAACATGAGTTACCCACTGCACACCTCCTGCCTACACCCCATATCCATCTCATTTCTGAAACACACATTATATTAAAGACTAAATTTTTTAATGGACTGGAAATGTGGTCTGGACTAGTAAATTATGATCAGTACTTGCAAAGTGCTCATTATCGAGCAAAATAAATTGTAGGTAGAAACTTTGGTAGTGACAGGCAGAAAAGGGGGGAGTATGAAGTTGAATGTAAAATAATAAAATCAGAGTTTATTATTCCATTACATTTCTCATTCATCTTGCTCAGTTCTAGAACTAGTTGTTACAATAAACACTGAAGCTTCAAATCAATCTACCAAAGATTCCAAAAAAGATTCTTTCACACATATTTCCAGAAGTCCTTAATTTTCCATTACATTGTCTTTGTTAGTTCAGAATCTCTCTGTTTTTGTATTAATGGAAATGTATCTACGCTGGTGAATATTAGAAATTATAAAAAGACAAGCCATTCCCTAAACAATAAATGATCAAATGATATAAATAGGCATTTAGTTGAAAAAATCAAAACTATCTATAGTGATATGGGAAAAAATCATCTAAAGCAATACTGATTAGATAAATAAAAGATGTATGTATTTCAAAGAAATGAAAAACAAACAAACAACCAAAAAGAGTCAATATGTACAAAAATATGTATGGCAACCCTTTTTGTGGTGGCAAAAAAATTAGGAATCAAAGAGTTATGTATCAACTGGGGAATGGATAAATAAGTTATGGCATTTGACTGTGATGGAATAATGCTGGGCTTTAAGAAATGACATTTAGAAGAACGCCAGAAAAACCTGGAAAGAATTATACAAATCGATACAAAGTGAAGCAAGCAGAACTAGGAAAACATTGTATATGTAACATCAATGTTGTAATGATGGTCAATTGTGAATGACTGAGTTATTCTGATTAATAAAATCATCCAAGACAATTATAAAGGACTTTATAGTGAAACATGCTATCTAACTCCAGAGAAAGAATTGATGGAGTCTGGATAAAATTGAAACATACCACTTTTAATTTTCATTTCTTTTCCTTTTTTTTCCTGATGTGTATATGTAGGGTTTGGTATGTGTTTTCTTTCACAATGTGACTAATGTGAAATATATTTTGCAAACCTGCACAAATAGTCTCTATCAAATTGCTTTTCCTGTAAGAAAAGAGAAAGGAGAGGGGGCAGGAGGAGTATAAATTTGAACTCAAAATTTTAATAAATAAAAGTGAAAAATTATTTTTATATGAAATTGAAATGACAAATTATTTTTTTAAAATTGAATATCAGGAGAGTAATATTAATAAAAAGGGAGTCTTGAGATTTAGAAATCATATCAGGACCTGATGTGCTTGATTGGCATAAAAGATGCAGAATAGATCACGTAGGGATATGACCAAAAATGCTTTTGTTTATAGAAGACCTTGCCAAGTCACTTTTTTTAAGAGGAAAGGACTATGATTATGATTTCACTTATCTAGGGGACTACCAGGTGAGGAAAATTCCTCTACCAATATGGTTCAGCATCTTTTCTGCAAATTATAGTCTTAGGAAAATTTTTAAAATACTGAGAGAGCTGCTCCAGAATTTGTAAAATGTGAAATTTGAACACAAGACTTTCTGACTCTTGAGAACTGCTCTTTATTTTTTATATTAAGGTTTTTTCAACTTTGGATACTCTTTCAATTGATCAGACAATGAACTTATTAAACACTTACTATATACCAAGCATTTTCCTTAATCTTAAGGATACAAAACAGATAAAAATCCATACATTCCTTGTTCTCACAGAACATAAAATCTAATACATAAGATCACAGTGAAAATGAGGCTGGAAAATGGGATAAGGGACATAACTAGGAATGGTACCAATTGTAGACACATAATAAATAAGAGAAGTTACAAAGTAGGATCATGATAAAAATTGAAATGTTCTGAAATTAGCTTTTTCCTTAAATGGAGGTTTTGGAGTTCATGACTCCCTTGTCTCCCAATCATAGGGATAAAGTGGAATACTAGGGTTGATGGGAGCTTTCAGAATGATGAACTTCCTGAGAAATGGTGGAAAAGTCAGAGATGTCCTACAGTAGAGCAACAACTGTTCCACTGAATTATTTCAATAACCCAGTGATGTAAATGAATAATGGTATCATTACCCCATCTTATGGATAAGGAATCTGGAGTCCAGGGATAACAATGACCTACTTGTGATCACCTACACATCCCAATGATGCATTAAAGAAGGACTTTAATGAAGGTGGAATTTTGTAAAATGTGATAAAACAAGAGCTTTTCCAAAATGAACCTCATCATGTAGCTAACTTTCCTTTTTACCCTCTCCCCTGTGTTCTATAGGGAATAGAGAACAGGGAGTTTCAAAACTATTTAGAAGAAGCATTCTTGAGTAAATGGCTCTCCCATTGGTTGAAAGTGCTTTGCTTCTTCTGTGTGCATCATTTACAATAATTAGCTCAAGCAGGGCAAAGGAGTGGATTGCCTTAGCAACTCCCTCCTGCTTGTCTCTTTTTTAATACTGCATGTTTAAAATGCATGTTCTCAAGTGAAAAGAGTTATGCTATTGCCTTCATTTGTACTTTCCTGCCTCCAGCTAACTTTTAAAATTAGGCAGAAGGGAAATATTTCCTTCCCTTCCTCCCCCCTCCTTCCTTCCTCCTCCTTCTCCTCCTCTCCTTCCCTCCTTATCTTCTTCCCTCCTTCTTCCTCCTCCCACTCTTCCTTCTCCTCCTCCTCCTCTTTTCCTACTCCTTTTCACACCGTCCTCTTCTTCCTACTCCCCCTTTCCTCCTCCTTCTCTTCTTCCTTCCCCTCCTCCTCCTCCTTCTCCTCTTCCTCGTCCTCTTCCTCCTAATAACACAGGATTTGAATCAAATTTGGGGAAATCCAAGAAGAAATATGTATGTCATTTTCATAACATCAGGATGGCTTAGTGGATGCCATTTTACTTACTTACTTACATCCATACTTATAAGAACTTGGGCTCAATTTTCACCTTGGAAATTTGGTAATCCTGGGCAAACCTCATGTGAGAAATGCACTGAGGAATCAATGAAAACATATTGCATGAAATGTAATATATATTTATGAGTCCAGGGAGACACCAGCAAACTTTTATGAACTTATACAAAGTGAAATAAGCAGCATCAATGTAACAATTTCACAAATGATATCTAGGCACTTGAGGATCAATAATATGAAAACATTTTCCTTCTCATACAAAATGTTGCAAAAAGGCTGTAAGTTGCTGGTTCCACTCATTTGTTTAATTATTTTTCTTTCTCACAATGGAAGATTTAAAATCCATGGATTATTTCAGATAATAGTTATGCTGGGATAAAGGTGTGACAAAATTTAAAAAGTGAATGAACACTTAAAAATAAAGCATATCTCTTCTTTTACCCTTCAGGTTTCAATCTTCCAGCAATTGTTATTTATTTCTATTATTTTTCTCTGCATCTAAGTATTTTTTTTGTATATAATTTTTGCATTTTTATATTTTTTTCATATGGGGGACTTATGACCAGTGATTTTGGTGTGAATTATCTCCCAGGCTAAATGCATTAAATACTTCCCTGGAGAGAAGACTTTGATCTCTGACTTAATCTTTTAATTTCTATCATTTAGTGAATAGTATTCATTGATGGCTGATGTCTGCAATTAGGTTTCCTGAATCTTGAGTCTTAAAAGTATCACAGAGCCTTAGGATGTATTTCTAAATTATTCCATTTAAACATTTGGGTGGCTGGCAGAAAGAAGGTTGAATGCGCTGAGAATCATCCCGAGTCAAAAGCTAAATAGATTCATTTAAGAAAATAAATGCAGAGGGGGAAAGGTTTAAGTTGAAAAAGAAGTAAACATATTTTTTGCAAATGCTTTAATCAATGAATGTTAGTAACTGCCTAGATAATACTGAACAGGTTTGACCTTGAGTTCTGTTTTTCTTATAAATTTCCTTCCGACATTTTGGTCTATAGTCATTCTGGACATACATTGACTGGCGTTTCACTTGAAAAGTTCTCAAAGATGGAAAAAGTGAGAGCTCATTATGTAAATGTGTTATTGCCATGAAATCATCTCAAAGTCTGGGTGGTTGAGGTTTAATAGGTTCAAGGGATATTCACCTATTTCTTATTCTTCAAACCTACTCTACTGAGAGTTAAGGAGCTGAGGCTTATTTTAGTTATTTCCCTCAGGGAACAGGTGAAAACCTATTTTCAAAGGAAAGTAAAAAAATAAGCCTGGAAATGAACAAAAAAAAGGGGGGGGGATGTTGACAAAGATCATCTTGGAATTGCTTATTGCATGGTAAAGTGGTAAGATAGATTGCTGGAGTCAGAAGAACTAAATTCAAATCCTATCTCATTTATATACTGTGTATCTCACCTTGTATAAATCACTTAACCTCTTAGTTGCTTCATCTATCAAATGAATGGGCTGAAGGAAACTTCTGAAGTCTCATTCTCCTCAATCTATGATGCTACAGACCCTTGATTTTTCTATACTTTTAAATATCTTTAACTGAAATGGAGGATTCATGTATGGCAGAATGATAGACATTATCTATGTTAGGCTGAAATGGAAAGATTGTTTTTTTTTTTTTTTTTAGATTGATAAAAGAGGTTTATTATTGGGTAAGCAAGGTTAAAGTATAGGGGAAGGTAGAGATAAGGAGGGCACTGGACAGAGGGTCCAGTGGACAGAGTGTCCTCACATGG
The DNA here is from genome assembly GCF_016432865.1 of Antechinus flavipes. NCBI lineage: Eukaryota > Metazoa > Chordata > Mammalia > Dasyuromorphia > Dasyuridae > Antechinus > Antechinus flavipes. Next base: position 668,193,517 of record NC_067399.1, read on the forward strand.
CTACCATGTTTGGAATCTCTGCCGAAAGATTGTTTATGGACAGGAAGAAGGAAAATCGTCTCGTGTAGGTAGCTACTTACTTCACTTTTGCAGTTGGAAATCCCTACTGAGAAACCTGGATTGAAATCAAAGTGAGACAATATGATAAAGAAGAAAGGACCCTGGGTTTTTAACTAGAATTTCTTGGTTTAAAATACCTCTTATTCACTTAAAACCTGTCAGTCCTTTGATAAATCACTGCTCTCTCTTACCTTAGTTTCTTTGACTGTAGAATGATGTGACTGAATTCTATTATTAATCTCAGAATTAATATAATTCTACTATTAATTAATCATTTATTGTCTGATTTTAAATATATGATTATTATCTTCAAGTAACTACAAACTGCCTTCTTGTTTTAAGGCTGGAAAGGTTGCTAGCTACTAGATGCCACTGTAAGAAACCATTAATGTACTGATTTCTCAAATATTTCTGTGATTATAAATGCTTAACACAATCAGAAGAAACATTGCTCTGAAGTTTCTCAATCTTTGAAGAATAAAATTGGATCTTTTACTTTGCTGGCTTTAATCAGCGAGTCAAGCATTTATTAAGTGAATACTGTTTGTAAACTCATGGGAGTGGTAAGATAGTTTGGAAACTGGTGAAATGGAGAGATACTGAAGCCAAAAACAAGGGTAGATTTTAGCTGGTGAGAGGCAAGAAGGAGAAAGTTGGATTTCTGTTTCAATAGCTGCCCCTGGATCCCTTTCAATTCTATTGACCCTGATGTCACCCTGCTTCCTAGCAATACTGCATATTCATAATGTTCTCTATGTCTAAAAACATAATTTTATTAACTCTACCTTGTGGAGTTTTGCTATTTCTCAAGGCACAAATCAAGGCCAATGACCTCTAAAAAGCACTCAAGTACAGACTCAGGGATATGTTAGAGCCTTTGAAGCCATGTCTACCAATCTGGGCCTCCATGAGAATCCTCACTACAGCAGCCATGACCTGTTTTAAGGTCATCCAGCTTTTTCAGACATGCACTAATGGACTTCCCATTGTCCTAAAGGGAGATCAATATCTTACTTCTGGAAAGTGCTCTGGGGCTGGATATTGTAGTTCAACCCAAATTCACCTCTTTGCATTTCCAACCATTGCTCCATCCTCTGGTGCTAAATGGTACAAGTTACATTCTTCTTTCATACTCTAATGCTTTAAAGCTATACTAATCTCACTGTAGTGGCAAGGAACTAGTAATTGAGTGAATACCCATCAATTGGGGAATGGCTGAATAATTTATGGTTGGTATATGAATGTAATGGAAAGTGATTCTTCCATAAGAAATGATGAGCAGGCTGATTTCAGAAAAGCCTGGAAAGACTTAACTGATGATGAATGACGTGAGCAGAACCAAGAACCATCATTGTACACAGTAACAACAAGATTATTTGATGAGCTACTGTAACGAACTTATCCTTCTCAAAAACAAGGTGACTCAAGCAAAATCCTCTAGATCCATCCACATGCCGGGAGAGAACTATGGAGACATGGAAGGAAAAAAAAATTTCATCTTTTTGTTTGATTTTTTATTTTTCTCATGTTTTCCCCTTATACTCTGATTTTTCTTGCACAACATGAAATGTTGAAATATTTATTAAAAATTGCATACATTTAGCCTATATCATATTACTTTTTGTCTTGAAGAGAGGGGGAGGGAGGGAAAAATTTTGGAACACAAAGTCTTTAACTTATAATGTTGAAAACTATATTTATATATAATTACAAAAATAAAATCTACCCTAAGTCTTTTTATACTTAAAAATGCTATATAGATGCTAGTTATTATTTGAATACTTGAACATAGTTTTCATGTAGCCTTTCCTGATTTCCCATCAACCGAGAGTCCACCTCTCCCTTTCTTAAATTGTTGACATTACTTTGACTAGATTGCTTTTATTTTGTTTATTTCCTCTGTTGCTATTTCATATCAGTTCCATTAAACTGTAAGCATCTTTCTATTTGGAACTATTTTGATTACTGAATTTGATTTCGATGAGCACTTACTGTGCTGTAGAATTTGAATAGCAATTATCAATGAACAAAAAAAATCATGTGCCAGGTACTGGGGGATGAAATGTTCTGCCCCTGAGATGTTTACGACCCACTTTTTGAGATCCAAAGACTGCAAATATTGGTATATAAACACATATGTGTACATATACATATATATGCATATACAAAACTATTGGTATATATACACACAAAAGTCTCTCTCTCTCTCTCTCTCTCTCTCTCTGTGTGTGTGTGTGTGTGTGTGTGTATGTGTGTGTGTGTGTGTTTAAATATAGATACAGCTACAGATATGATTTAAAAAAAACTTTTCCAGATGGGCTAAAATGAGAGAATTATTATAATAAGAATAACTGCTCGATTTCTTGTCCATGAAGCTTTGGAGAAAACCTCCCATTTGGTTCTATTTTCTACACTACAGGACAGCTGGCAATATCGTAAAACAGGTGATCCAGAAAATGAAAAGAAATATGCTAGTTTTCATTCTCATGGCAAATGATCTCCTTGTGCTATAATACTAGAAGGTTTGTTAGAAGATGAGGCTGTGGGTCCAGAAACTCAGAAAGACTTGTAGATCATTTCCTAGCAAAAGCTTAGAAAAAGTGAACATAGGAAATCAGAGATGATGATGATAATGCTTTCTAGTCTCTGAAGACCTTCCCAAAGCAGCCCTTTCCAAGGCCTTCATGGATATTTGAAACAGCACACTTGAGAAGGGATTCATCAGGATGATCTTGCTGGGGTATAAATAGAGGCAGCTTGGCTGATGATATTTAGTTGCTCTGGGTCCTGTCTTCTTCCTTGCCCAGATTGGCTTACAGTGGTGGGACATTGCCAATTTCCAACTTTCCCCAGCAAACAGATGTTGATAAAATACTTGGCTAACTTGTAGCAGCAGACTCCTCACAATGACTAGCTGTAAAAATTAAACAGGAAAAAGAAGGTGGGGGGGGGGGAAGCTACTTATGCCAAATAATTGTTGATTGCAACATAAGCAGAAATGAAAATCATCTAGTGAATATCAAAGGCATCTATCAATATAACAGAGATTTAGGCAGGCATTTGTGTGTGTGTTTGTGTGTGTATCCATGCATGTGTACACGTGTTCATGCTATACAGTTGAACAAAGTTTCCTTGCCTGAGAGGAGAATGGCTAGAATGACTGTTATTGAAACAAAAATGTTGGATGGGATATAAATCAAAGACTAAAAGCTGAGAACAAACAGAAAGCTGGGTAAGTCTTGAGGGGAATGAAGTATTTTTTTTAATCTAATGATTAAATCTAAATGAAATCTAAAAGAAAACAAAACAAAACAACAACAACAACAACAAAATTGCTAATGAACAAAACAAGTTGAAGGGGAGGAGAAAGATTTTACTTGACTGCATAACTGAGATGGAAAAAAGAGATGGATAAAATCAAGAAAGAAAAACAATATTATACTATATATAATGTATGATATATGACTATCTTTTATATATAAAAGGTAACATATAAAACATTTCATATACATATATATATATATACATATATATATATATTGATTTTACAAAGGAATTGGGAAAATTTTAATTAAAATATTAGAGACAAATACAGAAAAATATAAACCTATTTCTTATAACTTTAGATGTGAATGAATTAAATGGTCCAATAAAATGTAAAAGAGTGACAGGTTAGATGAGGAGGGAGAAAGGCATTCATTAAATGCACACACTATGTGCTTTGCAAATAACTCATTTGATAACAAAACCCCACAAATTATTGCTTGCAAGCTACATTTAAATAAGACATAGTGCATGTAATATTAGTTCTATGAAAAGTGGTGAGCAGTTAGATTTCAGAAAAATCTGGAATGACTTATATGAATTGATGAGTGAAGTGAGCAGAACCAAGAGAATACTGTAACATCAAGATTATGTGATGATCAATTGTAATGGATTTGACTCCTCTCAACACTGAGGTGATTCATGGCAATTCCAATATAATTGTGATGGAAAATGCCATCCACACCCAAAGATAGAACTATGGATTCTAAATATGGATTGAAAGAGTATTTTCACATTTTTTTCTTTCTCATTTTTTTCCCTTTTTGTTCTGTTTTTTCTTGTATAACAACATATATGGAAATATGTTTCTGCACATATTTAACCCATATCAAATTACTTATCTTGAGGGGAAGCAAAGCAGAGAGTAAGAAAAAAAAATGAAGAGAAAGTCTTACAAAAATGAATATTGAAAATTATCTTTTCATGTATATGAAAAATAAAATGCTATTAAATATTATTTTTAGAAGACATATTTATAAGATAAATCTAAAAATGGCAGTAATTGAAATGATATTATCAGACTTAGTAAATACTCAAAACATTAAAAATGATCAAGAAAAAATACATTATGCTGAAAATAATTATACACAGTAGTCAATATCAATATGGAATTCATATACTCTCAATGTCTTAGCTTCAAGAATATGTTGTACTGAACAAATTGTTGGAGAAACTAGAGCAAAAAGACTTATAGGGTCTTCTAAATGAACACTAAAAAAAAATGTAAATATCTCTCAGCATTACATGGAATTTCACAAAATTGAGCATGTAGTAAAACATATGATTATGCTCTCAACATTAAAGAAAATAAATAATTATCACATTCTTTAAAGAATTTAATACATTAACAATAGATAATTTTTATATGAATAATAATAATAAATTCTGGGAACAAACAAAAGATAAAGACATAACTAAAGTTAGTAATAAAATCTTAAATAATAACTGAGTCAAAGAATAATCACAGAAAAATCAGTAGTAATTACTTCAAAAACTTATAATGATAAAATATTGTATGTTTTTGATGATTTGGTATACCGTGGTTCAGTGAAATTACAACTAGAATTCCTGTCTCAACATCTAGTAAACATTATAGCATAAAGAAAGATTCATTCAATTTCCTCCATCCATTATTTACTTTGATCATGTGATTTGTGAAGGAAATTCCCCCAAGGATACACATGTTTAAACTGTAGCACATAGAATTCTCAACATCAGACAAATGCCTTCTATTGTTAGCTAATTCCACAGGGGAAATACTCTGTATTCATCTACACACAAAGAAATCCTTCAACTTGCATTGACTATACTGCTCATACAAGTGAAATTCTAATTATTCAGATCCAGAATATTTTGTCTCCATGGAACTACCTTTGCCCAAACATTTTCTTTCCATCTGGTGTCCTGGAAACCCCAGCATCATCCAAAGCCATCCTCTATTTCATAGAAGACACATCAAGACAACTGCAGGATTTGAAAAACATTCTGAATCCTTGCACAAATTTTTGCTTACTAGTCCTGCACCTTTGAGCGCCCATCTATGGGATACTCTGTTTTCAAGAAAATATACACATAAGTCATCATTTAAATAAAAAGGATAGTATCAGTGCAACAGTATACTGAGGTTTTTGCTTGTTTACTTATTTTATTTTAATTTATTTTATTTTTTGACTGATGGATTGGATTGATTAAAAAATTTCTTAGTGTTATGACAATCTGAATATTCCTGCATTCATTTAAAAACCGAATAAAGCTGTATAAGGATTCCAACATAGTTTGTTTCATAAATCCACATTTCTATGTGTTTTGTAAAACTAAGAAACACAAATCATAGAAGAAGTGCTAAAAGAAGCCTATGAAGCTGTCTATTTCAATTTCTTCATCATACTGTTGAGGAAAGTGGGATCCACTGAGTTGAAATTATTTGATTAGGAGTCACACATATAATAAAAGTAAAAGTAGAATTTGATCCAATGTGTTCTGGGTAAGAATCAACATTTTGTTCTGTACTATATTACACAATTTCTTTTAGACTTAGCTCCTAGTAAGATACTTGAAATATCAGTTCTATAAAATGGAATATATTCTGCCTAAATATGTTTTTTCTAGATAGTTTTGTCTGACACACATATGACACTAACACACATATACACATGTATATGTATATATCTTCGCAAACATGTATGCACCTATATATTTATCTATATTAATGTAGTTAAATAAATGTATGTATATTTCACATGAAATTAACTCAGTTGGTTTTCCTTGTCCATGACTCTTAATTTTTCAGGTTCTGTCATTTGCTTGGAATGCCTTCCTATTTACCTCCACTTCTTGAAATCTCTAACTATTATAAAATTACTCAAGTCAAGGTCATTACATCCTGAGTCTTTTTTCCTTCCTAATTGTTAGTTTTCAATTCCCTCTTCCCCCTTATTTAAACTGATTTCCTTTTTATTTTATATATATTATAACTTCTCTGTTTCTATCTTGGTTTTAATGATACTATAACTATTTTTCTACTTCCAGAACATAAAAGAGTACTTGGCACATAATAGATGCTGAAGAAATGCTTGCTCATTGGATAAAAGACTCAATTATCTTATCAAGTTTTATTTTGTATGAGAAATAATTTTAAACACCACTGGATCATAGGACATAGTCCTTGCTCTGAAGATGTTAAAGTAGGGCTTGGGATGGAAATGAAATTAGGAATACATAGTGGAGGTAATAGCCTTAAAATAAGTGCTAGAGACAATAAGTATACTACTAAGTTAGTCAGTCAGCAAACTTTCATTAAGGGCTTATTATGGTCTAATCGCTGTGTCAAATTTAGGAATTAAAATTAAAAGTAAAACCATTTTCTGCCCTCAAGGAACTTATATTCTCTCACAAAACAGCATCAAAGCAATTTTATACATGATACATATTTTACATGTACATATGTTTTCATGAATGTGTATAGATCCATGTATGTGCATGTTTATATTTATGCATTTATATAAATGATGATGGAAAATAATCTTAGAAGTCATAAGCAGTGGGTAGGAACCTGAAAATTTTCTTGCAAAAGGAATTTGAGTTAAATCTTGATGAAAGGTACAGGGGTGCTATACAATGTAAGGAGCAAATGTTGGCAAGTTTAGCTAGACAGTAGAGTGGGAACAGATTGTGGGAGGAGATTGTGGGAAGAGATTGATCTGACAGTCAGAAAAGCTTGATTTGTGCCCTGGCTTTGCCTCTTTCTGTTTGTTTAATTCTAGACAATTCTTTCCCTTTGTTTATGTCTCATGTTTCTCATCTGAAAGATAGGAATTGAAATAAGCAATCGCCAGGTTCCTTCTGAATTCAAATGACTATGTTTCTGCTGTTCTAAATCACTATAAGTAAAAATTCTTCAGAGGTGACTTTGTGGAGTACATGGGATTTGAAGGGTAGATGAAATCCAGACAGATGAGACATGTAAGAAGGTGTGTGTTACTTTCCAAGTCATCAATGCTTAGCACAGTTCTTGGCACACAGTGGGCTTTTAATAAATATTTATTGATTAACTGAGAAGACACTCATAAACAAAGGTGGGAACAAGGCAATGCATCGTCTTTTTGAGAGCTAGCAAATGTTGTTGACATAGAGATTTTAAATGATATTATTTAATTATAAAAATAGGGCTGGAAATGCCCTCTATATAAGAGTTATCCTATTTAAGTTTTCTCATTTTACAAAAGAGTCAAGTTAAGCCACATCAAAATATAAGGAGCAATCTCTGCAAAGCCCCTAGTTGCAGTTGTCAGACTCAAACGCGGGCATTTCAACTCCAAATGACATTGGTTTTTCTTTGTACTGAATAAAACAAAAAGGTTGAAATTACTTTATGTAGATTCTCTCAGCATCACTATCACCACCAAGAGCAGCAGCATTGCCTTAGTTTGCTAGCAAATAAATAAACAAACAAATAAATAAATGAGCATCTATGAAATCCATATGATCAAGTAACCAAAAAATATGCCCATGTTACAAATTCCAAAATATTCTTGATCATTTAACAAATAAAGCTGTACTAAAATAGAGTATTTTTACAAAAAAAATCTTGTGCTCTAATCATTGATAATTGATCTTAACACTGATCTATTATAATTTTGGAATAATAGCTAACTAGCATTTACATTATTCTTTAAAGTTTATATAGGTTGATTCCCCGATCCTTAGAACAACACAGGAAGTTAGGTACTATTATCATTCCTATTTTATATTTAAGAAAACTGAGTCATAGAGAAGCTACATGGAAGTTGATTAAGATCACACAGATAATATCTGAATTTGCTGACTATATTTTACATTCTATTCAGTATGTTTTTATTGGATGCCATAGGCCAAGATCTCAAAGAAAAAAAAACAAAAACAAAAACAAAACTATGCTACTGAGAATAAAAAAAGATTGAAGATATAAAGACATCATAAAAGGAAGCAAAACTATGTTGGATAGGATGAGTTACATATCATTCTTGTCATACCATGTGATGCTGAAATTATTGTGAAGATGTTTTGAGTGCTTTTGCAGAAAATGAATTTAAATCCTAATACTTTCACTTCATTAAAGCAAAAATTCCTTTTATCCACCTGTTAAATAATCTGCTTCACATTATGCTTAAAAGAGCAATCAGATAATAACAACTTGTACTCAGATGATTTTAAAGCAAATATTCATAATAATTTTTATTTTATATCAGATACATTTCTTAATTTATCTGCCTGTTCCTTCCCATAAATTATTTTTTAAAAATAGATTGGAAAATCGATGAGATTAATAAAACATTTAAAAAGTTTAATATTATCTTCCAGTGTGTGTGTGTGTGTGTGTGTGTGTGTGTGTGTGTGTGTGTGACTACTTACATCCAGTGAAATGCTATGCCAGATATCTTTTTTGGGAAGCTAAAGTTATTCCTTATTTTGTAATGGCATTTGGCTTTAATTGTTCTATTATTGTATCTTCCATTATTATTTTCCTGATTCTTTTTAGGTAACATTGGTTTATAAACCCACCTCACAGTTTGATATGGGGATAAACTGTGTTAATGTGTGAAAAGGGCTTTTCAAACCTTAAGGCACCGTTATTGAATGCTATGGTGATAATAATATTAGTGATGATAGTGATGATGATGACATATTGTCATGTCTTTCTGTGATTATCAGACTATCTGTACAAACACTTCTCTCTGAATTCTATTCTCTATTTTATTGAATATGAGAACAATAACAAAAACAAGCACAGTACAAATGTGATTCCCAATAACATTTTTAGAATATTTGATGCTACACAGGCATTTTCCATGTATTCTTTCATCAACAAAGCAACAATGTCTAAAAAGTACTATAGTTATTGGTAGCTTACTCTTTATAGATGAGAAAAACTAAGATCTTTCCCAGTGGTCAGACAGCCAGAAAACTAAGGTGAGATTCAAATCCAGGCCATCTTAATCTAAGGTCAGAATTCGTCCACTTCTACCCCACTTCCAGATGCTACTGATTTTTCTACCAATTAAATCTAGCAGGACCTTATCTTGGATTGTTGCAAAACCTTCAACCTCCATGAATATTTTCTTTTGATCAAAACCAACCATAGTTTTAAACATTTTCCCAGAAATCTTAAGATGCACCACTGCTCTCTACATTATGCCTGAATATGACCAAAGCTTTCTTAGAGAATTTCGTCCTCTATATAATTATTATCTCTATGTTATCTGGACTTTTTTATTATCCTTCCAATTTTCAGCTTCATTTCATTTTCCACTATTGTTTTCTTTACCAGCTACAACAAAGAATCTGATTTATTACTGCCCAGCTGCTGTGGGTACAGTGAAATGTGGTCATCGACTTAATAGTTTAAAAAGGGTTTCTTTTTTCTCCCCAGTGTTTTAATGCAGAGGAGCAGGGAATACATGGAGAGCAGAGCTACTGTTCAGTGAAGAGGAATCACTCTTAAATGAATAAAAAGAGATGAATTCATAAAATCCTCTGCTCCAGAAAATGATAAAATATAATGGAAGTTTCCAGAGTTAAATAAAACATCTGAACAGCTAGCAGTCCCCCAAAGGGCAAAAAATCCCTGACAAACAGCAAAGGCTTAGTGAAAGAAAACCACGTATGACTTGATTTCCCAGACAACATCCTGATTTTTTGTTATCCTGAACTGAACAAAGTGTCTTCTTCATAATGCAGAAGAGCTTCCAGTTTGAGTCAAGGTGATTTATGAAGTGAGACTTCATCCATATTTCTAACAATGTTTTCCATTTTATTTGATTGTTAATCTTTTCTCTCTTTATGTGGGCAGTTTTTTTTTCCACTTTTATAATTGAGCTCCCATTGGTGGCCTGTGGCACTGGATCACTCCTACATCAGCTCCTTCCTTACCAACAATCCTTTAGAGCAGTTTGGACTTCCCAGAGATGTTGGAGATAGATCTTTGGAATCAGAGCAAGAGAAGGAATTAGGGGCCACCTATTCAATCCATTCAGTTCAAAGATGATAAAATTATGGTGAGAGATTGGTTTGTTTGATCCACAGGTACACAAAGAATATGGAACAGAACTGATATTAAACCCAAATTATCTGATAAAGCCAGTAATCTGTGTCTCAATGTCTGTGTGGATATTTGCTGGGAAAAACACAAGGAAGAAGATATCAAAGTCCCCTTTGAATATATCTCATTACACTCTTCAGCTGAGAAATTGTATATATCTACATGCACAAGAATATCTATGGTAGAATGTAGAGATGGGAAATGATGGGAGACAATAGCAGGACTCAAAGGATGAACATCTAAGTCCCTTGGGTATACAGGTTATAGGGCTCTATTTTGCCACTACCTTTTGACCACATACAGATATCCTTTGAATGTGTATTTTCAATCTTCAAATTTAAGAATGATGGTCTTGGTTCTGAAGAATCTGGAAAATGTGAATAGGGAGCCCTCATTCCCATAAGGCTGAAAACCAAGAGCCCATGGCCTCTCAAGTAAACAAACACGTTTCTGGGTTGGGGTTGCCTCCATTATTTTTTCTTTGTGAAAAGTCCTTATATGAGTCAAGAGGCAACTGTATTCCAATCTTATCATTGTAGCAATGGAGTATATATTTCTTAAGTAGTTGTGACATGGAATTAAAAATGTCTCAATATAGGGAGGTAAAGAGACTCATAAAAAAGAGGAAGACATTTGGGTTAAGAGACTACCTGCTACTAATCCACTGACCAGGCTATATTTAGTGGAGAGATGTGAAACCATTAATGAGCAATTTTGTTGCAAATGACTTAAAGATGCTTATATACTAGCCTCTTAATTGATGATGATGATCACTGTATAAGTCTTTAGTGCTTATCACTTCCTCTTTTGGATGTGGAAATGAAACTACCTGCCCTTTTTCCTGATTTATATTTTTATTGTCAATAGGTTTCTTCCTTCCTCACTTCTGCTTGGGAAGATGCCTAAGACTACAACTAACAATCAAATGATTCCTCAGTTATCTGAGATGGGTGTGGAAATGGAGCACCAGGAACCTAATTTCTGCACCCTATCCTATTAGGAAACAAGTAATCCCAGAATGATGAATGCAGGACAAACTGTAAAGGTAAGTGATGGAGCACATTGGTAAGTCTCCAGTCTTTATCACTTTAGCCTACTGGAGCCTAATTAGCTTCCATATTATAATAGAATCATAGAAAATTACATGAATGGGACAAGTAGGAAGAGCAATGAATAGAGGGTCAGGAGCATCTAAGTTCAAATCTGGCACTTCACAATTACTAGCTGTGTGACCCAGGGCAAAGCACTTAACCCCGACTACTCATCCCAAAATAAAATTTTAAAAATGAGCAATAAAATTATATAGAGACTCAGGGACCATTTATTGTAGTTTTTTTTTAAATCTGGGAGCCATGAACCCCAAATATATCTGTAAACTTGGATAGGAAAATGATGCTTTATTTTCACTAATGTCTAACTGAAATTTAGTTAACTGATGGAAGTAAGGTGAATAAAATATGCACCCTCTTCCTTTGCATAGTTTTTTTATTTTTATCAATGAAATCTGATAATAATGAACAAGAAGGAAAACCTTGATAGAGAGAAGAAACTAAAAAGACTATATTTAGCTTGGTGACCTTTCTATAGGACTTAACAGACAGGACATTAAAATATAAGCAGAAACCCAGCAGCCACTCTTAGCCTCATGGGCTGAGAGGCAATCATCTGTCTTAGCCAACAATGGAATTCCATTTGGCAAGCAATTTTATGTACCTATTACTTTGAAATCCATGCACATTGGGGAGACAAAACTAGGGGAGATAAAACTAAAGGTACCTATTGGGAAGGGCACAGGATTAGTATGAAAGATAACTTGTTAAAAATTTGGCATAAATTCCAAAGTGAAGAAGTAGGGAAAAATATGAAGGGGAAAACAGCTGAAGAAGACGAGTCTGAAAGAGTCATCAGAAACTGAGTAATGATCCAGGATGCTTCTGCCCAGGCAGTGGAAGATGCAGAATCACCATTCTAGGACCAGACTATCTATAAGCCCTTCATATCAGCTCACAATTTCCCCCATTCCATGTTCTTCCATTTCCAATGGATCACTCTCCTCTTAGATGAATTAAACCATGGATAGGAAAAATAAGAACATTGACTTAACACTTATAAGTAAGTAAGAAGCCTTTAAAAGAAAAACCAGGGAAGTCCACTATTGATATCTCAAACTCCCAACTCTCACACTTCTGAGATGGGTGACTAATGGGTAGCATGCCTCTGTTCCTGCAGCTATTCTTCAGAGCACCCCAGGCTTGTCAGTAGGAGATGGTTGTTAATGTCCTGTTTGTTAAACAAACATAAAAACTTTAATTCTTAGAATGGCTGCAGCTCGGCCCAAACTCCTGCAGAAACATTTTTACAAAGCTTAGAGTTCTTTATTTACCCAGATCAGCCATAAACCTCATGTTGCTCCTTCCATCACAGGGAATACTGGCAGGATGAATTCATTAAGCAGCCAAATGAAAGTGGAAATATGTCCTACAGTAACATTTGCTTGGTGTACTGACATGACCTATCATTTAATTTCTTCTCTCTCAGCTTATTTTTGTCTCTATCTCTCTGTGTGTCTCTCCAAGTGCCTATCTCTGTTTCTGTCTCTTTCGATCTTTCTGTTTCTCTCTTCTCCCCCTGTGTCTATCTCTGCATGTTTCTGTCTCTTCCTCTCTCCCTCTCTCTTCCACTTCTCACCTTCTTCCCTTCTTTATCTTCTACCATCCGGTTCTGTCCCTTCTCCCATTCTAAAATGTTCACTCTGCTTTCTTAACCTATTTATTCTTTTTTAATTTAAATTGTTTTAAACATTGTGGGATAGCTAGTATTTGAAAGAAGTCTTCTGCAGCCTTCTATATGCAATGTTTAATTCCATACACAATAACATCACCACATATACATAACTCTGATATAGTGGTAAAAGGAGATGCTGGGAGGCAGGGAGTTGGACAGCTGCAAGAAGTGCAGCAGCAGCAGCAGGAAAAAAAGAAGAAGGAGGGAGAGGAGGAGAAACAGGAAGAAAAGAAAGAGGATGAGGAAGAGGAAGAGTAGCAGCAGGGGCAGGAGCAGCTGCATCAGCAGGAACAGGAGGAAGAGCGACAGCAATTGCAGTTAGAGGAAGAGCAATAGCAGCAGTTGCATCAGAAGAAAGAGGAGTAGCAGCAGCAGCTGTTACCTTCCTTTTAGTAGTAGTAGAAACAGCAGTAGCGGCAGCAGTAATGGTCAAGAAAACAATTCCCATTTTTGTAGTGCTCAAAAGATTTACTTACATTTCTCACAACTACCCTTTGACCTCAGTTCTGTTTAGTGAATTTGGTTGAAGTGATTGCTCATATTCTAGTTCACATTATTTGATGTTGTAATTATGTAAAATAAGATAATTGCTTCCAGCCCAAAGGAAATCTACAAAGGGAATGGAATAAGGCCACATCTTCTGGGGATTCATTATTTGCACTAATCTGGACCTAGCATTATTATTTTAGCATCACAGCATAATGGGAAGACGCATTGCCTTAGTGTTTGATAAATGCACCCAGCAAAATTCATCCTCAAGCATCTTTGAGGTTTCTTTCATTATACTTGATGTGAGAGGATTGCTTTTATTCTGCAATTATCAAAAGAGACTGAGTCACTACAAATCTTCTCCATTTTGTGACTGTTTGCTGTCTCTCCTGTTTCACTGACCAATGCTCTCCAGTTCATCTGTGATATCTGAATTACATGATCAGTTCTCTGCTGAGTTCTTTTTACTATTTCATGAGATTTATAATTTTCACCTCATCCCTTTGTAATGTTTTAAAAATACATGTGTAAGGGCAGCTAAATGGTACAGTGGATAGAACATCCGTTCTGAAGTCAGGAGAACCTGAGTTCAAATCTGTTCTCAGACACTTAACACATCCTAGCTATGTGACCCTGAGCAAGTCACTTAATCCCAATTGCCTCAGGAAAAAAAAAGGTGTGCAATCAAAACCAGAGAAGTTCAACACTTAGCTCAGTGTAACCTGAACTAGATTAAAATGTCATTGGGAAATATTTAATAATTATTTTATTATTAACAAATAATTATCTAATAAGGTTAGATAACTCACCTGACAATATGGATCTACCTTTTTTTTATAGTTCAGAGTCTTGGAGGGCTTTCTAAAGCACTGGAAATGTTAAAGGCTTGCCCTGGCCGAACAGCCAGTATTATATCAGATGTTAGAATTGAAGCCAGATCTTCTTAGCCTTGATTTTCACTCTTCAACTGTACATAAAAGTGTCTCCCATAGAATTTTAGTGAATTTTTCACTGTCTCCCATAGAGATACAGTCAAGTTCTTCATGGAAAATCTCTCCTTCATCCCTTTTACAAAATACTAAACAAACACCAGCTCTTCATTCTGTCATGCTTATGGTTTTCATAAAGCAAGCTCACTAAGTAGCTCATGAAATTATGTTTTGTTTTGTTTTGTTTTGTTTTTGTTATTTTGGGATCCAGTTAAGCCATCACTTTGTCCATTCTAATTCTTTCTTGGAGGAGAATCTGTGGGAATTATATATCCATATAGTCATACATTCTTGAGTCTCATTTAATTTTTGTGTTTTAGAATGTTCAGAGGGATGTCATTCAGTTTCTTAAGGGCTGTCAAAGTATTGCTGCTGATCAAAGATCTTATGATGAAGATGTGTAGACAGTGTGAAAAATACTAAAAAGCTAGGGTTCCACAGAATACTGTAAGCTTCAAGGTAATATAGAGTACCACCTGTAAATACCACTGACCAGTAGAATTTCAGAATATGAGAAATTAAGGAAAGTTATGTTTCCACAGAATAATTAAATTTTAATTTCTCAGTAGCTGTGAGCAAACAAGGAAATGAAGAAATAGGAAAGCACAGGTGGACTCAGCCAATCCTAAAGAGCATTGTGGTTTTGAGAAAACTACAAGTTTAAGATAATAGCCAATCCAGTTCTACTTGGTTGGAATCAATGATCTAACTTCATCAAATTACTATTGTACCTGTTTAATAGGCTAATTGAATATTAAACAACATACACTATGGGAGGATTTCCTACCATTTTTGGACATGGAATGTATGATGAGAAAGGGGAGACATTCTTATATTTATGTAAGTGAAAATATACAGTGGGTGTATCAGAAAAAATGTAACTGGAAAGGAAACAGACTAATCTGGTCTCTGAAGGGAGGGACTGTGCCCACCTCCTAACTATAAACCTTCTCTAACCCCTGTGCTCACTGTTCTCTCTAACCAAAGTGGAGTGAAACTCACTTCTGACCAGAAACATTAAGACAATTCTTTAAGATTCCTCCTTAATAAATTTTCATTCATAGCTGGTTATCAGGTTCAAGTGTGTTTCTAATAACAGTGATAATATTGAGTAATTGGTCAGTTGTTTGTTTCTCCACTTCTATCCCATGCAGGAATCACAGCATCTCAGAGTTGAAAGAGACCTCAAAGTGCATTGAAATCATCTATTCAAAACTGTTCAAGCACCACATATACTCAGTAACTGGTCATCTGTTCCTTCCTTAAAGACCTCAATTGAACATGAAATCCTTACTTATAATACCGGATTGCTTCCAAAGGAGAACTTTCCACTGTGGGATAATTCTATTTGTTGGGTAGTGTATGCTTAGCACACTATGATATGCCTTTTAAATTTGGCATATAAATGATTAATTTTTAAAAATGTATATATTCCTTTTTAAGCATTTTCCTATGTAGGTAGCTGACTTTAAAATAAGATTGGACTTGGGTCAAGTACTGCTTCCAATAAATACTAATTATTTATGATTCACAACCTCTCTGAGCTCTAAGTGACTTTTT
The DNA here is from genome assembly GCF_016432865.1 of Antechinus flavipes. NCBI lineage: Eukaryota > Metazoa > Chordata > Mammalia > Dasyuromorphia > Dasyuridae > Antechinus > Antechinus flavipes. The sequence goes on from NC_067399.1 coordinate 668,209,801, forward strand.
AAGACTATGAAGTAGCACAGAACAGGCTGTCGTTTCATTAAAAGGAACTGAATGAAAGTTCCTTTCATTCCTGGATATCTCTGTATCAATGAAGTCACAGTTCCAGTCTATCTATATTGCTATTCTGCTTTCATTGATATTTCATCAATTTCTTTCCAGTATTGTTTTAGGTACCCACATAAATCTAAAAGTGTGAAAACCCTCAGGCAATGACAACAGCTACTGAGCTCTGACTCTGCCTCTCCTAAGTTTTCTCTTCTTCAGGATGACTACCTCCAGTCCTTTCAATCCTTCACCAGAAATGTTCTCTGGCTTTCAATCATTCTGATTTCCCTTCTTTGGGTATTCAGCTTATCAATGACATTCCTAACATTAAATTCCCAGAACTGGATGTAGTTCCAGATTTGGTCCCATTAATCCATGTTATAATGAACCCATTGAATTTCTAGTTTTAGCCTTAGCCTTTTCTACCTTAAAAGAATTTCTTACCATCCCAGCCTATGGAGCCAAAATGGGGTCATAAAAATTTAAGGTTCACAAAAGAACACTCTACACAATAACAACAAGATTATGTCATAGAATTGGTTTTCTCAACAATGAGATGATTTGAGACAATCCCAATAGACTTGGGCTGGAAAATGCGATTTGCATAGAGAGAGAAGTATAAAGACTGAATATGGATAGAAACTTAGTATATTTACCTTTTTGTTTTCTTTTTCATGTTTTCTTTTTCCATTTTGGTATGATTTTTCTTGTATGACATGACAAATATGAATGTATATTTAAGAGGATATCAGCTATTTAATCTATATAAGATTGCTTGCCATCTTGCGGAGAGGATGGTAAGAAAGGGAGGGAGAAAATCTGGAACATAAAGTCTTACAAATATGTATTTATATTTTTACATGTATTTGTTGAGAAAAAAAAAAACAACAAAGTTCATTTTTGTAATTTGAGTCTATGTCATAGTCACCAAAGAAAACATGTTGCTCTTATGCTGCTGGATTTCTCTCCAGTGAAGTCTAGTCTTTGGCCAGAAAGCATATATTCTATTTTCTTACCCATAGTTAAAGTCTTTCCCTCTTGGCAGGATCAGTCAGGATAAGTGTTTTGCTGCCTTTTTTTTTTTTTTTTTGGGTGAAATCCTAGGCAACCTCCATGTCATGTCAAAACATCAAAGGTGGATATTTGAAATGGCTCTTAATGGAATGGATGATAAATCATTTAATTAGCAAAAAATGAATTGTGAATTATGAATAACTTCTAGAGACACAATGTTACTCTCCCCATATGATATCCATTTAATTTAATTTCTGTAATTATTTTTGATTTTTTTTTTGTTCAATCCCAGTCTAAGATTTCATTTGTATAGAATTCCTACTGAGGAAATACCTTCTACCATTGTAGTTCAGCAACTGTTATACAGCTTTTAGTGCTAGCAAGCAGTTTGGGGAGATATTGAGAGATTAAACAATTGCTCTTGGAAGATACAGACTACATATCAAAATCAGGTTGGAACCCAAATCTTGACTTCAGGACTAGCCCATTCATTATTTGACATTGCCTACTCTGTATAGAAATAAAGAACGTCATCTAGTTGAATACAAAAAGTCCAGTTGTTTGTCTTTTTCTAGAAATATCCTAGGGTTCAATGTGAGATTATTTAAGAAAGTACAAAGCACGTTCAAAATAGAGAAGTATCAGAATAGTAATTTGGCCCCATCTGCTTATTTTTCATTTCTCCAAATTATAGGCATACAATACTTTGTAGAATAAAAAATATAGTTTTGGGACTATATATACCCATGGCAGAAAGGTAATAAATCTTAAAAATGCAAGAAAAACTCCTTTTAGCTTTATGTCGCATCAGCACATTTTAAGAAAAAGTTATTATGATTTTGTATGTGTGTGTATGTTTATATATCAAGATGCAGAAAGAGCTGAATTTAATTTTGAGCTCCCATGTTGACTTCTCAGTGCTTGTATAATAGTGTTCATTTTTTAATAATAGCTTTTTATTTTCAAAATATTTGCAAAGATACTTTTCAACATTCACCCTTGTAAAACCTTGCATTCCAAAATTTTCTCCTTCCTCTAGATAGCAAGTATCCAAGATAGGTTGAACATGTGCAATTCTTCTAAACCTATTTTTACATTTATCATGCTGCAGATGAAAAATCAGTTAAAAAAGAAAAAAAAATGAGAAAAAAAGCAAGGAAGCAACAATAAAAAGATGGAAATACTAGTTTGTGATCTACATTCAGGCTTCATAGTTCTCTTTCTGGATGAAGATGTTTCTTTCTATCACAAGTCTATTGTTATTGGCCTAAATCATCTCATTGTTGAAAAGATCGAAGTCTATTACATTTGATCATCATATAATCTTATTGTTTCTATGTACAATGTTTTCTTGGTTCTACTCACTTCACTTAGCATCAATTCATGCAAGTCTCTTCAGGCCTTTCTGAAATAATTCTGCTGATTATTCCTTATAGAACAATGATGTTCCATTAACATTCATATACCAAAACTTATTTAGCCATTCCCCAACTAATGGACATCCACTCAATTTCTAGCTCCTTGCTACTATAAAAAACGCTGCTACAAACATGTTTGCACATATGGATCATTTTTCCTTGTTACGATCTCTTCAGGCTAAAGACCCAGTAGAAACTGGTAGATCAAAGGGTATGCCAAATTTGTTAGTCCTTTGCACTTAATTTCAAATTCCCTCCAGAATGGGTTGGATCAATTACCAAGTCTAAAAACAATTTATTGGTTTCCAAGTTTTGATGGAGTTGGTTTTTAAAATAAAAAATCGATTTGTTTCTAAAAAAAAAAATTATATTGGAAACTCAAGGTGGGGAGAATATCATGGGAAATAGGCAATGCACATTTTTAGGCATTTTTAAAACAACACAGAGAGACAATGCAATTTTCTTGACAATTGATCAGAATAGATTTTTTAAATAAAATTCTATTCCCAAAGAGAAAATAAGATCAAGCTAATCACCTCCTTCATTACGGTTTACGCCGTTTTTTTAATTTTGCTGTGACATTTGCAAAGATAATGCAAGTCATAATTTGGTACGGTAGGGTCTTACCATGTATGCCCAAGCTGATAAGTTTTCATTTCATCCTAGAGACAACAGGGAATCTTTAAAGTTTCTGGAGGAGTGTATCAGTTTTGCTGTTGTGAAGAGACATGAGAGAGAACAAAAGGCAGGATTCAATTTTGAGGCCTTCCAATTGGAGTTTGCAAAGGAAGATGAAGACTTGAAATATGGTGGTATTCATGTGAGTGGAGACAATGATATGGATATGGGATTTATTGTAAAGCTAGTATAATATGTGAACAGCATAAATGAAGGTAAATGAGAACAAAACTTTAAAATCCATGAAGTTATGGAATTTGTATTTTTAGGCAGTTACCTGGGGTGCTAAAAGAGTAAGAAATTTGCCTAGTCATTAAGACATTTGCCTAGTCAATCACATAGACATGCAGGTTATAAAATTGGAGCAATAGAAGAATAATGGTGATCACTACAGAAGGAGAGGAGTCTGCGCAGGAAGCAAAAATTATTCAATTTGGGGCATGTAATTTGATAAAGGATATCTAGTTGGAGTTATCCAATTAATATTTGATTAAGTGGGACTGGTGAGCAATATTCAGGAAAAAGCTTAGGATAGAGTACATGAACTAATGAGACAGCCCCCTGGATAGAGATTATAATTGAGTCCATTTAAATTATTGAGATACCAAAGAGAGAGTATACAAAAAAAGAAGCAAAGAAGACTCAGAATAGAAACTTGGAAAAGAATATCCACTGTTAAGGGCTTACATGTGGATAATAATCCATCAGGAGACAACTGAATTAGAGTGGTCAAACAGATAGGCAGAAAAAATGGAGGAAACAATTTTAGAAAACCTCAAGCTAAAGAGTGTTTCCATGAGGAGGTATCCTCAACAATATAAAATATTACAGAAATATCAGGAAGTTAGAGAACCGAATTGGGTGGTGGAGGCCATAAGGCAGTTGTCTATTTAGTAACTGATGTTTTCTTAGACAAACAGTATAAAGCTCTTCTCCATTCTCGAGGAACAAATATGAATTTGAAATGCAGCATTCTAGAAACAAAGGTCCCTCATTTTGAAAAGTAATTCTTGGTTTAAAAAATAAATGAACAATGGATTTTTTTTAGAATATGGAATTCCTTTCCTAGAAGGTTCCTTTATCAGTACTGATCCAAGCAGTTATGGAATTGGTATTCTTAGGCAGTTACCTGGAATGCTGAAAAAGTAAGAATTTTTCCTAGTCAATCACATAGACACACAGATTATATATGTCAGAAGAGGAAATCAAATTCTGCTCCTTGTTCTGAAGTCAACTCTTTATTCATTTTGTCACATAGAAATTACAAGATGATGTCTTGTTATTTGGGAAAATACATGAAAATCCATCATGAATGCTAGCAGTCTTGAATCCAGGAAAACAATTAACCTTTTTCTGCCTCAGTTTCTTCATTTCCAAAATGGAGATAATGATATTAACATATTCCCAGAGCTGTCATGAGGATCAAATAAGATATTATCTATAAAATAATTTGTAAATCTTAAGGTACTATATGAATGCTAATTATAGTAACAGTAATCATTATTGTGAAAGGCTTATAGGTGTATTTCTATATGATTTTATCAATAATATATATATATATATAAATCATTAAAAAAAACTATACACATATAGTATTAAGTCTATAGAGAGTAAATTTCCTTACAATTATACACAATTTAATTGGCACAAACACTATTTCCATTTCTATAAAATGTGACTTGTACACGTCTCTTTCTATGTGCCTCTTGTCTTGATATAAAATAGCTATAGTTTGTCAGAGAAAACATGCTTGTATATTTTTATGCCAAATAATGATATACAATAATTCACTGGGTCTAGGAAAAATCATAGTGACAAGCCTTGGTTCTGAGAATCCCATACAATAACTTTCTGATCCCCTTAGGAATACTTAAGCCACACATTGAGAACTATTCTCTTATGGGCAGAGGAGGGTTTTTTCCAAAATTTTCTTACAGAATACAAAGCAGAATTGTCCTAGAAAGATAATTATCTTGCATTGCACATACAGATCATTCAGCTGTGAGATTGGAATCATGCTCATCATCATTAAAAGTGTGTGTAAGTTTTTGAATCTGGATATACAACTTGGCCTTGTGGTAAAGTCTTATGCTTTAATAAGTCTACTAGTTGTATGCATACTATAATCATTATCTGCTTTACTGAATCAAATCTATCACACTTAAAAAAATAATCATGTCAAAAGAGTGCTTTTAAACATTACTTTTCTTAGATCTCATTTTAAGCATTTTTCCCTCAGCTCACTGAAATTAGCAAAAGCATCATTAAATGAAGTTTGCAATCCAAAGTAGAAATAACAAATAATACATGATCTCCCAGGTGGTGTTCGGTTATTTCTAATAGATAGAAATGCTGGGTTTGTATTTTAATACTTTAAATGAAAAAAAGTATGATTGATACCAAGTGGAAATTAGATTATTTAAGTCCTTCCCTATTTCTCAATTCAACAAGAATTTAGTGAATGAGAAGAACCCACTGAGTCTGCTCGTAGAGATTTTGATCGATACATATTATTTGAAATAATAGAACTTATTTTGTTTTCTAATTAATTTTCACACAATAATCTTTGTTTTCAATGGGCATTATAAAAAGATCCCTAAAACTAAAGCCTAGCAGGTAGACATATATCTTATAGCAAATTCAGCAACCTGAACTTAGTGCCACATCATTAGAGCATACATTTTGACCGTGGGACAAGGTGGAATATATTGCTTTAAATAATGGAAAGAACATGAGAAAGAGAAGATGGTTGGGAGGAGTGAGAGGGGGAAACAGAATAAGAAAGAGGGAGAAAGCTGAAGAGCAGACAGGAAAATTATTTTGTTTTCCTCATCAAAAGACAAGAGATAGTTAGAAGATAGCCTCTGATCTCCTCAATTAGCTGAAACAAGAAGTTTAAGGCCATGGTATATGAATACAATGGAATATTGTTGTGAATAAGACATAACAATTATGATAATAGAGAGAGGCATAAAAGATTTGCAAAGTGAAGTGAGCAGATCAAAGAAAACAGATATATAATGAATATCACAACATAAGAACCATAATGCAATCAAAAGTGAATATTGCAAAATTACAAAGAAAATAAATGACTTCTAAAAGGAAAATAAGGAGATACTTTCACCCAGATTTCTTTGAAAAAGTAAGAGATCCATGGTGTGAAATGTTACATGTTTAGTCTTTTTGATATATTGATTAATTATGTTGATCCCTCTTCCCCCATCTCATCTTATTTATCTAACTTTTTCTAATGAAAAAATATGATGATTCATTGGGAGAAGAGAGAACAGAAATACTAGGAGAGAAAAAAAGAATAAACAATTTATATGAAAAAAAAAACTTTCTGATTCTTATGGTCTATTTACTTCTTTCTGTCAATTTTATGATATTTTCATGTTCCTTGCTTCATTGTCTCTGGCCATTAGCTCACTTCCTCCTTCCCCCTCCTTAAGAAGTAGAAGCAATATCTTACATTCTGCATTGTAAATTCCAGAACGCCTGTAGTCGACATGCTACCACCCTAATACATACATGCAAAAATATAAACATGTTAGTTTTGATCCCTTTGATAATACAAAGAAGCTTCTTCAATCAAGTCAACATATTTCTTTTGATGTCCCCTTTTCCCTAACTGGGGTTCAGTGTAGAAAAGTAAAGTTATTCTTCCCAAGTCTATTACAAATAGCTAACAAGTAACTGGGTGTTCATTATCAAGTAGGATTTTAATAAGGATGACTCGGCAACTTCTGTTAATAGGAAATGCATATTTAATTGAACTAAACTAACTAAATTGAATAAGGTTGACCAGAATTTGTCCCAAAATACTTATCAGTTAATTATGTTATAGAAAACTTTTAAGATATCTAGTTTAGCAAAGTTAAGGGGTATTTTATGCATTCCCATTTATATAATTGCTATTAGATTAGGGGATATTTTATATAGTGCCATTTATTATACTTGGTATTAGATATGTTGTTTTTTAATCATATCAGTATTATGACATGTTACATAAATTCTCTGAATAAATAGTTGACATACTTAAGTATGTTTTGATTTACTTTCCAACCCATTTACTTTTTTTTCTTCATGTATTCTAAGATACTACTTAATTTTATGGGACAAAATCAATGGGAGAATAAAATGAAATAATGTATAACTCAAGAGGTTTACATAAATATCATTTACTGTTATTATTATCAATTATCCTCATTAAAGAAATGAGGATACTGGGGGCTCATTGCTTACTTCTCTCACCAAAATGTCACTCAGGTTTGACTTTTTGTATTTTTTTTAATATTTTATTTTTTCCCTACTTACAGGTCAAAAACATTTTTAATACTTATAAGATTTTCAGCTCCAAATTTTCCCTCTTTCCCTTTCCCTCCCTCTTCTAAAGATGTTAGACATTTTTATGTTGTTTATACTTATACTCTCATGTAAAAATATGTCTATATTAATCTTGCTGTTCCTATGTGCAATGTTCTCTTAGTTCTGCTCACTTTATTTGTCATCAGATTATGTAAATATATCCAGACCTTTCTGAAATAATCCTGTTGATCGTTTCTTATAGAACAATAATAATCCATAACATCCATTTGCTATAACTTACTCAGCTATTCTTCAACTGATGAACATCTACTTAGTTCATTTTTTTTATCTCTTTGTAATACAGACACTGCTGGATAAAAATGTATGTACAGTTTAATAGGCCTTTGGACATAGTTCCATATTACTCTCCAGAATGGTTGAATCAGTTCACAACTCCACTGAAAATATAATGATGTCTCAGTTTTCCCACATCCCCTCCAAAATTCATCATCTTTTTTTTTCTGTTATCTTAGCCAATTTGAGAGGTGTGAAGTACTACTTCAGAGTTGTCTTAATTTGGATTTCTCTGACTGATAGTGATTTAGACTTTTTTTTTCACATGACTAAGACTGTTTTTAATTTCTTCATCTGAAAATTATTCAAAATATTTGGTCATCTATCAATTGGAGAATGGCATGTATTCTTGAGCTAATTCTCTATTTATTATAGAAATGAGGCCTCTATGAAAACCCTTGGATGTAATCCCCTCTCCCCCCACCCAATTTACTGCTTTCCTTCTAATTTTGTCTGCATTGGTTTTGTTTGTATAAAAACCTTTTTAACTTCATATAATCAAAGTTATCCATTTTGAATTCCATAATGTTCTCTAGTTCTTCTTTGGTCACAGATTCTTTTCTTCTCCACTGATCTGAGAGGTAGATAATCCTTTGTTCTTCTAATTTGTTTATAGTATCACTCTTTATGTTCAAATCATGAACCCATTCCAATCTTATTTCAGTATAGGATTTAGGTGTCAATCAATATCTAGTTTCTGCCATACTAATTTACTTTTGTCAGATAGTGATTTCTTATCCCAAAAACTGGAGTCTTTGTGTTTATAAAACACTAGATTATAAATAAATATACTATTTATTGTGTGTTATGATCCTAAGCTAGTTCACTGATGGAATGCTCTACCAAATGGTTCTGATGATTGGTACTTTATAATATAGCTTTTGGTCTGGTACATCTTGGCCATCTTCATTTGCATTTTCTTTAATTCCTTTGGAATTCTTGACTTTTTGTTTAGAATAACAATATTCATTTAGAATAATGAAGTTGGTTATTATTTTTTCTATTTCTGTAATTTCTTGGCAATTTGATTGGTGTGACAATGAATAGGTAAATTGAGAGGTAGAGGTATATTATTTTATTTTATTTTAACTCACTTGATATTTTTCAAATTGAGATTTGACTTGATTTGTGTGGAAAGTATTTTATAATTGTGTTCATATAGTTTCTGACATTTCCAAATACTTTATATTATCTACAATTATTTAAAATGGAATCTCTCTTTGTATCTCTTTCTACTGGATTTTATTGGTAACATATAGAAATGGTGATGATTCACGTGGATTTATTTTGTAAACTGCAACTTTACTTAAGTTGTCATTTGTTTCTAGTATGTTTTTAGTTACTTATTTAGGATTTTCTACATGAGCAAGAATGATAATTTTCATTGAATCATTCATTTCAATTTGTTCAATTCTAATTTTTAATGAATTATATTTTTTCAGTTATTATTATTATTATTATTATTATTTTTGGTGAGGCAATTGGGGTTAAGTGAATTGCCCAGGCTCACACAGCCAGAAAGTGTTAAGTGTCTGGACCAGATTTTAACTCAGAACCTCCTGATTTCAAAGCTTTCAGTTAACTTTTTTATCTCCTTTTGCATACGGCCAATTGAACTTTAGGTCAAATGAATTCTTTTGTTCACTGGATTTTTTTCCCATTTTAGAAATTCTTTTTTTTAGGTTCTCTTTTCATTTTACTAAATCTATTTTTAAGGAGTTTTCTTCAGGTGATTTCTGTTTCCTTTTCCAAATTCTCCTGCAAAGTTCTCATTTCCTTTCCTCATTTTTCCTCTAATTATCTTTTAAGATACATTTTGAATTCTTCAAAAAAAAAAAAAAGCCTTGTGAGATGGAGACTCACATCACTTTTTGAGGCTTCATGTGGAGACATTTTGCCATTAGTGTCCCCAGGACTTGAGGTCTGTTCTTCCCTGTCTCCATAAAAGCTATCAATTGTCGGAGCTCTTTTTGCTTCTTTGCTTATTTTTAAAGGTTGAGTCTGCTCTTAGAGCAAAAAGGTGATTGACCCAAGATTCCTCTACAGGTGATAGCAGAGTTACACTGCTTTGAGACTAGTGCTGCTGGCTTCTTCCTCAAGCTGGGTAGGCATGACCAAATTTTACATTATTCTGGGGTTCAGGATCTCATCATTCGCCTTCTATAGTTGGTATAGGTCTCATAGTGAGTCTGCTGATCCACTGTCTTCTGAATCTGAAAAGTCAAACCTGCTATATTTTGGCTGAGAGTCTCCTAGTAGATTCCCCTGCCATGTGGAGGTCACTCTGTCCTGCCCCCGCACTGCACCTCCCCTCAGTTGCCTCTTTGTCCCTGTCATATTGAAACATATCTTTTCTGAAGTTCTTGCAAAATATCTTCTGCTAGAAATTTGTGACCCTTCAAATATTTCTGGGTTTTGTCACTATAAAAAGCCCTTCTGAGACTTGGCAATTGATCTGAAGGAACCCAGGAAGAACTCAAACAAAGTCGTGTTTACTCTCTGCTACCTTGGCTCTGCCCCTACTAGGATAATCTTGAACAATAAAATGCATTACCTGGATATTCATCCTAGACATTGAATTCACAGAAATTTATAATAAGAAGTCCTGAGAAAAATTAATTTTATCTTCAGCTAAATGAAAATATAATGGTATTGTATTTTAAAACAAGAATATTTAGTATCTGAAATAAGAGTCAAAATGTATAGTCCAAGTCCCTAGCCTAGAGATCAAGCATACTTCCTCTATATGAATAAGAAACATTAAGCAATTTGCCAGATCAGGTGACCTAGATCATTTTTTTTTAAATATGTGATTGTCACCAAGTCTTAAGTATGACATGACCACAATTATAATTTTAATTTATATAATTTATAATTTATTTTAATTATAATTTTTTTGGTCCCTGTTATATGTAATATTAAACTTCTAATGAACAGATGTGCCGATCTATTCATATACATATTTTAGCAACCAAATCCAGATGTCAACATATATGTAATAATTTTGTATACATTGTTACCTGAAAGAAATCCATTTTATTAGATATTATTAAAAACATCCTCATGACTGAACAGAAAATGTAAGAAAAAAATTAAAAGTCAGAAAGTTTTAAATTGTTTCTATGGCTGAGATTTTAAAATGACAGATTAGAAAAGTACAAAGAATGAAAACACAGAGCGTCATGCAGATATACAGAATCAATTCTGATGTACAAATCACAAAAAAAATGGGAAACAAAAGAGAAATAATACTAAAGGGAGTTCTGAGATGTCTTCCCACTTACTTTGCCTTGTAAAATGCTGTCTAGTCACAACAAACACATTAACAGATGCAGCAAGGGGGACTTAATATTTGAATAATAATAATAGCTACCATTGCAATAGCACTAAACTATATGGCAGGAACTATTCAAAGTGCTTTTTGATTTTATATTTCATATGTGCTTCTCAATAACCCTGAGTTGTAGAGGGTACCATTGTCTCCCTTTTACAGATAAAGAAACAGAGGCAACCAAATTTTTTTAAAAATCACCAATTTAAGTGATTTTTCAGGGTTAAACAACTAGTTTGTGTCAGAGATCAGATCCGAATTCAGGTTTTCCTTCACTCATCATTCTGCCACCTAGCTGCTCATTTGGAGAATGTATCAGCAAGGTAGCATATTGCCCCAAACTACTTTACATTCCTGGAATTGATGCAGATGTGCTCTACAAACATAGGAAATCCAGATCTTCTTTATTGAGCTCCATTTTCCCAAAATGCACTTGGACTAGGGTCTTAGATTTAGACTGGATAGATGTTTATAGGATTCTATCCAATTCCCTTTAATTCACAGAAAAGGAAATGGAGGTCTGAGGAAATGATTTATTAATGACCACCAAGTAATAAAATTATTAGGACTTTAATTTAGAACCCCGTCATATGATTCTACTTGCAGGATCTTTCCACATTTCTTTGCAATGATTTCAAAGTTCTCTCCTAGTATCAGGTCCAATGAGAAATCATTTTTTCACATTGATTTGATATCACTACACCCTTTTTAGTGTAAAACTTCAGTTGCTTCATAATACCAAGGGAAATATACCACTAATCTCCTTCAGGGCAAAGCATTGCAATTACAACCAACACTGATGATCTTTAGTAACACACACACTTCATTTACTTTATTTGGTCTATAATCTTTCCTCAAAGAAGAAAGAAGTAATCCTCTGGAGTAAGGAGAGGTCATGGCATTGAGTTGAGTTCTGTTATCTTTAAACACATTTTTTTTTAAAACATTACTGTAGTCTTTAATTGCATTTTTCTTGGCTCTTCTTACTTCACTTGATATTAGTTCATACATATTCCCAAGTTTCTTGGAATTTTTCATTTTTTTCTTATATAAAAAAATATCTTAATGTATTGGTTATTATATTAATATAATTGTCTCAATTATATTCCCTTATATTCATTTAGCACAATGTGTTCAGTCCTTGCAAAATTGATGGACACTCACATTTTTATGTTTTTTATTTTCTTTCATGATTGACATCTCCAGATATTTATATCCAGCTCAGACCTTTCACTGTGAATTTGAGCTCTTTGAGTTTTAAGATAAATACTTAAGTGTGAAATTGCAAAGAAGAAAGAAAAAAAATTTAAAAAATGAAGAAAATAAAGGAGTTATTACAAGTGATCAATATGGATGCAAAAAGAACTCTATGTATACTTATATATTTTTTAAAAAACAAGAACAAGAAACAATAGAAATACACATTCGGATATGCTCTTGTAAGCATATTTCAAATGTAGTAGTTATTTTTATTGTTTTTTCTGATTCTGTTTACTTCATTGTGTTTCCCCATACTTCTCTAAATTCAACATTCTTTACATTTCTGTAATACTGTAGCATATTAAAATATAAAAAAAATTGTTTTAGCTCCTTCCTTCCAACAATGAGCATTCACTTAGTTTCCAGTTTTTGCCTTTCACAAAAATGGTACTGCTAAATTATTTTATTTTATTTTATTTTATTTTTTGTAAAATGGTACCTGCATCCTTTCCTTGACTTTTTGGGAATATATAATGAAATGATCTTATGGATGCCATTAAGAAGAAACAAAGAAATATACTTCAATGAGGACAAAAAGAGTTATTTAAAAAGACATATATGGATGTATATGTATATACATAAATGTGTATATACATATATGTATGCCATTGTCATTTTTCTGTCATTACTAACTCTTGGTGAAACCATTTAAGATTATCTTGGCAGAGATACTGGGATATTTTCATTTCCTTATATAACATTTAACAGATGACAAAACTGAGGCAAACAGGATTAAATGACTTGTCTCACATCATACAACTAGTTCATGCTTGAGACCAGATTTGAGCTAAAAAGAAAAGTTGAGTCTTTCTCTTCTGGTATGTTACTGTATCCACAATGCATTTAGCTGTGTACACACACACACACACACACACACACACACACACACATGCATTTGCACATACTCACGCACATATCCACCCTCAATTTCCTTTTATCAGTTTTCAATCTTTCTGATTTCCAGAAGGCAGAATACAGAGTGTTACATTTCTAATCCTTCACAATAGAGTTATTGTCTTTAGCTCCTCAGAGGGGATATAAATCAAAAACTTTTTTCCAGTCAAAGTATATATAAAGATCTTTGTGAAATACCCCATGCCACCAATCTGCTATAGTCCTCATTTGGACTTCAGGTTTCTTCAACCACGTTCACCTTGTACAAGGTCAAGAGCTTTGAAACAATCTTATTTTGATCTGGTAGTAATGTTCTCTTGAGCAATCTGGCTCATGATACATAGACTGTATCATCTGTTCACAAGCATAAATACAAGATAAAGAACTTTACATTGTCACTTCATCCTGCTTTGAATGATGAGTAGCACAATAGTATTTTGGCATTTCCTATGGAAACCTGTGATTGCAGTTTTTTTTTTTTCCCTCTGGCAACTGTTTTTAACCCTTTTATTTAATGATATTTGGAAAGACAGAGTTTGCTGGGATATAGTGAATAAAATAAATTGTGAAAACTTGATTTTTAGCTTTCACTGAAAATTCACCTCTCATCATAGGATCATAGATTTTCAAGTACAAAACTAGACTGTTTGATATGATATAGTCCAACCCCTTCCTCTTAGTGCTGTCATAATTCCTGACTCATAGATTCTTTTTATATCGAAACCTTTCATTTTAAAAAGATATGCATAGATAATGTTCCACAATCACCCTTGTAAAACCTTGTCTCCTATTTTTTTTTCCCTGCTTCCTTTCTCCCTCTACTTCCTAGAGTAGCAAGTAATCATATATATATATGCATGCAATTCTTCTATATATATTTCCACAGCTATCATGCTGTATAAGAAAAATCAGATCAAAAAAGAGGAAAAATGAGAAAGAAAACAAAATACATGCAAACTACAACAAAAGTAGGAAAATACTATGTTTAATACACACTTAGTTCCCACTGTATTCTCTGTGGATGGAGATGGCTCTCTCCACAAGTCTATTGGAATTGGCCTGAATCACCTCATTGTTAAAAACATCCATATCAGAATTGATCATTGTATAATCTTGCTATTGCTGTGCACAATGTTCTCCTGATTCTATTCACTTCACTTAGCATCAGCTTGTGTAAGTGTCTCCAGGCGTCTTTGAAATCATCTTGCTGATTGTTTTTTATACAATAATACAACGATTCATAATATTCATACAATAGAATTTATTCAGCCATTTTCCAATTGATAGGTATCGTCTCAGTTTCTAGTTCTTTTCCACTACAAAAAAGGCTGCTACAAACATTTTTGCACATATGGGACCTTTCCTTTTTTTTTTTTTTTTAAATGATACAGGCCAAGTAGAGACACTGCTGGATCTTAGGGCATGCAGAGTATGATATCCCTTTCTGCATAGTTCCAAATTGTCCTCCATATTGTGGATCAGTTCAGAACTTCACAAACAATACATTAGTTTCCCAGTTTTCTCACAGCTCCGCCAACATTCATCATTACCTTTTCTGGTCATTTTAGCCAATCTGAGCAGTATGTAATGGTATGTCAGAGTGTTCATAATTTGCATTTCTTTGATCAATGGTGATTTAGAGGATTTTTTTCTTGTCGTTAGAAAGAGTCATTGATTCTAAATATGTGCTGGCTGATTAGTTCGTAAATAAAGAATCTGACCAAAAGGAGAGGAAAATCTTTTAAATTCCCTCATTTGAATATATTATTTTCTCAGTTCTATGTTCTAGAGATTTCATGGTTGATCTTTAGTGACTATTAGATCTCCTTAATTACTAAAGATTTTTTACAAAATGACTTTGCACTTATTCTTGTATAAGTCTTATATTTATCTGTGGACATACCACTGTCCATCATGAAACTGCAAGCTTCCTAAAAAGAAAGGCTGTTTCATACAAAACCCAAGTATTTTGTACAAAGGAGGCACTTAAAGAAGTGCTCATAAAACCTGATTCAAATGACTTATCCATAGTTATGTGATTAAAAAAAAAAACACACACATCTGGGATTCAGATCCAGGCTTTTCAACACTAATTTCATGGATCTAAAAGATGCTATAAGAAAAAAAAAAAAAAAAAAAAAAAAAGAACATCCCCATAACCTTATCTTTTTCACCCAATTCTAAGAAAGTTAACATGTGCTAGATGCTTTTTAGTTAATTTGCTTCAGGGCAAATACCACATACTGAAATTAAGAGTACATAATTTAGATCTTTTCTGGAAGGTTTATAAAAAGATATAGGTAAGAATCAAAAGGGATCAGAGTTAACAGCAATGATGAATATTACTATCTTGACAAAAACTGGAATATATCAAAGTATCTGAAATATGGCTAATATATTTGTGGACATCCTGTAGGTACTTTTTTCTTTGTTGACACAAAGTGATGTGCTATAAACACTTTAGATCATACAGGTTACTCCCCGCCCCCCTGTTTCCCTAAATATCTTTGGAAATAGACCTAGTAGTGGTAATGATGTGTCAAAGGGTTTGGGTAGATTAATGATTCTTTGGACATAATTTTAAATTGTTTCCAAAATGGTTATATAAGTTCACAATTTCACCAAAAATGAATTAGTGTTCTAATTTTCCCACTTTTCTCATTCTTCCATTTTATCATGTTATCTAATCTTGTAGATATAAAATGATATAGCAAGGTTGTTTAAATCTGCATTTCCTTAATGTACAATGATTTAGAGCATTTTGCATATGACTATACATTTTCTGATTTCTACTTCAGAAAACTGCTTGTTCATATACTCTGACCATTTATATTCATATTCTTGTAGATTTGACCACATTTTTTATATATTTTAGATTTGAGACTGTTATCTGATAAACTGTTTATATCTTCTGATTTTGACTGCAGTTTTTTTTTTTACGTGTAAAAAAGCTCTTTTCAACTTAATGTAATCAAAAAATATGCATTTTATACCTGACTTTGTGTTTATCTACTCTTTATCCATAAATTGTTTGTCTTTGCCTGTCTGATAAGTAGCCTGTTCTGTGAACTTCTAATTTTCTTGTAAAACCTCTTATTATAGCTAGGTCATGCATCCATTTTGATCTTTTCTTGGCAAATAGTATTAAGATATTGATCTGTGTCCAATTTCTGTCACACTGCTTTTCAGTTTTCCCAACTGATTTTTCTGTTTTAGCCAACAAAAAATTATTTTCCCCTAATCTTAAATCTTTGCACTTGTCAAAATCAAGGTTACCATGATTATTTGCTGTAGTAACTTGTGTATCTACTGTACTTCATTGATTTACCTTTCTATTTCTTAGTCAATAACAGATTATTTTGATAATTACCGATTTATAATATAGTTTAAGATTCAGTAGTGTTAAACTTCTTTTCTTTATATATATTTTTTCATTATTTCTTTTGACATTCTTGATTTTTTGATTTTCTGAATGAATTTTGATATATTTTTCCTAATTCATTAAAAATCTGTGATTGGATAATCTGATTTATATGTTATTGCCTATATAAATATTGTCATTTTATTGACTTTGCCTATTCATGCACAATTGGTATATCTCCAACTATTTAAATATATATTTTATTCTTAAAGAAAGTGTTTTTTTTTAATAATTTTACTTATAGAACGTTTGAGTTTGTTTTGTCCTGTATACTTTCAGTATACATTATACTTTCAAGTATTTTATATTGAATAGATTATAATATATAATCATATCATCTGTAAAAAAAGATAGTTTTATTACCTCATTGCCTATTCTGATTCTATTTCTTATTTTTCTCTTATTGTTTGTAGAATTTCCAATACAATATTGAACAATATTACTGACAATATTTATTCTAATTTCACATCTTATCTTATTGGGAAGATTATTAGCATTAAAAATAACATTTGCTGATGGTTTTAGATAAATTATTGTTTATCAATTCAAAGAAAAATTGTTTTTATTAAAAATGAGTGCTGAACTTCATCAAAACTTTTTTCTATAGTGATAAAATCATAAGATTTTATCTTCCATTATTTACATAATCAATTATGTTCATTTTTCTCCTCATAGTAAATCATCCCTCCATTCCTTTTGTTAATGCAACATAAAGTAAGCTTTGTCCCACAATTTCATGCTTTCTTTCTGATCTTGATTATATTTGTTTAATTTTAGCTAGTATTTTATTTAGAATTTTTTTAATATTTACTAGTAAAATTGTTATATAGTTTTATTTTTCTGTTTTTTTTTCCCTACCTGGTTTACATAGCAGTATTATATTTGTTTCACAAATTCATCTATTAGGATTCATTCTTTACCTGTTACTCCAAAGAGTTTATTTAATATTGGAATTTCTGGACCTCTAAATGTTTGATGACCTCTAAATCTGTCTATCTTGGTCATTTTCTCTTAGGAAGCCTGTGTAGGGCCTGTTTAGTTTTTTTTTTTTTTTAAGTTCTATTTAGATATTTTTTTCTTTTTAGGTTACCCTAGATAATTTACATTTTCATAAATACTTTTCCATAATTAAATTTGAGTGAAATAACCTTTAATTGTTTAATTTTTGTTAGTATATTCACTTTTCATTTTTGATACTAGTGATTTGGTTTTCTTTCAAACTTTCAAGTTTTCTCAGATTTTTTTTTTCTCAAATGGGGCATTCTTACCCAATTACCTTGGGTATTACCCAAAACATTCATTGGCCTTATCAAATACTTAATTATGGTTGTCATTCATCTTTGACTCATTTCTCCTTCATCTTCTACATACAATCATCCATCAAACAGTACACACATTATTTCTAATAAACCTTTCTTATTGATTCTCTTCTGTCCACAATTATTGCAATGCCATAAAAGTTCAGGTCTTTGCTATTTCATGGAATTTCAGAGCTTGAGATTTAGAAATCTAGTCATATATATATATATGTGTGTGTGTATATATATATATATTGTTTTTTCTTTCAATAATATATCTAATAATATAACTAGCAAGTAGTCCCCCATGCTCTGTTTGAATTCAACAAAGAACAAGAATACATTCATTATTGTAGATTATTGTGCAGTTACAAAGTTTGGTTATTTTTAGATTTTTAGAAATGGAGCATAAATTTTCATGCTTTTGTTGTCTATTTTTTTTTTTTGCTAACCATTATACCTCATGAAATCTGGATTATGAGCCTTATATTTCTTGTACTTAAGAGCTCGTCAAATGCCTTTATCACATCTAGTTGGAGACTGCTTTTCTATAGCTCAAACTTAACACATCATTACCACCAAGATCTTTTCCTTCTTCTTCTTTTTTTTTTTTTTTTGAGTTTAAAGTGCTATCTTCCTTCTTTAATTTTTCTTAGCTCTTTGCCAACATTACTTCTTTGCATTCTACCTGGGATTCTACACATGTCTAGTATATGGTAATTTATTTCATGTCAGAAGTGTTTTATAAAGCACTCAATTCAGTCTCCTTATTTTACATAAAATTAATGACTTAGATGTTGGTGTCACATAGGTTGAAAGTTGTAAAACATGAATACGAAATTGTAATCACATTCAAAGCATCAATGGTATCACTTTAAAAATTCTGGGATCAATATACAAATAAAAAAAATAGTAAGCATTTACTATATATCAAGTACTATATTAAATACTTAGAATAACAACAACAACTATTTATGCCTTTAAGGAGTTTACATTTTATAGGGAATAATGTTTGAACAGGAAAGAAACATAACTCTCAATGGTCAACATAGTTACCAGTCGATAGTAAGTGTTCAACAATGTTTTGTTCATTGTAAAATAGAAATGTCAAAAAAATCATCCCTCCTATTATTAGAAGTAGCTAAATAGCGTAGTGGAAAAAGCTCTAGGCCTAGAGGCAAAAATATTTGAGTTCAAATCCAGCCTCACATGTTTAAGAGCTGTGAGACATAGAAAATCACTGAACCTCTGTCTGCTTCAGTTTTATGATCTGTAAAATGGAATTTATAGTAGTACCCACTTCACATTACTATAAAGATAAAATTTGATAATATTTGTAAAGCATTTTCTAGAGTAGCTGGCACATATTAGGGGCTCAATAAATGTTTTCCCCCTTTTCCTATCTCTAATACTTTTTATTCATTTTGATAAAGTATTTTTTTTCATTCTCTTAGGAAATTTTAGTAAATTCAAATAATATACCTGAATGTGGCCTTGCAAAATGCACTTAAAAATTCCAAATTAAAATAAATATTACCATTTTTCTAGTGAAAAGTCTTCTAAATTTGAGATAACAGTTCCTTCTAAACCTATCTAATGGTCTACTTAATTCTACAGGCCAATATTATGAGTTATATGGGGGATTCTATGTCACCAGATATAAATACTTTAGAAAACAGTAAGAAAAATTTTCTCTTGAGTCCTATACTATTAATGAACTAATACATCAAAGTTGAATGAATGATTACTTTAAATTCAGTAAGAATTTGTAGAACACTTTATCAATTGCACATGGCATAGTAGATATAAAGTAAGTTTCAGAATTAAGAAAAACTGACTTTGAACCCTTCCTCTGCACAATTCATCTAAGCTTTCACAAACCCAAACAACATAGATATCAAGCAATCTGAACTTATAGAGGGAGCAAGTGTGTATGTGTGGGCATAAGTATATATTTATATGTATGTATATACATACATATATTTGGATGCATCTTTGTGTATATATATATATACATATATATTTAAATATACTACATATATGCATATATATAATCTATGTTTTGTATATTTGCACAATTTGACATATTGTATATTTTGTAAGCATTTTCATATATACACACACAATCCCACATATGATATGGACATGTCTACATATACATAAGATATGTACACTATATGGAAAATTAAAAATATATAGTGAACATGTATGTGTATATACACGTTTGTGTGTTTGTATTTATCAAGTTGATAAAGGACATGGAAAGTATGCCATCTTATGAATGATAAATTACAGAATCTTAAAGTAGGAAGAAGGTTGTCAGATAGAATAATTTTTAGGAGTTTAACTCTTTTTATGACTTCAAAAATGGATAAAAAATAAGGTAAAGCAAAAGAGAAAAAAATAACGGACATAAGAACAATTGTGTTGGATTAAGGGGAAAAAATGGTATTAAACATTAAGCATGAAAGGTATACTCCAATTCAACTAATATGTATAATGATAAAAGAAAACAAAAATAATCCTAATGGGGGAAAGTAAAATGCCAAAACACTGGTCCAAGAAATGGATGCATACTCCTTGCAAAAGACTTTAACATAGATAATATTTTAATTTAAGAGAAATAAATAAGATCAAAAAGATATAAAGATGAAATTGAATCAATGAAGGGACAAAATGGAAACATACTGATAAAAAAAGACCAATATGTAGAAAATCTTAACATTAGATACATTGAGTAACACAACTCTTTTCATTGAAATCAATGCCAGAAGTAGCTGAACAAATAGCAAAACAAAATTTAAAAGACCAAAACACCTTAGCATTGGGAGGACACAACAAAAGAAAGCAACAGGGTTATTAAATTGAACTCAAATATATAACTTGGGAGTTAATAATATCCCTATAATATATTATGAGAGAAAGTTTTAAAAATTATATTATTTTTTTGATGTAAGAATCAAAAAGTCTATAGAATCCATAGAATACAAATACAAATGTTTATTATGTCCAACTTACCCAGTCACACTGTTGTCAACTGGGGAAGGATTGTTATTTTTAATAACTTTTATTCATTTTCTCTTTATTAATGAAATGAAGACTTTATCAGAAAACTTCCTGTAAAGTCCTCCTTTACCCACAAATTCCCTGTTTTCCTTTTAACTTGACTGCATTAATTTTCTTTGTAAAAGCTTTTAATTTCATATATTCCTAAATATTTACTTCACTTCCTGTGATCTTCTTTGTCTTGCATGAACAAAAAAAAATAGTTACAAAATTGACTATCTATATATAGATATACCTACATTTTTCCATGGTCACCTGATTTATTTATATAATTTTATGTCTAACTTTTTATGTCTAAACCATGTACCATTTTGAAATTATCTTGGTATATGATATGAAATGTTGGTCTATGCTACATTTCTTCCAAATTGCTTTTCAGTTTTCTCAGCATTTTTTTTTTTTGGCCAAGTAATGGGCTGTTGCCGCAAAACTTGTCTCTTTGGGTTTAACAGATCCTAAATTGGTATGACTTTTTATACCTAATGCATTCCACTGATGCTCTTTCTTTGCCAATACCATTTTTTTCCCTCATGAGTACAACTTTGTAATGCATTTTGAAATCTAATACTGTTAAGCCATCTTCCTTTGCACTTTTTTTTTCACCAATTAACTTGATAAGCTTGACTTTTTAAAAAATTTTCATTATTATTTTTTAATGAAGGCTTTTTATTTACAAAGCATATGCATAGGTAATTTTTCAACATTGACATTTGCAAAACATTTTGTTCCAAATTTTCCCCTCCTTACTCCCACTCTCTCCCTTAGCTGGCAAGTAGTTCAATATATGTTAAATATGTTAAAAATATATGTTAAGTCCAATATATGTATACATATTTATACAATTATCTTGTTGCACAAGAAAAATTAGATCAAGAAGGAAGAAAGAAAAAAAATGCAAACAAAAAAGAACAGAGAAAGTAAAAGTGCTATGTTGTAGTCCACACTCAGTTCCCATGGTTCTCTCTCTTAGTGTTGATGGCTCTCTTCATCACTGAACAAGTAGAACTGATTTGAATCATCTCATTGTTGAAGAGAGCCACGTGCAGCAGAATTGATCATTGTATAGTCTTATTGTTGCCAGGTATAGTGATCTCCTGGTTCTCCTTATTTCACTTAGCATCAAATTCAGGCAAGTCTCTGAAGGTCTCACTGAAATCATCCTGCTGGCCATTTCTTACATAACCATAGTATTCCATAGCATTCATATATCATAATTTATTCAGCCATTCTCCAATTGATGGACATCCACTCGGTTTCTGGTTTCTTCCTACTACAATTGTCACAAACATTTTTGCACATGTGGGTCCCTTTCCCTTCTTTAGGATCTCTTTGGGATATAATCCCAGTAGAAGCACTGCTGAATCCAAAGATATACAGTTTGATAACTTTTTGAGCATAGTTCTAAATTGTTCTCTAGAATGGTTGGATACATTCACAGTTCCACCAACAATGTATCAGTGTCCCAGTTTTCCCATATCACTTCCAACATTCATCATTATCTTTTCTTGTCATCTTAGACAATCTGACAGATATGTAGTGGTATCTCAGAGTTGTCTTAATTTGCATTTCTCTGATCAGTAGTGAATTGGAGCACATTTTCATGTGGCTACAAATAATTTCAATTTCTTCATATGAAAATTGGCTGTTCATATCCTTTGACCATTTATCAATTGGAAAATGGCTTGTACTATTATAAATTTGAGTCAATTCTCTATATATTTTAGAAATAAAGCCTTTATTAGAACCCTTAAATATATATATATAAAGTTTTCCCAGTTTATTACTTCCCTTCTAATCTTGTCTGCATTAGTTTCGTTTGTACAAATGTTTAATCAATTTTTTTATTTTAATTTAATCAAATTTATCGATTTTATGATCAATAATGATCTCTAGTTCTCTTCCTCCTCCACAAATTTGAGATGTAAACTGTTCTATGTTCTTCTAATTTGTTTATAGTATCATTCTTTAATGAACCCATTTTGACCTTATCTTGGTATATGGTGTTAGATGTGGGTCTATTTCTACTTTCTACCATACTAGTTTCCAGTTTTCCCAACAGTTTTTGTCAAATAATGAATTCTTATCCCAAAAGCTGGGCCCTTTCAGTTTGTCAAATACTAGGTTGTTATGGTCATTGACTATTTTTTTAGTGTGAATCTAACCTATTCCACTGATCAACTACTCTTTTTCTTACCCAATACCAAATGGTTTTGATGACCTCTGTTTTATAATATAGTTTTAGATATGGTACAGCTAGGCCACCTTCATTTGCTTTTCTCTTCTTTAATTCCATTGAAATTCTTGACATTTTGTTCTCCAGATGAATTTTGCTGAAATTTGTTTCTAGTCCAGTAAAATAGTTTCTTGGGAGTTTAATTGGTAGAGTCCTAAATAAATAGATTAGTTTAGAGACATTGTCATCTTTATTATATTTGCTGAACTTCTCCATGAGCACTTGATATTTTTTCCAATTGCTTAGATCACATTTTATTTGTATGGAAAATGATTTGTAGTTTTGCTTATATAATTCCTGATTTTCCCTTGGATTTTTTACTCCTTTTTTTTTTTTTTAAAGTTAAAGTGTGCTTTTAGGGCAGGGGACATTTTCCAAGCTTCCTCTACAAGTGGCAGCTTCCTTTATATGTGGCCCCAGCTGTGCTGGGTTGGTGCTGACTCAATTAAAGTACTGGGTGGGTGTGGGGTGGTCCCATGAGATTCTGGTGTTTGGGGGTTCAATTTTTACCTTTTGTGTTCGTGTTGGATGTTTTATAACTTCTCTCCTGGTCTACTGGCTTGCAACTAGGGCAGAGTGGCAAACACTGCTCCCTGTAGTTTTCTTCCTCTAGTTTCTCTACTCCACAGTCTGCACCACTCTTTGGAGATCACATCACCCTGTGGAGACTGCACTGCCACGTGACTCTGTGCTGCCTGGGCTGCTATCTGTACTCAGTCTGCTTGTGCTTGGCCTGCCTCTCTCCATTCCTGATTAAAATAGACCTTTTTTCTGACAATCTTTGAAATTATCTTCTGCGATAGTTTATTACACTCCCAATATTCATGAATTTTCCTGGTCCAGAGCTAATTCAGAGGATTCATTTGCTAATTAGTCTGTGGGTTGTAGGAGAAGGTTAAAAAGAAACATGTGCCCTCTCTGCCATTTTGGCTCTGCCCTTTACTTTTTATTTTTGAAAATAAATTTTGTTCTTACTTTTCTAGCTCCATAAATTGGGAAATACTCTAAAAAAGACTTATATTGCTGTGTCTTAGGTTGTATGGTGAATCTATAGTTCTCAAAATATTTTGCTATCAGATTTTTTTTCAAAATAAAGCAGTAGGTTGTGAGGCTAGGTTAGAAAACCAAAAGTTAGAACCAAATATATTGCTTAGTGTTATATTTGATCTAAACTAAAACAAATCTCAAGAGAATTTCATAATTCAATATAAGTTACTTGAAAATCTTTTTAGCAGTTTTGCAAAAATAAAAACAATGACAAATCAATGAAATAGAAAATTATTTTACACTAGAAAACCATGTATTTCCATTAGATAAGTGATTTGATGGTTTGTCATAACATTAAAAATAGGGGATAATGGGAGATTACATCTTTTATATGTATATATATGTATATAATTATATATGTATGTGCACACATGTGTGTGTATATTTTGACATATATTCAAACAGGAACCCATTATTACTAAATATGATGTAGAAAAAAAATTTTAAATGATAGAATTAGTTCAAAAATAATGAAAAAATAACTTTATGTAACTGAAAATGTCTGTCACAAATATGTAAAGATATAAACTAGAGAAAATATTTGTGTAAATGATTTCTGAGAAAACTGACACTCTAAATCTCTAAGAAGTTTACAAATATCAATATTCTTTCAATACAAATCAATACAAATATTCTTTCTTCCTGCACTGAATTCAGATTTAGAAAGTTCCTTAAAGGCTATGTAGTTCAAAATACATATGAATAAAATTACCCTTTACAAACAGCTACAGAAGCAAAGCATTGGATATGCAGTTGTTCATTACTAGCTTATTATAAACTATATTGTTAAAGGTTATAAACAGGAAGCAGTTTTCAAGAGAAGAACTACAAATGGTTCATAACTTCTTGGGCTTGATGGCACATGCCCATAAAACCAGTTACCATCAGAAGACAGAGCTGGTGTATCTGTTAGCTTGAGAGTACCAAGATGGAGCGGGCTATGAAATAGTGTGCTTATTAATTCCAGTATCAATCTGGTGAGATAACTTCACCATGCTTTTTTTTCCCCTTTGATCTCTGATTGTATACATTTTTATGTCATGACATAATTTTCTCCTCACCTGAGAACTTCTTTAGCACTTAAACATCATTTCACCTTGCAATGGACCTCTTTAATGACATTCCAGGTATCCCTTTGTTAGGTTTCCTCTAAGGGGATCCATTTTGAGTATAAGCCCATGTAGTAATACTTCCTTTCTCTTTCATAGACACTTTTGTCTTCACATCTTGCCATCATATCTCTCTGTGCGTACCCTTCATCCCCTCCCTCTTCCAGCTCATGTTAATGTATTATTTTTTTCTTTATTAGAATGTAAGCTTCTTGAAAACAGGAGCTATCTTGCTGTGTGTGTGTGTGTGTGTGTGTGTGTGTGTGTGTGTGTGTGTGGTGTGTTGTCAGTATTAAGCACAATGCCTGGCACATTGAGTTACTTAATAAATATTTGTTCTCTGACTACTTGCCTCCGTCTCAGAAAGGTCAAGAATTTCATACATTTAACAATAAACAGTAACTCCTGGACTTCAGACTTAATGTCAGTTAATTGATAGCTGCTATTACCATTATTATTAATAACATCCATAAAAGAAACAAAAGATTGACAAGCTAAAAATCAGACTGACAACTGTGTCTCCTGATTTTTCAGGCTGTCAATCACAATTTCTCTTTTTGGCTTTATAGAGGATACTATTTCTAATAGTCATAAAAGAAACACATGAGTGTTTCATCACATTTAGCATAGATCTCTGAGTACTCCAGATAGTTAAGTTTTTTTTATTTAAATGAATTTAATCCTCCTAACCTCCCTGTGAGGTAGAACAGGAAAAGAAGCTTAAGGTTTATGGCTGGGGGCTATTAAGAATTAATTGGAAAAAAAAATATTCCAATGCTTCATGGATATGGGAATGTTTTTCAAGGCATGAACCCAATTGTCAAAGGTTAGAGGTGTATCAGATGGATCAGATCACCCTAAATATTGGAGAATTTCTGAGAGGATTTGAATATTTTCTTCCATCTATTTTCATAAATGCTCATGTAAATCCTTCCATACTGAGAATAGAGATATTTACTTCCCCCCTGGGAAGAAGCAGATTTTGCAGGATTTGAGAGAACTAAATACATTACAGATTCAATACCCAAATGGCATCCTAGAATCTAGAGGGAGTTGATGTGCTTACATACTAGAGTACCCTCCCAAATTGGCTTACAATGGAGGTAAACTCATTGACCAGAATTCAACTGGCTTCCAGATGAATTTCAGTCCACATCTGGAAATATATAATGTCGAGCACTTTGGGGGTAGGGTGATAACTCTGTTTTACTCAAAACAGAGCTGGATTGTTGAGGCTATATCTGACAGCTACACTTTGGAAATAATGTTGACTAACTGTACATGGTGCAAAGGATAGAAACCACATTTGTGATAGATTTTGATTGTAAACTTTATATGTGTTAGCTGAAAGAACTTGAAGGATTTAGTTTACAAAAGAGAAGACAAAGATATAGGATTGTAATAAGTATTTTTAAAATAATTCAAACATTGTTATTAGAAAGATGAGGTATGTCCTGCTTCACCCTAGGAAAAACAATGGGAAATTATTCAGATGAGCTAATTTAAGAATTTATGTAAGATTTAATTAATATTAAAGTTAAAAAAAAATGCTAACAGTGAATCCCATTCCTGAAATGGAATTGGAACTTTATAATACCAGCATTTTTCCCTTCTCTAAAAGAATTTGAAGTACATTAGAAAGGGGATGTTTGTCTAGATATGGGTACAACTAGAGAGACCTTGGGGTTACTATCAACACTGGAATTTTTGTAATCCTGGATTTCACACACACACACATACACACACACACACACACACACACACACACACACACACACACACACACACATTTCTTGTGGGACAATTGGCCAGAATTCTAATATCTTCCAACTTCCTTGTTTAATTCAGAAATTTAAATGTTGCTCTTTTGTGCCTTTCAAACCTTGATAAAGTGAGGTTTGATTAGAACAGGGTTAGAGAACTGATTTCTTTTGAAGCTAAATCATATTCAGAAGAAGACAATACGAAGAGGGGAAGGGTATCTTGCTTGTATAAATTATGTTGTTAACAAGAGCATGGGGTGGGAGGGAGATAATTTACTTGCAGGTGCTCTAAGAACTGTTATTTGGAAGAAGGATTGAACTTTTTCTCCTCAGCCCTTGAGGAGATACCAAACAGCAATGAATGGATGGCAATTTTATAGAGAGATGAATTTAAGATGAACTAAAGGAAAACTTTCCTAAATATTAGTGGAATCTGAAAATGGATTGCCTAATTTATAAATATTTGCAAGAATCTTTTTTTTTTTTTTTTGGATTGAGGCAATTGGGGTTAAGTGACTTGTTTAGAATCACATAGCAAGTTTGTGTGAAGGGTATGAGCCTGTGTTGAATCAGGTCTTCCTGACTCCAACCCAAGAGCTCTATCCATTATGCCATTTGCTGTCCCCGATTCTTTACTTTCTTAATGTGATAAAGAGACTTGAAGCTTCTTGCATTTTCATTGTTTGTCTCTCGTGTTTGGAATGCTTTACTTCCCTTGCTATGCTTCCTGACTTCTCTGATTTTCTTCCAATTTCAGCTGTAACCTAACCTTCTATCAGGACCTCTTGCTTTTCCTGTTTAATGTGACTCCTCCCCTTTGATATTATCACCAATTTCGTCAAATTGATCCCCACTAAAGATCTTTTCTTAAAAGGCTAAAGTGCATCTACACCCAATACCATCCTTAATTGTCTTGATCTATATCTGGACATTGGACCCAAATAGTACTGGAGGAGAAAGTGAGACCTTTCACAGTCTTCCCTCACTTAAATCCAATTCACTTACATGTCATGGTATCATATCCCTCATATCCTGATCT
Source organism: Antechinus flavipes (assembly GCF_016432865.1). Lineage (NCBI taxonomy): Eukaryota > Metazoa > Chordata > Mammalia > Dasyuromorphia > Dasyuridae > Antechinus > Antechinus flavipes. Next base: position 668,238,079 of record NC_067399.1, read on the forward strand.
TCTTCCAGAACAGGAACAAATAAATTCTGTGAGTGGGGCTCCATTGGAATCCAATGGGAACCAGTCATTTGGGAAACTTCATTTTCCTTATTGTCCTTCCTTCCTTTCTTCCTTCCTTCCTTCCTTCCTTCCTTCCTTCCTTCCTTCCTTCCTTCCTTCCTTCCTTCTTTCCTTCCTTCCTTCCTTTCTTCCTTCCTTCCTTCCTCCCATCCATTCTTCCTTCCTCTCTTCCTTTGGGCATAGTTCCATAGTGCTCTTCAATATGATTGCATCATTTAACAACTTGTCAGTTAGTTCCTTGAGAGCAAAGACTATCTTTTGCCTTTCTTTGGATCTCCAGTGCTTAACAAAGTACCTGGTACCAGCAGACACTTAATACATAATTGTTTACTAGTCTTGCCATCATCAAGGTAATGCTTGTGGAGCCAGCAACCAATATTGTACTTGAAACATGCTTAAAACTTAATTCTTGTTGAATGGATGGATGAATTGGTGGATGGATGGATAAAGTCTTTGGTGTGGGCCATGTCATTCGAGAATCAGTAGAGCTATGTTCAGAGGAGAGCTTAACCATCAACAAAAATCTGATAAAAAAGAGGAAAATCTTTCAAATATCATAACTGTTGACTAAGATATTAAATGGGGATATACAGGCAATCCATATCAAATTGCTTACCTTTTCGTGGAGGGGAGAAAATGGAAGGAGACAATGGAGAACTTAAAATTAAAAAAAAATGTTAAAATTGTTCTTACATGTGCTGAAAAAATATAAAAAATAATTTTAAAATATATTAAGTAGGTATTCTCTAACTGTATGTACATTCTTGCATACATGGGCATACATACATGTGTGTTATATATGTTTCATATATATATGTAATTAATCTTTTTGGGTTTCTGGCAAAGGATATGAATATTTTTGTGAAGATAATGTGTTTAAATGTCAAAAGAAAGTTGTAAGTGAAACCAATGATGTCATATACAATTGTGCAAAATATTTAAAAGAAAGAAAAAAAGTTCAGGAATCCTGAGAATAATGCTGTCATGATTCATTTTGGTTTGTCAAAGAGGTTTCTCCTGCCTACTTCTCCTCAAGTATCAAAATCTATCTGCAACATGAAAACTTATCCATGAACTTTAATAAGACTTCTTGAATTAATTTCTGTTCTGTTATGGATAAGCTATTGTCAGCCCCACATTTTCTGGTTGGTTAATCTTAGGGTTACAGATCATGTTTCTGATTTTGATAAAGGGTTAGTAGATTTGTTACCACATGATCACTTAATGGATATATTTTTGCCTCTTTTATAAATGAATTATTTTACCTATAATTTCAGTTTGTTACTGTAGACCTGGCTTATCTACTAAACCCCTTTATATTCCTATAACTCTTAAAAGTAGTTGCTCTTCTACTAGTGAATTGTTTATTTAGCTTTCGCTTCAATGGACTTAAAAATCTTTTCCATTTATATGGAAGTAAATGTTTTTGATTATGTGTTCTTGCTATGACTAGGGAGTGAAGCTTATACACTCAGTACCATTATATTTATATTCAAAATAATCCAGATAGCCACTGAAATTAAGATGTAAAGATATTGTGCATTTGCACATTGAAATATGCAAAATATTGAATATTCTTTCTTTTGTTTTTGAATAAAGTTGCTTTTCTGCCTAAAGATAATTGAGTCTAAGGAATAGAAGTAGAATATCCTAAGAATGAAGGAATGACAATGACTAAGGAATACAGAATAGAAAGAAACTAATTCATAATCCTAAATACAACTTAACTAACATTGTTTTTAAAAAACTAAAAAAAAAAAAGTTTTCAATGAAAATCATTAATTGATACTTTGCTTCTGACCATCAAAATTCCTTTGGAGATATCTTTATAAGTGTATCACTATTCACAGGGGTGATAATTTGGGGATCCAAAGATCAAAGTAGCAACTGTAAATCTTTGGATCTTCTATCAGCTCTTAGTCACTTGTTTCTTCCCTCTGGTTCATCCTGCAATGATAGTCTAGTTATTTATTGATTGTTGCTGCTGTTGCTTTTGGTGGTGTTAAAGTACTAATCTGTCCTCTCAGATTCACAAAATCATAGATAATAGTTCTTAGCCTAGATTTGAAAAGGATCCATAACATCAGTAAATGAAACATCATTATTTTATCAGTGAGGAAATTGGCATAGAAAGTGATTTGTCTAGGCATCAATATTTGAGTCACGACAAACTCCTGTTTCCTGATTAAATCCAGTACCATGTCCATTATGCTATTCTACATAATTTTGTTGGCAATGGAAACTTGCTATGAAGAAACACTATTGAGTAATGTAGACAAAAAATGTTCTGCAATTGGTAATTTTAGGCAATGTCTGAGGACATTATGAAGTCAAGGCAAATAGTATATATTAAAAACAGGAAATTTAAATTCAATCCTGTATTTGACCCACATTGCCTATGTGATCTTGGGTATGTCACTTAGCTTCTAAATATCCTCAGGCAAATCTTTAAAAGTGTGTCAGTTTTGAAGAAAAGTCAATGGATAAGCAAGTTGAGGTATATGATTATGATATAATACCATTGTATTATAAGAAATAATGGTTCAATCATCTTAGAAAGACTTGCAGGAAATATTGAAGAGTGAAATGAGCAGAACTAAAAGGACATTGAAGACAGCAGCAGCAATATTGATTTAAGGACAATTTTGAGTGAATAAGTTATTTTTCCTTTAACAAATGCTCAAATTAACTATAATGGACATGTAAAAAAAAAAGATGCTATCTGGATATAGAGAAACAACTGATAAATAGATATATAGAGTAATTTTACATATCTATCTATCTATATCTATATATCTATCCATTTATCTATCTATCTATCTATATATATATATATATATTTATATATATACACACATGCATATACTGTTCATATACACACGCATAGCAACTACAATCAAGCAGTATTTAATTGCTTAAAAAATAGATATATGCATGTTTAGAGCAGCAAGCAATGTCTATAACTAGAACCAAAGGCTAACATTGCTCAAGAAATCCTCATACGCCTTTTAGACTTCCTGTGATGACTGTAATATTCTTTTCCAAAATGTAATCTTCTCTTTTGAGTTTTTCTTGGGATCTCTGGAGGCAGCCTTTGTTTCAGTTCAGTAATCACCACATGAGTAGCCAATAAAGGAAAAAAAAATCCTTTATTGTATCTTTCCAAGTCTTATCTCCTTTCCTGGGGCTTGGCTAGCTTTCTTATAGTCTGGATCCTTTATTATCTCCTTCCTGGGGCTGGGCAGCTTTCTGGAAAGCCTTTCAGTCTGGCCTTGGTTCTGAGAGCTTGAGCTCCCGCCTGCCTTCTCTGGCTTCTGAATCTCCATGATTGAATCCTGGCTGAGGCTCCTAGCTTATATATGGTCTCTTATCAAAGTTGTGAATCTTGTAGAACTATAATAAGTACTAAGTATGTGTATTGAACTAGAGAACTGTTAAGCACCATGCTAAATAGCCATTGTCTCTATCAATTCCACTGATTTGGCACCTTGTTTCAAGTTCTGGCCCATAACAGATGACCATAAAGCTTACCAAAATCTATTGATTTTTTTTTTGAGTTGAATAAAGAGTTTGGACACTCAGTAATACTGTGAGAGCTTATAGATCATTGAATCACAGCACAGAAGAAAAGGGAGGATCCAGTAAAAGACTCATCATGTTTTACCCAAGCCCCATAACTCTTCTGAACTTCATTTTATATAGTGAGAGTATTTACATCAATCTTCCTGTCTCCCAGTTTCAACCTTGAATATATTTTCAATCTCTGTCTCTCTGTCTCTGTCTCTCTCCATATTAATTCTTCAAATTTTTTATTAAAGTCTTTTATTTTCAAAATATATTCATGGGTAATTTTTTAACAATGATCCTTGCAAAACTTTGTATTCAAAATTTTTCCTACTTCCTTTGCCTCTCCCCTGAATGCCAAATAATTCAATATATGCTAAACATGTTAAATATATTAAATGTAATATATGTATATTATTTATACAATTATCATGCTGCACAAGAAAAATCAAAGGAAAAAGGAAAAAAAATGAGAAAGAAAACAAAATGCAAGCAATAAACAACAAAAAGAGTTAAAATGTTGTGTTGTGATCTACACTCAGTTCCCAAAATGCTCTCTCCGGATGCAGATGGCTCTCTTAATCACAAGATCATTGGAACCAGCTTCAATCATATCATTGTTAAAAAGAGCTACATCCATCAGAATTGATCACCGTATAATCTTGTTGTTGCTATGTACAATAGTCTCCTGATTCTGCGCATTTTACTTAGCATCAGTTCATGTAAGTTTCTCTATGTCTCTCAAAAAATCATCCATATGATTCTTTCTTATAGAACAGTAATATTCTGTTACATTCATATGCCATAACTTATTCAGCCATTCTCCAATTGATGGGCATCTACTCAGTTTCCAGTTTCTTGTCACTACAAAGAGGGCTGCCACAAACATTTTTGCACATGGGTCCCTTTCCCATTTGTATGATCTCTTTGGGCTATATGCCCAGTAGAAGCACTGCTGGATTAAAGGATATCTAGTTTGATATCCTTTTTGAGCATAATTCCAAATTGTTCTCCAGAATGGTTGGATCAGTTCACAATAGCACCTAATGTATAGTAGTGTCCCAGTTTTCCCACATTTCCTCCAGCATTCATCATTATCTTTTCCTATCATCTTAGCCAATTCTGAGCCAAATCTCAGAATTGACTTAATTTGCATTTCTATGATCAATAATTATTTAGAGCACTTTTTTCATATGACATAAATGGTTTCAATTTCTTTATCTGAACACCGATTGGTCATTTATCAATTGGAAAATGGCTTGAATTCTTATAACTTTGAGTCAATTCTCTGTATATTTTAGAAATGAGGACTAATTCTTGTCTGAACACATAATTACCTCATATTTGGTATTCCAGCATTGTATGATCCCCCTTTCCAATGCATTTTCCATTCAGCTTTCAAAGTACTTTTCTTAGGTACAGTCTGATAATATTATCCCCTTACTCAATAAACGCTAATGGCTTTCTATTAGGAAGAAATGTAAATTTCTTTATTTGTAATTTATAATTCCCCATGACTTGAGATCATCATAACCTCTCTAGTTTTCTTATGCATCCATCAGTTCCCTTTGAGAACTTTATAGTTGAATTATAGAGGACTACTTGCTATACTTCACACAGAGTGCTCCACTAATAGTTTCTAGGATTAACATGTGCTAGCTTATAAATTCTTCACTCCAACAGCTTGGAATCTCTGGTATTCTTCCATAGCTCACAAACCATCTTTTACAGAGTTGTTTCTGTTCCATTTAGCTTCTTCTGCTCTATTCTTATCTTATATTTGATGTTCATGGATCTTATATCCACACATACACATATACCTCCCATTAGAATGAAATTCCTTGGCAGGGGATATTTTACTTTTGTCTTTGTATTTGAAACACTTAACCCCATATCCAATAAGCACATAGGGAATGCATATTGCTTATTTGAAACACTTAACCCCATATCCAATAAGCACATAGGGAATGCATATTGCTTGCTTGATTGGCAGATCCTATCAGTCTCTAAGATTAATACCCAATTAAAACATTAGACAAAGCAACAACAGAATATCTATCTAACTTTCCATCAAAGACTTATTGAACAAATGATTGAAAGAAAAATGTGAAAGAAACCAAACCAAATTTTGAATATTTATTATCAGGTATGTTACTGTGTTGTTCATACAAACAGGAAAGCAAAATAATCCCTGCCTTCAAAAAGCTTATATATTAAGAGATATAGGGAATATATGAAGGGGAATAGAAACCATAGAAGGGATTTTTCTTCTGGAAAAACTACAGGGATAGTAAAGGGAATTGTAATGAAATTGGTTCATGCATCCTTTCCAAAAGCATTGGTAGCATTGTTAATTTGGTTAGTGTTTTCAGGAGAAAAAGAAAAAAAAGTGTGTGTGTGTGTGTGTGTGTGTGTGTGTGTGTTTATGTGTGCATATGTGTAAGTATGTATGTGTGTGAAAGGTGTCACATTAGCTTGAATTTTAAAGAAAAAGGCAACATGAACATGTACATGTATATTTCCTAAAATGGTATCACCCCAAAATGGTAGCAAGGAGAATCTTTGCCTTAGGCCTTTATGCACTAGGACTGCACAGCTGTGGAGTTAGAATTCCAGAGTGGTTTAACTTCTCATAGATATGGTTTCAATTGCTGACAAAGCCAGCTTGGCAATTTAGATTTCCCAGTTCCCACCCAGCATTGTTTTTAACCATAAAGCAAGATTTGTTTAATTGTTTTATTCTTTATAAAATCTGGCAAAATCTGAAGACTTTGTACTTTGGCCAGCCTAGTCCCTTCCACGCCACCCGCTGCTCATAGTCTATCTTCAGCCCTCAACATTTCATTCATTTTTAACATGAGTTAATTTTATTTAATGACTACAGCACCCAGTTTACTAACAAATGCTTATTTTGTGCACACATCTTGTTAATTAAAGTGTCTTCATCTATCAGCCACTGGGGAGTCAAAACTGAAACTCCAATTAGGAAGGACAAGTCAAACTGAATAAATATTAGATAATGTTAGAATTGGAAAGTACCTTTCTCGGCACGAATAGGGGGGAAAATCACCAGAGACCAAGAATCAATATCTATATAAAACTTAGTGACAGAGTGGTGGTTAGGACTAAGAAGAACAATTTTGTGATATGAGTTACTGAAAGTGAAGTGAAGAGTACATGAGATGGGAGTAAGCATTTATTGATCACTTAAGTGCCGCTGCATGCTTTATGTGCTAATTCATTTGAATTTCAGAGGAAAATTTGGGATTTTGAACCTCATTTTATTTTCGGAGAAGCTGAGGCAGAAAAAAAGCTAAGTGGTTTTGCCAGGATTACATAGTGAGGAAATATCTGAGATCAGTTTGAACTCAAGATTTTATGACTCCAGTTACAATGCTCTGACTGCACTGACACTCACTAATGCCCTCATGCATCTTTAAATGGCCATAGCACCAATTATACCCACCTCCTAGGACTGTTGTGGGACTCAAATCAGCTAATGAGCTTAAATCACTTTGTAAAGTTAGAGTAGTATATAAATATTGCAGTCATTATCACTATAATTATTAATTATTATTCACAATAATGAAGTGTGGAATTTAATACAAAAGAAACAGGTGAAACAGTAAATAGAATTCTGGTTTTAAGAGTCAGAAAAAGCATAGGCTTGAAACTCACCCTAGATAATTACTCAGTTAGTAGGAGGAGTCACTTAAGCTACTTAGGACCTAGTTTCCTCATTTGTAAAATAAGGCAATTGAGGTCTCTGATCTCTTCAAGTTCATCATGTATCATTTACAAGTGAGGATTTCCAAACTCCTGATTCAGTCTGCCTAAAACTATAAAATGTTCTCTTTCTATTTATGGCAGAAATTCTTAACCTGGGGATCTAAGAACTTTGTATCTTTTTAAAATTATGATAACAATATTTTAATACAATTGTTTTGCTTTTCAATTCTATCCATTTTCTAAGAATATGGTATTAATTTTATTGTTTAAGCATTTATAAACATGATTTGGAAAAGGAGTCCATATCATCACACTGCCAATGGGGATGATCCATGAACCAAAGAAAAGTTAGGGAACCCTTCCTTCTTAGTCTTTAAAATAAAGATTGGTAGGATTTTCAGGTTTTGATCAGGACGTGACCTCAGAAATCCTCATTTATATTTAAGAAATCTGTAGTGACTTCTTCATGTCACAGATATAGCTAAGAGGAGGACCTGACTCTAAATTCCATTCTCTTTTCTATTGTCCTAAGTATACTACAGTGTGTCTGATCTGAGGCAGAATACTCAGAGTTAACACTGGTCTGATCAGCTACAATTAGACACACTGTAATTCAACTCTTAATTTAGTGATTTTATTCTGTTCCTCTTTTGAAAATGAAGGACAGCAATCAACGATCCCCTGAATATGAAGATTTTTCCTGTGCTTTTCTCAGTTTAAATAACCTAGTTTGAGGTTATAAAATATTCTTTAAGAATATCCTCAAATACTCATTTTTAAACTTAATTCTTAAATATTCTTAAAGAACTTGATTCTTCCCATGCCAGAACAAGAAATAGAACACTTGACTGCTGCTATGTAATTAATATTACAGAACCACATTATCACCTGAAAATTGATGTACTCATTTTTTAAGAATCAAATTCTCTGGGAAACAAACAAACAAACAAACAGAAAGTTTTGAGAGGCGATCTTTCTGAGATCAACAAGCATCCAATGAAAGTTGGGAAGAATCAAATTTAGACTCAATATAACTAGATGGGGGAACAATTTTGTAATAATTAGGTTAGGTTTAAATTGAAATGCATTACTCCCAAACCTGGGGGTTCTTTTAATCCATGTAAGTTTGCAAAGTCTCCATTATTGTGAAATAGAGTGAGCATTCTAGTTCACCCAAGGTGCTCTTCTAGACTAAGACTATTAAAAGTTTTTCACCTCGCAATGCCTCTGCATCTGAAAAATGTTACTGTGCAAATAGGTATCCAAATCAAACATTTATTTCTTTATTTTTGCTTAGACAATTGGGGGTAAGTGATTTGCCCAGGGTCACACAGCTAGGAAGTATTAAGTGTCTGAGGCTAGATTTAAACTCAAGTCATCCTGACATCAGATTGGTGCTTTACCCATTGTGTCATCTAGCTTCCTCCAAACATTTACTTATAATATATCATAATTTTTCAGCCCCCACATTTACTTATATGAATACATTATGTTCTCCAGTTTTAGAAGCTTTACTTCAATTTTCTCATAGCACACATTCCATTTCTTGTCTTTGTGCCTTTAAAATGGCTCTCCCGCCTACTTCTTTCCACTTCCAATCCCACTGCTAGAATATTTCCCTTCCTCATCTATATCAATTGAATCCCTAGTTAACTTCAAGAATCATATTCTATGTGAGTTTTTTTTTCTTTTTCTGGGTCTGTTTGTCAGCTACAATTCACTTTCCATTTAGGTCACCATATATCTATTTTCTAAGTGGGAAAACCAACAAACAAAAATCTCCTCAAATACCATTATCACCACCACAAAATACTTTACAATCTGGTCCCTTCTAATGTTCCTGTCTCCCAGTTTCATCCCTTCCAAATATTCTACAACCCAGCCATACAAAGCTACTTACTTTTCCTCCCACAGAATCATCCATCTCCCATCTCCTTGACTTTGTATCAGATGATCACATCTCTAAGATACTTTCTGTAGAGGGCCTAAACTCTGGAGAAGTATACTTGAAACAAGGGTACTTACAATAAGGTGTTAACTCAGTGGAATTGAGGATATAATGGTTCTCTAGTTCACATATATCTAGTTTGATATAATGATATAATCACTCTAGTTGGCATATACTCAGTATGCTGTAATGATGTAATTGTAATAGGGTACTTGAGGGCTGAGAGAACTGGGGACACAGTCAGTCAGACTGGGACAGACTGTGAAGGAGACAGACTGTGGCAGAAACAGTCTATGACAGATACAGACTGTGAAGGACACAGACTGAATCAGAGTGAATAGACTGTGACGGAGACAAGAAAAACTTTAGATTCTATTCCTGACGATCCTTGTGGTGACTATCCTGCTGAAACCAAGGCCCATCTGGAAAACCTCAAGAAAGCTAGCCCGGACATTACAACTTTCCCAACAAATCTCTGTCTCCTACAATTCATGGATACTTTTCAAATGCAACTCAATTACCACTTTCTGTAGAAAGTAATCCCTGATCCCCCCAGTTGTTAATCACTTCTTCTCCAACATTAAATAGCATCTGTTTTGTATCTTGCATTTACATGTTATTCCCTCATTACAAAACTTGGTCTTTGAGGGCAGAGATTACTTTTTTCATTTGTTAAACATTTTAATTTTTTAACATAATTATTTTTTTAAATATTCCATTTCCTGGCAGTGTCATAAAATGTTAATTGACTATTGTTTTGTACAAACCTTTGCCTTTACATGTTATAATTTTAGAAGAAAAGTTTCTCAAAGTCAGAGTCTATTTTGCTTTTACCTTGTATGCCATCCCAATTCTTTGGCTTAGCACTTGGCACATGAGAGGCACAACAGATGACTGAATGATATTGTTTCAAGATACTTGGGCTGGAATAGAGTCCTTCCAATTACCAAATTCTGTCATTTCCTTTTCTATGGAAATTCCTTTTCTGTCAGAGGAGCCTGAAAACATAATGGAAAAACTTTCCAGACATTTTATAAGATCGTTTAACCAGCTTCTGAACCATCTATACTGTTGTGCCAATCAATCTGAAAGGCGATAAGCTACGTTTTAAAGAGATAAAGTGCTCCATTTTGTATTATTTTACTTGTGCCCCTGATTTTTATCAAAACACTATTTCCTATTCATTTTCAAACTCATTTTACTTCCTTTTCTACCAGAGTCTTTATTCCTTGGTCTTAACTTGCTTCCTAAGTCTATTTCAAACCTTACTTCTTCCAGAAAGCTTTTGGAGATTCACAAAGTATTCAGAGTCCTCTTCCTCTACCATTATTCTTCGTTAAAATATTTTCCCTGGATTATTGAGCAGTTTCTTTTTTCTTTCTCTTTTCCAACTTTACTTTAGAGAGAAGCCATGAGGGAGAAGTAAAAGAAAGAGGGAAAAAGGAGAAAGAAAAGGAACATGAGATGGAGTGAAAGATGGAAGGAAAAGAAAGAAAAATAAAGAGAAGTAAAGAAATGGAAAGTGTGGGGAGGGAAGAAGGAAAAGAAAGAAAAATGTAATTAGTATCATATAAGCATAGAGAAACAAAAAAAAAAAAAAAACTAGTCTTTATGGGGAATGGCTGAATAAATTGTTGCCTATGAATATAATGGAATACTTTTGTGCTATAAGAAGTTGTATAAACTGAAGCATATAGCAGTGAATAGAACTTAGAAGCTTTATCAATTCCACTCACTTGTTAGAGCCATGCTTCCTTGTATTGCTAATGGTTATTAACCAATGATTTTTTTTTTTTTTTTGTGGAAGAAGAAGGAATTTATGACCAAAGAAGAACTAGAGATCACTATTGACCACAAAATAGAAAATTTTGATTATATCAAATTGAAAAGTTTTTGTACAAAAAAAACTAATGCAGACAAGATTAGAAGGGAAACAATAAACTGGGAAAACATTTTTTACAGTCAAAGATTCTGATAAAAGCCTCATTTCCAAAATATATAGAGAATTGACTGTAATTTATAAGAAATCAAGACATTCTCCAATTGATAAATGGTCAAAGGATATGAACAGACAATTTTCAGACGAAGAAATTAAAACTATTTCTAGCCATATGAAAATATGCTCCAAATCATTATTAATCAGAAAAATGCCAATTAAGACAATTCTGAGATACCACTACACACCTGTCAGATTGGCTAGAATGGCAGGGAAAGATAATGCAAAATGTTGGAGGGGATGTGGGAAAACAGGGACACTGATACATTGTTGGTGGAATTGTGAACACATCCAGCCATTCTGGAGAGCAATTTGAAACTATGCTCAAAAAGTTATCAAATTGTGCATATCTTTTGATCCAGCAGTGTTTCTATTGAGCTTATACCCCAAAGAGATACTAAAGAAGGGTAAGGGACCTGTATGTGCCAAAATGTTTGTGGCAACCCTGTTTGTAGTGGCTAGAAGCTGGAAAATGAATGGATGTCCATCGATTGGAGAATGGTTGAGTAAATTGTGGTATATGAACGTTATGGAATATTATTGTTCTGTAATAAATGACCAGCAGGATGAATACAGAGAGGACTGGCAAGACTTACATGAACTGATGCTAAGTGAAATGAGCAGAACCAGGGGATCATTATATATCTCAATGATATGGTATGAGGATATATTCTGATGGAAGTGGATTTCTTCAACAAAGAGATCTAATTCAGTTTCAATTGATCAAGGATGAACAGAAGCAGCTACACCCAAAGAAAGAACACTGGGAAATGAATATAAACTGCTTGCATTTTTGTTTTTCTTCCTGGATTATTTATATCTTCTGAATCAAATTCTCCCTGTGCAACAAGAGAACCGTTCAGTTCTGCACACATATATTGTATCTAGGATATACTGTAACCTATTTAACATGTATAGGACTGCTTGCCATTTGGGGGAGGCGGTGGAGAGAGAGGGGGGAAAAATCAGAACAGAAGTGAGTGCAAGGGATAATGTTGTAAAAAATTATTCTGGCATGGGATCTGTCAACAAAATGTTATTTTAAAAAAAAATAAAAAATATATATAAGTTTTTGTTCCTGCTATCAAGACCAGCCAAATTTCAATAAGTTCGGAGATTTCTCAATAGTATATTCACCACAGGAATTCTGAAAGATTCTTTTCTCTTCAATTAAATAGAGTCACATTTTAAATGAAATTGGGTTGGGAACCCTTTGGGAAAACTGTCATAAAATAAATCTCAAATCCTTTGATAATTCTTGCATCATTAGTTACAATGAGTTCCATTAGTCGGGGGAACATTAAATATACAAACATGCAAGCAAAAAATCAAAGAAAATAACATCTTGTCTATAGCTTCTCAGCCAGAAGTGATTTTGATTTTTAAGGACTAAGTTTACACACACACACGCACACACACACAAACTTTGAGGGAATTTTTTTTTTGATTTGGAATCAGAATTATTATCAAATATTTACTTTTCTTCTTTTTACCATTGCAAGTTAGCATTAGTTATTTCATCTATCAGGGGTCTAAATTGCATCATCTCCAGAAGATTTTCTATTTCTCTAATATGACTCAAAGTTCTCTATTTCTGTTGTTCCTTGACCTGGATGCAATTGATAGCTGACTTACTGAGAGTTCACTTACTGTTTACAAATAATTATATTATTATATCATTTGAATTTTAAAATGAACTTGGGAGTTAATTGTGATTGCATATACTCTCACACAAACTAGAGAAAAGCTTACTATATCAGAGAGCAATTAGGTCATTTTTTTTTAAAAAAAGTAATTTGTTAGTGTTTTGTAATTGTGTTTATATGGTGCCTGGATATTCCTTGGCAGGTAGACAGCCAAGTATTTTATATCATCTGCAGTGATTTCTAAGTGTGAGTTCTCTCTTTTTCTTACTGATAGGTTTTGTAGATATTTAGAAATGCTAATGATTTATGTGAGATTCAAACATTTGGCCCACTACTCCTTCCATTATTCTCCACTATAAAACCTCTTTCTTTAATCCTTTTTTTTTTAATAAAATATTTTACCCCACCTTCCTTCACCTTTTCCCCTTCTTCTAAAACATCTCTCGTTCTCATTGATATAAGAATATATATATATATATATATGTGTGTGTGTGTGTGTGTGTGTGTGTGTGTGTGTGTGTGTGTATAATTTTTATTTATTTATTTGCTGAGGCAATTGGGTTTAAGTGACTTGCTCAGGATCATACAGCTGGAAAGTATTAAGTGTCTAAGGCCAGATTTTAACTCAGGGCCTCCTGACTTCAGGGATGATGCTAAATCAACTAACTACTCCCTCACTGCTTAATTTTTTAATCATTCCATCATAATCAACTTTGTGTTCTACTCTTTCCAACTGGTGCAATAATGGTGTAATGTTCTTAGGCACTATAACTATTATCTCCCCATATAAGAATGTCAACAGTTAACCATATTGATTCTCTTGTGGATTCTCTTTCTTTGTTACCTCCTTTTGAATAATGTTTGAATGTGATTTTTTTTATTTAGCTCTGCCCTTTCCATCAGGAATACTCAAAAGTTTTCTATTTCATTAAATGCTTATTTCCCCCTAAATTTTTATTAGGATATTGTTGGGTGTAATTTTAGCTCCTTTGCCTTCAAGAATATCATATTTCAAGTTCTCCACTCCTTGAACATGGAAAGCACTAAATCTTATGTATTTCTGACTGTGGCTGTATGATATTGAAATTGTCTTTTTCTGACTGCTTCAATATTTTCCTCTTGACCCAAAAGTACTGGAATTTAGATATAATATTCCTGGATGTTTTCATTTTGAGATCTCTTTCTTTTCTTTTTTTCTTTTTTTGGCTGAGCCAATTGGGTTTAAGTGACTTGCCCACAGTCCCACATCCAGGAAGTGGTAAGTATCTGAGAACAGATTTGAACTCACTCCTCCTAACTTCTGGGTTGCTGTCGGTATCTCTTTCAAGTGGTGATCAGGGGATTTTTTTCAATTTCTATTTTGCCCTCTGGTTCTAGGATATTGAGCTTTCCTTGCTAATTTCTTAAAATATGATGTCTTGGATTTTTTTTTTTTTTGATGATGGCATTCAGGTAGTTTAACAATTATTGAATTATCTCCCCTAATCTATTTTCCAGTTCACTTTTTTTTCCAATTTAATATTTCTCTCTCTTTTTTTTGTATTTTTCCATTCTTTTGACTTTGTTTTATTATTTATATATGTCCCATGTAATTATTAGCTTCTGGTTATCAAATTCTAATTTTTAAGGAATTCTTGTTTTGTACTTTTCCTTGGCCAATTTTATTCTTTAAATACTCCTTTTCTTCAGTGAATTTTAGTGCCTTTTTAATAATATGGATAATTCTACTTTTAAAGATAATGTTTTCTTCAGTTTTTTTCATGCTTCTTTTACCAAATTTCTGGTTCTTTTTTATAATTTTCTTTCATAACTTTCATTTCTTTCCCAATTTTCATCTCTATCTTATATGGTTTTAGTTATATACTGATATTTTATTGCTCTTGTTATCAATGACTAGCATTTATATTGCATTTTAAGATTTATAAATCACCTTAAAATTATATCACATTTAATCGTTTTAAGAACCATGGAAGGTAAAAGCTATTACTATCCCTGTTTTATAGACTAGGAAACTGAGGGTAACAGTTGCTAAGTAATATGCTTAGGTTTACACATTTGAAACCAGATTTAAATTCAGTACTTCCCAACTCAAGACCCAACACTAAGGAATTAGGAATGTTTATTATAGGAAAAGACTTAGGGGGACATGCTAATGTTTTTACCAGTTTGAAGGGCAGTCATATGAGAAATTTGGCTTAATGGGACAGAACATCAATAATGGGAATAAGTCACAGTATAATTTTTCTTAATCTAAGGAAAACTTAGAGAATGATCAATGTGAGCTCTCATCCACTGAGATTTTCTTTCAATTTTTTTTTTCCTTCTATTAATGGAGATCATAGATCATTGATAAATGCCCATCCTATGTGCCACATGTTTATATCCTTGTCAAAGTTCATGTGGTTCACTTAATGTCCCAGAGACATTCCTTGATATTTCTCCAAATCATAAGTACTTTATCTTTCCATGTGTCATCTCTCAGTCTTATCACAAGACTATCCCATCTTCTTTTCCTGTCATTAAATTCCTTGATTGTTTTCTTTACTCATGCTTTGCTTTTGAGTTTGTCATAGGTGATATGTGGCCTGACCATGCCCACCATACTCACCTATTATACTTATACACCCACTATTGATTTCTGTGAAATGCTTATTTGGAAGCAGGCATTCTCAGGATTATGAAGCAATCCTTTTCTACTTCTGAAATGATCACTATCAAATAATGGGGAAAGGAGTGGAGATTCCAAGAACCACAACACTTTTCAGATCATCAAAAGGAAAACATTGCTTTAAAATTCCACAAAGAGAATGAAGTTCTTTGAAAGGCATATCTGTTTTTTTTTTTTAAACAGAATGTTGAACTAATTTGATCCTACAGAGCCTACATAATTCAAAGCTTCCAATCATCCCATTCCAAATGTCAGAAAAACAAGTTTACATTCATGCCTTAGTTACTCTCTTTGGGATATTGAATAAGTCACTCAGTCAAATCCCTCATTTGATGCTTATGACCTTTATAACTTTGAGTAAGTGATATAATTGATGTTGATTGATTGATGTTACCTGTGTCTCACTTTTGCCCTCTGTAAAATGGGGAACTTGGACTAGAACTGAGATTCCTTCCAGTTCATAAAAAGTACCTTTGACCTCTCTGAATATGGCACAGAAAATGTGCTATGTTCTAGCTGACTTTAAGATATTAACATTAAAAATAACATCTAACCTCATTGGATCATTTGTTAGGATTAAATGAAATTGTTTATGAAGCACTGTGAAACCTTAGGATGCACTGTAAATTTCTCATTTTATTTTATTTATTTATTTTTTAATTAGAGAGCCCAAGTGTTTTTGGATGAGTCAAAAAATTATTTAAAGAGCCAAATGGTGGGAATGGAAAGTTTAGCAAGGGACCCAGTTCATATTTTAAATAACAACCTATACAGCAAAGCATAGTGAGAAAGCACTAGCCTGACAGCAAGTCTGGACTCTCATCACAGTTCTATCAGACACTAGTTGAGTACAATCCAAGCATCTGAGCCTTAATCTGTAAAATGAGAGTGTTGAAGAAGAAGCTACATAATTTCCTTTTATTGCCCTCCAACATTCTACAACTCACTTTTATTTGATATAATCTCTATATTATTTACTTGATGGTAAGAATAATAACAACTAAAATTCATGTGGCACTTTGAGAAACACTATTAATATCATTTGTATTCTCATAACAACTTTGAAGGGGGAAAGAGAGAGACAGAGGAAGAGAGACAAGATAGACAGACACAAAGATAGAGGTAGAGGCACAGAGAGAGATACAAAGAGATCGAAACAGAGATACATAGAGAGACACACAAAAGATAGAGACAGAAAGACAGAAATAGAGATACACACACACACACACACACACACACACACACAAATGACACTTCAGGCCCACGAGATTGTCAGTAGACAAAGAAAATTCTTTGGAGGAAAGGAGATTATAATTCACTTGTCTATTAATAAAATAATCAGTTGTATTTCCTTCCTTTGAAAAAAAATATTCTTCAATAATATGAGCTTGATTTTTATTTTCAATCATGGAATAAAAGTCTCTGAATATGTGAAATTGCAAATTGATCAGTCAACAAGCATGGGCTTGGTGAATTTTTAGAATTGACTTAATCCAACTCCCTCATTTTACAGATGAAGAAACTGACATAGCTAGCTGGTATACTGTGTGGAACACTGGGCCTAAGATAAGGAAGAATTGAGCACAAATCTGACCTCAGATTCTTGTTAGCTGTGTGAGACTGCACAAGTCTCTTAAGATCTTATTGCCTTAATTTTCTCAGCTATAAGTGATAACAATAGAACCTATCTTTCAGTTCCTTGTGAAGATCAAAGATATTTGTAAAGCATTTAGCAGTATCTAGCAATTAGTAGGGACTCAATAAATCCTTCCTTTCCTCCCTTCCTTTCCTCTTCATTTACTTCTTTCTTTTTTCTCTTTCCTTCCCTTCTTCCTCCCTTCCTTTCTTCAATGCCTTATTCCTTCATTTCTTTATTTCTCCCTTCCTTTTTTCTTTCTTTCCTTATTTTCCTCCCTTACTGACTAATGGCTTGAACAAAGGCATTCAGGTAGTGACAGTGACACCAGCCAGAATTTGAAGTATTTAACTCTACATCTCTTTCTTTGGTATCAAAATAGCATCTGATCTCTTATCTATAATTATTTAAAAGTAATTTTTTCCCAGTAAATATAAAAATAATTCAGGTTGAGATAGGATTCAAGGGGGCATCACTGGAAAACAATTTTTTTATACAGAATGTTCCATATAAATGGAGGTCAGAGATGACCTTAATTGTGGCAAAAAGAGTCTGCTTCAACTTTCACCTCTTTTCTACCAGGACTCTATCCAATCTCATTGAAGGAGTTCAAATTAATACTATAGATAATAGGTTAGTTCCTATGCTTTTGACCAGGCTTATAATCACTGGGCAGCAGGATCAAGGTATTTAAACTGGATTGAAAATGATTCCCCACCATTTTTGGTGGTAAATCTAGAGGCAAAATTGATGGCATGGATGCCTACTAATTGATACACCTGAGGTTTGTGTGATATCAGCCAGCATACTTAATGATTTCCTGCTGATAATTCATGGTGGGATCATTAATAGCAATGGACTTCAAACTGGTAAATGCTGACAGCTTCAAATATCCTGTGACAGGGATTCTATCCCAGAACCCATTTCTCCTTCTTGAGCATGCAGAGCATGAGAGAAATGAAGAAAGCAAATATCTGCTGGAGTTGGTTTCCTGGGGTTTGTATGTTGACTGATAACTCCATTCTTTTGAGTATATCACAGAATAATTTGTATTTTTCCATATAATACCTAAAATAATGAGTGATTATTTTATCTATTTATGAACCTATGTATCATCTAATCTATCTACACACACATATATTACTTTATATTTTCTATAAGAATAATAGTGCATTTACATAATGTTTAACCTTTCTAAAGAGCTTTGTAAATAGTATATATTTCAGTTCATACCCATGATAACCACAAGAGTTAAATGCTATAGGTAGTCTTCCCATTTTGGAGATAAGGACACTGAAAGTGAAGGTGACTACTTCAGAATCAAATACATAACTAAGTATCTGGATCCAAGTTTGACCTCAAATAATCCTGACTCTCACTATGCTTCTCAAAGCACTGGATGACCTATTATCTTTTACTGACAGAACCCATGCCAGGATAATTTTTTACAGCATTATTCCTTGCACTCACTTCTGTTCCGATTTTTCCCCTCCCTTCCTCTATCCCCTCCCCCAGATGGCAAGCAGTTCTTTACATGTTGAATAGGTTACAGTATATCCTAGATACAATATATGTGTGCAGAACTGAACAGTTTTCTTGTTTCACAGGGAGAGTTGGATTCAGAAGGTATAAATAACCTGAGAAGAAAAACAAAAATGCAAGCAGTTTATATTCATTTCCCAGTGTTTTTTCTTTGGGTGTAGCTGCTTCTGTCCATCCTTGATCAATTGAAACTGAATTAACTCTCTTTATCGAAGAGATCCACTTCCATCAGAATACAACCTTCATATAGTATTGTTGTTGAAGTATATAATGATCTCCTGGTTCTGCTCATTTCCCTTAACATCAGTTCATGTAAGTCTCACCAGTCCTCTCTGTATTCATCCTGCTGGTCATTCCTTACAGAACATAATATTCCATAACGTTCATATACCACAATTTACTCATATACCACCATTCTCCAATTGATGGGCATCCGTTTATTTTCCAGCTTCTAGCCACTACAAACAGGGTTGCCATAAACATTTTGGCACATACAGGTCCCTTTCTTTAGTATCTCTTTGGGGTATAAACCCAGTAGAAATATTGCTGGATCAAAGGGTATGCACAATTTGATAACTTTTTGAGCAATTCCAAATTGCTCTCCAGAATGGCTGGATGTGTTCACAATTCCACCAACAATGTATCAGTGTCCCTCTTTTCCCACATCCCCTCCAACATTCTGCATTATCTTTCCCTGTCACTCTAGCCAATCTGACAGGTGTGTAGTGGTATCTCAGAGTTGTCTTAATTTGCATTTCTCTGATTCATAATGATTTGGAGCATATTTTCATATGTCTATAAATAGTTTCAATTTCTTCATCTGAGAATTGTCTGTTCATATCCTTTGACCATTTATCAATTGGAGAATGGTTTGATTTCTTATAAATTAGAGTCAATTCTCTATATATTTTGGAAATGAGGCCTTTATTAGAACCTTTGACTGTAAAAATGTTTTCCCAGTTTATTGTTTCCCTTCTAATCTTGTCTGCATTTGTTTTGTTTGTACAAAAACTTTTCAATTTGATATAATCAAAATTTTCTATTTTGTGGTCAATAGTGATCTCTAGTTCTTCTTTGGTCATAAATTCCTCCCTCTTCCAAAGGTCTGTGAGGTAAACTATCCTATGCTCTTCCAATTTATTTATAATCTCATTCTTTATGCCTAGGTCATGAACCCATTTTGACCTTATCTTGGTGTTCGGTGTTAAGTGTGGGTCACTGCACATTTCTGCCATACTAATTTCCAGTTTTCCCAGCAATTTTTGTCAAATAATACATTCTTATCCCCAAAACTGGGGTCTTTGGGTTTGTCAAACACTATATTATTAAAGTTATTGGCTGTTTTGTCCTTTGAACCTAACCTATTCCATTGATCAACTAGTCTACTTCTTAGCCAATACCAGATGGTTTTAGTAACTGCTGCTTTATAATATAATTTTAGATCTGGTACAGCTAGGCCACTTTCATTTGATTTTTTTTTCATTAATTCCCTTGAAATTCTTGACCTTTTGTTTTTCCTTATGAACTTTGTTGTTTTTTTTTTTTTTTCTAGGTCATCAAAAAAGTTTTTTGGGAGTCTGATTGGTATAGCGCTAAATAAATAGATTAGTTTAGGTAGTATTGTCATCTTTATTACATTTGCTCCCCCAATCCAAGAGCATTTAATATTTTTTTTCAGTTGGTTAGATCAGACTTAATTTGTGTGGAAAGTGTTTTGTAGTTTTGCTCATAAAGTTTCTGATTTTCCTTTGGCAGATAGATTCCTAAATATTTTATACAATCAGTAGTTACTTTAAATGGAATTTCTTTTTGTAACTCTAACTGTTGGGTTTTGTTAGTGATATATAAGAATGCTGATGACTTATGTGGGTTTATTTTATATCCTGCAACTTTGCTGAAGGTGTGGATTGTTTCTAATAACTTTTTAGTAGAGTCTCTGGGGTTCTCTAAGTATACCATCATATCATCAGCAAAGAGTCATAATTTGGTTTCTTCATTGCCTATTCTTATTCCTTTAATCTCTTTCTCAACTCTTATTGGATGGCTGGAATTTAAAACAAATGTTCATAGGAGCTGAAATTTAGAAAGTTTTTTTTTTAATTTTCATTTACTCAATCTTTTCTTTTTTTCATTTAAGCAACAATAAAAATGTGTGTTAGTATATTAGATTCACATTGTATAGTTTATTTCTTCACAATTTCAAAGGCCATTGTATTTTGAACTGAAAATAAATATAAAATTGTAAAAAGATGTATTTTACTTATCTCATTAAATATTTCTCAATTACATATAACCAAATAAGTTCTTTAAATTTTAAACTCCAAATTATCTCTTTCCTTCTGGCATCTCCTTATTTCTTGAGAAGGGAAGCAATATGATATCTATATGTGAAATCATTCAAAACACATTTCTGTACTACCCATGTTTCACAAGAAAACATGCAAAAATAAAAAGAAAGAAAGTGAAAAAATCTGCTTCTATCTGCATTCAGAGTTCATCAGTCCTCTCTCTGGAAGTGGATGGGATTTTTCACCATGTGTTATTTAGATTTGACTTTGAATCATCGTTTTGATCAGAGTAGCTAAATCACATCTTTATAATGTGGCCTAAAGTTTTAAACTATTTCTAGTTTTGTCCATTTCAGTTTCTATAAGTCTTTCCAAGTTTTTTTTTTTTTCTGAAAACATTCTGTTTGTGCTTTCTTGTAGTATGATTATATTTCAATATCATCATATAGCACAACTTGTATTGTCATTCCACAATGAATGGCTTTTCCCACACAAAAAAAGTTACTATAAACATTTTTCTGCACTTAGGTCATTTTCCTTTTTTCTTCTCTCATTTGGAGAATGGGATAGAGACTTAGTAGTGGTATGACTGGATGCAAGGGCATATATAAATTTATATTCATTTGGACACAGTTTCAAATTGTTCTCTAAAATTGGATCATATCACAATAGCATCAGCAATACATATGTCCCATTTTTCTACATCCCTTCCAGCATTCATCATTTTCTTTTTCTGTCATGTTAGCTAATCTGATGGATATGAGGTTGCATTTCAGAATTACTTTTATTTATATTTTTTTCTAATTAATAATAAGAGCATTGTGTATGATTATTAGTGATTTTAAAGATGCCTGTCCATATCTTTTGATCATTTATCAATTGAGAAATGGCTATTTTGATAAATTTGGCTCAGTTCCACATATACTTGAGAAATAAGATCTTTCTCAGAGAAACTTGCTACAAAAGTTCTTTCCAGTTTCTGTTTTTTTTTTTTTTATAAATTTGTTTATAATAATTTTGCATGTGCAAATATTTTTAATTTGCACTATTTCTTGCATGCTTATAAAAGCTCTTTCTTGTATGCTTATTTTAATGTGATATGATTTTCCACATTTGTCCTCTTCTTTTACCCTTCTCGCTAAATATACCTCTTATTCACTTGTCAAAATTTTAAAATATGCAATATAATCAACTCACTCTTGAAACATTTTTCTATATATCCTAATTTTTCTTAAAAAAGTAGTTTTCTTATTATTTACATATAACATTTTTCTTTGTTGAAAGGTAGTTTATATAGACAATATAAAACACTTAGAAGAGTATCTTGCAGATAAAACCCAGAAAATATGAGAATATAATCATAAAATACTTTTCATAAAGAAAGTCAGATCTAAACAAATGGGAAAAAAATATCAATTGCTCAGGTATAGGCTAAGGCATATAATAAAGACTATAATTCTACCAAAATTAATAAAATAAAAATTCTACCCAAATTAACTTAAGTACTATACCAATAAAACTACCAAAACTTATTTTGTAGCATTAGAAAAAAATCATTTAAATGGTCAAAATATAATGAACAGATTATGTTCAGATGAAGAAATTGAAACCATTTATAGTCACATGAAAAGGTGCTCTAAATAATCATTGATCAGAGAAATGCAAATGAAGACAATTCTGAGGTACCACTACACAAAATACAATGATAAATGTAGGAGGGGGTTGTGAATGGACCCAACCATTCTGGAGAGCATTTTGGAACTATGCCCAAAGGTAGTAGTTCTCAAACTTTTATTTTTAGTATTTTTATCCTATTAAAAATTTTTGAGGATCTCTCCAAAGCATTTTTGTTTATCTGGGTTATATTTATAGACATTTACCATATTGGAAATAAAAACTATTTTTGAATTTGTAGACCCTCTAAAAGGGTTTCAGAGATCCCCAGGATTCTCTAGACCACACTTTGAGAACCACTGCCCAAAGGGCTATCAAATTGTGTATCCTCTGATCCAGCAGTGTTTTTACTGGGCCTGTTTCCAAAAGAGATTTTAAAGGAGGTAAAGGGAACCACATGTGCAAAAGTGTTTGTGGCAGTCCTTTTTGTAATGGCAAGAAATTTGAAACTGAGTGGATGCCCATCAGTTGGAGAATGAGTGAATAAGTTATGGTGTATGAATATTATGGAATATTATTGTTCTATAAGAAATTATCAACAGGATGATTTTAGAGAGACCTGGAGAGACTTACATGAACTGATGCTAAATGAAATGAGCAGAACTAGGAGAGCATTGTACATGGCAACAACAATATTATATGATAATCATTTCTGATGGATGTGACTCTTTCCAACAATGAGATGATTGAGGCCTGTTTCAATGATCTTGTGATGAAGAGAGCCATCTGCATCTAAAGGGAGGACTGTGGGAACTAAGTGTGGAATACAACATAGTAGCTTCACTTTTTTAGTATTCCTTATTTGCATTTTGTTTTCTTTCTCATTTTTTCCTTTTTGATCTGATTTTTCTTGTGTAACATGATAATTGTGGGAATATACATACAAGAATTGCACATGTTAAACCTATATTTAATTACTTTCCATCTAGGGGAGTGGGTTGGGGGAAGGGAAGAAAAAACGGAACACAATGTTTTGCAAAGTTGAATTTTGAAAATTATTTATACATATGTTTTGAACATAAAACTCTTTAATCAAAAAAAAATAAAATTTCAAAAGATGAAGTTAAGGCAAACAAAATCAAATTAACCCATGAAAATATTAAAATAATCTATAAGAAAAAAATCATAAATATGAAAGGAATTAAAAATTCCTTTTTTATTCCTTTGATTAAAAAAAGGAAATAAGAAAGTGCGAAGCAAAATTGTCTAGCAGCTCCAGATCTCAAACTATATTATAAAGTAGTCATGATCAAAACAATCTGTACTGGCTAAAAAATAGAGTGTCAAATAAATGGAATAAAGCCATTAAACAAGACATAGTAGCAAATAATGATGGTAATATTGCATTTGGTAAACACAAAGATTCAACCTTTTTAGGAAAAGAACTCAATATTTGACAAAAAACTTTCAGACCAACATATTATACCATATATCAAGATAAGATCAAAATGGTAATGTGATTTAGACATAAGGATAATGATGTAATCAAATTAGAAGAGCAAGGAATAGTTCACTTATCAGAAGAGAAGAAGGGAAGAATCTATGACCAAAGAAAACAAATTTTCCTAAATTATAGAAAGAAAAATGGACTTCCGGTTAAGATGGCGGAGAGGAGGCTCACAGTTGCATAAGCTCCGCGCTTTCTCTCACTATCCACTTCATTACAAGCCTCTGAATCAATGCTTGACTGAAAAAAACCCACAAATAGTTACCAAGAGAAGCCATCCTTGAGATCCGCCAAGAAAGGTCTGTCTTTACTGGAGGCTGGGCGGTTTTAGATCGGAGCAGGCTGAGGGCAGCGGCAGTGAGAGCACGGGAGCAGAGCTGAGAGGGGGTGGGGAGTGATCGTAGCCGTCTCTGCGGGGAGAGCTTCGCTACAGGTTGGAACCTGCAGCAAGTCAACAGCCCAGCAGAGAAGCTAAAAACACCGGGGCTGAAGAACACAACCGCAAACAGCTGGAGTCTCTCAGGACCTGGCCGCCCCCCCCTTCCCCCCCCTCAGTGACTCAGCACGCTTTGGGATCTCAGAGCGCAGGCGCAGCACAGTCCTGCTAGTGCCTCACTGCTGCCCCCTGCAGTCTGTAGAGGAAGCTCGATAACACACCCAGCCCCCCCCCCCCAAAGAAAGACTCCAGTTTTTTTCTGTTTTTCTTTGGTAGTTTGTCTCTGATTAATAGACAGAATGAGCAAGAAGCTGAAGAGGACTTTAACCCTTGACAGCTTCTATACAGATAGAGAGCAGACTCTAAATCCTGAGGAGACTAAAAACAGGCAGTCCCCAGGTGATTCCCCAAAGGAGGAGATCGTCTGTTCCTCAGCACAGATGAACCTCATAGAAGTGATTAAAAAGGCTCTCACAAGGGAGCTAGAAGAAAAATGGGGAAAGCAGAGTGAGGCTTGGCAAAAGGAGAAGGAAGCTTGGGAAAAGGAGAGGAGGCTTGGCAAAAGAGCCTGGAGAAGTCAGTTAAAGAGAGAGTGGATAAAGAAGTAAAATCCTTGAAAAATAGGATTAGTGAACTGGAAACAGAAAACAGCTCTCTAAAAAACAAAATTGGTGAAATGGAAAAAAATTCCACAGAACAAAAGAACTCAATTGGACAATTAGAGAAAGATTTTAAAAAAGTGAGTGAAGAGAATACTTCACTGAAAATCAGAATTGAACAAGTGGAATTGAATGACTCGAGGAGACAAGAAGAATCAGTCAAGCAAATCCAAAAAAATCAAACAATGGAGAAAAATGTGAAATACCTTCTGGGGAAGACAACAGACCTGGAAAACAGATCCAGGAGAGACAATCTGAGAATCATTGGACTCCCAGAAAAACATGATGAAAAAAAGAGCCTGGACACTGTCTTCCAGGAAATTATCAAAGAGAACTGCCCAGAAGTCATAGAAACAGAGGAAAAAATAAACATTGAAAGGATTCATCGATCACCCACTGAAAGGGATCCTAAAATCAAAACACCAAGGAATATAGTGGCCAAATGCCAGAACCCTCAGATGAAAGAAAAAATATTGCAAGCGGCTAGAAAAACCCAATTCAAGTATCAAGGAGCCACAATAAGGATCACCCAGGATCTGGCAGCATCCACATTAAAAGATCGAAGGGCCTGGAATATGATATTCCGAAAGGCTAAGGAACTTGGTATGCAACCAAAAATAACTTACCCAGCGAGAATGAGCATCTTTTTCCAGGGAAGAAGATGGACATTCAACGAAGTAAGCGAATTTCATCTATTTCTGATGAAAAAACCAGAACTTAACAAAAAGTTTGATCTACAAATATAGAACTCAAGAGAAATCTAAAAAGGTAAAGATTAATCTTGGGAACTATATTTTGACTATATAGATGTATAAAGAATACATGTATACCTTGTTCTAGAAATTGATGTGGAAAGGACATTGTACCAGAAAAAGGGTAAAGTGGGGGTAGTACATCTCATGAAGAGGCATAGGAAACCTATTATATCTGAGAGAAAGAATGGAGGGGGATGAATATAGTGGGTATCTTACTGCCTTCAGAATTGGCTTTAAGTGAAAAATCTTAAGACATATTCAATCTATGGTGAAACTTCTCCCATCTCATTGAAAAGTGAGAAGGGAAAAGTGGAAAGGGAAGGAATAAGCTAAGCGGAAGGGAATACGGGAACTGGGAGGGAAAGGGGTAAGATAGGGGGAGGAACTCTAAGGCGGGGGGAGGGACACTAAAAAGGGAGGGCTGTGAGAAGCAAGGGGTGCTCACAAGCTTAATACTTGGAAGGGGGGGAAAGGGGAAAGAAGGGAGGAAAGCATAAACCGGGGTTAACAAGATGGCAAGTAATACAGAATTGGTCATTCTAACCATAAACGTGAACGGGGTAAACTCCCCCATAAAGAGGAAGCGGTTAGCAGAATGGATTAAAAGCCAGAATCCTACAATATGTTGTTTACAGGAAACACACCTGAAGCGGGGAGATACATGCAGGTTAAAGGTAAAAGGTTGGAGCAAAATCTACTATGCTTCAGGTGAAGTCAAAAAAGCAGGGGTAGCCATCCTGATCTCAGATCAAGCTAAAGCAAAAATTGACCTAATTAAAAGAGATAAGGAAGGACACTATATCTTGCTAAAGGGTAGCATGGATAATGAAGCACTATCTATATTAAACATATATGCACCAAGTGGGGTAGCATCTAAATTCTTAAAAGAGAAACTAAGAGAGCTGCAAGAAGAAATAGACAGTAAAACTATAATAGTGGGAGATCTTAACCTTGCACTCTCAGAATTAGATAAATCAAACCACAAAATAAATAAGAAAGAAGTCAAAGAGGTAAATAGAATACTAGAAAAGTTAGATATGATAGATCTCTGGAGAAAATGTAATGGAGACAGAAAGGAATACACTTTCTTTTCAGCAGTTCATGGAACCTATACAAAAATTGACCATATATTAGGACATAAAAACCTCAAACTCAAATGTAGTAAGGCAGAAATAGTAAATGCATCCTTTTCAGACCACGATGCAATGAAAATTACATTCAACAAAAAAGCAGGGGGAAGTAGACCAAAAAATAATTGGAAACTAAATAATCTCATACTAAAGAATGATTGGGTGAAACAGCAAATCATAGACATAATTAATAACTTCACC
This sequence comes from Antechinus flavipes, assembly GCF_016432865.1. Classification (NCBI taxonomy): domain Eukaryota; kingdom Metazoa; phylum Chordata; class Mammalia; order Dasyuromorphia; family Dasyuridae; genus Antechinus; species Antechinus flavipes. Next base: position 668,265,458 of record NC_067399.1, read on the forward strand.
CAAGAAAACGATAATAATGAGACATCATACCAAAATGTATGGGATGCAGCCAAAGCGGTAATAAGGGGAAATTTCATATCTCTAGAGGCCTATTTGTATAAAATAGAGAAAGAGAAGGTCAATGAATTGGGTTTGCAATTAAAAATGCTAGAAAAGGAACAAATTAAAAACCCCCAGTCAAACACTAAACTTGAAATTCTAAAAGTAAAAGGTGAGATCAATAAAATTGAAAGTAAAAAAACTATTGAATTGATTAATAAAACTAAGAGTTGGTTCTATGAAAAAACCAACAAAATAGACAAACCCTTAGTAAATCTGATTAAAAAAAGGAAAGAGGAAAATCAAATTGTTAGTCTTAAAAATGAAAAGGGAGAACTCACCACTAACGAAGAGGAAATTAGAGCAATAATTAGGAGTTACTTTGCCCAACTTTATGCCAATAAATTCGACAACTTAAATGAAATAGAAAAATACCTCCAAAAATACAGCTTGCCCAAACTAACAGAGGAAGAAGTAAATATCCTAAACAGTCCCATCTCAGAAAAAGAAATAGAACAAACTATCAATCAACTCCCTAAGAAAAAATCCCCAGGACCAGATGGATTTACATGTGAATTCTACCAAACATTTAAAGAACAATTAACTCCAATGTTATATAAACTATTTGAAAAAATAGGGATTGAAGGAGTCCTACCAAACTCCTTTTATGACACAGATATGGTACTGATACCTAAACCAGGTAGGCTGAAAACAGAGAAAGAAAATTATAGACCAATCTCCCTAATGAATATTGATGCTAAAATCTTAAATAAAATATTAGCAAAAAGATTACAGAAAATTGTCACCAGGATAATACACTATGACCAAGTAGGATTTATACCAGGAATGCAGGGCTGGTTCAATATTAGGAAAACTATTAGCATAATTGACTATATCAATAACCAAACAAACAAAAACCACATGATCATCTCAATAGATGCAGAAAAAGCATTTGATAAAATCCAACATCCATTCCTAATAAAAACACTTGAGAGCATAGGAATAAATGGACTTGTCCTTAAAATAGTCAGGAGCATATATTTAAAACCATCAGTAAGCATCATATGCAATGGGGAAAAACTGGAACCTTTCCCAGTAAGATCTGGAGTGAAGCAAGGTTGCCCACTATCACCATTATTATTTAATATCGTATTAGAAACACTAGCCTCGGCAATAAGAGTCGAGAAAGATATAAAAGGAATTAGAGTAGGCAATGAGGAAACCAAACTATCACTCTTTGCAGATGATATGATGGTATACCTAGAGAACCCCAGAGACTCTACCCAAAAGCTATTGGAAATAATTCATAATTTTAGCAAAGTAGCTGGCTACAAAATAAATCCCCATAAATCCTCAGCATTTTTATACATCACCAACAAAACCCAATAGCAAGAGATACAAAGAGAAATTCCATTCAGAATAACTGTTGATACCATAAAATATTTGGGAATCTATCTACCAAAGGAAAGTCAGGAATTATATGAGCAAAATTATAAAAAAGTCTCCACACAAATAAAGTCAGACTTAAATAATTGGAAAAATATTAAGTGCTCTTGGATTGGCCGAGCGAACATAATAAAGATGACAATACTCCCTAAACTAATCTATTTATTTAGTGCTATACCAATCAGACTTCCAAGAAAATATTTTATTGATCTAGAAAAAATAACAACAAAATTCATATGGAACAATAAAAAGTCGAGAATCTCAAGGGAATTAATGAAAAAAAAATCAAATGAAGGTGGCCTAGCTGTACCTGATCTAAAATTATATTATAAAGCAGCAGTCACCAAAACCATTTGGTATTGGCTAAGAAATAGATTAGTGGATCAGTGGAAAAGGCTAGGCTCACAAGACAGAATAGTCAATTATAGCAATCTAGTGTTTGACAAACCCAAAGCCCCTAACTTCTGGGAAAAGAATTCATTATTTGATAAAAACTGCTGGGATAATTGGAAATTAGTATGGCAGAAATTAGGCATGGACCCACACTTAACACCATATACCAAGATAAGATCAAAATGGGTCTATGACCTAGGCATAAAGAACGAGATTATAAATAAATTAGAGGAACATAGAATAGTTTATCTCTCAGACTTGTGGAGGAGAAAGAAATTTGTGACCAAAGATGAACTAGAGACCATTACTGATCACAGAATAGAAAATTTCGATTACATCAAATTAAAAAGCCTTTGTACAAATAAAACTAATGCAAACAAGATTAGAAGGGAAGCAACAAACTGGGAAAACATTTTCACAGTTAAAGGTTCTGATAAAGGCCTCATTTCCAAAATATATAGAGAACTGACTCAAATTTATAAGAAATCAAGCCATTCTCCAATTGATAAATGGTCAAAGGATATGAACAGACAATTTTCAGAGGATGAGATTGAAACTATTACCACTCATATGAAAGAGTGTTCCAAATCATTATTGATCAGAGAAATGCAAATTAAGACAACTCTGAGATACCACTACACACCTGTCAGATTGGCTAAGATGACAGGAAAAAATAATGATGAATGTTGGAGGGGATGCAGGAAAACTGGGACACTAATGCATTGTTGGTGGAGTTGTGAACGAATCCAACCATTCTGGAGAGCAATATGGAATTATGCCCAAAAAATTATCAAAATGTGCATATCCTTTGATCCAGCAGTGTTTCTATTGGGCTTATATCCCAAAGAAATACTAAAGAAGGGAAAGGGACCTGTATGTGCCAAAATGTTTGTAGCAGCCCTGTTTGTAGTGGCTAGAAACTGGAAAATGAATGGATGCCCATCAATTGGAGAATGGCTGGGTAAATTGTGGTATATGAATGTTATGGAATATTATTGTTCTGTAAGAAATGACCAGCAGGATGAATACAGAGAGGCTTGGAGAGACCTACATGAACTGATGCTAAGTGAAATGAGCAGAACCAGGAGATCATTATACACTTCGACAACGATATTGTATGAGGACATATTTTGATGGAAGTGGATTTCTTTGACAAAGAGACCTGAGTTTCAATTGATAAATGACGGACAAAAGCAGCTACACCCAAAGAAAGAACACTGGGAAACGAATGTGAACTATCTGCATTTTGTTTTTCTTCCCGGATTATTTATACCTTCTGAATCCAATTCTCCCTACGCAACAAGAGAACTGTTCGGTTCTGCAAACATATATTGTATCTAGGATATACTGCAACATATCCAACATATAAAGGACTGCTTGCCATCTAGGGAAGGGGGTGGAGGGAGGGAGGGGAAAAAAAAATCGGAACAGAAATGAGTGTCAATATAATGTAATTATTAAATAAAAAATTTAAAAAAAAAAAGAAAAATTGATAATTTTGATTACATTAATTAAAAAAAGTTTTTGCATGAATGGATATAATACAGCCATATTTAGAAGGGAAACTGAAAGCTGGGAAACAATTTATACAACCATTATTTCTTATAAAGGCATGATTTCTCAAATATGTAGAGAACTCAGATTTCTAAGAATAAAAGCCATTGGCTAATTGATAATTTATCAAAGGATGTGAAAGTGCAGTTTTCAAAAGAAATTAAAGTTATTTATAATCATAAGGAAAAAAAATGTTCTAAGTCACTATTGATTAGAGAAATACAAATTAAAACAATAAAAAATAATATACATTATATACATACACACATATATTTATATGGATATGCATATATGCATATCACCTCTTTTTGTAGTGTCAAAGAATTGGAAATTTAGGGGATATCCATTCTTTGGGGAAATGGCTGAAGTAGTTGTGGTATATATAATTTTCTTTTTACATTTAATATCATTTTTTCTAATTACATGTAAAGATAATTTTCAACTTTCAGTTTTCTAAGATTTTGAGTTCCAATTTTTTTTTCCCTCTTCCTTTCTTTCTTAACCTCTCAAGACAGTAAACAATATGATATAACTTATGCCTGTACAATCATATTAGTCGATTTGTGAAAGAATCAGAACAGAGGGATTAAAAAAACAGGGGAAAAAAAAAGAAACACACCAACAAAAAACAACAAGTGAGAATAGTATGCTATAATCCACATTCAGAATCCATAGTTCTTTCTCTGGCTATGGATAGCACTTTTCATCATGAATCTTTTGGATCTGTCTTGTATCATCATATTGCTAAGAGAACTAATACTATCATAGTTGATCTTCCCATAATCTTGCTATTACTGTATACGATGTTGTTTTGGTTTTGCTCACTTCACAATTAGCTTCAGTTCATGTTAGTCTTTCTAGGCCTTTCTGGAATCAGTGAGCTCATCATTTCTAATAGTATAATAGTATTCCATTAGATTCATTTACCAGAGATTGTTCAGCTATTCCCCATTTGATGGCCATTCCCTCAAAAATGACCCGATGTAAATATTTTTAGACATGTGAGTCCTTTCTCCCTTTTTATGATCTCTTTGGAACACAGACCTAGTAGTTGTATAAATGAATGAAAGGGTGTATATATGCACAGTCTGATTGCTCTTTGGGCATATTTTCAAATTGCTCTATAAAGTGGCTTGATCAATTCACAACTCCACCAACAATGCATCAGTGTCCCAGTTTTGCTCACATCTCCTCCTCCATTTATGCTTTTCCTTTTCTGTCACATTAGCCAATATGATACTATCCAATCTGAGATGGTATCTTAGAGTTGTTTTCATTTACATTTCTCCAGTCAAAGGTGATTTAGAGCACTTCTTATAATTATAAGTAGCTTAGATTTCTAAAAGTTGACTGTTCATAACTTTTGACCACTTATCAGTTGGTGAATCAATTACATTCTTATAAAGTTGACTCTATTTTCTTTATATTTTAGAAGTGAGGTTCTTATCAGCAACACAAGACTGCAAAATTATTTACTAGCTTTCTGCTTTCCTTATATTCTTGTTTCATGACTTTTGTTTGTACAAAACGTATTTAATGAAATCAAAATTATTCATTTTGCATTTTACAGAGTTCTCTATCTTTTGTTTTTCATGAACTCTTTCCTACCACATTTGTTTGACAGATAAACTATTCCTTGCATTCCTAATTTTTTTTTGTTTTGTTTTTTTGTGGTATCACCTCTTATGTCTAAATCATGTACTCATTTTGATAGAATTGTGATGGAATATTATTGTGTGTGGAATAGTTGAGCAGGATGATTTCAGGATTTAAAAAAAATTGGAAAGGCTTACATGAACTGATGCAAAATGAAGTGAGCTGAACCAAGGGAACATCGTATCTACGTCAAATTGCTTACTGTGTTAGGGAAAAAGTAAATGAGGGAACGAGAGGGAAAATTTAAAACTAAACATTAAAAAAAAAAATTAGAATTGTCTTTACATGTAACTTGGAAAAATAAAGTTTAACCTTTATTCCTTTATGATTTCTCTTTAATGTTTACTTTTTTAAGATTCCCCCTTGAGTCTTATATGTGATAGTTAAAATTTCTATTCAGCTCTGATCTTTTCATCAGGTATGCTTGAGATTTCCTCTGTCATTCATTATTCACTTTCCCCCTGAAGGATTATACACTGTTTTGCAGCATAGATTATTCTTAGTTGTTGTACCAGTTCTTTTACTTTTCAGAATATAATGTTCTAAGCCCTTTGTTCCTCCAACATGGTAGCTGCCAAATCTCACGTGGTTTTAATGTTACTCCAAATATTTGAATTGTTTCTTTTTGGGTGCTTTAAATATATTTTTTGACCTGGTAGCTCTGGAATTTAGCTATAATATTCCTTACTTTTCATTTTGGGATCTGGTAGTAAGTGAATTATTTCTATTTGTTAGTTAATATTAAATATTAATTATTTTTATTCTACCCACTGCTTCTAAAATTTTGAAATAATTTCCCTTGATAATTTCATGATATATAATATTTGGGCTCTTTTAAAAATATGACTTTTAGGTAACCCATTCTTAAATTTTCTTTGCTGGTCTATTTTTCCAGGTCAATTATTATTTTTTTTTTGATAAGGTATTTTACATTTTCTTCTATTTTTTCTTTCTTTTGACTTTGTTTTATTGTTTATCAATAACTTATGGAATAATTAGCTCCTAGTTGCTCAATTCTATCTCTTTAATATACTTTTTTTATTATCAAAACATATTCATGGATAATTTGCATAGACTTGCATTTCAGATTTTCTCCTACTTTCCCCCTTCCCCTCCCTTAGGTGGCAAGCAATTCAATATAAGCTAACCATATTAAAATATATTTTAAATCCAACATGTACAAACATATTTATACAATTCTCTTGCTACACAAGAAAAATCAGATCAAAAAAAAAGAAAGTAAATGAGTAAGGAAACAAAATACAAGTGAAAAACAACAAAAAGCTTGAGAATATTATGTTGTGATCCACATTCAGTTCCCAAGTCCTCTTTCTGGGTGTAGATGGCTCTCCTCATCATGAGCTCATTGGAACTGGCATCAATCATCTCATTGTTGGAAAGAGTTACATTCAACAGAATTGATCATCATATAATATTGACTTTGTTGTGTACAAGGATCTGGTTCTGTTCATTTTACTTAGCATTAGTTCATGTAAGTATCTCCACACCTCTCTAAAATCACCCTCCTGATCATTTGTTATAGAACAATAATTCAATTCTGTTTTTTAAATGGTGACAATGAAGATGATGATGATGGTGATTTAGCTTTTAAAACTCTTTTACCCTTTGGACAGTTTTGTTTTGCAAGAAGTTTTTCCTGTGAATTTCTATACATCTTTCCCTTTTGGCCAATTATACATTTTAAGAAGTTATTTTCAGTGCTGTCCAGAATTCTGTTTGGGGAATCATTTCAAACTTGTTTCACCTGGAATGTTGGTATAGCTCAACTGATTATCTTTCTACTCTGCCGTCATGACATCTAGGGCATTCACTCCAAAAGTCCTATTATTTAGTTTAGATAGTTAATTATTTTGTACTCACTATACTTATTTTATTTTATTTTTCATAGTTTCATGTTTTCATATTTTTACTTAATTTTACTTTCTGGTCTCTATTTTCCCAAAGTTCTCAAGTCTCAATTATATTTTATCCTCAAGATCATGAATTTTAGTGTTGGAAGAAGCTCTAATGTTAACCTAGCCTTTGAAACTTTTTCTATACAGATGGGTATTCAGGCCCAGAGAGGTTGTTTGTTTTCTAATATTCCACTCTAGTTGTAGTATTTAGAATTGAATTCAGGAACCCTTACTTTAAATCCAGAACTTTTTCTGTGGTACCACTAACACAGTTTTCTATACTGAATGATGGTTGTAAATCACAAGCCTTTCTTATATATTTGGAAAGACTGCATTGCCAAGGCACTGTGTAGCATGGACTTCTTTCATGACTGAAACTTTCTCTTCTGATAATAGAAGGCAAAACCAAACGCAGCTTTTCTTGAGCATATGTTAGTCAGCAGAGTACATGTCCAACTTGAATTAAAAGCTGATCCTCTTTGTAAGGATAAGATGTGATCCGAAATGTTTTCTATAAACCAGAAAAAGGAATTTTAAGAAAAAAGAACAAATCAAACAATAACAACAACAAAAGAATAATTAAACAGATATCCACATCCCAATCTCCCACCATCCAGAATTTATAGATTTCCAGATACATACAAATTCAACTCCCCAGACTTCTGACATAAAATAAGGGAACCTTGGGAAATTATTCCAATTTATGATACACTTTGAAAACCATAGAATTGTAATTTTGATCATAGTTTTTGAATTCAAACATTATTTAGATTGTATAAAGCAGGTGTCTCTAGCCTGTTGTCTAATTTTAGTCTACAGAATGGATTTTCAGTCCCTCTTGTAGTCCAAGATAATGATTTTTAGATCAGGAAATTGATATCTATAGAAAATGATATAACCAAGATTATAGTTCTATAACAAAAAAGAATAGAGCAGGGATTCAGACTTAAGTCTTTTAACCACAATTTTCTTTCCATTATAACACACTACTTCCTATGAGGACAGGAGATCTCTGGTTCTTTCACCTTCTTGTTTTATGAGCACTAAATTCCTGTGGCATCCCTAGAAGTACATGAGTCAATTTCACGACATCAGCATCAGTTCCTGCTGTGACATAGTTTTCCTCTTAATGAGCCATGCTGGCATGAGATCAGAAACAGCTGCCCCTCAAGTACATGGATATTCACAGATGTGTCTATAGCAGGTGTTCTGGCTTTCTCAATAATTATATTATAGGAACCCTGTCAGATCTTTCTCCTATTATGATCCTCAAAGGTATTTCCTTTACCCTTAAGATTTTTGTAAAAAAATAACTTATTGAAACTAATTTATTGTCTTAGAAAGCACATGACATTCCTCTATTCCTGCTGGTATTTGCCTTGTGTACTTGATAAATGAATGTTTTACCTCTTAATGCCACCTGCTTTGCTCCCCCCTGTACCCACTATAGCTTTTGCTGAATATGATTTCAATCCTCCACCCTTTACTGTAACCTTTCAAATGGTCAGAAATTAAGCCCTAGTACTCTTTCCTCATGGGACACTGGGACAGACAATTTCTCTGATCAAAATTAATATAGTGGAAAGAGAAAATCAACTGTAATATAATGGTAGCTATAATCTTTGATTTTTCATCTTTTTTTTTTTTTTGCCTGTCAAAGAGAAGGTTCCTTGGACTGGAAAGAATAGGAAAAAAATGACTAATAGGTAATGGATACCTGAGAAAAATAAGGGGGACTATAAGAGAACACCTTGGAATCCTTGATTAACTTAAGTCCATAGTCAATCAGAAAGCCTCTATCAATCACCTCATATATGATAGATGAAAATTCTAGGACACCAAAGGGATTGTTAACTGTGATTGTTGATCCATTCTTAGTGACCTTTTAATGACTGTGGAGAATTAAAGAGCTATTGAAATACTGGGAAAGATTGTCTTGATTTAATAAAAATTATTGAAATTACAATTAATAGGCTAGAGAGCATGACTTTGGTTTCTGAGAAATTTTGAGAAAATAATCAAAGAAAAGTTTAATGGCATCTTCCAAAATATAGAGTGACCACAAATTGTAATAGTAATCGATACCTTTATGAACAACAGGTCAAACTAATCTAACTTTATTTCCTTTTCTTTTTTTTTTCAAACTAGCTATATCAAAATGGTAGAGAGGGGAATACTGTTGCTATAGTTTACTTGGGTCTCAAGAAATCACATGCTAATCGTTTTTATTTTTCTTCTTGAAAAGATGATGAGATCAGGGGATAAATTAGTACAATTAAATGGCTCAGAATTAATTGAATATTGTACCTTACCATTAGTTCTTGAGACAACTTCATGACAACTTCAGAGAAGGTCTCTACCAGATTACACTAGAAATCTATCTGCATTCAGTTCAATGTTGATTTATTAGTAACTTTGATAAGATGGATTTCTATCAAATTTTATCAAAATATGTAGATAACAAAGGAAGATAAGAGAAATTATAATAATCAGTTAAAAACAATTTAGAGGCAAAAATATTGAATTGAAAAAGAAGAAACAAAATAAGAAGGAATTTAAAGTTTTAAACATACACTCAAAAGAACAAGTACTCAAGGGGAAGGTTCGAGGGTGATGGTTAGATAGTAGTTTATCGGGGGGCAGAAACACTAGAATTTTAATTGATCACAAGATTAAGAAGAGTAAGTGTTATATCATGTCACCTGCCACAAAAGGTACTATAGAGATAGGTGGAATTAAGCAAGGTCTAGTAACTAGAAATAAACACTTCAAATGGTAAGAAATTGAAAACTTTGAACTTGTTAGAAAAAAATATAATCCTTTTATTGAGGATACAGCTATAACAATATAACTCTAATCTGGGCCCAAATTTACCAAGTGGTACTAAAGATATTATTTCTGACTTTTCTCTAAAGAAAGCTTATATAATTTTAGATTATATTAATATACAAAGCTTTCAAGAATAAAGATTTGTTACTATCCCTCTTCCCTGCTTCTTTTCTCTGATCAGGATTCCTCTGGAATATTACCATCTTTTCTGAGATTTAAGTTTTAAGAAAAATATTAATTTTTTGGACATTATCCAAGAAAAGCTAAGTAGGAAAATGAAGGGCTTTAAGTTAATGATCTCTGAGTATAGACTAAAGCAATTTAGGAATACTTTCCTTACTGGAAAAGAGGTTATTTAATAGGAAACATGAGGTCTATCTTCCAGTATTTAAAGGGTTGTCTTAAGAAAAAGGGGATTTTTAAAAATCTGATTGGTCCTGAGAGGATGAATTGAGAATAATGAATAAAAGTTGCAAAACTTATATTTTACATATTTTAAATAAAAGTTCCTAATTATATGTCAAAATGTTAACAATCCAAGTTTTAAATTTTTCCTTCCCTTCTATTCCTACTCCTTCCTTGAGAATGCAATCATTTTGACAATGATTACACATGTAACATCATGCAAAACATAGTTTGATATCAGTCATATTGCACAAGAAAACACAGACCAAAAAAGGAAGTTTAAAAAAGGATTGCCTTTGTTTGCATTTTACTATGTTACTTCTTTGTCTGGTGGTCAATAGGATTTTTAATCAATAATCATTTTGAATTATGTTGAATCATTGTCTTGATTAAGAGTCAGTCATGTGTAACTGTGCTGTTACTGTGCACAGTGTTCATTTGATTCTGCTCACTTTATAGCAGTTTAGGTTTTCCTGAATTTAATTCTTAGAACAAAATATTATTCTGTTGCATTTATATAATAAAACTTGTTTAGCAAATTGATAGACATCACCTAGATTTCCAAATTTTTGCGACCACAAAAAAGAGCTTTTATACATATTTTTATAGGGGCAGAGTCAAGATGGTAGAGAAGACATAAGTTTCTTTCTGACCTTCTACAACCCTCAGATTAGTTAGCAAATCCAGCCTCTGAATTAGTTCTGTACTGGCAGAATCCACAAATATTGGGAACACAACAAATTACCAGCAGAAGATAATTTCAAAGATCACCAAAACAGCTCTGCTTCAATTGGATACAGAAAGAGGAGAGCCAATCACAAGCAGGTTATGCACCAAGGCCAGCACAGACAGCACAGACTGCTGGCAGTATAGTTCCACATGGCTGAGAATCTAAAGGGAGGAAAATTGAGGATATTTAGAGCCACCAAAGTTTATTTAGCAGGATGGAAACATGGTCAAACTTATGTTACAAATGCTTTGCAAATGATGAATTATAATGGTCTTGATATAGGTAAAATAATCATAAAGCTCCTGATATAATCTAAGCACATGGGATATACACGAGGCTGGTGGCTACTTGAATGGAGATGAAGAGCTATGAGGTAAAGAGAGAAACTAGATTTGACAAAGGATTGGATATGTGGAGTGAAAGTAAGGAGTTGAGGATAACATCATAGTTTTCAGTTTGGGCATCTGAAAGAATGAAGCTTCTCTCAACAAGCTTCAAAAGACCGGAAAAGTTAGTCAGTTCTGGTTTGAAGGTCATAAGTTTGAGATTAAATATTGATGCTAGAAACTAAGTCAGGAGAAAAATTGGGATTGTTTCTAAGTCTGAAAATTATAAGCATAACTATGACAATTGAATTTATGGGCTCAGTTGAAATCATAAGTGAGAGAGTGAATAAGGAAATGGAAAAGAAAATAGGGATAAATATAGTCTTGGGGCACACACACACAGTAAGAGAGCATGAGTTAGATGAAGATCCATCAAAGGAAATGAAGAAGAAGCAGTTAGAATGGGAACCAAAATGGAGCAATATCATGAAATCCAGATAAAATGAGTATTGAGAAAAAGCCATTATACTGGACAAATAATTGGAAATAATAGAAAGAACTGTTTTAGTTGAAGGGTAAACTGGAAATCAGAATAGAGACAGTTTATAAGTCAGTCAGAGAAGAGAAATCAAGGCACATAGTACTTAAAGGAAAAGTAAAGATTATTTTCAAGGATATCTGGAATATATGGGCATGTTTCTAGGTAGCTAGAATGGAGCTAAAAGATAGATTGAACATAGAAGAGTGGAGGCAATCTGCTGAAGAAAATTAGAGGTTATGGATTCAAAAAAGAATGTATGAATTATCCTTGGGAAGGAAAAAAGCCACCTCTTCATCAGACACATAAGTGAAGGAAGATGTAGTGGAAGAAGATATCTGAATCTTTTGAGAAAAGTGGCAGGGGAAAAGAGAAAGCTGTGAAGAAATCACTGTAATTTTTTTCAGTGAAATGTGAGGTAACATTACATATTTGAGAAAGTATAAGGAATGAATGTCTACTTCCACAAATCTCAACCAAAAGTTCTAATAAAAAATTAGCCCATGCAATGATTTCCTTTATCACCTGAGAGGGAGATCATAATATAAAAAACAGAAATGTATTTCCTTTAATATTTTAGTGTTTAAATTGTCTCCGCAAGTAAGCAACATACATTATATCTTTACATATGCAAATAATAACATTTCCTCAGACTTAAAGAGGAAGATGTCAGAAACTAAATTTGAGAATCAGCAGGTTTCTCTATACTCCATGACATTGTCTCAGTTACTGTACATTGGCTGAAAGGCAAAAACCGATCTTGTCTAATGATGGATTTCTCTCAGCTGAGAGCTGACATGGCAGTTTTATTTTCAGCTTCTGTGAGTAGTAAGACATGAGGAGAAATAGATCTTGCATGACTTCAGTGAAGCTAGGCAGTTTTGGTGCCTCATCTCTGAATCTGTGAGGGAAAACAAGCAACCACCCAGAAAACTTAGCTGACAAAATATTTTTGCTAAAAAAAAAAAAAAAATCCACCTTCTAAAATTGAGGTCAAGTCTAGGTTGCAAAATATTCAATATTGTGAGGCCAAAGTCCAATATGTAGAAGCTAAAGAAGGTTTAAAACCAAAAAAGCTGAACTAAGAGCAATAAATGAAAGTTGCAAAGACATAGACTCTTTGCTTGATTTGACAACCCCTACATTTGACTTTTTTCTTTGTAATTTCTTGGCATATGATGTCTAGGCTCTTTCTTTGATCACAACTTTCAGATAATTCAATAAAATTTTAGTTATCTCTCAATCTATTTTTCAGGTCAGTTGTTATTCTCTTGAGATGTTTTATATTTTCTTCTATTTTTTCATACCTTTGTCTTTATTTCATTGTTTCTTGATATATAGACAGTTCTTACTTCACATCAATTCATGTTACATAATTTTTACTTTAAAGAATTCTGAAAGACATCTCCATTCAAAAACATTACCTAGTTAACTTTAATGTACAGTACTGTGATCTTTCATTTTGTTTCTGCTCCCTCAGATTGATGCTCTGTGTCCTTCTACACTCCACCAAAACAAAAGCAAACAAACAAAAAACTTAAAACTCATGAAGTGAAACCAGAATAGATGTGTGGACAGATTATTACCACAGCATAGTGGAGCTTGGTTTGGTATCTTTGTCCTGCTCCAATTATCTCAATGATGAAGAGAGCCACATCCATCAGAATTGATCAGATTTTGCTTGTCTATACTTGTGCGTCTATTGCCAGCCCCATTATACTGTCTGGCCTTTCTTGTCTATGTTCATATATAGCCCCCTTGATTTTGCCTCCCTAAATGTTCTGCTTCTTGGATACAGCCAGGTCCCAACAAAGGTGACTTTGGTTCCTGCATGTTCCTTCTCCTACATTTGCCTCCTCTTTCCCTTATCCCCACATGTTATTGAACTTAGGCTAGCCCCTTCCTTTGATGAGCATGCAGTCCATTTCCTACCTCCCTCTCTTCTTTTCTTCCAATGTACATGGGCAAGTGCACATTATATATATATATATATATATATATATATATATATATATATATATATATATATATATATATATATATATATATAACACTTTACTTAGAATTCTGTGGAATGGACTATTTATGTAATATGAGAACTGATTCCATTATGAAGTCATTAACTTCTATTTCCCCCATTCTAATTTATAATTATTTTCTCCAAAGACCTTTCTTATATATATTTTTTCCATTCGACCAGTTCCAAAGAGTTATTTCCATCAGTGAAATTTTGTACTTCTTTATCCACTTAGCCAATTAATTGTTATTTACTGCAGTATTATTTTTACCAAATGGTTATCATTTCATAATTTTCTTCTCGCATTCAATTTTAATCTAATCTTCCCTCTACCACTTTGATTTTGAAAATCATAGTTTTGCTGTTCCAGAAATTCTATTGGATTTGTGTCCTATTCACATTTTTTTTCCTATGAGGATTTGCTTGAAGCTATTTTTGAAATAATGGTCTTCTGAATTTGTATCTTGTTATTCCCTATCACCTTTTTAAAATCAGTTTTTTTATTATTTCTTTATTTTTTTTCTAAACTATTTCTTGATTTTGAGCTTTTTTATTAAAGTTGAGCTCTCTTCCCAGCATTGGTGGAGAACTATCCCAAACTTCAGGTTTTTTTCAAGCTGCTATTTTTAGAGCTAGTTTTGTGGGATTTGACATATTCAATGTTTTGAAGATACTGTAATTTGTGGAAAAGTCTGATTACTGCTCTCCTGATCTATGCTCTACTCCTTACCAAGGAAGATAAGGAATATATATATATATATATGTATATATATGTATATATACATATATACACAGTTATCTTGTTGCACAAGAAAAATAAGATCAAGAAGGAAGAAAAAGAAAAACAGAGAAAGAAAACAAAATGCAAGCAAATAACAATACAGAGAGTGAGAATGCTATGTTGTGTTCCATACTCTGTTCCCATGGTTCTCTCTCTTGGTGTAGATGGCTCTCTAAATCTCACAAGTAGAATTGGTTTGAATCATCTCCATGGTGAAGAGAGACACATCCATCAGAATTGATCATTGTATAGTCTTCTTGTTGTCATGTACAATTATCTGGTTCTGTTTGTTTCACTCAACATCAGTTCATATAAGTCTCTCCAAACCTCTCTGAAATCATCCTGCTGGTCGTTTCTTGCAGAACAATGATATTCCATAACATTCATATACCAACATTTATTTAGCCATTCTCCAATTGATTGACATCCATTCACTTTCCAGTTTCTATCCATTACAAAAAGGGCTGCCACACTATATAGATGTATAAAGAATACATGTATACCTCGTTCTAGAAATTGATGTGGAAAGGACATTGTACCAGAAAAAGGGTAAAGTGGGGGTAGTACATCTCATGAAGAGGCATAGGAAACCTATTATATCTGAGAGAAAGAATGGAGGGGGATGAATATAGTGGGTATCTTACTGCCTTCAGAATTGGCTTTAAGTGAAAAATCTTAAGACATAGTCAATCTATGGTGAAACTTCTCCCATCTCATTGAAAAGTGAGAAGGGAAAAGTGGAAAGGGAAGGAATAAGCTAAGCGGAAGGGAATACGGGAACTGGGAGGGAAAGGGGTAAGATAGGGGGAGGAACTCTAAGGCGGGGGGAGGGATACTAAAAAGGGAGGGCTGTGAGAAGCAAGGGGTGCTCACAAGCTTAATACTGGGAAGGGGGGGAAAGGGGAAAGAAGGGAGGAAAGCATAAACCAGGGTTAACAAGATGGCAAGTAATACAGAATTGGTCATTCTAACCATAAACGTGAACGGGGTAAACTCCCCCATAAAGAGGAAGCGGTTAGCAGAATGGATTAAAAGCCAAAATCCTACAATATGTTGTTTACAGGAAACACACCTGAAGCGGGGAGATACATGCAGGTTAAAGGTAAAAGGTTGGAGCAAAATCTACTATGCTTCAGGTGAAGTCAAAAAAGCAGGGGTAGCCATCCTGATCTCAGATCAAGCTAAAGCAAAAATTGACCTAATTAAAAGAGATAAGGAAGGACACTATATCTTGCTAAAGGGTAGCATGGATAATGAAGCACTATCTATATTAAACATATATGCACCAAGTGGGGTAGCATCTAAATTCTTAAAAGAGAAACTAAGAGAGCTGCAAGAAGAAATAGACAGTAAAACTATAATAGTGGGAGATCTTAACCTTGCACTCTCAGAATTAGATAAATCAAACCACAAGATAAATAAGAAAGAAGTCAAAGAGGTAAACAGAATACTAGAAAAGTTAGATATGATAGATCTCTGGAGAAAATGTAATGGAGACAGAAAGGAATACACTTTCTTTTCAGCAGTTCATGGAACCTATACAAAAATTGACCATATATTAGGACATAAAAACCTCAAACTCAAATGTAGTAAGGCAGAAATAGTAAATGCATCCTTTTCAGACCACGATGCAATGAAAATTACATTCAACAAAAAGGGCTGCCACAAATATTTTCGCACATGTGGGTCCCTTTCCCTTCTTTAAGATTTCTTTCGGATACAAGCTCAGTAGAAACACTGCCGGCAAAGGGTATGCACAGTTTGATAACTTTCTGAGTATAGTTCCAAATTGTTCTCCAGAATGGTTGGATCCATTCATAGTTCCACCAACACTGTATCAGTGCCCTAGTTTTCCAACATCCCTCCAACATTATCTTTTCCTGTCATCATAGCCAATCTTACAGTTTTGCAGTGGTAAGATGAGAAATGTCTTTATGCTTTGGAATTGCAATGGATAATGCACCACAGAGCTCCTACTCCTTTGGGACAAAAAAAATGATACTTTTCCTCAGAATCACTGCTCCATCCTGATTGAAATTGTTCCTCTATGGTTTTGATCTATAACACAGAAATGAGTATAGGCATTGAAATTGCCCAATAGTTTCTAATATTTCATTCAATACCAGCACAGGAGTCCTCAGTTATCTTTTTCTGGTCCCCACATGGGAACCCTTATTGTATCTCATTTCAGAGCTCTGAAAGTAGCTTCTGCTTTTGTCACAAACACACAGTCCCATTATCATAGGTGTTTCATCCCTCTCTGAACTTCCAACACTGTGTCATATGTCTCTTCTTCTAACTTCTTAAATTGTCTTGGGCTGGAAGATATGTCACCTTGGCCTTTTATTTTGTTCTGGCACTCCAGAATTCAATTTGTAGTTTATTTTAAAAGAGAATGTTGGGAAAGTTTAGCTAAATACAATCTCCACACTATCATCATGGCTCTGCTCCTCCAAGTACATTCAATGTGATATAAAATAGTAATTAGTTTTTAATTTTATTTCATTTCTTTCATTATTTTTAAACCTGTTGCTTCCTTATCAATTCTCAAATGTTTGAGTATTTTTTTTTTCGTTTTAGTTACTATTTTCCAGCACTGTACCACTTTACTAAAGTGTTCATATTTCTTTGTAAAAAAATTATCAATTTTACTGAACATTTTTTTTTCTTCAGTTACTCTTTTAGGCTGTTAGTTGCTCTTCACTAATTACTCCATAATAGCTAAGGGACATATTTGATAATGTATGCCGCCTTTTCCATATCTTCTTCTGTCCTATAAACCTAGAATGAATTTAGAGTATTTGAAGCCCGAGGCTCTGCCATCCTTACGTTCCCTGACCCTAAATAAAAGCTTAGGATTATATATTCAAATTTGGAAGAAACGTCAGAAGCCATTTATTCTAAACCCCATATTTTATATAAGATACAATGAAGGGTCCCAAAAGATAAACATTCTTCTAAAATAATACATCTAGTAGAGATAGGATTTCAACACAATTCTTATGTCAAGGACTAGTAACATTTGCATGATAACACAATCTTTCCTCCATTGAACTATCCCTTTAAATATACTGTAGTGATCTGCAGAATCTGTTCTCCTCTCCTTGTCTGATCATGAACCACATTCCAGGATAAGCATGCCTACCAAACTTCCCTTACTTTCTGATGTCAGAAGAAACATATTAATGCTGTCCAAAAACTCTAACCAGGAAGGTTAATAAGGATTCCAGCAGGGGTAAAAATGCTGTTATTTTTAACTTTATTTACCCCCAAATTCACCAAGAATTAGAGGGGTTAGAAAAATGGAACTTTCTTTTTCAGGAAAGTGCATGGAGCAAGAAAGCCCTATATAATTGCCAAAATTAAAATTGGCACATTTCCATCTTTGTTCCTAATAGCCCATGATAATGAGCCGGATGAAGATTTTTTTTTAATGAATATGTGCTGTATCATGTTAGCTTTGTGAAAGGAACATTCATATTTATTTTGATAAAGCCTTTGTTTAAAAGCAATACTGTTCTAGCCTAATCCATTTTTATAGTTGTGGTAATGTCTCAGTGTTTTACAATGAGAAAAATTTAAGTAGAGTAGTTGGTGAAGGGAAGTCTCATGAATGGACATTAAGCCTCCTAAATGATAGGATGTAGATTTAAAACCATAGGCAATACTCAGCCTCTTTTTCTGACTACTTTATTTTCTAGAATAGAAAACTAAGGCCCAAAGGGAGGAAGTGATTGATTCCAGGTCATTCAGCTTTTGGCCTCTTTTGAAACTGTCTGAGGTCTTGCAATAGGAAAAAAAAAATATGCTCTGTGAGTAGATAGGCTGCTTGTTTTTAAAATTCCAAATGGCTGGCACAATATTTGATTTTTTAAAAATCAACGTGTGATTTAATCAGTAACAGAGCTTCTGGTAAGACAATTCTATCAATGCAGATCAACACCTGCTTTGGAACTTATAGACTGAGTGTGTTTCCTGGAGCCCTAAGAAATTAAATGAGTTGTGTAATATTAACCAGATAGTTTATGTCACAGGCTGATTTTAAGCCAGCTTTCCTTGGAAATATTCTCCCTACTATGAACTATCATCTCTTTCTTAATACATAGTAGACAATTGATATGTTTTATTTCATTAAAATAGATTTGAGGGTTCAAGGAACTCACAAATCAAGGTTAAAAGTAATTATTTTTGTTCTCTTTAGTGGAGTTTTCTCCTGTTCTAAAGGTCGGTGAATTCTCCTGCCTCTCTCTTGACCTGTCTTCTTGATATTCCAGTATTAAAGGAATCCCTAGGATATGTGAGGGAGTGATAGACATATCAGATTTGGTGTAGAGTCTATGGAAATCAAGAGAAATGGAAATTAGTGTCATTGGGAAAGTCCAAGATAGCTTACATAAAAGAAGGATATTTTACTCTTACTCTTTATATTCCTCATCTAATTTCAATGTGCATTTGGCTCAGATTAATAAAAACCAATAAACTCAATTTTCCCTGCAATAATCTTTGATATTTGACATTAAGACTCTGATAATGAGTAACCATTTTCATTTTAGTCCATTGCTAAATATGGAACTTAGAGAGAAATTAATGATTAATACAGAACAGAAAGAACAGAAAATATTTGATAACTATAGAATTTTTGCCCATTCTAAATCTTCAGAGAACTAAATACCTGCTTATGTAATGGTTGAACTAAATGACCTTTCATTCCCTTCTAGTCCCAAGATGGAGTGAATGAAAGGATGCACATATAATAGTATAAAATCTATATTTTCCATACCCAGATTCTCACTTTAATATATTTACATTTAAAATATATCTTAATTGTAATAGAAGATATATATTAGAGGAAAGAACATGACATTAACTGTATAAACCAAATTTATTTTATTTTTTGCATTTTTTATTATCTTCATGAGATCAATTCAAAAATTAGACATGAAATTGTATAGGACTACTTATTAAATTTATCATTTTCCTTTTCTGTTCTATTAGTCAATATAATAGATGTGAGGTAGTGGCTCAGTGTTGTTTTAATTTGCATTTTTAAAATTCATGTGGAGGGGTGAGAGACCTTTTATCTGCCAAGGGCCATTTGTATATTTATAATGTCATTTATGGGTTATACAAAACTACCATCTTATAGAACTTAAGCAACGGGAGATTGTTGTACCTACCTCTCACTTCATCATTATTGGAGATTGCCTTAGCAAATGATTTTTCAGCTTTTTATGGGTCAGATGTTCCCACCCCTGCTCTAATCAATAGTGATTTATTGAATGTCCTTATATGATTATAGATAGATTTGATTTCTTCATCTGAAAACTATTTGTTCACATTTTGTTGGAGGAGACAGAATGGAATGGAACCATCAATGCATGCAAAGAAGTGAAAGAAAATATAATTGCAAAAGGCATTTGAGTTGTGGTGAAACAAAGATGGCTGAGGAAAAAGCAGGGACTTGCCTGATCTCTCCCAAATTCTCCTACAATTAATTTTAAATAATGCTTCAAAAATAAAGCTGTAGTGGCAAAACACACAAAAGGATGAGGCTGAACAATTGTTCAGCTCAATACAATAGAAATACAGGAAAGTTCTGTTGCTCATGATGAGAATAAAGCAGAATTCATCACCTATTGGAATGGTATAGGCTTGGTCCCAGAAATACAACAGTGGGCTTAGGAGATGGGAGATGACAGAATCAGAGTTTGGCATCAGTGGTTTTTGGTCTCTCAACCCAGTTGGATATAGAAATCTAATTTTTCTTTTCCATACAAGAAAAGGGTGTGGGGGAAATTAAATATTAAGTAAACACATTCTTAAGGAAAATCACAGATTCTCTATGTAAAAATTTCCAGAAATCTCCATATGAAAAAAAAATATCTTGGAGATATAAGGGGAGGGGGGATAGAAGCTGCCTTAATTTATTCCAGTAATTAGTACAGATTTGATTAATGTTAACATATGTATATATATCTAATATATATATATAATTTTATTTTATTTTAAGTGCTTTTTTGTTTCACAAATTAAAACTCTTTGTATCCTCATTCCTATATTGGCCACACATTAAGTTTGTTTCTTGGAATGAGTTATGACTAGAAATATTCTGTTCTTATTTTTACTAACCATTTTGGAGGAATGAATGTAAGTTTTAACATTGGGTAAAGATATTGTGAAAAATATGGCTCAGTGAAAAAAAAATGAACCTAGGTATTCTAATTAATAGGGGAGATATTAACAAAAGAAATAAATATGGTCTCTGGATCCAGTAAATAAGACCAAATATTTTTGAAAAACAAATTACAAGACAGGAAAATTAATTAGCACTTGATAAAACATGCCTTATGTATTTACATGAAGCATGGAACCATAGGAAGGTGTTTCTGAATGATTTTTAAAAAAAGAAAAGTGTTGAAAAAGAATTTATGAAAGAATCAGCAAAAATAGGCAAAATAACTTCCAAAATGACAAGTCTCAAAAAAAAAAGTAAACAGAAAACAAAATAAATTAATTCATTGGGAATACAATTATACAGAACTGATGGACAACCTGATAAAAAGGAATCAAAAAGCATGAACATTTACAAAAGACCATAGTGTTTATATTAACAAAATCTTTATATAATATATTGATCTCAAAGACAGGATACAACAAAATTACAGGTATCTCAGAAAAAAATGCATGAACATGCACAAAGATATGAATATGATATAAAGACATCATACATGGGAATGATCCAGAACATATGCACTCAGAAAGCAAAATGCCAATTAAAACAATTTTAATGACTTCTTTCTTTTAAGAAAGGGAGGAGAAGTTGGAATGAGAAGCCATGCTATAGTTTCCAAGGTACATAATGGTTACATTTGACATTTTCAATGATAAATAACCAATTCTGCAAGTTTACAAGATAATGACAAAGCTCTAAGGCTTTCACTTGTTCAACAACCTTTCTTTTCTTCTCCCTCCATTTGCTCTGCCCTTATCTTTATTTTCTTCTTCCTTTCTCTCTTCTGATAATAATAGATGAGCCAATAGCATTCTACTTCCAGAGAATTATTATTCAATTGGTGCCAGAAACCCTAAAAAAAGGGATAATATTTGCTGTAAGGATAGGATAATGCTAAGAGACTAGAGACTTTGGGTACCGGTATTGAGGAAACAGCTCTAAATAATAGAATTTCATCTAAATACTGTGCATGAAATTACTGGTCATTTTATGGGATCTTCAGAACTATGAATTGTGGCAAGATCAAGAGACACATTAGAATAATGTGAAAAACGTTAATATGCACACACCTATTAATCATCAGTAATTATAACCAAAACAAGTAGCAGAAGTAAGGCTAGAAATGGCAAAATTACCTTGAGAATTCATGGTGAAAAAACTTTAGCCTTTTTGACAAAAGCAAATATGAATCATAGGATCTGTGCATTGAGATCATATCTGACACAGAAAAGTGGGCCTATTAATAAGCATTTTACTATCAGTTTTATTTTCTAATGACATTTAGCTGGTTTGTAGATTTAACCTAAGAAAGAACAAGGGGAGACTGATATGAGAACAGTTATTCTGTTCCACATAGAGACAACCAAATTTTGATAATTAATTGGGATATTCCAAGAATATTACTTCTAGATTTAAAAAAAAATCCTCCATTTAAAAAAAAAAAACTACTCTTCCTGGTGATGCTACATCATTAAAAAGCATCATCTACAAAGAATTAAAAATTACATGTAATCCAAAGCTTACTCAAAAGAACCATGGTAATTGTATATATGGAATATTAACAATCTATGTGTAATATAATTGTTAAAATCATGTTTCCCTCAATTACAGTATGAATTTATTGAGAGCAGGAACTATCTTGCTTTTTAAAAATTTGTATGTCCAGCACTTGACACAATATTTGACTTAGGTAACTTACTCTAAAATGGTCTTTCATTCATTTCAGTCTGTAGTAATAGGCATACAAAAATATTCTGCAAAATTTTATGTCAGCAGTATATGATCAAAATATCAAACTAGCCTATTTATGTAGTGAAAACAAGATATAGTAGCAGAGATAACCTAGCTGCCTTACCAGAACCCATAAGTACTTGAATAGCTAGGGAAAAAAAGACTTAATTTAGTAGGTTAAATTCCTAAAGCAAAACTACTTACAGAAATGAATTTTGCTAATTATTTGATAATTATACTCATGAAGGATGCATGGATCTATTGAAATTTCCCTATATCTAGGGAGAAAAAGGATTTTAATGCAAGGAATTTCCTGATGGAAACAATCAAACCATCAACTATAACTAAGTTTCTTCTTTTTCTTTAGCTTTTTTTTTTTTTTTTTTTTTTTTGCTGGGTCATTTTTGGCCTCCTATGAAAGTCTTTTCATTAATTCAGATTTGATTTCAATAAAAGATTTTATGTTCCAGATTGGGCCCCTCATGTTTCTTTTTTCAGCCAGTTTTAACCATTATATGTCTCACTTAATGTCTTCATAATTTTAAATGCATAATCTATTTGACGCAAGTGAAAATTACAGTCTGCCTCACATGGAAAGTCATTTCTGTTTGTTTGTTTGTTTGTTTTTAAAGAATGACAGCATCTCTGTCTGGTGTAAACTATGCAATTTTGATAGGGATATTTGCTTTAAAATATTGTAATCAGTGTAAAATTGGTCATTAATTCTGGGAAATGGCCCATTCAATATTAAATGCAAATTTAATCTATTTATGTTCTCTGGTTCTATTTTTGAAAAGGTACTAATGAGCTATCTCTAACAGTCAATGGCAACTGTTTACAATAATATTAATAGCCTGAATGGTTTTTTACCACAATAAGACACAACAATCATCTCTGGGTAAATTGTTTTCTTCAACTACTGGAACCATCACAGAAAGAGGGTGAAATCTGTTGTTGACAAAAGAAAACCTTAAGAATTTCCAAATGGTATAATAATGCTTCATTTTTTTTTGATAATCCTAATGATTTAAATCATCTCACCTGTTTTTGTATTTCATGGAGTATTTGAAAAGACCTTATTTTTTCTCGAAGCCAGTTCTAGGGGAGAATCACAAGGTTATTTGCCCCAGGGAAGAAAATTTAGATCCACTTAAATAATCAACAAAGAAAGAAACATACCAGCAACAATTAGATTTTGAAAACCATTTAGTAAAAATACATAACCAGTATTATATTGATTCCCTTTCTTCTTTTTGTCATAATTTCTTCAGATTTCTTCTGTGTGTTTTATTTGGATTTTATTACTTTTTAGCATATTGTCACTCTAATTTGGCAATAATTAATGATCTCATAAGTCATTTTCAAAACACTTTTTAGAGCTTTCAGGACTTTCCGTAAACAATTCTTAGGAAGTGAAAGCATAGTTTCAGATCTTTCATCTTCAAACAGATGTAATTGTCATAAATTCTGACAGGAAACATATACCACATAAAGAGAAAGACAGAATCAACATCCATTAACCTGTTAAAGACACTGTTTCACCAAATATGTTAAAAGAGTGGCAGTTCAGATAGGTGATTATTTGTTTCTGATTCCTTAAATTTTATAGATCAAAAACACAATTAAAATAGTAAGATAGTTAAATAATCATAAAGGATATCTTTCATGAAAGTCTTCCAAGATCTTATATAAAGAAATTTCCTTCCCGAGAACTTGAAATATATCATCTACTTTATATCATTTATACAGTGTCCTAGAAACAGTAATTACTTCCTTCTTAAAAAATGTTTTTTTTTTATTTTTCAAAATACATGCAAAGATAATTTTCAACATTCACTTTTGCAAAACCTTGTGTTCCAAATTTTCCTCCCTCCCTTCCCTCTCCCCTAGACAGCAAGTAATCTAATATAGGTTAATCACATGCAATTCTTCTAACCATAATTCCACATTTTTCATGCTGCACTAGAAAAACCTGATCAAAATGAAAAATTATGAAAGAAAGCAAAACAAGCAAGGAAACAACAATAAAAAGGGAGAAATACCACACTCCGTCCCCATAGTGTTCTTCCTAAATGAGGAAGGCTCTCTCCATCACAAATCTATTAGAATTCTCTTGGGATTTCAATCATTTCATTGTTGAAAAAGAGCCAAGTCCATCACATAATCTTGTTGGTATGTACAATGTTCTCTTGGTTCTTTTTTTTTTAATTAGTAGCCTTTTATTTTGAAAATACATATGATAGTTTTCAAAATTCAACCTTGCAAAACCTTGTGTTTCAATTTTTCTCCCTTCTTTCCTTTCTCTCCTCCCCTAGATAATTAATCCAATATATTTTAAATATGTACAATTCTTATACACATAATTCCACAATTAGCATGCTACACTTAATACTATTTGCCCCAGTTGCCTTATCTGTAATATGAGCTCCCTAAAGAAATGGCAAGCCACTTTAGCATCTTTGCCAACAAAATCCTAACTGGGGTCATGACAAGTGGGACATGATGCAAACAACCAAAGAGCAATTTTTGAGGAAATCCAGTAAGCATAGCATGGAAGAATGGTGGAGAACATCTCAGGGAAGATCAAGGGAGGTCAAAATCATCTACTTGGGAGCACTTATTTGCACAAAATCTTAAGATCACATTTATCTCCCTTTCCTTATTTTGGCTGTTGAGATGTACATTTCATTCAAACGTTCAAAGATTCTTCAGACAGTACATAGATTTTCCAAAGAAAGTTTTTGTGTTTGCTCAAAATACTGAAATTGAAGGATGTGTGACAAGTGAAAGAGACTCTTTATAAGTGCTCTTCAGTGAATTTTCAGTTTTTGTCACAGCTTCTTCAATGACTCTTATTATATTGAAGGCCTGCTATGGGAGATGGTCAAACTGATCTGCCAAGATCTGTTATAATCTCTTAATGGTTTCTTTCAGGGGCACCAACTTCCCTTGCTGTCCTGTAAATATCTCAGCAATCTGCAATGGCCATGACAAGAAACACTGGATTTCCTAGGTCCAAGACACAGTCAATTTATCTTCTTCAGACAATTCAGCCATACCAAAGATAGCAATGATACCTGGAGGGATGTACAATCCTGCATAATCATTGTGGATAACATCATAGTGCTAATTATTGCCAACAATGTTGGAACCCATAAACTGAGAATGGAGTCTAAAGGGTCCAGTACAGGGAAAATACCCAGATAAGCAATAGCCTTGGACAGCATTGTAGAAGTATCCAAGTGCACAAAGACTGTGACAAGAGTGACAAGTAAAATCATCAGCAGGCACATAGATAGCTTGCAAAGAGGTGATAAAACTCTTCTTGATTATGGTAATTCTTTTCTGCATGGTACCCATGGCAGTAGCCAAGGTGGGCTGGTCACAAATAGTAGCGGGGTGTCTACCTAGTAAAGCAGATACCTCTGAGTCAGCCTGAATGGGGAGATATTATCCCTGAAGGGCTGTACATCTTAATCTTCTTGGTTCCTCAAGTGTTCAGACACAATGAGGTCAGTCAAAGCTACCTAGGCCCTAATAAAAAGTGATTCATTCACCGGACCATATATTAATATTACCTTGGAATTGACATCCTTCAGATTAAAGACACCAGACTCAGTCATCTTCTGGTATATCATTTCCTTCTTGGGATCATTCATGAACACTAGCAAACACAGAATAACTGTCATGAGGTTTGACAATATTGTTGAATAGCTCCATAATCAATACAGTCTTTCCCACACCAGAACCACCAGAGAGACCAATTTTGTCACCATTGGTGTTGGGGGCCAAAATACCCTCATCTTTGATTCTAGTGACCAAGAATTCTTGCTCCTCACTCATCTTTATGAATTCAGGAGCCTCAGTATGAATAGTAGCAAACTGTTTGGTTTTTATTGGACTTTTTTCATCAATAAACTCTCCAAAGACTTTCATAATTCTTCCTAGTATCTCAGGCCCCACATGGATTTTGATTGAGACACACAGAATACTGTCCTCTCACCAATTCTTCAGTGCCATCCAAAATAAGATGTAGACTGTGCTCTCACCCAGATATTGGGACACTTCCAGAACCATTCTAGTTTCTCTGTCCTGCACTTCCAGGCCACTAAGGATGGGTGGGAGGCCCTTGTCAAATAGCATATCCTCCATTGTCCCAATAATTTCCATGATTCAACAGCTAGCTACGCCATTCTTTGCAGTGGAGAATGTCATGGTCACTGTTCTGGAGGCCTAGTTTGCAGCAGCATGGCCCAAAGCCCCAACATAATAGAGTCTGAGGAGAGACTGAGCCTCAAATTTATTTCTCATAAGTCATATTATCTGGTTGATCAACTTAGTATCCCTAAATCTCGGTGACTTGCATATTTTATGAAATTTCAGGATTTTTTTTTTAATTTAAAAATACTAATTAATCATTAATTAAATTAATATTTTATATAAGTTCTGGGCTAGCTCCCTGAGTCAGGATAAGCAAAAGTCCTTGGTCTTTAGGGGGAGAAGTGAAGGAGATGGACAAAACTGCTGCAAGTTCTCCACCAACCTCCCTTCTCCTTGTCCTGCTGCAAAGTAAGTCTGGCTTGTCTCACTCCACCCTCTAATCCCTCCTACGATTATCTGTATACACCAAAAGATTGAGCCAGCATGGAATAGTGAGAAGGCCATTTTCCCAAACATATTCTAATAGAGTTATTGTCCAACAGATAATTAGCCTTAAGTGCTTGATTGTCTGATTCAAGCACACTTTTTAAGTTTTAGCCCTTTACAATTTTAGTCATTATATATATAAATATAAATATATATAAACAGTTAATAAATAAATATATTTTTTTTTAAATCAGTGTGTTTTTATTCAGAGAGAGTACTATGGAGATTGATCGTGGATAAAGACATAATATTTTCACTTTTTTGTTGTTGTGTGTTAACTTGTTTATTTTTCCCTTCTTTTTTTTTTTTTTTTATGTGAGTTGTTTTTGCCCAGCAATGACAAATATGGAAATATATTTAGAAGAATTGCATATGTTTAACCTATTTAAAATTGCTTGCTGTGTTGGAGAGGGAGGAGAGAGGAAAAGGGAGAAAATTTGGAACACAAGGTTTGGCAAAGGTTAATGTTGGAAACTATCTTTGCATTATTTTGAAAAATAAATTTCTATTAAAATTTTTAAAAATGAGAAAAAATCATCATGTTTCCCATTATTGAGGTTCTAGCATTTTCCAATTTTTAATAATATTTTCTTTTTTCAAATATATGCAAAGATAATTTTCAACATTCATTCTTTTTAGACTTTCTGTTATAAATTTTTCTCACTCCCTCCTTTACCTTCTCCTTCCCCAAGACAGCAAAAAATCTGATATAGGTTAAATATGTCCATGATTCATCTAGTGTATGCTACGTCTATGGAAATCTTGTGATAGACATTTAAAGGAGAAACTTTAAATATATTTTTAGATATATTTCCATAGTTGTCATGTTCTGCAAGAAAAATCAAATCCAAAGAGGAAAAAAAATACAAGAAAGAAGACAAATGAAGAGATGAAAATACTTTGTTTTGAACCACATTCAGTCTCCATAGTTCTCTTTCTGGATAGAATTTGCATTTTTCATTCCTCTATTGGAATTGTTTTGAGTCACCACATTATTGAGAAGAGCCAAGTCCATCACAAGTCCAACACATAACCTTGTTACTGTGTACAATGTTTTCTTGGTTCTGCTCACTGCAATTAGCATCAATTCATGTAAGTCTTTCCAGCCTTTTCTGAAAACACCCTGCTTATCATTCCTTATTGAACAATAATATTCTATTACCTTCATATACCATAACTTATTTAGCCATTTCCCAACTGATGGGCATCCTTTCAATTCTGGATTATACTTTAGTATTCATTCCATGTAATCTGGAAAGAACTGAGTGACTCCAATTGTATTCTTATCCCTTCTTAATCACTGTTATCTGAGGTACTCCCTACCTAACAGATGTTTTGTGAATTTTAATGTACTATATAATATTAACTGTGATTATTCTTATTATTGTTATCAGATATTATGCCATGTTTTCTGTCCTCCATAATTTTTATTTCAAAGCTTTTTTTTTTTTTGATTAGACAGTCATGTAAATTTTCACATGTCTATATTTCTAATGAGAATGAGTCCACACCTCTTGAAGTACCTATTATACATATGGATAGATCAATTAGGAAAAAAAAATCCTATTTTGTCATTGTTGATATTGAACATATAAGTCATGTTTTTTGATTCATCTAGTGTATGCTTCCTCTATGGAAATCTTGTGATAGACATTTAAATGAAAAACTCTAAATATACATTAAATTCTTAACTAGAAACAATAAATGCAAGCATTTCATTGAACCTCTAAATTTTAAGTTTTACTCAAAATTTACTAATAAAAGTGAATCATGGCAGTGAGTTAGTGCAGTAGATAGAGCATTGGTCCTGGAGTCAGGAGAATCTGACATCAAATTTAGACACTTACTAGCTGTGTGATCTTGGGCAAATGACTTAACAGAGATTGCTTTGCAAAAAACTATGATGATAAAATTAGACAAGTAGTCATAACCTGACACCTCAATGAAATATATATTATAAAAAGGTCAAACAAATCTCCAAGAATTTATTAGCCATATTTTATCATGCTAATGTTCCTAGTAATTATGTAAAAAAGGGAAGGAATTAAAAGTTTACATATACATTTTGAGATATATAAATATCATTACGCTATAATAATATTTAAATCATTCACATGTGATTACATCCTCAACAGATGATCACTCCTCTGAATTTCCTGGCAGAAAGGCCAGAATGGTAAGATATTTATCATCAGAGCAAGACTGAGACTTAGCACATTGCAGAATTGGGAACCCTGATTCAATTATGGACAAACTACTCATTTTCTTCAGAAAGAATGAGGACACTGGGGCCCATTCATTCTTTTTAAAGTTAGGAAATTAAAAACCATTCATTTTAGTTTCCAGACTCTATTTAAACTAACTTTCTCAATACAGTTAAACCAACCATGGCTCCTGTGATATTGGATTTCTCAGAAAAAGAGAGTACATTCTTTTATTTAAAAATTTCTACAAAATAATATTTCCCTTAATCAGGAATTTTTACTATTTTGCCTACTCATATCCCAACAATTGTGTATCATGACAATGCTCGATTTTTTAAACCATAATAAAAAATAAAATAAAAAACAAACAAACGAGATACTTAAAAAAAAAAAAGTACAGCACTTAGCACCTAGCAGATGCTCTATAATGCTTATTCCCCTCCTTTTCCCCTAGAAAGGCTAAGATGAAATTCATTTGACTGAGTGCTATACATCTAAGTAACCTGGGGTCTTTTACTTTATAGGATGACCTTGATAAAAATCACTTGAAGTCATATTTTCACCTCTGCTATACTAATGAATCTCTTAACCTTTGGTGTTACAATGTGAAGTTATGTTGTAGGATTTTATTTCCATTTGAGAACTTCTATAGTTCTACAACATTTTTTTTCTTTTCAGAATATTAA
This sequence comes from Antechinus flavipes, assembly GCF_016432865.1. NCBI lineage: Eukaryota > Metazoa > Chordata > Mammalia > Dasyuromorphia > Dasyuridae > Antechinus > Antechinus flavipes. The sequence continues at coordinate 668,295,588 of NC_067399.1, forward strand.
TATATAAGGAAATGTAACTTTTTTTTTCAAATAGAACAAGTTTTCCAGTCCTACTGGAAGCAAAAATTCCTCCAAAGGTTTAACATTTTTAAAGTACAATTTCCTTGTCTATCAAATAAATTGAACAAGATCTGTTCTATTTACCATACGACATTGTGCTGAAGTTCAAATGAGACCACATATGTAAAAGCGTCTGGAAAATAAAATGATGAGTAACAGCAAGGAATCATTGCCATATTTGTTTGAAAATGACTTAGAATTCAGGTAAAGATCATCAGTGGTATTTGGCAGTTGGGAATTTAATGTTGGTCCATTTATAGTGTAATATAGACTTTATGAAATTGAAAGAACAGAGGGATAACTAGGCTGAAAATGTGACTAAGTTTTTCTATGAAAAAAAAAATCATGGATAAGAAATGATAATGGCTAGAATATGGATGATGGACAAAAATTTTAATTGTACAACTCAAGTCTTCTTTCAATACTCTATCACACTCTTGTCAGTAATATATAACCCTAATTTTGTTGGGAATGCTTGCTTCCAATGGGTCTGAAATGTTTGTCCCATTTTAAAGAATAACATTTCAGTATATGCTGCTATAGTACAAAAAATTGCTACAGAATTACAAAAGTTCAGAAATCAAGATTGAATATTTAAATACACCTACATATTGAGCCAAATAAAAAAGTTTGAGGGATTCATCAAAAAGATAACGATAAACATTTTTTGATGGTTTGGTAACTCATATAATTTGAACTTCATTGAAAATCGACATTGAAAATCTATATTTAAGCCTAACTTTGACAAAATGGACTCCTTTTCAGTGGTATGCTTAATATTTAGTTTGATAAAGATTTCATGAAAAAGAATTATATAATGCTTAAAATTCTTATTAACTTGGGATAGATAAGTGATAGTGGATAAAGCACCAGCCCTGAAGTCAGGGGAACCTGAGTTCAAATAGGGCCTCAGCCACTTAACACTTCCTAGCTGTGTGACTCTGGGCCAGTCACTTAATCCGAATTGCCTCAGCAAAAATAAATAAACAAATAAATAAAATCTTATTAACTTGATTCTAAATCATGCAAAGTTATTACTTTCAACAAAAGGACAACATATTTTACATAATTATTTTCTTAAGATGTCAGAAGTTAATTCATTATACAAGCTAATACATTTAATTATTTTGTCCCAACTAATTACAACACATGGATGGTTCTATAGTAGATGGTACAGAGATGAAGTAAAATAATCCCTGATCTCAAGGAGTTTATATATGAATAGGGGAAAAAACATATATGTATTTTCCCCTACTCAATGTCTTTGTGTTTTATTTATTTTGAACTTAAATACAAAATAAGAAAAGAAAAAAAAATACCATGTGCATGGCAGAATATGAGATTATTCAAAATAAATTGAAATTCCATTTCAAAAAAGTCTGAATAATAAATACCACACATTGTGTTTAGGGCTGTTCACCTTTTCTTTGTATACTTGAAGCTTTTATTTTGTTCTCTACTGTACACTTTTTTACTCCCTCCAACTTTCCCTTCTTCCCTCTTCCCCAAGAATAGATCTTTCTATCTATCCATCTATCTGCCTATTTATATATCTACTTGTCTTTCTATCAATCATCTATCTATCCATCCATCCATCTATTTATCTGTCTACACACACATACACACACATATATATACATTTACATATATATGTTTGTATGCATTTAGATGCTTAGGCATACACACATGTACCCATATATATGTGCATAGATATATGTGCACATAAATATGTATATATATAAATTATAAACATATATACACTCATATGCATCCAAATAAGATAATGCTCCTGTTTCTCTAAAGGTGGTTAACATCTTCTTTCATAAGGCTGAATCTTTTAATTTTTTTGAAATTCTACCAATTCATTTCCTATACCAATATTCCAGTCTGTCTAGTATATTGTAATATGTATTATGTACTGTTCAGAGTAGTATACTGTCTACATATCTTTAAAAGTCTGAAATAATAGTGTTTACTATAGCTGTCATATAGTGTGGTTCCCTTTTCCCCCTCATTTCATTAAATCTATGCTGGCCTTCACTTTGAGAACACAATTGCTATCCCAGGTAAATATATATATATATATATATATATATATATATATATATATATATATATATATATATAGAAGAATTTCTTCCTTACATAGACAGCTCCAGCTGTCTGCCTGTGTGTCTATCTAGATACATTATTAGCTTTGGTATTAATTATTCATCATAGAACAAAATTTGGAGTTCTTTTAGAAATTGGGGAAATCTAATTGAAGATACTTTTTTTAAAAATGCAGAATCTGAAGTCCAATGATAAGCTTACACAACTACTTAGTGACAATGCTGGAACTTTTAGCCATATTAAAAAAAATGGCATTAGTATTACTCTAGTGAAAAATTCTACTGATGAGGATATGTTGAATGTCTATATATTAGATATTATTAGCTGAATATTATATTTATTAGACATATATTGGCTGAAAATGTTAATGTTTATATATTATACTTAAATACATAGGAATATATAATACAAAGGAGACAATTGATCCTGAGCCAGGAAAACCTGGGTTCAAGTCTCAGCTGAGTTTGACACATAATAGCTGTATGAATCTATACTAAATCAATTAAACTTTTTAGTGACTGAGGCATCTCCATAAAGACATAAGCTTTAGAGAAGTAATTGATCTGCTTTGATTGATAGAATTGTGTAATCTGATTAAAGTATAAATATAGTTTCTACCTTAACCCCAAATTTAGAGATATTAACATAATATGTGCCTGAGATTGAACAAAAAGATATGCAATTATCTTTCTACCACTGTAGAGGGCTGAAACTCTGAAAAAGGTATGCTTGAATCTGATGAGAGAGCTCTTAAAGATAATTACCTATTTGATGTAAGTTAATGGCTCTATATACATATATTTAGATGATGGCTCTCCTCATGATAGGGTCTTCTGAATGCTTTGTGGTGAGGTAATCGTAAGCAAGGATTAGAGGGCTGAGGGAGAGAAGTCAGGGTCACTTGGTGGCAGGACAAGGAGGAAAGAGGCTGGAGACTCTGGACTCTAGAATCCAAGAGTCTTTTGCAAGCCACGTGGCAGTTTGCCTGCCTCCTTTACTTCTTCTCCTAAAGACCAAGGACTTTGATTTGTCCTGACTCTGGCTAATCCTGAGGCCCTCCAGGGAGCTGGCCTGTACATTATACTCTACCACCAAAAATGATGAATTATAAATGTTTTTACATTTTAATATATCATATGAAAGTAAACAAAATGTAGGTATCATATATGAAAAGTAAAATATATAGATGGCACAGTAAATAGAGCACTAGGCCTGGAGTCAGGAAGATTTACCATCTGAGTCAAATCTGACCTAGATCCTGAATAACTGTGTGACTTTAGGCAAGTCACTTAACCCTGTTTGCCTCAGTTTCCTTATCTATTAATATAAAGTGGAAAAGGAAATGGCATACCACCCCAGTACCTTTCCCAATAAAACCCCAAATGGGGTCAGAAAGACTTGGACATGACTAAAAATAAGTGAACAACAAAAATCCTACAAAAATGAGTCATCAAATTAATATATGCCTTTTAACATGTGGGTACATTGATTGTTAGTAATTTGTTAGTAATTTGTTAGTAATTGTTAGTAATATGCATTATGCATCACATAATGCAAGAAGCAGAAAAGAAACATGCTTTTGTGGAAAGAATACTGGATATTTATCACTGGTTCTTTGACTTTGAGTAAATCACTTCACTTTGCTGAATTTATCTCTATTGATAAAAGAGAGATGATTCTAGTAGAGATATTGTAAGGTTCATGGGAAATAATGCATATGGATCGCTTTACAAACATACAAGGAACACTACAGAAATATAGGCTACTTCTAATCCATTAGGAAACTTCAAGAAGCCTTCCTATTTATTTTTTGCTATTTTTGTTGTCTAAAAATTATGTTGAAAGACATCATCATTTCTCAGTGTTGAAACATAAGGTATAAGATAGACAGTCACAGATGGAAGTGGATTATTTATGTATTCTTTTGGTTTCTTTTGATTTTTGGCTTTCCTAAAGTGAGTATCTAGCAGTAATATTTTTTCATCAAAAAGTATGAGGAAGCAGCCTCATAAAAGTTAAATGACTTAACCAGCATCAACCATGTAGTAAATGAAGAAATACAACAATTCAGAGTTCAAAGGGTCTTTAATGATTTTCTGGAATAACTCATACATAAATAAATATATTTCTTATGATGTATCAGACAAGATATTTTTGAGCCTTTAATTAAAATTCTCTACGTAGGCATCTTAACTACCATCTTTGGGATAGCTCTAACATTTTTTTTTGATTTATTAGGACTTCTTTACAACAATTTATTTTCCAATACATCCTCCTTGCCCTTTCAGGATCAAGCCATTTCTTTTCATGAATGATAAAGAAAAAAGAAAAAAAAAGACTAACAAATAAATCTATCTGAAAATAAATGTTATGTTTCAAATCCATTTTAATCCATATTAGCAAATTAGGACCTATTGTCAATTATCTGTTTCATTTCCAAGTTTGATTATTATAATATACATTTATTTTCAATTTTACATTGTAATTCTTTCTATTTCCATCTAGTAAGCAATCAACAAGTAATTAATTAGTACGTGTCATATACCGGAAACTGGTAAATGTTATGGGTATAAGTACAAGCAATAAAACAATCCCAATTAAGAAGGAGCTTACATTGTTTATTGTTTTCCTTATTCTTCTTACTTCACTTGGCATCAGTTCATAGATTGTATTTCCATGATTGTATGTCTTTGTTTTCTTTATGACATAGTATTAATATTCCATTGTATTTATCTATCACAACTTATTAAGTCAAGATGTTATCCATGGATATTAATTTAGTTTCCAGTTCTAATTACTAAAAAAAGTAGCTAAAATATTTTGTTTTCTTTTGATTTTTTGGTTTTTCCTAAGGTGAGTGTCTAGCAGTAAGATCTTTGGGTCAAAAAGCAGGAACATATTAATCTCTTTCCAAGCCTAATTTAAAATTATTTTTCAGGATCTTTGGACCAAACCAAAACTGTATTAATAACTTATATGCATATTTATTTTTACATAAAATTTCCACTATTAAAAATTCCCATTATCTTCATCTTTGTTAACTTACTGAAAATAAGATAAACCATCAAATTTGCTTTGATTTATATTTATCTTATCATTGATGATAGGAAATAATCTTTCATACAGTTGTTAATAGCTTATAATTGTTTTGAGAATTTTTTTTTATTTATATCTTAAGACAGGCAAATAATACTTTCTACAAGAAATCTTCCCCAATCATTCTTAAGGCAAGTATCTTCTCTTTGTTTACTACCCTCAATGTAATATGCTTTTATCTTTTTTTGGTACATATTTAGAAACTAGGGGAAATAAAAAAGTAGCTTTTCATCTTAATGAAACTTAATTGATTCTCCTCCCAGAGCATTGGGATTATAACTCATTCTCTTCTAATGGCATAATGAATTTTTAGAGGATGAACATGGAAGAAGTATGGCTTTTGGGAAGAGACTTTAACCAGATAAGCAGTGTTCACTTACTGAGTTCTAAAGTTGAGTTGAAATTGATCAAGAATCCTTAAAAATCTTCCATTTTAACAATTTTGCTTGCCTTGTCTTTTAATAAAGATGGACTATTTTAAATTCAACTCTAATAAATGTTCCAAGTATATAACACTGCCCTCACAAAGTAGCTTCATCTTATCGACCAGAATCAAATCCCAGCTCATAAAATTCAATAAATACCTTGTCCATCACTTCAGCAGAATATGTTTTCTCATCATCAGATAAGAAAATCCAGTCTTGGAGTGGAAATGAAAATTGAGTTTTCATTCTAAATAGTTGTTTGTGACTTGAAGAATGCAACTTGGCCTGTTTAAGACTCAGTTTCCTGATCTGTCAAATAGAGATATCCTTTTTCAGTGACCATACAAGTTGGTCAGAAAGTCCAAAAGTGATTGCCAATATTAATTCCAGGAAAATGTTTTGGATATTTGTAGTTTTATAGAAAGGTTCCATCTTGTTTTAGACTTCAGAGAATCCTAATTACTACTGCATGACATATAGAATTTTAGAGAAGGCAGAATGAAAGCTTCTGGTGGAGAGGGAAGATTTGGTTTTCATCTTAATATCCCAACTACAAAGCAATATGTCTGACATAAAGGACTTACTAAATAAATTATTTTTAGATGCTTAAACCAAAGTAGATAATATATTTTTAACAGTAGATAAGTTTTCTTCTAAATCACTACTTCGCACGCACACACATAATAAAAGTTACATCGAATAATTGAAATCACAGGAAAACTTTATTTTTTTTTATCCTTAATATTTTGGTTGTTATAATATTGACTTCATTTTTCTAACACTCTGACTTTCAAAAACAGCTCAGCTTTCCTAGTATTTGCTTCAGGGAGCTCAAATAAGCTTCCCATTTTTTTTTCCTGTTGTTGCTCATTCAACAAAAAGGAAAAAAATAAATGGAAACAAATGAATTATTTCTTCTTAGCCTTGTGAATTTCTCCCCAAATGCTTCCATTTCCCCTCAGCCATCTTAGGTTTCTTAATCTCTCTCATGTCTTGTTTCTACAGCATTTTTTTAAACATATTCCTCATTTATTGGACCATTTTACCAAAGCAATATGTATTCTATGATTTTCTATGTAGCAACAATACTATCTGTATATTTTTAAATGCATTCTTGCAAAATGATAGCTAATAGCAACAATGACTCACATTTCTATAGTCCATTAAATTTACAAAAGAAATTCCCTTCTTCTGTCCTCATAGTTATGACAATGAGATTCTTTGTGGTCTGTACCTATGAATTCTTTAGTTTGAGGAACTTACCCTTTTCATTAAACACTGAGATAGCACATAGCTCATAGTCTTGAACAATTTTCTGAATTTTAAAGGTTAAGTGACTTGTTCTCTGAACTAAATAACAGTAGAATGATACTACCACATTAGCAGATAATAGATTAGTTTGTAGATGTAAATACAGCTCTTTCTGCTACTAATGCTGGCCTTCTTTTAACCGCACTGATTTGACAAATGTCCTTGTGTGTGCGTGTGTGTGTGTATGTATGAGAGAGAGAGGGGGGGGGGAAAGGGAGAGAGGGGGAGGGGGAGGAGAGTGAGAGGGAGGGAGAGAGAGAGAAGGGAAAAAAGAGGGAAAGAAGGGAAGAAAGGAGGGAGGGAAGAAAGAAAAAAGAGAAAGAAAGAAAGAAAGGAATATGAAAGGAAGAAAAAAAGGGATATGAAAGGGAGGAAGGAAGGAATATTAAAGGAAGGAGGGAAGGAATATAAAAGGAAGGAAGGAAGGAAAAGAGAAAGAAAGAACCAAATCTGCTATTTCATTGACCCAGTGAATATATATATATATTACTAACTTTTACTAACTCTACTTCTATAACTGGTTATCAAAGAAAGTTGCATAAAGAGATCAGATGTTAATTTTCTTAGAATCACATAAGGATAAATATTAATATCCCCTCTTAAGATATATCAGAATTGAGGTTCAGAGAATTTTAGTGACCTTCCTAAGATAGATAAGTTATTATCTATTTCATTATCTATTTATTATTATTATCAGATTTCAAGTACAATGCTGTTTTCATTATACCTAGTCGTGTCTCAGTAAAAATACTTTAAATGAATTATTTCTCATATATTAGATATATAGGGTTTTTCACTTTAGTCTTTTATATTCCTCTCCCCCCCCCCCCATAATATGGCTAGTTCCTCAAATGTAGGGATGTTTTTTTTTTTTCTGAACATTTTATTTCTCTTGGTTTCTAGTATACTCCTCAGCATGGGTTGAAATTTATTATATATATATGTATGTTGATTTTCTTCTACTCCTTCTAAATTTTCACTACACTCTTAAGACTCATTAGAATAGCTGTTTTTTTTTTCCCTTATCATCAAATCATACCCTTAGGTATTTCCCTCTTATTTAAAAAAAATCATGGAGATAATTACTTATTTTCCCTCCTTTTCTATACTCTCAACTTAAACAAAAGAACTATAATATTTACAACAAATATGAATATAGTGAACAAAATACATTTCCATATAAGTTCTATCTAAAAATATATATATATATATATATTTCTTTTACTATTTGTCATCTGTCTCTGTCTCTCTGTCTCGGCCTACCACATGCCTTATCATCAGTCTTTTGGAATCATTATTGATAATCATATTGATTAGAATTCTGAAGACTTTCTAAGTTGTTCACCTTTGCAGTGTGATTATTATTGAACAAAATATCTTCCTGGTTTTGTTTGTTTTACTCTGCATCAGTTCATATTTGGTCATCGGGCAAATGATACTGTCAAACAATAGGGTTTCAAGGTCAGTTGTCAAAAACTACTGATTAAATAACAAAATCATCCGTATTTTTGAATTATGCAAAGTTATGTTTTGATCACAGAGTAGAGGAGGAAACAGAGACTCCTCTATACTCCCAAATGATTCCCTCTCATAAGACTTGACTAGAGCTGGTCCATAATAACTTTGACATATTATGTTCTATCTCACCCTAAAAGAAGTTTACAAAATATTGGATTTGTGTGTGTGTGTGTGTGTGTGTGTGTGTGTGTGTGTGTTCCCCTTCAGAGATTTACTCCTACATTTTAAAATTAATCAACATGCTCAGAAAAGAAAGTGAACTTATAGTCTAACAATGGAGGTTATTGGAATAATAGAAAAAAAAAATTAATACAGAGCAGTTTAAAAAGATTGGTACCAGTGAGAAATTTGTGTTTCTACACCACTTGCACTAATCTCTAGGATTGTTAAAATTCTCAGGAAATTGGCATCCAGCCTCTTCAATATTCCTTTACCTCTAGCTCTCTTATTCCTCATTAAAATCATCCTATCTCAGAAGGCTTTGTTGTTGACTCCATATAGCATGTATATTTCACAAAAACAATATTTCTTGTATGGAGAATTCAGCTAAATGTTTGTTTCAGTTTGGTCATTTTAAGAACAGGATATATCTATCTTGAAATATTTATTATTGTGTGATGAGATGGAAGGCTACATTGGTCACTGTAATATGTCTTAATGTTTTTCTATGCATTTTTAAATGATGTGTCTGTCATCTCACAAAGAAAAAAAAATCTCAAACTTGAATGGGGCCTTAGAAGCCTACTCACTCCACAAGATTTCTCTTCCAAGTATCCATGACAAAATGCCATATAACTTCTTTCATTTGCCATTAATAAAGGGTACCTTATTAGCCAAGAGTCTCTATTACAGATAGCTGTAATTGTTAGGAAATATCATCTTGTCTCATCCTTGTAGGAGAAAGCTGTTTCCTTCTATGTAACTTAAATTTCTTGTTCCTCATTTTGTTATCTAAGGAAAAAATATCTTGTAGTACTTTTTGTATTTTTAATATTTTACCTTACCCATGTTTCTGTTTTCTACTCTGTTCTCTAAACATTGTAAAAATTGGAAACTGATTACTATATTTCTTTATAAGCAATCCCACTTCCATAACAACGGTGTATATTATAGGTGCTTTAAGTTCTCAAAATATCAACAGCTGCTTTATGCACAGTTTGCCAATCATGGGAATGGTGAATGGAAATTAGATCATGCAAATATATTCAGCCATTTGGTGAAATTCAAATGGTAGTAGATTTCAAGTTTGATTTTTGTTGTTTTAGCAGCTGCTGCAATTGTATTATATATGAAATGGGATGTGTAATAAGAAGTATATTGCAGAACCAGGGGGGGAAAAAAAAAAAAAAAAAAAAAAAAAAAAAAAAACTTGTGAAATATTTCCTTCCTTCCATTTTTTCATTTCTCCTTCCTTCTTTTTCCGCTTCCTCTTTTCTTCTCTTTCTTTCTTTTTTCTTCCTTCTTTTCCTCTTTCTTCTTCCACTCTTCCTTTTGTCCCTCAATTTTATCAATGCCTTTTGTTCTTATACACCATTGTCTTCTAATTCTTTCCTTTTAACTGAACTTTTCTTTGTAACAAAATGGAAACAAGTGGTACTGCTGTCATGGCTTATAACATGCGATATTTAGCATGCCAGGATCTTTATCTGTCCAACAAGGGGAAAAAGAAATACTTCATTAGATGGGTCTCCTTGACTATAAGGGGAGATTATAATTAATCATAAAAAACTTTTAGTTTATGAATAATATTAATAAAACCATTCATATTATTGTATTTATATAATTCAACCTCCTGATTATTTTACTTCACTTTCCATGGGTTCCACAAATCTTTCCTTGTTTCTCTGAAATTCTCATTTTCATTTTTTAGACAGATTCAATAGACTTTAATTACATTCATATAACACATCATGTCCAACTATTTCTCAATCACTGTGAAGTCAGGTGTTTTTCATTTTGTATAATTTAAAAGGTTGTACTATGAATTCTTGGAGACATTTCTGTCTTTGGCCTTCTTGTGGTATGTGTTAAATAGAAAAATTGTTGCATGGAAATATATAGCAAGTATAATGATTTTTCTTGTATAATTACAAATTGCTTTTTCTGCCCAGATGGGCCAATTCACAGATCAGTCAAATCCATTAGTGTTTCTGTCTTCAATAGATGCTGCAATAGTTATTATTTGAGTCTTTTATCATTTCTATTTTAATGACTATGGGGAATATATTTCGATTTTCCTTTTAAAGGGCATTTTTAAAATCATGAAATCGATATATTTTGACAATCTTTTGGTCAATTAAGGGGCACCAAGATGATGTAAGGGCAAAATATTTGCATAGATAGTTAAGAGTTTCTGGAAATACCTACATTGCTATTCTATTAAAAATTAAAACCAACCTGGTAGCTATTGCTTTCATACTATAAATTACAAAGTCAGATTGAAGAACTGAATCTGGTAATGAAAATTGACTTGCAAAGAGTATTTTGATCCTTCTAAAGGTTTTAGATGAATTATTTCATTTGAATCCAAATTCACACTATCATCACCCCCATTTTACAAATGAAGAAAATAAAGCTCAGTAAGACTAAATAATTTATCCAGGTTTGTAGAGCTAGTGACACTCTGCACAAGGATTTGAACTCAAGTCTTTCTGGTACAATGGCCAATATTCTATCTAACATATCATGTTTCTGTTATAGTTGTTAAAATACTGAAAGGAAAACACCAAATGTTACTCTATGATTCATTATGTTTTTCCCTACAGATAGTAAAAAGGATCTAGGTATTTTGCAAAATGTTTTTCTAATAGAATTTTAATCCCTTGAGGATGTGCTTAAAATTTTAGAAAGAATTTTCAAGCTCATTAAAATGGAAATATCAAAAAAAAATGGAAATATCTTTCGCTTTGGTTGTCTCTCTTTCTGTCTGTGACTTTGTTGCTCTCTCTCTTTCTGTCTTTATCTCTCTTGATGTGTTCAACTAGAAATATATTCCCCTCTCCATTTCTTTTTGTAACATTGTCTCTTTCTTTACCTCTCTCTTTACCTCTTTGTATCTCTACTATTTTCTTTTTCCAGGCTTCTTTGTTCCTACTGCTTCTTTTTGTCCAAAAAAAAAAAAATAATAACTGGGATATTTGTGTGTGTGTGTGTCTGTGTGTGTTTGAATTGTATGAGAGGCACTATACAAAACAATTATATTTTTTTCCTGGGAGAACAAAGAAACAAGAAAGACTGTTCAATTTAAAATTCACTTTAAAATATAGGGGAAAAAATGAGAGGACTGGTGATATGCAGCCCCAAGACATCCAATTGACTTCATTTATCGGGCTCAATTGCATTTCTTTAAAATCCACTGTCCTCAGGTTGCTGCTACATTTAAAGGCTGGGAAAGTCAGAAAAGAAATATGTAGACCATGAAACCTGTTTGATGAAGAGACATTAACCTGCTTCATGCTGCCCACCCCCTATGTCCAACCCTAAAAAAAACAGCTTCCTGAACAGAAAGGCAGTTGCTTTTTATTATGTTACTCCATATCCCAGAGTTTCAAATTCTGTCTATCTAGGGATTCTGGTGAGTAACCAAGGAGTAGACTCTGGCAAGATCATATAAATACAATTCAACTTAACATTTAACAGTAATGATACTATGAAAAATAATCACAGTAATTGGCACGTGTTTAGGGGTTACTATTTGTCAAGTATCACACCAAGTGCTTTGCAAATATTTCATTTTATCTTTAACAAAACTGGAAGGTATGTTCTATGAGAGTCCTGATTTTATAGTTGACTAGACTGAGATAAACAGGTTAAATGATTTGCCCAGGATCACACAGCTAATAAGGGCCTGAGATCAGACTTGAACTCAATTTTTCCTGAGTGCAGACCAGACGTCTCTATCCACTGCACTCATACTTGCTCCACTGTGTACAAAATGCCTGGGATTATGGTAGGAGTTTTGACACAAATATGAATTACTCCATTGCTCTCAAGGGAATTATATTCAATTGCTGAAAAAAATAATACATGCAAATTAGTACAAATAAAGTATTTTTTAAAGGTATATAAAAGCATTGTTAGAGTGAGAATGCTATTAAGTGATTGGAGCAGGGAAGGTTCAATGTATGATCCAATGTCTGAGCTATGATTTAAAGGCAGTATTGAGGTTCAAAAGGAGACCCCAAAAGGTTGGCATTGCAGACCAGTGTTGCCAGGTGTCTGAAAAGAACTTGCAGCTTTGAACCCATCTCCAAGTCAAGAGGCAAAGTTTATTGTAATTGTAATGCCAGTTGAAGTGGGTAAGTTCCAAAAAGACTTAGCAAAGGACCAGAAGAAAGAAGATAAATTTATAAGACAAAGAGAGATCAGAGTGTCATGTTACTTATTTGCTAATTTTATGGCTTACAGGTAGGTTTCAGAAGTGATCTATTCACTATTGTCTCAGAAACTTGGTTATCACTGACCAATAGATTATCTATCTGACAATCAACAATGTTTGTAGGACTATCCTAAGGACAGAAGACTTTAGGAACAATGATAGACAGATCATTAGAATAATAGCACTGTAAAGTCAAGGGATCTTGGGCTTACTGCTATATTTCCTCTTAAATTTAAGGAAAGGAACATTATTATATTCTGAAGGCCAGAAGACTTTTAGAATCATTGACAGATTATCATAACAATAGCACTCTAAAATCAGGGGATGCCAGGATCACTATATATTTCACCTAGAGGCTATATCAGCAACTCTCTGGGATCTTATCAGTTATAGAAGAAGTATGGGCACATTTCAGACACAGTTCAACTAAATGCATAAGAATTGGAGATAGAGACTGGAATACAATACATAAAGAAAGCTGATAAAAACAGTTTGGAATGGAGAATGTATGAAGAGAAGTAGTATCATAGATTGTGAACAACTTTTCTAGATTCAATTAAAACCCTGACTGCATGTAGTTCACCATTTCCTTATCTATCTAGTTGTTAGTGTTGAGGTTCAAAGGAGACCCCAAAAGTTTGGGATTACAGAATGGTATTGCCAAGTATCTTAAAAGAATTTGCAGGCTTGAACCCATTTCCAAATCAAGGGGCAAAGTTTATTGTAACTGTAATGCCAAATGAAGTGGACTAATTCCCAAAAGAATTTAGCAAAACACCAGGATCTAGAAAAATTTATAGGAAAAGATAAAAAGACTAGCAGCTTCTTTTTACTGATTTGCTAGTTTTATAGCTCACAGATAGGTCTGAGGGATGGCCAAATCAATGATTGTCTCAGGTACTTTGTTATTTCTGACCAAGATTGTTTATCTGACAGTCAGCAATGTTTGTAGCTCTATAGTACTCCTAAAGCCAGGGAACCTCAGAACTCTTGCCACTCCATGGCCAGTAGATCTTCTGATTATTTACAGATAAATTGAAAGAACACTCACCCCCTAAGGTCAGGGAGTCTCAGGATTACTGCTATATTTCCCTTAATAATTAAGCCCTATCTGTTAGCACTTCCTTTTCCATAATTACTTGGATTTGCTTTATATATCTTTTATGTTTATGCATCTACAAGTTTTCCTTCCCTAATGGACTGAAAGTCCTTGATGAAAGTTGCTTTCTTTCATTATATTCTCAGCTCTAAATATTTCTCAAGTCACAGCCATGTTTTAGAAGTGTTTAAATACTAGGCTGCAGGGTATTTCATGGTGGGAATTTCTTTCATACATATATTGGACTACATGGCCCTTTTAATTTTCAAATCTTGTGATTTTTTTTTTAAAGGACATTGGGACAATGAATGATCAGATGAGATATTCCCTTAGTAATTTATGTTGGATATGTTGAGAAGTGGAAAGACTGGAGACAGAAAGCAAGTTAATCTATGTTCATTTCATTAGTTCAACTGATAGTATGAAATAAGGACAAGGTCCAGCAGGATGAATACAGAGAGGCTTAGAGAGACTTACATGAATTGATGCTAAGTGAAATGAGCAGAACCAGGAGATCACTTTACACTTCGACAATGATATTGTATGAGGATGTATTCTGATGGAAGTGGATTTCTTTGACAAAGACTCAGTTTCAATTGATAAATGATGGAAAGAAGCAGCTACACCCAAAGAAAGAACACTGGGAAACGAATGTGAACTATTTGCATTTTTGTTTTTCTTTCCGAGTTGTTTTTACCTTCTGAATCCAATTCTCCCTGTGCAACAAGAGAACTGCTCGGTTCTACAAACATATATTGTATCTAGGATATACAGCAACATATCTAACATATATAGAACTGCTTGCCATCTAGGGGAGGGGGTGGAGGGAGGGAGGGGAAAAATCGGAACAGAAGCGAGTGCAAGGGATAATGTTGTAAAAAAAAAAAATTACCCTGGCATGGATTCTGTCAATATAAAGTTATTATAAAATAAAATAAAATATTTTAATAAAAAAAAGAAACAAGGTCAAGGTTATATCAATAGAGAAAAGAGGAAGTTTAATAGAAAAGACAGGACAACAAGTTGGACATGACTATTCAGGAAAAAAAAGAATAGGTAAGAATGACTTCAGTAATTTGAATCTGGGTGACTGAAGGATGTTGGTGCCAGCTAAAGAACAACAACAACAACAACAACAACAAATTGTTTAAAAGTGTTTGTTGGTTAGTTTTCCACCAGAGAAAGAGAAAAGATTTCTTGGACAGAGGTGGTATTTGGACAAGAAACATAATTTGACAAAGGATGTGTGATTTTTTCCCATTTCTTTTTTCTTTACTTCTCTCCTGATTCAACCCTTTTTTTTAAAAATTTCTAAATTTCATTATTATTAATTTTATTTAAGCATTTTATTTTCAAAAAGTACACATGGACAATTTTTCAACATTAATCCTTGTAAAACCTTACGTTCCAAACATTTCTACCCCCTTCCCTCATCCCCTCCCCTAGATGGCAAGTAATCCAGTATAAATTAAATATGTTAAAATATATATATTATTTTAGTAATCCGGTATATGTTAAACATGTTAACATATACATATTATATTATATATGTATAATATATAATAAACATATATGTTATATACATAACACATATATATAAATATATGTTAAAACTAATATATGTATACATATTTCTAAAATCATCATGTTACACAAGAAAAAAACAGAACAAAAGGGAAAAATGAGAAAGAAAACAAAATGAAAGCAAATGTCAAAAAGAGTGAAAATGCTATGTTGTGATCCATAACTCAATTCCCACAGTCTTTTCTCTGGGTGTAGATTGTTCTCTTCAGCACAAGATCATTGGAACTGGCCTCAATCATCTCCTTATTGAAAAGAGTCATGTTCATCAGAATGGTTTTTAATATAATCTTGTTATTGCTGTATACAATTATATCCTGGTTCTGCTCATTGCACTTAGCATCAGTTCATATAAGTATCTTCAGGCCTCTCTGAAATTATCCTGCTGATAATTTCTTATAAAACAATAATATTCATAACATTCATATACCATAATTTATTCATCCATTCTTCAATTGATGGGAATACATTAAGTTTCCAGTTTCTTGCCACTACCAAAAAGGACTGCCACAAACATTTTTGCACATGTGATCCCTTTCCCACCATTTTGATCTCTTTGGAAAATAATAAGCTCATTAGAAACACTGCTGTATCAAAGGGTATACACAATTTGATAGCCCTTTGGGCATAGTTCCAAATTGTTCTCAAAAGGGTTGAATCACTTCACAACTCCACCAACAATGTATTGGTGTCCCAGTTTTTCCACATTTCTGCCAATATTCATCATTATCTTTTTCTGCATCTTAGCTAATATGACAGGTATGTAGTGGTTACACAGAGTTGTCTTAAGTTGCATTTTTCTGAACAAAAGGTTTTTAGAGCAATTTCTCATCTGACTAGAAATGGAATCAATTTCTTCATCTGAAAATAGTCTGTTCATATCCTCTGACAATTTATCAGTGGCTTGAATTCTTATAAATTTGAATCAATTCCCTATATATTTTAGAAATTAAGCCTTAATCATAATCCTAGAATGCAAAAGTCTTGCCCAGTTTATTGCTTCCTTTACAATTTTGTCTGAATTGGTTTTGTTTGCACAATTTTTTTTAACATAATATAACCAAAATTATCAATTTTGTGTTCAATAATGTACTCCAGTTTTCTTTGGCCATAAATTACTTCCTTCTCCACAAATCTGAGAGGTAAATTGTCATTTGTTCTACTTTGCTTATAATATCACTCTTTATTTCTAAATCATGAACCCATTTTGACCTTATTTTGATATACGGTATTAGGTATGGGTTATTGCCTAGTTCTGCCATACTACTTTCCAATTTTCCCAGCAGTTTTTGTCAAATTGTGAGTTTTTATCCCAATAGCTGGAGTTTTTGGATTTGTCAAACACTAGATTACTATAGAAGTTGACTATTTTGTCCTGTGAACCGAACATATTCCACTGATCAACTACTCTATTTCTTAGCTAGTATCAAGTGGTTTTGATGTCTACTGCTTTATAATATAGTTTAGGTTCAATACAGCTATTAGATCTATATTCTTGATCTCGTGTCCCTTCAGATTTTATTATTTTTTTCTAGTTCAGTAAAACAATTTCTTGGGATTTTGATTGATATGGTACTGAATAAGTAGATCAATTTAGGTAATATTGTTATTTTTGTTACATTAGCTTGGTCTAGTTATGAGCACTTGATACTTTCCCATTTGATTAGATCTGACTTTACTTTTTTTGTGGAAAGTGTTTTGTAACTGTGTTGATATATTTCCTGACTTTGAGTTGGCAGGTGGACTCCCAAATATTTTATGTTATCTACAGTTATTTTAAAGATTTTTTTTTTTTGTATCTCTTAGTGCTGGACTTTGTTGGCAATATATAAGAATGCTAATAGTTTCTGTGTATTTATTTTGTATACTGATGCTAAAATTGTGAGTTGTTACTTCATTGTCTAAGTATATCAAAATATCATCTGCAAAGAGTGATGATTTGGTTTCCTCATTACCTACTCTAATTCCTTTAATCTCTTTTTCTTCTGTTATTGTCAAAGCTAACATTTCTAATACAATATTTCATAGTAATGGTGATAGTGGGCAAACTTGGTTTTCCCCTGATCTTATTGGAAATAGTTCTGGTTTGTCCCCATTGCATATGATGCTTGCTTATGGTTTTAAATGGATATATTGGTCATTTTAAGACAAAATTTCACTTATTCCTATACTCTCAATTTTTAAAAAAGTACCAATGGATATTGGATTTTGTCAAATGCTTTTTCTGCATCTATTGGGATAATATGATTTTTTTTTTTGGTTTGGTTCATTAATAACTTGTTCGATTTCTTTTTGTAAAATGGGATTATCTAAGCAATTTATCTCCCATTAATCTGGGATTCCTCAATTTCATTTAGATTATCAGATTTATTGAAATATAGTTGGGCAAAATGACTCCCAATTATTGCTCTAATTTCCTTATCACTGGTGGAAAGTTCTCCCTTTTCATAGTAACAATTTTTTATACTTATAATTTGATTTTCTTTTTTTGCTTTTTCTAATCAAATTAACTAAAGGTCTATTTTCTCATTTTTTTTCAACTATTAGTTTTGTTTATTAATTCATTAGTTTTCTTATTTTCTATTTTGTTAATCTTTTTTATTTTCACACATACAAATTTTGTATCTAATTGGGAGTTTTTAATTTGTTCTTTTTCTAGCATTTTTAGTTGCAAGCTCAATTTATTGCTCTTCTCTTTATTTTATGCAAGTAAGCATGTAGAGATATAAAATTTCCCCTAATAACTGCTTTGGCTGCATCCTATAAATTTTGATATGTTGTTTCATTATTGTTAGTCTCTTGGATGAAATCATTGATCGTGTCTATTATTTGTTGTTTCACCCACTTTTTCTTTAGGATTAGGTTATTTAGTTTCCAACTAATTTTTGGTGTATTATTCCCATGGCCTTTTATTGCATGTAAATTTTATTGCACCATAATCTGAAAAAAATGGGATTAATATGTCTGCCTTTATGCATTTGATTTTGAGCTCTTTATACCCTAATATATGGTCAGTTTTTATATAGGTTCCATGAACTGCTGAGAAGAAAGTATGTTCCTTTCTGTTTAAATAGAATTTTCTCTAAAGGTCTATCATACAAACTTTTCTAGAATTCTATCGACCTTGTTAACTTCTTCCTTATTTATTTTGTGGTTTGATTTAACTAGTTCTGAGACAGCAAGGTTGAGTTATCTCACTAGTATAGTTTTACTATCATTTCTTGTTTCAGCTCTCTTAACTATTCCTCTAGGATTTAGATGCTATATCACTCAGTACATATATATTTAATATGGATATTACTTAATTATCTATAGTGTGTTTTAGTAGGATGTAGTTTCCTTTTCTTTCTCATTTAATTAGATATATTTTTTGCTTTTCCTTGATTGCTGTCCCTACTATTTTTACTTCAGATGAAGCATAATAGATTTTCCTCCAGCCTTTTACCTCTGCTCTGAATGTATTACTCTGCTTTAAATGTTTCTTCTAAATAGCAAATTGTAGAATTCTGGCTTTTATTTCAGTCTACCATCAGCTTTTGTTTTATCAGAGAGTTCATTCCATTCATATTCATAGTTAAAAATACTAACTCTGCATTTCCTGCCATCTTGTTTTCCCCAAGTTATATCTTTCTTTTCCCTTTCCCCCTTTCCTTCTTCCCCAGTATTTTCCTTCTGACCATCTCTTCCCTCTTTTTTATACCTTTCCACTTCTCCTTCTGTTCTCCTCTCTATTAGGCTTCCCATTTCCTGTCCCCTTTCCCCTCATATTTTCCACTATGGTGAGACAAGCTAAATGTGTCTGATATTCTCTCTTTAAGCTAAATCTGATAAAAGTAAAATTCACACAATGCTCACCCCTCCCTCCTTTCCCTCAATTGCAACAGTTCTTTTTTGTCTCATCATGAGATGTAATTTACCCCATTTTAACTCCATTTTCCTCTTCTTCCACTAGAATCATCTTTCTCTAGTAATATTGTCACAATAAAATCAACTTATTACCTACACTCTCTAAGTATACCTATAACATAATTACAGATCCCAAGAGTTATATCTTATTCCCATATAATTTTTTAACTTTAAAAATAAAGTCATTTTTTTTCTTCACCTTTTACCTTTTTTATGTTTTTCTTGATTTCTGCAATTGAAGATAAAATGTTCTATTCATCTCTGGTCTTTTGATCAGAAATAAATTAAATTAACTTGTTTCATTGCTTGTCTCTTTTTTTTTCCTGAAAGATAATGCTCATTTTTACCAGATAGTTGATCTTGGCTACAACCCAAGTCCCTTTGCCTTTCAAAATATCCAATTCCATGCTCTTTGACCCTTTAGCTGCTAGGAAGGTACTAGGTCCTGAGTAACCCTGATTGTGGTTCCTTGATATTTTAATTGTTTCCTTTGAGCTACTTGCAATATTTTCTATTTGATTTGATAACTCTGAAATTTAACTATGATGTTCCTTGGAGTTGTCATTTTGGGGTCTCTTTCAGGAGGTAATCAGTGAATTATTTCAATGGTTATTTTACCTCCTGGTTCTAGGACACCAGGGTAATTTTCCTTATTGATTTCCTAAAAGAAGAATCTAGAAATTCTGTTTTTATCATAGTTTTCACGAAATCCAATAATCCTTGGAATGTCTTTCCTAGATCTGTTTTCCAGATCAGTTGTTTTTTCAATGAGATTTTACTTTTTCTTCTAGTTTTTTTTTTTTTTTTTTTTTCTTTTTTGGTTTTGTTTGACGGATTCTTGAAATCTAACTGAGTCATTCACTTCCATTTGTTCAATTCTAAATTTTAGTGAATTAATTTCTTTAGTTTTTTTTATCTCTTTTTGCATTTGGCCAATTGAATTTTTACATGAGGTGTTTTGTTTATTGATTTTTTTTTCCTATTTCACAAATTCTGTTTTTCAGTGAATTAGTTTCTTTTTCATGTCTCATTTGCAAGGAGTTATATGCTTTTGCCAATTGATCAAATCAATTTTAAGAGATTTCTTCAGATAATTTCTGTTTCTTTTTTTTTTCTTTTCCAAACTCTCTTGCAAAATTCTCATTATCTTTTCCCCATTTTCTCTAACTCACTTTTAAGAGCTCTTTTGAATTCTTCCAAGAGAGCCTTGTGAAAGGGAGACCAATACATAGCACCATTTGGGACTTTATTTGGAGAGGATTTGCATATAGGATCATCAGGGTTTGAGGTCTTATCTTTCTTCATAAAAAAACTATGTATTGTCAGAGTTCTTTTTTTTTTTTTTTGTTCATTTTTTAAAGGCTGGTCTGTTTTTAGGGCAAAGGGGCAACAGCCACCTTAGGTTGCCCTGGGCTGGTGATGCTGATTGACTTCCATTTTGAATTGGTACCCATGTCCTGGATTTTTCTGAGGTTCAGCATTAGTTGGCTTTTGTATTTGCTTTGAGTGACTTACAGTTTGCAGTCAGGACAGAGTAGCCTAAGAGCCTCACAGTAAATTCCTCCATACTTAGATGCTGCAAAGCCCTGGCTCCCTGCCACACTTTTCTGCTCTGTGTCTTAATATGACATCCTCCTCTTCTGCCCAATTGAAACGAAAATTTCTGAAGTTCTTCCAAAGTATTTTCTGCTCAAAATGTATTACACTCCAAAACTAGTGCAGAAGCTTGATCTGGTATTGATCTGAGGAACAATAGGAGGAGCTCAGATAAAGACATGTCTACTCTTTATCATCTTGGCTTCTCTCCCTCTCTGATTGAACTCTTTATGGTCTGAACTTTTCTACTGCAACCCTGACTGTGTACTTATGCTATAGATGACCAGTCCCTGGAGCTCCATTCCTCATTCTCCATTGCTGAGTTCCTGTTTAGAATTTCCATTTGAAGAAGTGCCCAAATGAGTCATCATTTCCATCTCTTCTTGTTTCTACTTCACATTGTAGCATACTATAGATCTTGCTCTGCAAGTGTGTTCACTACACCAACTTCACACATACCCATTTTCAACTCCTATTAATATCTTATCTTCTTTCATTAAAATAAAAGCTCCTTAAGGGTAGAGATTCCCTTTATTCTTCTTGTATTTACATTCTTCTTTTTATTTAGCACCATACCTTGCATATAGTAAATGATTAATAAATTATCTATCTAACATCTCTAAATATCATCTATTTATTTATTGATCTATCTAGCCATCCATCCCTCCATCCATCCATATATCTGTCCTTCTGTCTGTTTATCTTTCTGTTTGTTATTGTATACCATGATGGAGCACTGTCACTTGACTCATTCTCATATGTAATTACACAATCTCTTCAAAGCAACCTAAGCAAATGATGTTTCCTCCCTTGCTTTTTCTCTGGGGTTCCTATGACAAAAGATTAAGAACAAAATATTGATACATGCTTATGTTATCAGACAATAGAACTGAAATTTTATGTCCTTCCTAAGTCATAATCCCTATTTTTATATATAGTCATTTCATTGACATAAATACCTAACAAGCCAGCAACTGGAGCTAATTTGCTTGACTAATAGTAAGTCATCTCATTAAATATGAAAGCAAAAGAGGAAAGAAGCCAATATTTGAGGATTGGACATATTGTTAATTTTTTTCTTTGCTGTAATATTATAGCATTTATTATGATGAAGAAAGAAAGAAAATCCTTTGCCAAAAATATCCTTTCTCTTGAAGCTTCTTGGAACATATAATATATACTTATTCTGCCATATATCCTAGAGGCACTTAGGCTTTACAGTAAGGTATACTTGATATATGCAGTGCCCCTTTCCATTTTACTTATAACCATAAAATATTCATCATGCTTCTTGAAGCATAGATTAGTTCACTTTCTAAAGTACTATTTTGCCCTTTTGGTACCTTATATTTAAAGAATCCTGTTGGAATTTTGTGATCATCATGACTTAAAAAAAAAAAAAAAAAACTTAGATTTTTCTCTGTATTCATCCCAACAGGATCAGAGCTTTGTATTTAATTTTTCTTGTGATGTTTAAAGAAAAAGAAATCATTTTACAACCTCAATTAAATGTTTTTTTTTCTTCTCAGAAGATAGAAAGTGATAGAGCACAAAGTGGGCTTCAGGGTCTTTAGGAGATTCAAAATGATGAGGATATAGGCAGATTCATCTCAGAGTTTTTTTTTTCCACTTTTGGAGCTACAAAAACCAGGAGCAGAATGCTTGCATCAAAACAGCCTGTCTCCTTTGGGAAAGGTGTTTACTAATGATGATGCTGCAGTAATAGTAGACTGGGGGTGATGAGGAGAAGAACCTGCTACTTCAACATTTCAGACATACCTGGAATATCAAGATCTGACAAATCTGATCATTTAAATGAATTTAGGACCAGCAAGAAATGAAGGAATGGTAGTGATTCTCTGTCATCTATTAAGGGCAATAGATTACAATTTGGGGAGTTGTAGTTTTGTAACAGAACCACTACTAGCAGGGTTGTCACAGGATTTGCCTTAGTGTGATATGTGTAGAGATTTATATGATAGATATACTGACCAAGGCTGTGGGAATCCAAAATTATATGTAAACTTCTTTGTAATGACAATCACTGGCAATTATATAAATTGTTATATTTATAGAGATTTAGAAATTTAAGTGAAATCATCTTTACAAATCCCATCATTTTATATGTAAAACATTATTTTAAGCAGAAGAATAATGTAAAGGCCCTCAAGTCAATATTGTTATTTCCTTTTTTCTGCCTTATATTGGATGAAAAGTAAAGAAGACAATCACAACCATTCAAATCCTCAAGAAAATTTTAAAGAATTTTTTTTTTTACTTATCTTTCTGCTGTTAACCCCTGTCTCTTTATAATTGAGGCAATATACAGAACACTGCAAACATTTGTGTAATGTAATAGCAGGAAGAATTTACATCTCTTCTGATGAGTATCAAAAAGGGAAGTTGAGAAAAGAGCAGACTACTCCTTAGAACTTCCCTCAGTCCTGGAAGATGTAGGTGTAGAGGATAGCATCATCCTAGCCTTCTGTATAGATATTCTTGGAGGGTTTAGCTATTCCTTTCATCATGCTTCTAAGAATAAGGCAACCCCCTACCCAATTAGAGCAGATTCTTTCATTCTGATTGATCGATTAATCAATCAGTCTCAAGATGTTTCTACATAAGGTAACTATTTTCAAGGGATGGTTAGAAAATCAGTAATCAACAAACTTTTTATTTGGAGACAAATCAAGCAAATGAATGAGGCAAGATGGGAAAATTATTTCTTAAGTCCTTAAAGTGTGTCAAACATTGGTTTGTATGAATTCAAAGGAATCTTTATATTCAATAAGATCACATCCTAATATGGGATTATAAAGTGAGAAAAGTGATCCAGCAACAATCCTAAAACTGGAGAATCATGATTCAAGATTTCACAACTGGAAAGAGGGGGTAAGAAAGTGCATATTGGGTCAAGAAGGTTGTCATAGGCATTATGAACAAAAAGGTTCAAAGTCTTAATTACTTGGTTTTATTCTGATTTGCCCTATTACAAATTTCCTTAGTTCTAGCTCTGTTGGAGCTGAAGACCTAGCTTATTTAATGCAGTACATTAAATAAAATAAGAAAAATATATTTACACAGATTGTGAAGTTTTATAAAAATGTAGCCAAACCTCTAACAAAGCTTAAATCCATGTAGTATCTTCTATAATTGTTAGCAATTGTTATTTGTAAGCACTTTGTGTTATTTCACTGTCAGTCACTAGCAATTTATTGAGCATGTATTGTCGATTGGACTTAAACCTATTTCTAACCTATGGGTAGTTAGAGCTGAAAAAAAAGCAAGACAAGAGGCAGGCAAGTCAGGAAAAACAAACAACAACAACAAAAAACAGAAATTTAACTTCAAAATGAGGGAAATGGCTTCCAAGCAAGAACACATATGTTGGAACCCTGGGGTAAAGGCCTGAGGCAATGCGGGGATATCTCAATATGTATAACTATGGTGACATAGTGCATTATAGTTAGCCCTGACAACAAGGGGTAACAACAACAAGATAAATTTGACTCATAGCAGAGCTTACTGATCAGAACATGGATGCTAGAGAGGATTCCTGAAGCTCACAGACCATTTGGTGCTAGTATAAAACAATTTTAGGATTTTTGCTGTGGCTTAGATTATCCAGAGGATGAGCATAAATGATTGTTGTTAAGCCAGTCTCAAGGCACCCATTTGCTAGACTTTACCTCTGAAAAACAGGTTATCTCCTAATAATTTGATATTTCTCCTTTTTTTTTTTTTTTTTGGCTCAGTTGAAATAACCCCTACCCTTATGACCTTATAAAGATAAGGCAAGTAGAAACCAAGATGCTACCGGATATTGCCAAGGGGATAGTTTCTTGAGATGACTTAATGGGAAAGTGTTTCCCAGGTATCACTACTAACCATTGTTTGCTTATAAGCAAAAAAGAGAGGGTAGTCAAGAATATAGAAGGAGAAAATATCAACACATGATTGAAAAAAGGACTTAGTGACTGGACCCATAGCAAACAGGAAGAGAAAAAGAACTAGGATAGAATACTCTTCCCCCATCTGGAATATTTTTTGCATTTTTTTTAATTATAGCTTTTTATTTACAAAACATATGCATGGGTAATTTTTCAGCAATGACCCTTGAAAAACCTTGTGTTCCAAATTTTCCCTCCTTCCCCCAACCTCCTCTCCTAGATGGCAGGTAATCCCATACATGTTAAACATGTCAACATGTGTTAAATCCAATATATGTATATATATTTATACAGTATCTTGCTGTATTAAAAAAAAAAATGGCTTCTTGATAATTCAGAAAACTATCCCTGTAATCAAAGCTCAAAACAATAGTAAATTAGAGTCCCAGGAAAGTATTGATATTTCACCAACCACAACTTAGGGTCAGAATATCTTTATTAATGTTTCTCCTTTTTTTACTTAATCACAATTTTACTATTTATTTATTTATTTTACTATTTTTACCAAGTAAAAATTACTAAATGGTATTTACTTAAATGCCATGCAAATGAACTGGATTTGAGTGAGGGAATGATGTGTAAAGCCCCCCCCCCCCCAACTCATTTTCTACTCCAGTGTCCAGCTATGGATCAGAACAGAACACCTTAAGATCGCCTGGATGTATTTAGAGATCTTGGCCTTTTTAAGCTGAAGTATTTAACAGGTCTCAGTTTGAATAATTAAAGAAAAACTAAACTTCACATGGCATCAATTGCATTTCCAAATTATCCCATAAAAAGATCATTAGTCTTATTACATCTTACATTTTAAAATCATTTTAATGTTATCAGATTAGGAACAATTATATTCAATAAAGAAATAATACTAATAATAACACAGTGCTCAGGACATGCCAGTCACTATGTTAAACTCTTCCCAATAATTACTTTATTTTGATCTTCATAGCAAAAAAATCCTGGGAAGTATGTACTATCATTATTTTTTTTTAAAGACTAGAAAATTGGGTTAAACAGAGATAAGATAAGATAACATTTTACATCTGAAATAAAGAAGGGTGGGCTCACGAAGAGGCCAGCTGGTCCTCCATCTTGTACTGCCATACTAGACAGTGAAAAGGGCACCAGGACCATCCCAGGCAGTCAGAGTTTGCCAAGGATGAGGTCTGCACTTGCTGAGGTTTAGGTTTTGAGGTCCCCTTTCAGGGAACCAATTGATGAAATCTAGATTTAGGGAACCAAAATGAGATTAGGGTTTCTGGTGATCAGGAAGTTAAATGATAAGGTCTAGTGGCAGGTTTAGGGTTCAGAGAACCAAATGGAGAAGTTTGGCTCCTTTACACCTCCTTGGAATTCGGAATTGGGGAACCCCCTTCTGATGGTACAGGGATTCTCTGTAGAGGAATTTACAAACCTGAAAACCTTGACTCATAAAAGAGGTTTATTATAGGGATTGGGAAGCAAGGTTAGAAATCCTGACAGAAAAGCATAAAGTCTTGATAGGAAAATAGGTGAGGATAAAGGGAGCGTAACACTGGAAAAGAATATTATTCCAGTGGGCAGAAGTCTCCTTAGCATAGCAAGCATGGCATAGCTGGTATGTCAAAAATAATCCTGACCTGCAGAGGCCCTGACCTCTGCAAAGAACTGAGTTTTTAATTGCCATTTATATAAGGAGGCCTTTGGCTGCAATTAAGGCCTGCTGCTCCTCCCAGTGAAGCTGGTAGGTGGAGTTGAAGATCTTTAATTGAATAGTGTTGGAATTCTTTTAGCTCAGGACTGAATCAACCCCACCTAGATAACAGAATGAAACCCCACTTGAGGGTGGGGTCCCTCACTGAGGCAGAGTTGGAGGAGATTTTCTCCTTCAAGAAGTTTTAGAGTTTCAGGGTCCCTTCTTAACACTGATGACACTGACTGGGCTTTGGGAGAATGTGACAGAAATCACTGGCTGCAGTCTAGGTTATGGGGTGGCTGGTATCAGGATCTCCCCATTGGTAATAGTTTCTAGTGACAGGGCAAGATGAATGCTGTTCAAGGGATCTGATCTCCCTCCTCTGACAATTGTACCTTTGAGGCCATGCATTATTGGGCTGAGGTCACTTGCAACTCCTGGGGCAGGGTGGATAGGATATACTGTATCTGAATCATGTTCCCAGGTTTGTAAAGAAGTAAGGACTGATGGATGTTTAAAGGTACAGGGCCAGTATGGGACATCTATTACAGTTGTTACCTTGTCCCTGCCAGATGGGGCAGTATGTAATTCAAGTTTCTCTACATTATTCCAACATTGTCAATATCTGTATTTGAGGATCTGATTCTGGGATAAGAAAAACTAATAGAAAGAAAGAGTCTTTGAGTAGGGAGATTTAAAGGGGACATTTTCAGAGGTGTCAGGGAGGGAGGAAAAGAGGAAGGGAGGAAAGGAGGGAAGGAGAAATTAGAGAGAGGAAGGAAGGAAGGAAGGAAGGAAGAAGGAAGGAAGGAAGGAAGGAAAGAAGGAAGGAAGGAAGGAAAGAAGGAAGGATGGATTTCCTTTAAGTCAACTTAAATACCAGCCTGTAATTGATGGAGCCTGGTAAATGACTATGGACTTCTAGGACCCATAACAAAGGGATGAAAGGTGCTAATCATTACAGTAAAAAGGGGTAAGTGGATATGGATGACTCCAGGGGAAGGGGATGGGGGGAAGAAATAGGGGTTTAAAAATGATGAATATCTTCCTTCTAATGCCATCTCTGCTGCAAATCCTTTCTAAAGTTATATCATCCTAAGTTATCAGGGATGTTGGGAGGTTCTCTCAATACATTCTGTAGTGCTCTCTTTATCTACTCAAGTCTTTCTGCTGTACTCTGTCTTCTTGTGGTCAGATTCAGATTTTTTTTCAGTTTTATTTGTTTGTTTTTAACATTAGAAACACATTCCTAGTTTGTGTCTCTTGTGCATTAAAGGGATCCTACTTTTCTTTCCTAATGGTAGAAAGGACAAGGGAAATGTTATTGCAATTGAAAGGGGGTTGAAAGGAAAATACATTTTCTTTTTAGAATACTTTAGTGATTTCTTACTAATTTCACTCTCCTCTTTTAGAGTTACTGCTAGCTGTGATGTGGTTTTGAGTAGATATCCAACATCAGAATGTTGTTATTCAGAGATAGCTTAATTGGTTTAGAGATGGACAGGTGAAGATTATTAATAAAATAGGATAAAACTGAAATGTCAAAGAAGGTTTTTTTAAAGGTTGCTATATGGTACAAACTATTTGCCTTTACTTTTCTTTCTTTATCTGGGATTATTTCCAAGCAGCTGTTTTCCTTTACTGTGCTAGTACAATAAAGCTATTAAGCTTGCTAATTATTTTTTTAAAAAAAACTTTTACAAAATTTAATCCTTATTTTCCTTGAAATAAAATTTTCAGAAGAGTGCTCCAAAACTTGCTAAGATATTTCGGAATGGAGTTAGTTTCTAAAATTACACCAAAAGGCTCAGGAATTCTGTAATCTTGAAATTATTACTTTTCAAAATCCTTAAAGATTGAATCCTCAAATCAGCAGATCCTGCTTAGTTTTTAGTAATTTTATAACTTTGATTATTTAACTGAATTTCTACAATTCTAGCATTATTAATGTTGAACTGACAGAAAAAAAAAAGTTTCCCACAGGTTTTATGTAATGTATGGGATAGCTTTCTGAAGGTCCTTTGGATGGGTCTTGGTCTTTAGATGGAGAAGTGATGAAGTCAGGAGAGCCACCAGGTAGATGATCAAAAATGGAATGTTCATTTCCAGTCCTTCTCAGCCCTTATATACCTTAGAACGATTACATTACAGCATACTGAATATCTGTGAACTAGAGAACCATTACATCATCATACTAACTACTAAGTATAAAGTCATCATCTCATCAGTTCCACTGAATTAACACCTTGTTTCAAGTATACTTCTTCAGACTTCCGGCCCTCTACAGCTTTACCCTCTTTTTAAAGTAAACTAATATTCTGTGGAAAGTCTAAAATAGTTCTCCTTCTTACTGAGAAAACTGCTTCAACAATGAAAGTTCATTACTCTTTCCAAGTGTTTTTAAACTCTCTGACTGTAGTCCTTGGAAATTTTTCTGACTGACTGCATTTGAAATCTTTCAGATAACATTATATACCTCACAACACAAACACAGCATCGACATTTTATATTTTACAAACTCACAGATACAGACAAAATGACCAGACAAAAATACTTTATAGCGCAAACATGACAACACAGATGCAAATGAAAGCAGAAGATTGGGGCAGAAATGGGGTCAGAAGACTCACCAGATGAGTGGGAATCGGATTCTGGAGAAATACATTTCCAGTGGTGTCCAGTTCACTCCCAATGGTACCCATTAGTACAGTGACCCAGTACCATGTTCAGTCCCACTCTTGACACCAATTAATGTCAAACAGACCTGGCACCAGCTTCTAACCCATGGGTTTTGAGAACTGAAGAAAGCATAATATAGACAGGACAGTCAGGACACAAACAGGAACTTTAATTATAAAAACGAGGACAATGCCTTGCAAGCAAGGACATATTCCAGAACCCTGAAGGGTCAAGGTAATGTGGGGAGATATTTATACTTATACCTATGAAAATGCATTGAGTTATGACCCTGACAATGAGATAAATTTGATTTATAGCAGGAATTAATAAATAGAACATAGGTATCGGTTTGTCCAAACTCAGAGACCACCTGATGTGTGAAACAATTCTGGTGTTTTTCTGTGGCTGAGATCATTCAGAAGGCAAATATAAAGGATTTGTGTTATATCAAATTTAAGCACAGCCTGCTTGCTGGGTCTTAATTCTAGAAAATAGGATGTCTCCCAATATTTTGACACTATTATGTTTAAGGCACTGTAGTAAGCACTGGCAAAACAAAACAGAATTAAAAAAAAATCTCTTTTCAAGGACATAACAATCTACTGGTGGAAACAACATGCAAATTGCTATGTACAAACAAGGTATAGACAGGAGAAAATGGGGACAATATTACTGAAGAGGCATTAAGATGAAGGAGGAATGGGAAAGGTTTCTGAAGAATATAGAATATTAGCCGAGATTTGAAGGAAAGTGAAAAGGGGTATAGTTTGAGGGATAAGTCACAGCCAGAGAAAATGAAAAAAGGTTGGGATATGAAATATCATGTTTGATGAACAGTAAGAAAGCTAGTGTCTGGAGTAGAGGATATGTGGGAAAGGAATAAGGCATAAAACAATTGGAGTGATAGGAAGAGAAAGTAAATGACTTTAAAAAGCTAAATAGAGAATTTTATATTGGATCTGTGAGGTAATAGGGAACAACTAGGATTTTCTGAATGGCCTACATTTTAACCACTTAACAAAATATTTTGTCTTCCTTATCTCATTCATTTGCTTGATTTGCATATAAGTAAGATAGCTAATTTTCCAATTTCTCCTGAAGGTGTATCAATCAGTGATTCACAACTAAGAAACCTACTCTGATTAGATGAGGGCCTTTGATACACTCTTAGAAACATGGTGAAAACAATAGCAAAACTCTTCAGGCACTTCTGAATAGAAGAGTAGGGTGATAACTGTTATACTTGCATCCCCCACCAAAGAGGAAAGTTCTAAAAAAAAAAAAAAATAGTCTGTTCCTTCCTCAAATTCCTTTTTTTCTTTTAATAAAGGAAACTACCATAAAGACCTAGTCCATCTGCCTATGATTGGTCAAGCTATTTAAGATTTAGAACATTATTTGTATGAAAAGAGTTAGATAAGGACAAAGACTATTACAAAGATAATTTCTAAAATTTTCAGTATTTCTCATAATAAAATTGCTGGGAGGATGGGATGGATGGGAAAATTGCAGACCTGGAATTGTATTTTTATGAAGAACTCCCAGTATAAAAGCTTTATCCACCTATATAGGTTAGTAACTTCTATCTAACTCACAAATTCAGTTGTTTTGATCTCTGATAAGCTAAATGACTTGCATGCTCAAACAGCTCAATTCCAGTGCCTTCTTTCTGTTAATTAACTCCTCTTTATCCCATATATAATTTGTATGTGTGTTTGTATTTGTATGTTATCTCCCTAAATAATTTGTAATCCTGGCAAGAATGGTCTGTCTCTTCACCTTTTGGGTATTCTTAGTGCTTACCACAGTGCAAGACACATAGTAGGTCCTTAAATGCTTATAGATTGATTGATATGCTATTATCAGTATTTAATTTCATAACATGATGACTTTTAAGTCACATTGCTATATGATACCTGCCTTTAATAGTGCAGAAATTGAAAAAAAAAAAGTTTACATAGTCTAGAACATAGCAGACCCAATGCTTGTTTACTAATACTAGTTCTCTTTCTCTGAAGTTCTTACATTTTAAAAATTCATTTCACTCACCAGTCAATCAATTATGAAGTATTTATTAAGCACTTAGTTTATCCCTGGCTCTATGTTAGGTGTTAAGTGTACAAATACAAAGAATGAAACAATTCTTATTCTCAAGGAACTCACATTGATGTTGATGAAAAATGCATATATTTCTCGATTATTAAAATACCAGATAGTTCGATGGATAGAGCAATGAAGTTGGAATCAGGACTACCTGAGTTCAAATATGTTCTCATATGATACTTGGTTTTGTGAATCTTGGTGGATTAGTTCATGTGTCTGTCTCAGCTTCTTCAACTGCAAAATACAAACCATAATAGCACCTATCTCACAGATTTTCTCTAAATTTCAAATGAAATGTTATTTGTAAAATAATGCTCAAATATTAAAACATTATATAAATACTAGATATTATTATTATCTAAATAAATTGCAATAAGGGAATATAATGTCCAGGCTAGCTTTCTGGAAGGTCTCTGGACTGGCCTTGGTCTTTAGGTAGAGAAGTGATGAAGGCAGGAGGGCCACCATGAGGCTGGTCAAAGATGGAGTCCAGAGTCTGGAATCTGGAACTTGAAGTCTTCTCCATGGCTGAGAGAGGATCTTTCTATGTCTGAGACTCCCTTAAATACTTCAGTATGATTCCATCACTACAACACACAGCATGTGTCATAATGTGATATCACAATATCACATTAAGTATATGTTTAGAGAACCATTATCTCACACTGAGTAGGGGGTTAACTATAAGCACCCTGCTGTCCTTGATTCAAGTACACCTTTTCAAATTTAAAATGACAATTTTTTTTCTCAATAGTATTTTAGTTTTCCAAATACATGTAGAGACAGTTTTCAACATTCTTTTGGGAAGACGATTTTTTTCCCTACTTCCCTGACCCCATCACCCGAAGACAAAAGGCAATCTGTTTAGATATAAACATTTTAGTTTATCCAAAGGAATTGCAATAGGATGACACTTATAATGGGAGAATAAGAAGAATTCTCCTATAGAAAGGGGTGATTCTAATGTATTCAAGCTGCAGCCACCATAAATGAAAAGAGAATCAGATCATGTAATGACCTGATAATACAGAGTAATACACTCAGAATTCAGAATACTTTGAATTTTAATTTTAATGATTTCTCAGACATTTACTAGATATTTAATACTGGGCATGGACATTAGCCTCTTTTTGCCTCAGTTTTCTCATTTATAAAATGTGGATAATAATGGCACCAGTAAAAAAAAAAAGTTATCTTTAGACTAACATGGCAAATTTATCTAAATTTATGTGTAAACAATTCTAAGGTGTTCCTCTAAATACTACAAAGCCTGGAAGCAAATCTCCTAGAGTGTTCATTCAAAATGATTTTAAGTAATCACTCATTTGTATAAACTAAATGACTGTATGTTTTTTTTTTCTCTGCTGTCCATTCTACCTTGAAGATATTAGTATGTTGGAAGAATACTTTTATGCATGAACTTTCAAGAGGAGTTTTTAATTAGTTCTGGCACTGCTATAATTGGACCTAACTGGCATAGTTTGTGTTACTGTAAAAGTGAGTGTATTTAATTCATATTTAATTTAATCAGGAAAATATGGCCACTTTTTGTTGGGGGATATTTTCCTTTACTTCTTTGTCTATCCACTGTATTCATTCTAAAACTAGAGAGTTGAACTAAACTATTAAAAACTTAAACTTGTATGCCATTAATAGAGCCCTACGATAATATCTCTTTGTACTTTGTAGATAATTATGGATAATGACGCAGCATATTGTGAAAGAGCATTGGAATGTGGAGATATATAGTCATATTTTTAGGGTTGAAAGATATC
The DNA here is from genome assembly GCF_016432865.1 of Antechinus flavipes. NCBI lineage: Eukaryota > Metazoa > Chordata > Mammalia > Dasyuromorphia > Dasyuridae > Antechinus > Antechinus flavipes. The sequence goes on from NC_067399.1 coordinate 668,328,849, forward strand.
TCAGAGATATCTACTGAATTTATACATGAGAATATTTTATTTTCTAGAACTGAAGTAACTGTCAAAGTAATTGGCTTATAGGATCATTCATCTGTTCCAAGTCCTTCATTTTTTCAAGGAAGAAATGTCCAAGAAGTTTGAGTTACTTGGCCAATGATCAGACAGATTATAAGTGTCAGAGACAGAACATGAATGTGCATACTTCATACTGGATGCTCTCTCCACTCCATCTTGAAGCCCATCATTAGAAGTTTTTCATAAAAGCTGAATTGCAACTAGTTAAGAATACTGGAAGAATAATTAGTTTTCTCATACTTTTTAGATCGATGAATTTTGCTATCCTTTCCAACTTTGACTTTAAGGGATATCATGAAATTGAAATCATTATTTGCAAGCAGAGGTATCATAGATTCTTAGATTAAGAGTAAAAAGGAGACTTGAGGATCATTGATCCCAATCCCTTTGTCCTCTAAGTTTTTTAGATGAAGAAACTGAGGTAATGAGAAGTGGACAGACTTGTCTCAGGTCACAAGACCAGGAAAAAGTTCAACTAATACTTAACTCTAAATTTCTGGACAACATATCTAGTAGTGTTTTTTTTTTAATTTTTTTATTAATACTCTTAGAAAGAAAAGTCCTTAGTTTCCTGGTTCTAAAAAACTTCTATTCAATCCAAGTTGAAATAAAGAAATAATAGCAAGTAATTTCCCTGTGTTTATATCCCTTTAAAGACCAAGTAAACCATTTCCTTGCCAGGTCATAGAATGGTTTTAAATGCACGTGAGATCCTAATCATACCTATCAGACTATTAGGCCTTTTTGTCTCTGTTTTTGGTGACTTTAGCAAGAAAGAATATAAATTAAGCCATCAGTACAGCACTGAAAGTTCTTTCATTATTAAAATGAGAAAAAAAGGATATCTATAACAAAATAATTATGATTTTGAGTATAATACTCTTAAAAGGGACACAGTTCAAATTTTTTCTTGTAATTTCAGTTAAGCTAATTATAAAATATGATTTCAAAAAGCAACTTAAAAGACAGATGCTAGAGGCTGGCTATAATTCTGTCTTCAGGGAACATCTTGCACTACTCCCTTCAAATGAACTGTGGCACATTGAAAATAATGGCATAGAGAATGTCCCTTTTAGGGACTCTGAGTCCTTGGAAACTCACAGATGAACTTTTTAGCAAATGAAATTAATAGGTAAAATGTGTTTTTAGTAATCATGTTATTTTAAAAAATAAAGATTCATTTAATAGAAATACAAAGTCCATTAGAGACTGGCAAGTGAGAAAGACTAATCTTTCACCTTCTTAGTCTTCTTTCACAACATAAGTAATATATTTTTGTCAATGGGATCTTGTTTGATTCATGGAGAATATTATGATTATGATAAAATTGTAATTAGTTTTTTAATTAATGTGGAATTGAAAATGCTGGAAAGGTGACACTCAGTGGTACAGTTTTTTCCAAGTTACTAAACTAATTGAACTAGAAATTTTATTTTAAAAAGTTAATGCACCATTATAATTTCTGATCCCAGCTTTGGAGAATGATTATCTATGGAGCTTTTATGTATTTCAAGGGAATCTACATGCCAAATGAGATTTGGTTTTCAAATGGGAAAATTAAAAGCTTTATTTCTAATTGTTGAAGACAAAAAATGTAACTAATGAAGATTTTTTAAAGGAGATATTAAATCAATGAAAACCAATGGTTTTGTTTCCATTCTAACTTTCTTCAAGATGATTTTTTTTTCCAGTCATGAGAAGGTATGTTCACTCTTAGAAGAATCATTGATTGGTAATTTGTAAATAATAATGAAATAAACACCCTCAATTTCTTTGTCAATGGAGTTGTAAATTCACCAAAGGTGAACTAAATCAGTCAACAATTTTCAGTGTTACTCAATCTCTCTTTTCTGTAAGTTCTTTCCCATTACCATATAGTAATTTGATCAAAACCCCAGATTTTCCAATGCTATATTAGTAAAGAACAAGTTTTCTTAGATCTTAATGCAAGGAAGGAGTTGTGCATGGCTTCTTCTTATGTCACTTCCTTGTTATGGTGAAGGGGCACATTTTGCTTAGTGAAACTATAAAGTTTGCCATGAATGGTTATCAAAGATGTAGAAATCATAATATAGAGATCTGACAAAAGGCAAACCACTCAAGAAGGAATTGGCAAGTCATTCCAGAATCTTTGCCAAGAAAACCCCATGGATAATACTAAAATGTAAAAACAAAACAAAACAAAACAAACAAACAAACAAAAAACAACATGATGCTAGAAAATGAGCTCTTTAGATCAGAAATATCCACCTTCTAAAGCAAAGTGGAGAACAACTACAAATAGTTCCAGTACTGTTATGAGTTCAAATGTTGGAGTTCTTGTTCTTCTCAAAGCACAGGGCTTAGAGGCTTAGAGCCCTTCAGAGGTCTCCAAATCCAAAGGTTCTGTCCTTCAGCCTCTGCCTCTGCTTTCTTCAGCCTCCAATCAACACAGAGATGGAATGTCTCTCTTGTATCCTTCTGGGGAGCCCAGGCACCAATTACAGTGGTGTGAGATGAAGATGAATCTGGTTGTCCACTGAACTCTCCACACGTAGCTTCTTCCTCTGTAAACTCTTCGTCTGCCACCAGCCAGCCAAGAAGAAAAAATGTATTCTGCCATAGATCCCTCATCGCTGGCCTTTTATCTGACTCTTCTGAGAGAATGGGATTATGGGTTTTCTCCCATAGTGCTCTCTGGCCCAACGAGCTTTAAGGGAGGTGTGGACTCCCTTGAAGTTAGAAAGTGTACTTTGTGAAGCTAGCATACTTGTGGACTCCAATGAGTAAAGGTGTGAACACAAGCCTTGTATTAATTAGTTCTACTTAGTACCTTGTTTCAGGTTCTGGCCAAAATCTTCTTGTAAGATTAGATCAACTCTAATTAGTTAGCAGTTAGTAAGGATTCCAACACAGTACTATTGAATTTATTGGGCCAAATCTAAAAGGAAGCTTAACTATGTATGTAGTGATGAAAGTAAATTTTGATCCTGTAAAGTTCAATATTCCATAGGAATCTGGAATTTTAAATTTATAGATCAGTATGAGCTGAGTGTGGTCAAACAAAAAAACATATAATTATCCAAATAGAAAAGAAGTGCAAAATCTAATTAGAAAAAAAAATTAAATTTTAAAATTGAGCATGTGGATTCAAATGATTCTATGAGACATCAAGAATCAAACAAATTCAAAATATTGAAAAAAAAATGAAAAATTTGTAAAATGTTATGGGAAAAACAATTGATCGTGAAAACAAATCCAGGAAAGACTATATGAAAATCATTGGACTACCAGAAAGCCCTAATTAAAAGGAAAACCTGGGCAGTGTCTTTCAATACATTATCAAAGAAAACTGCCCTAATGTCCTGGAATCAGAAGGCAGAATAGGCATTGAAAGAATTCACTAATCATCTCAAGGAAAAAATGCCAAAAAATACTCTAAGGAATATTATAACCAAACTTCAGAACTATCAGGTCAAAGAAAAAATACTAAATGTGGCTGTAAAGAAGTAATTTGAAAATTTGGAAAGTGACAGCCACATTTACATAAGAATTATCAACTACAACATTAAAAGATTGAAGATTGGGGCAGGAGGGAGGTGCAACTAGGTTGTGCAGTGGATAGAATGCCAACCTTGAAGTCAGGAGGATCTGAATTTAAATCTCCTTGGGGGAAAAATATTGGAGGTCATAAAGCATGTCATACTGGAAGGCAAAGAAAACTGGACAACAAGCAAGAATAATTTACCCAGTAAAATTAAGCATAATACACAAAGGGGAATGGTCATTTTAAAAAATGGAATGATTTCAACTTTTCATAAAAAGAAGGCCATATTTAAACCAAAAAATTGATCCCAAATATCAAGAGTTAAGAGATACATAAAGAGGTAAAAAAGGAAAAAAAAAAAACATAATCATTAGGGATTCAGTGGAGCTAACCTGTTTACATCCCAACATGGAAAGATATCAGTTGTAATTCTTCTTCTTCTTTTTTTTTTGGTGATTAGAGATTTTATAGTATTTTTAATTTTCTAATCACATCTAAATATAGTTTCAACATTAATTTTTAGAAAATTTTGAGTTTTTCATTTTCACCCTTCTTCCCTCTCTAAGAAAGCAAGCTATCTGATATAGGCTTTTTATCATGGTAAACACATTTCTATATTAATCATATTGTAAAAAAAAAAAATAGACAAATGGAAAAAATGAGGAAAAAAAGTGAAAATAGTATGTGTCAATCTGCATTTACTCTTTTTCCCCCCTCTGGATGGGGATGACATTTTCCTTTACAAGCCTTTTGGATTTGTCTTGGATCACTGTAATGTTAAGGAAAGCTATTATCACAAAATGTTGTTGTTACTGAATGCAATGTTAGGGTTCTTCTTACTTACTCACTATCAATTCATGTAAGTCATTCCAGATTTTTCTGAAATCAATCTGCTCATCATTTCTTATAAAACAATAGTACTGATTATTATTATTATTATTATTATTACAGCTTGTTCAGCCATTTGCCAATTGATGATAACCCTTAATTTCCAATTCTTTGCTACCACAAAAAGAGCTTCTATAAATATTTTGTACAGAAGTCTTTTTCTTTGGTGTGTGTGTGTGTGTGTGTGTGTGTGTGTGTGATGTCTTTGGGATAAAGACCTATTGGTGGACCATGATTTTATAGTTCTTTGGGCATAGTTCCAAAAGTGCTCTCCAGAATTGTTAGACCAGTTCACAATTATACCAAGAATGCATTAATGTTCCAGTTTTCCCACATCCCCTCCAATATTGATTATTTTCTGTTATCTTAAACAAATATGATATGTGTAATTAAATAGGCTTGCATGACATACTGTTCTTTATCTCTTGCTTGTTCATAAATTCCTCCTTTCTTCTTACCATACTCAAAGGTAAACTATTCCTTGCTCTTCTAATTTGCTTATGACATCACTCTTTATGTCTAAATCATTTAATCATTTCAAACTTATTCTTGTGTACAATGTAAGATGTTGCCTCATTTCTGCCATCCTTAGTTTCCTGTTACCTTGCACTTTTTTTTTTTCCTATAGTGAGTTTTCATCCCCAAAGCTGATGTCTTTGGATTTTTCAAACCATAGATAATTAATGATTTACTACTTTATCTTGTCTATCTTACCTATTCTATTGATCTACTGTTCTATTTCTTAGAGAGTAGCAAATGTTTTGACTGCCATTTTAAAAATTAGTTTTATATTTACTAGGAATAGGTCATTTTTCCTTAAATTAAAAAAAAATCACTTGATACTCTTAATCTTTTGTTCTTCCAGATGAATTTTTCTATTATTTTTTTCTTGTTCTATAAAATAATTTTGGCAGATTGTGACAATTCTAGCTCATTATATATTATTGTGCATATGAAATTCATTGGTTTGACTTGGCAGTTAGACTCCCAAATATTTTGTATGGTCTAGAGTTTTTTTTTTTTTAATGTAATTTTTTTATCTATCTTTTATTGCTGAGATTTGTTCATAATATACAAAAATATTGATGACTTATGTGGTTAATCTTATATCCTGCAACTTTGCTAAAGTTGTTAATTGTTTCAAGTAGTTGTTAGTTGATTCTCTAGGATGCCCTAATTATATCATCATATCAACTGCAAAGACCAAGTTTTGTTTCCTCTTTGCCAAGTCTAAATCCTTCAATTTCTTTTTCTTTTCTTATCGCTAAAGTCAACATTTCTAATATGTTTAACATTGGTGACGATAATACGCATCATTTTTGCCCTGATCTGGTTGGAAAATTTTCTAGGTAATTCTAGCTAATATCCTAGTACATAGATGCTGTTTATCATTTTAAGTGACATTCCATCAATTTCTATGTTCTTTAGTTTTTTTTTTTTTTAATAGGAAATAGTGCAATATTTTAAAAAAGCATTTTCCTGCATCTATTGAGATAATTCTATGATATCTGTTAGTCTGGTCATTGATATGGTAGATTATTGTGACAGGGTTTTGTTTTGTTTGTTGTTGTTGTTGTTGTTTGTTTGTTTATTTTGTTTTGTTTTTAACATTGAACTATGCCTGTATTCCTAGGATAAGTCTCACTAGGTCATAGTATATTATCCTTGTGATAAATTGCTGTAATCTTTCTGCTATTTTTTTTATTTTAAATTTTTACCTCAATATTCATTAGGGAAATTGATTTATAGCTTTCCTTTTCTCTTTTAGATCTTCCTGTTTTAGATATCAGCACCCTATTTGTGTCACAGAATGAATTTGCCAATTTTTCAAATTATCTATACAACTGGAATTCAAGTGTTTAATTTCTGATATAATTTCCTTGTAAATCCATCTAGCTCTGCAAATTGGTTTGGTTATCTAAATATTTTTACTTTTTCTTATGTTAATTTGGGGAATTTATATTTTTGTAAATATCAATCACAGAGAATCATATTGGGCAAAATATTAATGAATTGTAATTTTACTTTTCTGTTCATTAGTGTTGAATTTACACTTTCTCATTTTTATACTGATAATTTGGTTTTCCTTTTTTTTTTCCTTTTTTAAATCAAATTAAGCAAAAGTTTATTTTTTTATAAAACTAATTTCTAATTTTATTAGTTTAACTAATTAATTTAATTAGTTTAATTTTCATACTTTCAATTTTATTCATCTCTCCTTGTATGTTTAGGATTTCTAATTCAGTATTTATTGAGAAATTTCTCATGTGTTGTTTTTCTAGATTTTGTTTTATTTCCTCTTTTTTGTTGTTGTATGCCCAATTTGTTGATCTTCACTTTTTTGTTTCATTTATATAATCATTTAGATATATAAAATTTCCCTGAGGAACTGCTTTGATTGTATTACTATAAGTTTTGGTGTCTTATCCCATTATTGTCATTCCATTGGATTAATATGACTTGTTTGACCAACTCATTGTTTAGAATTAGATTATTTAATTTCCAATTAATTTAATCTATCTTTCTATGGTCCTTAATTAGCCATAATTTTTATTGTGTCATGATCTGAAAATGATGCATTTAATATTTTTTTTCCATTTTTGTATTTGATTGTAGACTTTTATGTTCTAATACTTGATGAATATTTGTATAGATGCCACATACCACTGAGGAAAAAAATGTTACACTCTCAAAAATCCTCATTTAATTTTCTGAAGAGGTGTCTTAAAATTGTATTCATTTTCTTTACTTCTTTCCTATTTATTTTGTGGTTAGATTCATCTGTTTTTGAGAGAGGGAGATTGAATTCCTCCACTATCTTATTTGTTCTTGTGTCTCAGCTTCAACCAAGAATTTGGTTGCTATATTACTTGATGCATCTATGTTTAGTGTTGTTATTACTCAGTGTCTACAGTATCCTTTTGCAACATGTTGTTTCTTTCCACATCTCTTTAAATTAGATGTATTTTTGCATTTTCTTTGTCTGAAATCAGAATATTTATCTCTGTTTTTTTTTTTTTAATTCTGCTGAAGGATAGCATATTCTGCTCCAGCTTTTTACTTTACTTTGTGTTTGTTGTGTGTATCTCTGATTCAAATGTGTTTCCTGTAAACAACATTATAAAATTCAAACTTTTACTCCCTTCTGCCATTTTTTTCCACATCATGGAAGATTTTACCCCATTCCCATTTACAGTTATAAATAATAATTCTATACTGACATCCTATTTTTCTTCCTGTTTGTACTTTCCTTTCTTTTACCCTACACCTCCTCACCAGTGTTTTTCTTCTTACCCTCCTATATCCCTTAATCTACTCACTCTTATCTCAGACCTACTTTTCCTTCCATGTTCTCATTACATGAAGAGGTGCAAAAGACCTCTTACAATAAAAGGGAAGATGGAAGTGTTGATAATTAACATTGCTTGAATTTTACTCTCATTAGTATTGGCTCAAAAAGGGAATGGAATACATAATCAGTTGAATAACAAACTCTATTTTACCCAACAGCAGAGAAATTGGGATAGAGGAGATTAAGTAAAGGTGAAGAGAGTCTGACAAAATGGAGGGCAATAGGGGAGATGGCAGACAGAAACAAAACACTGATAAGGAGAGAAAGATTTAAAGAAGAGAGATGACAAACAGGAGGAAAATAGGATGGAGAAAAATTATACAGCTGGTAATAACTATAAATGTGAATAGTGTTAACTCTCTTATAAAACAGAGTGGCTCAAAAGTCAGATTCCTGACACTTTGGTTCTTACCATATGTGATTTATAAGAAATACACTTGAAGCAGAGAATAAAGATAAGTGGCTATAGTAAAAAAATATTATGTTTCAGCTAGAGTTAAGAAAAAAGACAGTGGTAGCAATCCTGATATCAGACAAAGTTAAGCGTATTTATTTCTATCATTTATCTATCTCTCCATCCATCTATCACATATATACAATATGCATATGTATATAATGCATATATACATATATATGGAGACATGTATTTTTGTGGTTTTGTGTGTAAAATTAAAAGTGATAAGGAGGAAAACTATATCTTACTAAAGGTTACTACAGACAATGAAGTATATTAACACAAAATACAGAGACACCAGATTAAATAACATTCAAATTACTAAATAAGAAGTTAAGTGAGTTACAGAAGAAATAGATAGCAGAGTTGTACTAGAGGACCTCAATTGTTCCTTCTCAGAACTCAGTGAATTCAACCAAAAAGAATTAATAAGGAAACCAAGGAAGTATATAGGATTTAAGAAAAATTAGATAAGACAGATCTTTAGAGAAAACAGAATGGGAAAAGAAAGGAATATCCATCTACTACACAGTACATTGTACCCACACAAAAATGACCACGTAACAGGGCATAAATATCTCAAAATCAAATTAGAAAAGGAGAAATATCAAATGTATTATTTTATGATCATAACAACAACAAAAACAATTCAAATATGTTGGACTTATAATTAACATTGTACAGAACCTATCAGCAGCTATAATTAAAGATCACAAGTTCTCAAACATGATATATTAATAATCAAAAGAACTAGGGCTGTTGGTGAAAGTACTATATCCAGCAAAATTAAGTATGATTTTGAACAAAAAATGAATATTTAATGTATTCTCAGATATTTTAGAATTTTGTTTCAAACAAAACTGAACTCAACAGAAAATTTAGCATATAAGTATCAATATCAAGACTAAATTCAAGTAGTTCAATAAGGTCAAAACATTAATGTTTCCTATGTAGAAATACCACATGTATAAGATTAATATTGATAATTGAATAATCCAAAAGAAAAAATGATGTAAAGCTAAATCCGTCTAAAAGACAAAACAGTCTAGGAAGAGGTAAACATAATAATTATGCTTTACAAATGAGGTCTGATACCTCAAGCAGGAAACAGCACAGAAGAATTAGATAAGGGAGAAAAAATAATTGTTTTGAAAACCTAGGCACATTAGAAATGGGTTAAAGGGGATCAATGTATAATACACAAATAAATAATATATTAATTTATATATACACATTCATGCATATATAATTGTATACATTTATACATGTACATTTATATTCATAAATATGTGCACATATATAATTACACACACATGCACAGACATATATATTCATACACATACACTCAGAAGGATAGCATCTAACAAGATGTACAAAGAAATAAAGAGGTAATAGAATAAGGTGGATTATAGATCATTGGGACTGGGACAATATGCGTAGGTTAATGGGAAAAAAAGAGAAGGAGGGAAAGAGTGACATAGGAAAAGATGGAGTACTGAAGTTAGATTAACAGGGAAAAAATAAAATTATACTCAAATTTCCCTCATGAAAATTGATGCGAAAATTTTGAACTAAATAATAGCAAGGCAATTGTACTAATATATCACCAGAATAGTACATTATGAATAGGTGGGCTTTATACAAGGAAATCAGGATTGAATGAATATAAGAAAAACTATCAACATTATTCATCATATCAATAAGAAAGCTAACAAATATTCTATGATTATCTCAATAGATGCTTGAAAAGACTTTTGAAAATACATAACACCTATTCATAATAAAAAAAAAAAAAAACATTAGAGAACATTGGAATAGAGACTTCCTGAGAATGATAAACAGCAACTATCTAAAATCATCAGCAAGCAATGGAAAAAAACAAAAACAAAACGAGAAGCCTTGCCAATAAGATCAGGGGTGAATAAAGATAACCATTATTACCACTATTATTCAAGAGAATAAAATAAACTTTTAGAATTAGAATATGCAATGAAGAAACAAAACTAGTTCTTCACAGATGTATTATGGTATACTGAGAGAACGCTAGAGAATCAACTAAAAAGGTACTTGAAACAATAATTTTAATAAAGTTGAAGTATATGAGAAAAATCCACATAAATCATAAACATTTCTGTATGTTATCAATAAAGTTCACCACCAGGAGATAGATAGGGAAATTCCATTTGAAAAAATAAATGTAGGCAATGTAAGATATCCCAGAGTCTACATTCCAAGTCAAACTTGCCAAAGAATTATATGAACACAATTACAAAATATTCATACACAAATAAAATCAGATCTAGATGACTGGAAAAATATCAATTCTTTATGAGTAGGCCAAGTCAATAAAATTTTTAAAATGACTGTTTTTTTCCTAAATTAATTTATTTATTCAGTGGTATACCAATCAAGCTACCAAATATTATTTGGTAAAGCCAGAAAAAATTACAACAGAATTTATTCATCTTAAAGAACAAAAGGTGAAGAATATCAAGGAAATTAAAGAATAAGAAAAGAAAAAGAAAAAGAAAAAGTAACATAACATGACACATGTATAGTCCATATCAAATCACCTACCATTTTAAAAAAACTGAAGAAGAGCACAGGAGTGAAAAAAAATAGAGTTAAAAATCTTGTTAAAATAAATTAATAAATTTAATTGGAAAAATACTATTAAAATGCATAAAAGATATTGCACTTAATATGCCAGCAAATATGGAAAACTCCACAGTTTCTATTAAATTATAGAGGATCTATAGAATGGCAATGTCAACAATAATTATGCTTATTTCACATTCCAGCATATTTTTGCTTCAGATTTTAATAGCTAAACTTTACTGATACATGAACTGAAAATTTCCAGAAGAACAAGATAGCTTTTAAAGAGGCAAAAGAACTAGTTACCAAATTATTAAAATTGTTAAAAATTGAATTATGGAGAAAGCAAAGGAGTTGATCCAGGAGAGACAATATAAGAATTATTGGATTATCTGAAAACCATGATGGAAAAAAAATAAAGAGCCTAAAGAACATCTTTCAAGAAATTATGAAGGAAAATTGCCCTGGTGTCTTAGAACCAGAGGGTAAAATAGGCATTGAAAGAATCCATTGATTACCTCCTGAAAAAGACACCAAAATGAAAGCTCCAAGGAATATTGTCAATAAATTTCAAAATTATCAAATCAAGGAAAAAATGCTGCAAACAGCAAGAAAGAAACAATTCAAATATGGAGGGGCCACATCAAGATTACCCAAGATTTAGCAACTTCCACTATAAAGGATTGAAAGGCCTGAATATGTTATTTTGAAGAGCAAAGAAGCTTGGATCAACTCTCCAGCAAAATTAAGTAGTTCCTTTCAGGGGAAAAGATGAACATTCAATTAAATAGGTGAATTTCATTTATTTTTTGATGAAAAGATCAGAGCTTAACAGAAAATTTAATCTTCATATACAGAACTCAAATGAATATGGAACAACTGGGTATTTTAATGTTGGAAAAGGAGTAAGACAAAGTTGTATATTGTGACTTTTTATTTAACTTATATGCAGAGTATATCCTGTAAAATGCCAGATTAAATGAATAAAATCTAAGACCTAAGAGTTCCTGAAGAAATGCCAACAATCTCAGTTATGTAAATTATACAAATGTTACAGCAAAAAATTTAGAACAATTAAGATCTCCTTGATGAAGGTCATAGAGGATATTATTAAAGCTGATTTGAAACTTAACATTAAAAAAAAATAAGACTTAAGATCCTGGTATCTGGTCCTTTGTTTTTTTGCAAATAAAGCAAGAAATAGACAGTATCAGCTTTCATATCCTTGGATTCAATTAAAGGAGACTTTGGAAGAAAATCTTTTGAAAATCTGGAAAGTTTACTAAAAAACAGAAGCATTGCTTTGTTGAAAAAAATGCATAGGGTCAAAATTATTTTTTTTTGTAGTAGTAATATATGGCTATGAAAAATAGACTATATGTCAAAAGCTGATTGCTACAGAATTGATGTTTTTGAATTTTGATGTTAGAGAAAACTTTTCAGAGTACCTTGAACAGCAAGGAAGTCAAGTACATCAAGATTATTAATTCAGATTATTCACTGAAATGTCAAATATTAAAGATGTAGCTTAAGTATGTTGGTCATATAATAATCAGATGAAACTCATTAGGGGAAAAAATGCAAATCCTGATGCTGGGGGAAATTGAAGGTAAAAGGCAAAAGAGATGGTAGAAAATGATATGATTAGATAGTGTCATGAAGGTGATGAATATGGACTCCAATAGACTGGGAGAAAGTGGAGGATGGAAGATTAAAGCATACTTTAGTCCACCAATCACAAAGAGTCAGTCATTATAGAACAACAACAATATGGCTTCAAAAGGACTGAATATTTAGAATCTAAGACATAGTCTAGATAACCAGAGAATTTTTTTTTTTTCAAAATCTGTTTTTGTGGTAAGATTCTTCAAGGAAAGAAACTTAAGGAAACTATTTTATAAGTTAAAGGGATTTTTCATATACATTGATGTAATATTCTTCTCAAAAATGTAATATTCTCTTGTTCACGTTTTCTTGGGGTCTCTGGAGACAGTCTTCATTTTAGTTCAGTAATCACCACAAGTGCAGCCAGGGATTAAGGTCCAAATCCTTTATTGTCTCTTTCCAAGTCTCATCTCCTTTCCTAGGGCTACTTTCTTAGAGGCCTATATCTCTCCTTAGTTCTGAGAGTTTAAGCTCCAACTGCCAGTCTTTTGTCATCTCTGCTTCTGCCAGTTTCTTGAGGTCTTCCTGAATGTGTCTTGGTTTCTGTGGGGGAAGCAGGAGGACTGCCACCCCTTCTCTGATTTTCCCTAGTTCTGATTCTGGCTGATATTGTCCAAGCTTTCATTCTCTCTCATCATAGGTGTGAATCTTGTGGAACTATAGTAAGTACTAAGTACATGTACTGAACTACAGAACTATTAAGCACCATATTAAATTAGATAACTATTGTCTCTATCAATTCCACTGACTTAGCACCTTGTTTCAAGTTCTGGCCCATAACAAGTTGACAGATGATGAGCTACCGTGATAGATGAAATAATGAACCCATGAAAGATTAAATACAATTATTTTATGAAGAAAGATTTGAAATTACTTATCTTTTATAAATACTTTTATTTTTACATATTTCACATGAAGAAATAACTTGATTTTGTGTAAATAGCACTGGATTTTGAATTGAAAAAACATACATAGCACAATAAAGCAACAAAAACAATATCCTGGGTTTGACACACTGATATATAACTGACTACTTATATTGTTAAGGTAAATAATAAATTCTTCTTAACTACAAAATGGCAGTATTTATATTATTCTTTTTAGTAACTAGGTATACTAGAGAGAGCACTACATGCAACATCATGAAAACATGAGTTCAAATATTCCCTCAGATATTCATTAAATGTTTAACTCTTGAAAAATCACTAAAACTCTAACAGCCAAAGTTTTGACATATATAAAGTGATGATGATAACATCTATTTCTAAGGGTTGTTGTGAGGATAAATTGAGATATTTTTTGTAAAATGCTTTATAAATGTTAAAAAATTTTATGAAGGCTCTTATTGTCACTAACTATGATGAGGATGATGCTAAACAAGTATCATTCATATATCAATTGAAGATTTACAAGATCCTTCAGTTTATTCCCTCAAAATTCCCTAAGGAATCAATAAGACAGCATTCATTGAATTTTTAAATAAATTTTATACCAGTAGAGACAGAGGAAAAAGTATAGCTGAACCCACTCCAGAAAACTATTTTTTAAAAATATAGAAAACTTGCTAGCCAAAGACATTAAAATAAAACTCAAGAAAAAAATATCACATTGCCTCATATTTTGAAGTCAGGTAAGCCTGGGAATACATACAGAAAGGTCTATGGACAATAAGGATGAGATCTAGCGTTCATTAGGCCAGAGCAATCCAAGACATAGAAGTTGAAAAACACCAAGACTTTGTACCAGTAGAAGAGTTCAGATATTGATCAAGCAAGACCTTGACTTTGTACAAGAAGTTAATGACAATTTTGTAAATCTCTCCTCAATTCTGGGTCATAGATCCTCAAATAATAAGAAAGTGGGGTGGGGCCAAGGTGGTGGAGAGCACACACATTTTATTCTCACTTTCTCTCATGACTTTCAGAACAATTAACAAATCCAGCTTCTGAATTAATTCTGGACTGGCAGAATCCACAAATGTTGGGGCTGTAACAACTTACTAGCAGAAGATCATTTCTAAGCTCTCCAGGAAAAATCTTTTTCAATGAGACATGAAGGGAGGTGGGCCAAGCACAAGCAGGCCAAGCACAGATGTGTAGTACAGGTAGTATACAGGTGCCCATGGCAGTGTGGGCTCCATATTCTGGAGAATCTACAGGGAGGAATCTCCAATAGTGACTCTGCCCTGGTTGCAAGCCAGTATATCAACAGAGAAGTTATAAAACATCCAACACAAATGCAAAAGGTAAATAATGAACTCTAAAACAATAGAATTCCGTGAGACTTGGCCATGCTCACCCAGCACCAGAAGTCAGTCAACACTGACTGAGCACAGCACTGCCGTTGCATGTAGAGTAAACTTGGACAATCTCTCTTACCCTAAAAGCATATCTCAACTTTAAAAAAAATGAGTAAAAAAGCACAAAAGAAACCTGACCATAGAAAGTTTTTATGGTGAAAGAGAAGAACAGATTTCAAACCATGAGGAAACTAAAAGCAGATTGTCTCCAGATAAAACCTAAAAGAGTGATATAAATTGGTCCCCAAAACACAAGGCTCTCCTGGAAGAAATTAAAAAAAAAAGATCTTAGAAGAAAAGATGAGTAAAGGAAATGAGAACTTTACAAGAAAGTTTGGAAAAAGAAACAGAAATTATCTGAGGAAAATTCATTACAAAATAGATAGTGAAATGGGAAAAAACAATACAAAACAAAACATGTGACTCCTTAAAAATACATAGTTGACAAAATGGAAAAAGAAAACAACCCCCTGAAAACCAGAATTTGTGAAATGGAAAAAAAAAAAAACATAGAACAAAAAAAGCCATTTAAAAATTCAATTGAACAAATACACACACACACACACACACACACACACACACACACAAGAGGGTAGGAAATTTGAACACAGGGTTTTGCAAGGGCTAATGTTGAAGAATTGTCCATACATATGTTTTGAAAAATGAAAAGTTTTAATTAAAAAATAATAAGGCATCTTTGCATAGGGTGGCCTTCCTAGGTGAGAAGAGGTCATGGGACCAAGGATAGGAAGTGCACTAGGGAAGTTTAGAAACAAAGAGTACCTATGTGACTATGAAATCAATTTTAAATATGGCCTTTGTGAAAGTCTCTGAAAGGATCAACACAGAAGTGTTTTCAAACTAAAAGATATGTTGAAGTTCTGTGACTAAATTTGAAGAGATTTCTAGCTAACTATGGTAGTTAAATAAAGTAAGATTCAAGAAAAAAAATAATAGAAACTCATCAAGCATGTTGCACACACACAAACCCAGCTCAAGAATTTTAGAGCTAAGACCAGTATGTCAATAATTAGGTGTTATACTGATTCAGATAATTTTTGGAGTATTTAATGCTCCCAGGTCCCAAGGTACAGCTTGATACCAAGGTACAACACACAATATCCTTAAGAAGGCAACAGAAAAATTCAACTGGACTCAGGCCAGACATTTCACTGATATGAAGTCCACAGTCAGAAGTTTTGAAAAATAAGGGTACACAATCTAAGTATAACAAGTTATTATAGTGATAAAGATGCTCAATTTGCTTAAGATGCTTAAGCCCATAATGAGAGAATGTCTCCAAAATAACTCTAAACAAATCTTTTAAAAACCCAGGTTGGCCATATGTTTAGTTAGAATACCTAAAAGAAGCAAATAATTTATGCATATATGATTTTTTAAAAGTCTTCAAATTAGTTATTTCTGAGAACAGAACCAACATAATGGAACAGAAGAAGCACTCAGATGAAATTTCACTCAACATTCACTTCTAAACAACATTAAAATATTGCCTCACATAAAATTCTGAAATGCCAAAGCCAACCATAGAGCAGGGTGAGACACTGTTCCAATCTGTAACAACTGGGGATTTTAAAAAGAGAGTCACATGTGATAGGGTTGAACAGGCTATCTTATAACCTAGGTTCAAGTAATACCAGTAAAAGGAAATTAGGTGTAGCAGCCAAAAAACAGTAGCTTCATGAACTCTCAATCCAGATATAGTAAGGAGTATCACAGTTCATCCTAAAAAGATTACTGGAGACCCCCTGTGCTAGTATCTGACAACATCATTGCCTATACTACCTCTGGTTTAATATTATTCAATATTAAATTAGAAATATATATTAACTAGATAAAGATATATTATATCTTATTATATTAGTATTCTGGAGTTAGCATTTCTAATTTTCACAAATTAGAAATGCTAGCTATAGAAATAAAGAAAAAAAGAAAGTAATTTGTATAAGTAATAAAAAAGAACTATCACTCTACAGATAGTATGATGATATAAAGAATCAATTAAAAACTATTTTAAATAATGAACAACTGTATCAAAATTGTGGAACATTAAAGAAACTCACATAAATAATCAGTATTTTTATTACCAACAAAGTCCAGCAGCAAGAGATAGAAAGAGAAATTCTATTAAAAATAGCTGTAGACAATATGAAATAGTTGAAAGTCTGCCTACCAAGTTAGATACAGAAACTCTATGATCAAAAGTGCAAAACACTTTTCACAGAAATTAAATCAAATCAAATGTCTTGAATTAAAAAAAAAAAAACATATCAAGGGAATCAAAAAAAAAATGTTGAAAAATGCTATCCTTCTCAGAGAAAGAACTTATGAAACCTGAATGAAGATCATAGCATATTTTTAAAATATTGTTTAGAAATTGTTTTCTTTCACAATGTAATGAATAAAGAAATGTTTTGATGATCATTCATGCATAACTTATTAAAAATTGCTTTCTCAACATAAAAGGAGAAGAGAGAATACAATTTGGAACTCAAAATTTTATAAAATTAATGTCAAAATTTTTAAATGTTATTGAGGAAAAAGTAAAATATTTTTTAAAAGATGCAACAAATCAAAATACAAAAAAAGTAAAAAAAATGAAATAAATACAACTCTCTTGAAGTAGACACACCTTAAGAATTATTAGACTACCTGAGAGTCATAATCAAAGAAAGAACAGTGATTTTGTATTTTTAAAAATCTATATCAAGAAAAACTGTCTCAACTATAATAGAACCAAATGATATAAAAGAAATGCGAAAAAAAAATTCCAGCAATCATTACCTAAACAAGATACCCAAATGAAAAATTCCAGAAATATCTGTCCAAATTCTCAAGTTCTCAGGGCAAACAGAAAATGCTTCTAATATCCAGAAAGAAAACATTCTACCTTTAGTAATGATCATACAAGATTTAGCAGCTACAATAATAAGGGAGCAGAGGACTTAGAATATGATATTCTGAAAGCTAAAAAGAACTGGGGTTGAGTATAAATTTTCTGGAGAATGAATCTTTCTATTCTCTCTTTTCCTGTCTTTCTCTGTGTCTCTCTATCTCTGTCTCTTTGTGTGTGCATGTCTAGTATCAATTTAGTTACATATAAATACACACTCATATATATACACACATATACATAGATACATTACATGCATATGTGTTTGTGTTTGATGAAATGGAGTAGTTTAAAATATTCCCAATTAAAATACCAGAAATGAATAGAAAACTTGACTTTAAAACATAAAAGGAATCATAAAAAGGTAAACGTGAAATAGGTACCAGAAAAGACTTAATTAGGTTAAATTTGTCTACATTTCCATATAGGAAAATGATACTTATAATTTCTAAGAATTTTTTTTATCATTATAGAGTAGTTAGATGACATTTACATAGAAAGAGGCCATGAGAGTAAGCTAATTATGGTGAGATGAAAATATGGATAGGCAGGAATGTGGGAAGCACAAGGGCAATATATTCTGTTACATTAACCTCTAACTTTATAGAGCTTTGCTCCACATAGTCAAGGTAGTGGGGAAATAAAGATTATTACTATTATCTTGTAGATTTCTGAATTTTCCATATTAAAAACAAACAAACAAACAAAAAAAAAAAAAACATAGTTTCCCCTCCCCCACCATGCTAGCTAAGGTCCTGCATAATATGGTTAAAATAGAAAATATATATAAAAGAATACTAGAATAACACATCTCACCTCTTAATTTTTACAACTGAGTAAACTGAGGCTAGGAAAGTTTATGTGGCTTGCTTACGGATGCATAAATCATAAAAAAAAAAAACAGGATTTAAATGATATTTTTGGATCCTTAATTGAGCATTCACTTTGCTGACTCACCCTGCTTCCACATCAGTTGAGTTTCACCAAATCACTTCCCCATCTCACATGAAAGACAAGACATCTTATAAATTACTCTTCTCTATAGTGACATATTGGTGTACGTATGGCTTCCAGATCCACAAGATTTATAAGAATGACAACACAATACTTCTGAAAGAAAGACTTTCTTGTTTTATTTTATAATGTGAGATATCTTCTAGAAAATCAATCAGAAGCATTTATTAAGTGTTTATTACTTGCCAGACACTGTGGATACAAAGGCAGAAATAAGTCCAACCCTTTCTTTATGAATTTTATATTTTAATGAATAAGTCAATATCTACTTAAATATATCTAATCTACAGTAAAAAAAAAAAAGTAATTTACATCAATTCATAATGATCTGGAAAAGGAAATGGTAAATCATTACTATATCTTTACCAAGAAAACTCCAAAATGATATCTTGAAAAGTTGGACATGACTGAAATAAGTTTTTATTACTTGTTAATGGAGAAGTTGGGTTATGACACTCTCCCTGAGCAATATTGCCTTGTGGTTTAGATACCGAGATTTTAGGTCTTTTTTTGGACAGAAAAATTCCTTAATTTCTGAAGATTTAGTAGATTTAAGTAGATAAAGAATTTATACAATGACAAAGGGATTCATAGGAAGCTATGGATTGGTAAAAGAATGTAAGGTTGCCTCTTCCTCTGACACTTCATGATTCTGTAAGCCTTTTCATTTCTTTGCACATCAAACTGAGAGACTAGGATAAACAATTGTGAAGGTCCTTAGGGCCCTAAATACTTTCTTTTTTTCCTTTTCTTTTCTTTTCGTTATTTTTTCTCTCTTTTCTTTTCTTTTCTTTTTTTTCTTTTTTGCTGAGGCAATTGGGGTTAAATGATTTGCCCAGGGTCACACATCTAGAAAGTGTAAAGTGTCTGAGGTCACATTTGAACTCAGGTCCTTCTAACTACAGGATTTGTTCTCTATCCACTACACCACCTAGCTGTTCCCCTATGTTTCACTGAATAGACATAGAAAATTCAGGAAATGACGCAGAGATATTAGTTTTATGTCAATGTTTTGAATTGTTTTTATCTAATTCTAATAGAACTTTCCCTCTCAAAAAGAAAAGAGATCAAATAGGAGAAGGATGATTGATTAGGCCAGAAAAGTAAAGACATCAATCTGACACACTATTCATGTAAATGAACATCTTGCAGAGTAGAGAAATCAGTCACAAAAATATTACCTCCCTTCAACAGGTAAATGAATTGGGCATAAGGGATAAATATATGATGACACTGATGTTGCACTTTGATGCTCTTGTTTACTTCACTGACAGCAAAATTGTATTCTCCATTGCTGTTTAAAAAGCCTGCACAAAATGCCTTTAATCTCCAATTATTCCACTGCCCACAATGTCCTTTAAGGAGGAAACAGATGAAAGAAAAAAATCACCCAGAGATTTATTTTGGAAAGCTAAAAAAATATATATATGTATATATTCCCAAAAATAAGCAGTCAGAAAGGTCTCACTTGCTCTTATCTTTCTCCTACCACCTTGATTTTTAAAATGGTTTCTACTCTTTTCTTCTCACTGCAGATTCATTCAGATTATACAAACCATTTGGAGCTTTTATTCAAGGGTCAATTCTTACAAGAGATATTTCCTAATCTCAAGTGTTGTTAATAATCTCTTCCCTAAAATATTTTATATGTATTAGATATGAATATTTTATAATTTCTCTTCTGTTTTTTTTTTCCTCTTCCTGCTTTGAAAACAGAAATTATTTGCTTTTCTGTCTCAGTTTCACTATTAGCTTAGGACTTTGTATACAATAATCATTTTATAAAAGCCTTCATCAAGTACCCCTATGTCACTGTATGAGGATATCTCAAAGAGTAAGGTGTAGAAAAGCTGGAAAGGTAACAAGGGTCTAGTTTATGACAGTTTTTGAATGTTAGAAGATTGTTTTTTAATTTGTTCTGGGAGACAATAGATAACCACTGGACCATGTTGAGTTGATTTATTCTTCACTCCCAGCAACACCCTGTCATCTTTACTCTGCATGAAAATTAGTTTTTATTTGACTTCAAAATAACATATATGACTTCTGAGTAGCCAATTAACATTCCCAAGCTGATTGATTTAGAAGAAAAAAATACTACCGGGTATAAACAATTCTCCCCAACTATTATTTTTTGTTTGTATACATCTTTTCATGTGCATTTTTTCCTCCCTTAATTAGACTTTAAACCCATTGAGCATAAGGACTTTTCATCTTTTTTCTTTGCATTGACAGCATCTCATAATATACCTAACATTCTTCCACTTATTTTATGGATTATATAAAGGACTTTGGGGCTTCTATTCTGACACTAAAGGAAGTGTGGAAATCGTGTGAAGAGAAATATGGACAGCTCAGAAAATGAAAAAGCATTACATACCAATGCAGAAACAATGGCAAACTAGATTTAAAGTATGGGCAATAGCCAAGTCCTTCAGAGACTCCCATCTGTACCGGGAAATTAGGAAATGTCCTATATCCTGAGCTTGTCTAAATGAATGAAGCTGTCAAGAAATAAGGAGACACCCTATTTTCCAGACCAAAGGCCCAGCAAGCAGACTGTGCCCTGAGTTTGATGTTACAACAATCTTTTCAACCTTTGAATGATCTCAGTCAGCCACAGCAAAATGCCAGAATTGTTTCACACCAACATCAGGTAGTATCTGAGCTTGAACAAACCTGTATAGTATCCATGTTCCACTCATGAAGCCCTGCTATAAATCAAACTTGTCCTTTTGTTGCTGTTATCCCTCATTTTCAGGCCTACCTCTCAATGCATAGTCATATGTTTTGATACTTCCAACACTGCTTCATCAGGGATTTGATCTCTGGCACATGTAAGCCCTTTCCCTCACTTTGAAATCATTTTTTTTTTTTTTGGAGTCCTAATTTCAGTTTGTAACCTGCTTTGCTCAGTTCTGGCAACCACAGGTTAGAGACCAGTTGTCATCTTCTTGATAAAGTATACAATTTCTGCTTTATAAGATAAAGACAAATTTTGTTATAGATGAGCACCAAAGGTATTTCCTTATAATGCTGTCAATCTTGCAAACCTTTTAAAACAGAAATCATCAGTAAACTAATATTTATTGGGCACCTACTATATTTCAAGCAATGTGCTTATTACTAAATTTTTGGGAAACATCTAGAGTTCTATTCTTTGCAGTTTTAAACTTTGAAAATGTCCTCTTCCTGTCGGGCTGATTAAGCATTTTATTGGTTATAGTGTTTCCTCATACAAATCTGCAAACGGATCACAAATTGTGGTTAATGAGCTGTGTCTAAACATCCCCGGATCCTTTATCATCCCTACCATCTGCTTTGGCTTATTTCTTATTAGTTTTTAAGCTAATAATCTATCTCTATTATTTCCTTATGCAGATAGTGTTAGAGAAAGTCAGAAAATTTCTAATCACAAGCAAATCATCCACATTTCCTTTTGCAGATCTAACAGCTTACAGTCTCTATGTATTGAAACAGAAGTATTTAAATAGTTTGTAGAGTCTAGAGAAGATCTATGTTTCTAATTTGGATCTTACATGTCTGTGTCTTAAGACTGGAAGTTGGTACCAAAAAAAGTAAGATAATTGTCTTTCTATATGAAAATATTCATGCCTATGTGTACTAAGCTGAAAATTTGTATTTTCTCATAGAGATTAAAAGGAACCATTGAAGATTTTAAAGATTGGCAGAATAATATGGTCAGATATTTGTTTTAGGAAGAAGAGAATAAAATGCATCATTACTAGACATTTTTTTTCCAGTCAAGTTTGACTCTTTCTGACCCATTCTAAAGGTTTACTTGGCAAAGATGCTGTTTGGCCATTTCTTTTTCTTGCTCATTTTCCAGATGAGGAAACAGAGACAAACAGACTTTAGTAGTTCACCTTAGGGTCATTTAGATAGTGCCCAAGGCTAGATTATATTCAGCTGAAAGGGAGAAACATTATTACAGGATAGCAGGGTCAAGACAAAATTTATTTTTAAGGATATTTTAAGGAGACTGCATCAATTGCAGAAACAATAGATGAAATGATTTTGCAGAAGAAAAAGTGAAGAAATAGTAGTGAGTTTAAAGTTTTACAAGATAAAGCAGAAATTAGGATGAAGTGTTCAAGTAGAGGCTAGTTCTAGATAGGTGTAGAATGGGCATATGATATGAGCATAGAAGAAAATAGAGTACTTAAAAAAATTCATCTTTTGAGACATGGAGTGGAAGACAGAGATAGCTCAAAACATATGGTCTTTATTTTTCAAAAAGTAGAAGGTAAAATCCGAGAAAGGAAACACATTTTTAGGAGGTCTGGAAATTGAAGAGAAGAATTAGATAAATGTCAGTATAGCTCATGAGAATTTTTATCATGCAGTTTGCTATGATAAAATAATACACATTTATAGTAAAACCAGTCATCAAGGATACCTATCTTTCTTTGGGATAATAAGCAGAACCTAAATTAGGAGAAGACTCTGCATTTTAATCTCACTGAAGATGAAAAAAATAAGTTAGAAGAAGAAATTGAGGGGTAGAAGATTCTTGGCAAAGATAGCAATGTCAAAGTTCTTGCAATTTAGAGATTTTTTGGGTAAATGTTACATCTGGGGATCTCCCCTTCTACCAATTGAGCTAAAATGGAAATAGGAAGATTTTAGAAAGTTAATAAAGTTGGAGTCCAATGTATTTGAAGGAAATCAATCTGATTGTGGAGATTTCAAAATATGATGACAGGGGAAGAGAATAGAAGAGAAAAAAATGAAGCAGGAACTGGATTTTTTGAAATAAGGCAGTAAAATGACTTCATTTTTTACAGATGACTTAAATAAAGAGTTGGCATAGGTAATGAAAAAGGAACAGATTTAGCAAACTGACAAAGATCACAATCAAAGGGAATTGTAAATTTTGGATAGGTTGTGGAAAGCCAACACTGTAACATATCATTGTTGGACTTGAAAACCAGGCTAACACTTGTGGAAAAGTATTTGGAACAATAAAAATAAAGTGATTAAAAGTCCATATCCTTTGACTCCAAATTCCAACTACTAGTTTTATGGTCCAAAGGATCAGACACACACACACACACACTCACACACACATATATATTGTAATTACCGCAAACTGATTAATTTGATAATATTTAAAATTGCTATATATGAATATAAGTGAACATTACATAGCAATAAGAGACAAAGTATGAAAGATAAAAAGTAAAAAAGTAAAACTTCTATAAAATGACATAAAGTGAAATAAATAGTACCACAAAAATGCTATCTGCAGTGGCTATCACAGTTAGAAAGGGGAAAAAAGAGAAAACTGAACACTGTAATCCTAATGGTTAAACTTGGGTCTACAGAAAAAAAAAAAAAAATCAAAGTATACCTCTCTTCTTTCTTTGCAGGGTTGGGGAACTATGCTTCTAGAATATTATGAATGTTGTCAAATCCAGATGATATGTTGATTAGTTTTACTTAACTGATTTTATTATATACTTTATTATTTCCTAGATTTATCTAATTTAAAACTGGAGTTGTTTAACTTTCTAATTTTACAAAAGAAGAAACCACATTGCAGAAAGTTTAGGAGTCAGTCAAAAACATGAGAAATGTTGAGGAAAAGCTAGCATTCAAGAGTATGTCTTTGATTACAAATTTTGGGTTATTTTCTCTACATCACATTTTGTCTTAGCAACATTGTCCTTATCAGTTAATGTAAATACATAGATTTGCCTCTCCCTGTCCCTGTCCTCCCTCCCCCCCCCACCTGTCTCCTTAAGTGGATGTAGTAGTTATACAGTGAATTTTTTTTTTGAACCAAATTGAACTTGATCTCAGAATTTTTAAATTTTATGAGCTCTCTATTACCATTTTATATAATCCACACATGACCAAGAATACCATCTATGACAAAACTTACAAGTAGTGATGTAGTTATCCTTTCTTTGCTGGAATATATTCAAGGAGACTGCATCTATCTCTTTTGAAGACATTACCTTTGGCAATTCTAGTTTTAATAAAGTTTTCTGATAAATAGATGTTGAATTTTTCTCCTTACAAGTTCCACCAATTTCTTCTGATGTCATCTATGAAGCTTAATAGAAATTGTCAGAACATAATTTTTCAATATTTCCCTTTGAATACAGTTGTAAATCCCCCCCCATCTGACTTCTTTTCTCCAGATTGAATATAAGCAGCTCCTTCAACTGATAGTCACATAGCACAAACTAAAAACTTTTTACCTCATTTTTTTTTCTGCTTCTTGATGTTTTTAAACTTATCAATCAGTCAATAAATATGCACTAAGGAATTTTATATATGATGAATTGGAAATAATTATCAAGAACTTATTTTGTTCAGTATTCTTAATAAAATATTTTAAAATAATCTAAAAATAACAAGGTACAATGGAGTTAATAGTTCCTTATTTCTGATAGTTCTGTCTCTCTCCAAGTTATCTTAAACACATTTTTTTTAAAAAGCTGGCTCCCATATGACATGGTATATATTGCATTGGCAAGCTACTAAAACTTCATCTTTTTCACAGAAGTAGTCTCTAAACATGTTTTTCCCATTCACTCATTCACAGTGTCCCATGTTGGAATTATAAAGTTAGTTTCTCCAATTCAAATATAAAATATTACATTTCATTTATTTTATGTTATACTATTTTATTTACATAGTAATCAAGCCAGTTGAAATATTTAGGGATCCTGCTTATGGTTCAGTGTATTGTCTATTTTATCCAGTACTTTGTGTCATTTGACAATCTGAGGAGCTTACCATGTAGATATTCATGCAAATAATTGGTTTTAAAAATTAAATACACAAAATCTAAATGCCACAGGGCTAAATATATATTGTAGAGAGACTTCATTGGAACCTTCTTTCCCAGTAGACATGGAACATCTTTGTCTGGCCATTCCATATAGTAAAAACCCATCAAAAGCCCAATGCAGTTTTGTTTGCTTTCTTCCTCATGAAATTTCTTACATTGCTGTCTTGGTATATTTCTATCTTATTTAACTTTTGTAGAAATTCAAACATTCATGATTTTACCATTACCTTGTAGTCAGGAATATGGCTCTATGACTTTTCTTCTACGGTGTCCTAAGTATATAATTGATATTTTTCAATTTATTAATAAATAATTGATAAAACAAGTAATATTTATATAATGATTTATATATTTCAAGATATGCCAAATATGTCATTTGATCTTCACAAAAATCTTATGAGATACACACAATAGATTTTGTTATTCTCACATTACAGATGAACAAGGGGAGAATCACATAGGTTAAAAGATTTGTCCAGTGTCATATGGTCAGTGAATGTTGTATACTATATCTGAGTGAAGCTCTTTTTCACTTCAGATTCAGTATGCTGCCATTTTCCTTACCTTAATGAATAATAAATATGATTGGGACCAAAACTGATTTACCTCATTTGAGACAAATATTTAAAATAGGTGAAAGTATTCCTTAATCAATTAAACAAAAATGATCTTTATGATATTGCAATTAATTGTTGCTAAATGTTTGTTAGAATTCACTTGTAAATCAACCTGGCAAGAGATTTATTCTTAAGGAATTCATTGATGGCTTATTTACTTTATTTTTATGAAATATTCACATTTCCATATTTTATTCTTCTTTGTATAGCTTTATTTTTTCTGGTTATATATGTATATTAACTTTTTAAAATACACATGTCTTTATGAATCTCATTGATAGAAAAATATTTGAACAAAAGGGAAAAAAAACATGAGAGGGGTAAAAAACAGAAAACATATGATGATACATTCAATCTTCATAGTTTTCTTTCTGCATAGTGTTTTCTACCTATTTATTAGAATTGCCTTGCATCACTGAACCACAGAGAAGAATCAAATCTTTCATTTTTGATCATCACACAATTATGCTATTACTGCGTACAATATATTCCTGGTTCTGCTTATTTTTCTCAGTGTCAGTTCATATAAATCTTTCCAGACCTTTTTAAAATCAGCTTCTTCCTCATTTTTATAGATGGGGATAACCTAATGGGGGGAGGCACCTAGGATGACATAACAGGAGGTACTGGAGATGTTACTGATATTCTAATGATGTCTAAAATGGATAGACCTCTATCCTGTCAAACATTAAGAAGGAATGATTATAGCCTAAAGATATAAAACCTTTATTTCATCAAACATTAAGAGGGAAAGTCTATAACCTGAGTCAGAGTAACTAAATAGGACAATTGGGAAATTGGGTCAGGACATTAAAAGGGAACTGTGACACAAGAGACTTTATTTTGTTTCCTTTTTCAAACTTTTGATTTTTTCTAGAATTTTCCTGTAAAATTCTGATTTCTTTCCCCAATTTTTTCTACCTCTATGATTTTTAAAATATTTTTTGAAATAATCACAAAATTCATCTGGAAAAAGAAAAGGTAAAGAATAACATGTGAATTAATGGAAAAATGCAAAGAATGGTGACATAGCACTACTACACTTAAGATTTTATCATAACAGCAGTCATTAAAACTATTTATTACTGGCTAAGAAATAGAGAGAAGTGGAATAGGTTACATATACATGATACCACAAATCAATGACTATGGAAATCTAATGTTTATAAATCCAAAGACTCCAGATTCTGAGATAAGAACTCACTATTTGATAAAAATTACCAGGAAAATTATAAAATATTATGGCAGAAACTAGGCATTGACCAACATCTCATACCTCATACATAAATAAGGTCAAAATGGGTACATGGGTACAAAATGGGCTTAAGAATTTATGACCAAAAAGAACTAGGGAACATTAAGAAATGCAAAAATAGATAATTTTGATGATTTTTTTTTTTGTTACACAAATAAAATAATGCAGTTGAGATTAGGAGGGAAGTAGAAAACTAGAAGAAATATTTTTATAGCCAGTTTTTCTGATAAAGATCTCCTCTCTAAAATATATAGAGAATTGACACAAACTGATAAAGATACAAATCATTCCCCAGTTGATAAGTGGTCAAAAGATATGAACAGGCAATTTTCAAATGAAGGAATTAAACACATCTATGGTCATATGAATAAAAGCTCTAAAACACTGCTGACAAGATAAATGAAAATTAAATTGCTTCTGGGGTACTATGTCACAGTTCTCAGATTGGGTGAGATGACAGGAAAAGGTGATGATAAATGTTGGAGGGGATGTGGAAAAACTAGAACACAGATGTATTGTTAGTGGAATTGCGAGCTGATCCAACCATTCTGGAGAGCAATTTGGAACTACACACAAAAGGGCTCTAAAACTGCATACCCTTTGATTTAGCATTGCCACTGCTGGGTCTACATCTCAAAGAAATCATAAAAGAAGTAAAAGGAACCACATGTTCATAAGTGTTGATTAAGCTCTTTTGTGGGCAATTCGAAGGAATTGGAAATTGAAGGAATGCCCATTATTTAAGGAATGGCTGAATAATATACAGTGCATGAAAGTAATGGAATATTAATTGTTAGGGGCATAGAGGAATTCCTCTCTCTGAGATTTGCCACATAGCCTGTTTGTCACAACAGCTTTGGCAGGGCGGGCCTGGGAAGTGCAAAGCAGCATGGCCTCTGAGGTAAAAGGTTGTATTTTGAAGGAATTATAGGAACTATTAATAGGTTCCTTGAGGTGGTAAGGGGTATGTCCTCTTGGTAGATCTCCTCCTTGGGTACAACATCACTCCAAAAGTCTCCCTTCTGTGTCTCCACCTATGGCAGTGCTAAGTGCACTGGACACAGTTAATCTGGGAAGAGAGGAAGCATAAATAGACAGTTCTGAGCATACTCACTCTCTTACTTCCTGCTACCCCTACTGGGATGATGAATTAATAAAGACAGATTGTTTGCATCTCCCAATTGGCTCGTCTCTGGGTTTATCTGGGTATGCTTTGAAGACTGGTATGTGTGGCCCTGGCAGCCTGGTCCTTTTAGGAGAAAATTACTCGCATAATGTAACATAGTTAATGTTCTATAAAAATGATGGACAGGATGATTTTAGAAAGATCTGGAAAGATTTACATGAACTAATGCTGAGTGAAGCAAACAGAACCAGAAAAACTTTGTACATTCCAACAGCAGGATTGTGCAATGGTCAATTATGATAGACTTGGTTCTTCATAGTTGTTCAGTGATCTGAGGCAATTCTAATAAACTTTGAATATAAAAACCAATCTTCAACCAGAGAAAGAACTAGGGAGACTGAATGTAGATTTTCACTTTTTTTTTTTCATGATTTTTTACTTTCTATTCTGATTTATATGAAAATGTGTTTAAATAAATGAATTTATATGTATAAAAAAGTTTTTACAAGTAAATGGGGAAAATAAAAATAACAAAAATGTTTTTGAACACTTCCAAGAGAATCTTTGGAGCTTGAAACCAATTCATATATTCTTCTCTGAATCTTCATATGCATGTATTTTGCCATTACTCTCTGAGTTTATGTTCTTATCTTTTTTGTCCCCATAGTAGCTTGCTGTTATCAGGTCTCTTTTGATTTTCTTATTTATTTTTTAAACTGAACTCTGTTCATGGGCCACAGGTGATGCTGTCCTACTTTTGTTTTGCTGGGGCCTTCTGAGCTTGGGCTGATGGGGCCAGCAGCTTGCCCACTGCACTGGGTGGGCCTACTCTACAGTTTCTGTTGTACTAGAAATGTGGGGGCTTGCAATTTACCATTTGCATTGTAGCTGGAGGTGTCCATAGCTGATATACTTAGTCAGGACTGATGTGTCTCAGCTGCTATTTTGTCCTGTGCCAAAGATCTAGAACATGTACACTAAGCCTGTGCTAGAAAGTGCTCCTTTTTTACTCAAAGAAAAGAAACATTTTCTGAAATCCCTCTAAGTCATTTTAAACTGGAAAATTATTTCCCTCCTTCTTTTCATGGGTTCTGTCAGTCCAGAATCTCTTTAGAGATTGATTTAACATTACTTCTGAGAGAAACTCAGGCAACTTCCTGACTTTTCTCCACCATCTTAAGATAAACCAACATTGTTGCTAAAACAATATGGTTGTTTTTATATCATAATAGTAATAAATGAATAAATAAATAAAATAAAAAAAAAACTAGAGGTAGAAAGGGGAAGGTGGAGGTAAAATGGAGGTAAAATACCTCAAGAAGAGGCAAAGAAAATGTATTATAATTAAGGGAAAGAAAGGAGGATGATGAACATTGTGTGAATTGTACTCTCATCAGATTTGGCTCAAAGAAAGAATATTAGACATATTTGGTTTCACTGAAAAACTTCTCTCACCTTATAGAAAGGCAAGAGGGGAAAGGGGAAAAGGGAAGGGGTAGGCTAAATAGAAGGGAAAACAGAAATAGTAGGCAAAAAGTATAAGAAAGGGGGAGGAACTTTAAAGGTAAAGAATTGCATGAGGCAAATGGTGCTCATAAGTAAAATACTGGGAAGGAGGAAAAGGGAAAAAAGGAAAGAGAGAAGTATATTTTGGGGTTAATAAGATGACAGGAAATATAGAATTAATAGTTTTAACCATAAATGTGAAAGGGGTAAACCTCCCATAAAGTATAAGTGGATAACAGATTGGATTAAAAGCCAGAATTCTCCAATATGTTATTTATAAGAAACACATTTAAAGCAGAGTGATACATACAGAATAAAGGTAAAAGACTGGAGCAGAATCTATTATGCTTGAAGTGAAGTTAAAAAAAAAAAAAAAAGTAATGGTAGTCATCTTGATCTCAGATCACGCAAAAGCAAAAATTGATCTGAATAAAAGAAATAAGGAAGGAACCTATATCTTACTAAAGGGTACCATAGATAATGAAGCAATATCAATATTAAACATATATGCACCAAGTGATGTAGCATCTAAATTCCTAAAGGAGAAGTTAAGAGAATTGCAAGAAGAAATAAAGAGAAAAACTATAATAGTGGGAGATGTCAACCTTCCTCTCTCAGAACTAGATAAATCAAACCTCAAAATAAATAAGAAAGAAGTTAAAGAAGTAAATAGAATACTAGAAAAGTTAAGTATGGAGAAAATTAAATGGAGACAATAAGAAGTACACTTTCTTTTCACATGTTAGGACATAAAGACCTCAAAATCAAATGCAGAAAGACAGAAATAGTAAATACATTTTTATCAGATCACAATGTAATAAAATTACATTCAATAAAAGAGGAGAAAATATACCAAAAATTAATTGGAAACTAAATGATCTCATCCTAATGAATGAATGAGTGATACAGCAAAACATAGACACAATCAATAATTTCATTCAAGAGATTGACAACAATGATACAACATATCAAAATTTGTGGGGTATGCAAAATATTTGTGGCAGCCCTTTTTGTAGTGGCAAGAAAATGGAAACTGAGTTGATGCCCATTAATTAGAGAATGGCTGAATAAATTATGGCATATGAATTTTATGGAATATTATTGTTCTGCAAGAAACTACCACCAGGATGATTTCAGAAAGGCCTGATGAGAGTTATATGAACTGATGCTTAATGAAGTGAGCAGAACCAGATCATTGCACAGCAACAACAAGACTATACAATGATCAATTCTGATGGACTTGGCTCTCTTCAACAATGAGATGATTCAAACCAGTTCTACTTTTTCAGTGATGAAGAGAACCATCTACACCCAGAGAGAGGACTGTGGAAATTTAGTGTAGACCATAACACAACATTCTTACTCCTTCTGTTGTTGTTTGCTTACATTTTGTTTTCTTTCTCAGTTTTTTTCTTTCCTTTTTGATCAGATTTTTCTTGTGCCGGAAGATAACTATATAAATATATACACATATATTAGATTTAATATATATTTTAACATATTTAACATGTAATAAATTACCTGTCAACTAGGGAAGGAGGTGGGAGGAAAAGGGGAAATTTTAGAACAAAAGGTTTTGCATAGGTCAATATTGAAAAATTACCATACTTATGTTTTATAAATAAAAAGTTTTCATAAAAACACCATATTGTTAATATACAATATTCTTAGTTCTGCTCATTTCACTCTTCATTATTTCATACAAATCTATTCATTTTTTGATCTCAAGTTCATCATTTCTTATAGCAGAGTAGCATTCCATTGAGATCCCACAACTTGTTTAGCCATTCCTCAATTGAGGCACATCTCCACAATTTCTAATTGTCATGCCAGAAATAGCTGCTATAAATATTTTAGAACATTTTTTTCTTCCCTAATCATCTTTGAAAAAAAAATGCCAATGGTGAATTAGTGTCCCAGTTTTTCCATTTCTCTTCCATGCCTCCTATTAAATTATTTTATCAAATTTGATAGGTACAAAATGAGTTTTTAATATTGTTTTAATGTAACCTCCCACCCAGAGCTTACTGATTGCCAGTATTGCCTAGGCCTAGGGCTTGAGAAATCTTATTCAGTCACAGGTCTTTGTAGATTCCTGGCCACAGCCTCTCTGAACAGTGGTTTTCATATCCAACAGAGTGCCCAGACACAGTGGCTTGCAAGGACAAGACTTTATTCCATGTGTTCACATTCTGCACTCTCCTGCCCTCTTACTGACTTCCTCCTGAACTCTTGTTAAACTCCATCTACTTCCTGGTCCCCACTACTTATATAGGGTTTATGAGGTCACACACATAGCCAATAAGGGGAGGAGACATCTCCCATTGATGATGCTTTCTCAATGCGACCAGAGCTTCCACTCAGGAGGTGGTTAGTGATAATTGCAGAAATTGCATCCAGGCTCCTCAGACATTAAATCTCTTTACTTCCTCTTATGCTATGTGAAGTTCTTCCCCTGACCTTTATATTTTAATTTGCATTTCTCTAATCGATAATAATTTAAAATATTTTAGTGACTATAAATTATTTTGATTTCTTCATAGGAAAACTGCCTCTTAATATCCTTTGACAATTTATCAATTGGATAATGATATTCATTCTTATATATTTGTCAATGTTCTTGGTATATTGAAAAATTGACTATAAAATTTCCCCCAAAATTTTCTGCTTTACTTCTGATTCTGCTTTTGAGCATGCTATTTAAATGCTACTAACATTATGGCTTCTCTACTAATAATATTATGAAGTACTGGGGACTTGGACCAATGACATTATATGATTACCACAGAAGCCTCAGTTTTAGCCTTAAAATCCTGAGGGGTGATGTTGCCAAGCTCTGAAGAAGTAATTCATGTGTAAAAATGGGGTTTGGGTTAAAGATTCCTCAGAGCTCTTGTGGACAACACAGGAAACATTTCATTCACATTGTCTCCAATTTTCTTATGCTTCTGTTTATTGGGACTCTTCTAGGCTGCCTTATTCCACTTGTTAAGTGTTAACATTAAAATTCTGTCACTTATAAGTAAGTGAAAAGTCCCAATGGTATTAAATTATTTCTTGTTCCCTTGAAATGGGTTCCAGCTCTTTTCTCTTTAATTGTCAATAGGGAAAGATTATTTTTTTTTTCTTCTATATCAAAGGGGTTACTTCATACTTATTTTTCCATAACTTTTCCCCTGTTAACCATGGATTTCTAATCCTCATTTTTCCTTTCTAAAAAAAAAAAAAAAAGTATTTACTTCTTATAAAGTTAACTCTCAAGTGCCATTATTTTAGAATGCTTTTCTGTTTTCTTTATAAACTTCCTTCAATAATTGGTTCTTTCCCAATGATATTACTCCCCTCTCTAAGGATTCTTTATGAAAAGGGTAACATGAAGAGAGGAGGCTATGAGAAGAAAAAAAGTATTTGTTTAAAAAGATTATAGGATTCTAGATTCAGCTAAATGTTAGTGTGTTGAGAGTCAGAAAAGGTTTCAAATCCTATTTCAAATATGTGATCCTTACTAAATCACATTCTTTTTATCAACTTAAGTTTCATTATCTGTAATATGGGGATAATAATAGCACTTACTTTGCAAGGTTGTTATATTAAATGAGATTATATATTATATATGCATGAAAATATATATTCCTAAACCTTAAAATGCAATATAAACTTTTGTTAGAACATGATTGAATCTCTCAGGTATTTTGTCTCACTCTTCATTTTACAGAGGAAAAAATTTAAAGTCCACGGGAAGTTAAGTCCTTTTTCCAAGGACATAGAATAAGTTTTAAAATAGGATTTAAATTCAGATTTATTGACTTTGATTGTAAAGGAAAAACTGTACATGTGATGCTAGAGAAAACAATACAATATCAGCTTCTTAATAATTCCAGTAATCCAGAGTGGAATAGGCTGCTTTAAAAACTGAGAGTTTTCCCCTTTCTTGACTTGTTTTAAAGAAAACAATGTATGATTTTGTCAGGTATAATGCAGAGATGATTTTTTGTTAGGTATTGACTGAACTAGATATAGTCTGGGAGGTACCTTGGAACTCTATGATTCAGTGCCTCTATGAAGTCTTGAGCAAGTTGTTCATGCACCCTGGAAAAGAGTGCTTAAATCAATGAGATCACAGCTCATTTATAGTAAAAGTTGAGCTTTATATGACATTGTCAGCTTACAGAAATCTTTCTAAAATGAACTTCACAGTCTATTACTTGACTTCTCAAGAAATTCTTCAATTGATTAGTCAACAAACATTTATCAAAAGACCCTGGTGATCAAATACAAAAGAAATTCCACTGTAATTTCACTATTCTTTAATCATTTAAATTAACTGTTTATAGAACTCTGCTGTAATACAGTGATGCCATGACAGTTATGAAGCTATTATTCCCAGATTTTTAATTTTTGCATAATTATCCTTAAAAAAAATTTTTTTTTCTGTTTCTTTCCTATCTCCTGGTCTATCACACTTTGGAATTTCAATGTGTCTGACAGTAACATTTCCAATCTCTTTTTATTTGTTGCTTCTAATCTGCTAAGTTTGTCCCTTTATCTCCACTTGAAAGTCAATATCCTTAGCCAGGCTTGAAAACTGTTCATGTATTCTTGGTTCCAGTCAAAGTAGATTATTAGCCCTAGAAATGTATATCCTTATTCCCACCTCCATGCATTCATATAAGTATGTATTCCCTTTCTTGAAATACCATTGATTCCTCTCTTGGCTGCTCATGATTGTTTTCTTTTTGTCAAATATTGGTTCAATTACCAGTGAAGTCTCCCCTGTTTCTCCTTGATTGAATTCATGCTTATTTTTCCTGTTATATTCTGAATTATAACCACATGAGTATTTGAGCATTTTCTAACATTGTTAATTGATTTGAGTTTTAGGATTTTTAATTTTTCTTCAGTATAGAGAGAAATAGAACATCCAACTAGTGGAACCTTATTTTTATTTACTCTGAAAGGAGTTTACTTTGTTATTTTCTGGGAAATATTGCTTTAGACATCTATTTTTGTTTCCAACTTAATTCCAGATCATTGAATATACCTTTAAAGTGGTCACAGACAAGAAAGAATAATTACTCTTCCTGCTAAACAGCCTCACTATCTAAAAACAAGATTTTAACACAGATTGTTAGAGCTAGAAGCAAACTGAAAAGGTCATCTTGTCCAAATCTTTAAGTTAGAGGCCGGGGGAATGAGGCACGGAGTTGAGGAGCGACATGTTCAAGGTCACATAATAATTTTAGGCAGGGACAGTGGCCAATATTAAATATCCTGTAGCATATATACCCTTATATTTGAGTGGTTATATACTACATCATAGTTTAAAAGCTAGTCTTGAAGTCATAAGGCTGTTTTATATAGAAGTGAATTGCAGGAGAGAATAATAACTATACAGATCAACAATGAGGTAAATCAATCAGCAATCCTCTGAGCATTCTCATTCCTTGGTAACTGATGAATTAAATGTATACATAGACAAATAAACATATATCTAAATATTTAAATATTCTTCTACTGGACATACATAAACATACATGCCACACACATACACACACATACATGTCTAAGTCACTGAATATTTGTGAGTTGTATCAATGTTATGGATGCTATCAGACTAATTTAATAACCTTCTCATCTATCTAACCATCCTACTACAAACCAGGTATATTCTCATTCACTTTTATTTTTAAGAATAGCTGATTAGATACATTTCTTTAATAATACTGTAGATTTCTATGAGAAATCTCCATAATATTTTTTCCATTGGTTCAGTGAGTCCAATATAATCTGAGAACAGAACTACTTGCTAAAAATAGAAAAAAAAATCTTTTCTTTTAAATTTTTCATTGTGGGATTTGCTCATAACATCTTGGAAACTTCAAAATGCTATGAGTAAGCATCTATGTCAAATTAGGGCTTTATATATGCTATAATCCTTATGAACAGCAATATTTTTGAGTTTAACAGAATCTGAAATTAGAGTTACTATTGAAATCAATTCCAACACTTCCCAACTCACAAAGATAGGACCTTACTGACCAAAGGGCCATAATTAGATAAGTGAACATACTAATTCTACACCATGAACTATCTGTCTTGAATCCTATATACTTCAATTTTTAAACTATCCTGCTTTTACCTTAATTTATCAAAGATTTATTTATTTCACCTGGAAATTAATCCCTGAAGAATTGTCCTTATCAGATGAGTTAGGGACAGATACAGCAAAAGAATCTATATCTTTGGAATTTTATCAATGCATTGATATCAAGACACATGATTTTTTTTCTTTTTTTTTTTTCATTAAATGTTGTCCTGAACTCCATATATGCAACATTTTCAGGACAGTTGATAGATGTAATGCACTCCTTTTGAATTTACTTGCCTCAATAAGACACAAAGCCCTTATACCTGAACAGATTATTTTAAATCTCACCAATATGAGCACTTATTATCACTCTTTAATTTAAGCTTTGCTCTTTTGAATTCTGCGTTACCTTGGAGTAAAGAGGCATTGGGAAGAAATGACCTCAGGCCAGATAAAGTAACATGGAACTAGTTGATGGTATAGAAGAGGCTAGACTTCCAATACCTTGACTAGACAATTATCATCTTCTCTACTCAGTAGGGAGGGATGCTTTGAATATTTAAATATTAATTAATTATATTAAATTAAATTATATTATATTAAATATAATTAATATATATTTTATATATTCAAATATATAATATATATTTTAATTATGTATTAATTAAATATATATTTTATATATTCAAAAGGCTGCTTTGTGGATTATTCCAGAATCAAAATCATATCAGTTGGGCAAACTACAACCTTCCAAAGTCAGTTCTCTTATCCATCATAACTGAAGAGAATTAGTAGATTAAAATAACATTAATTAATAACTAAAAGTACTTTATAATGTTCTTTTAAACAATGAAATAATGATACTGCACACACATTAAACACATCCACACACACCCACACACCCACCCACCACAAGGTAATACATATATATATACACACACACATACATATATATATATATATATATATATATATATATATAATATAAATACACACACACACACACACACACACACACACACACACACACACACACCATGAGGTAGAACATCCAGATTTTTAGGAATTTCCAGAGAGAAATAGATGACAAAACTATATCAGTGGGAGATCTCAATTTTCCCCTCACAGAATCATTCAAATCTAATAAGAAAATAAACAGAAAAAGAAACTGAGGAGGTTAATAGAATCATAGAAAACCTAGATATGATAGAACTTGGGAGAAAACTGAATAGGGATAGAAAAGAATGCACTTTTTTCTTGGCAGTACATGACACCTACACAACAATAGATCATGTATTAGGATATAAGAACCTCAACCAAATGCAAAAAGAGAAATAGTAAATGCTTCCTTTTCAGACTATAATGCAATCAAAATTATATTTTCTAAAGATTCAAGATACATTAAATCCAATTGGAAAATAAATAATCTAATTCTAAATAATGAATGCATCAAACAACAAATTACAGAAACAATCCATAATTTCATCCAAGAGAATGACAATAATGAGACAACATACCAAATCATATGGGATGCAGTCAAAATAGTTCTTGGGGAAAATTTATTTCTATAAATAATTCTATAAATGAAATATAGAAAAAGGATATTAACGAATTAGGCTGCAACTAAAACAGCTAGAAAAAGATAAAAAAATAAGGCCTCCAATTAAATGTTAATTTAAAAATTCTGAAACTCAAATAAGTGGCTAATAAAGTTGAAACTAAGAAAACTATTGAATTAACTACTAAAACTAAGAAATAGTTTTATTTAAAAAAAAAGAAGAAACAAATAGGTAAATCTTTGGTTAATTTGATTAGAAAAAATAAAGAAAAAATTAAATCACCAGCATCAAACATGAAAAGGATGAATTTACTATCAGAGAAAAGAATTGGATTTATACTGGGAATGCAAGGTTGTCTGTTGTCATATAGACCATATCACTAACAAAACCAGCACAAATCATGTGGTAGAAAATAGAAAAAAAAATTTGAAAAAATATATCATCCATTCCTATTAAAAAACACACTCTAGAAAACATAGGCATAAAGGGATTTTTCCTTAAAATAATAAGCAATATCTATCTAAAACCAACAACAAGCATTGCTTGTAATACAGAAAATATAGATGCATTCCCAGTGAGATCAAAGGTAAAACTTGGATGCCCATTATTACTACTATTATTCAGTATTATATTCCAAAACTAGTGACAATATAGTGTCATACATTTAGATAGATCTTGGTTTGGGGAACTATAGAATAAAATTTCTGTGGATTAATCTATTTATATATTGGATCAACTTAGCAAGTTCCAAAGCAGATGGAAACCATAGAAAGATCACCGAACCCAAGACCTGTATCTTACAGATGCATTTATTATTTATGAAAATATCCCCGTTCTTAACCATCAGGATTATTACTAAAAAGAAAAGGAGAAATTACTAGTTAATTCTTTACTCAAAGTGGATTTAGTTGACTTTTATCTCAGTGTGTTTGTCAGATTACATTAAATACCAATGAAACTACAACAGCCTTAAACTGAATGCATGTACTTTACACATGATTCTGGTGTTGACACTAGAGACAAAAAGGAAATGAAAAATTTTGCTTTCAAGGAGCTTGTATGCAATATTTTAGTTTTAGCTGATGAAAATTGGTTTGCTTCCTTAGGATGTGTAAATACCAAAATTAACAAATCCAGAAACTGGAATTGTATCTCAATCTTGTTAGCTTTTTGTAGGACTAATTTCCCTATGCTTTGCTCTTCATTCTTCACTTCTAATTATTTTCATTAAAGCTTTTTATTAATTTTTTTTTATTTTCAAAACATAGATATAGATAATTCTCAATATTCACTCCTGCAAAACCTTGTGCTCCAATCCTTTCTCCCCCGCCCTTTCTCATCCCCCCCCCAGGTGGCAAGCAATCAAATATATATCAAACATGTGCAATTCTTCTATATCATTTCCACAATTATCATGCTGCACAAGAAAAACCAGATCAAAAAGAAAAAAAAATGAGAAGGAAAACAAAATGCAAACAAACAACAAGAAAAAAGTGAAAACACTATGTTGTGATCCACATTCAGTCCCCATAGTGTTCTCTCTGGGTGCAGATGGCTCTCTCCATTACAAGTTCATTGGAACTAGCCTGAATCCCCACACTGTTTAAAAGAGCCACATCCATCAAAAATGACCATCATATAATCTTGCTATTGCTGTGTACAATGATCATCTGGTTCTGCTCTCTTCACTTAGGTTTATATGAGTCTCTCCAGGTCTCTCTGAAATCATCCTGCTCATCATTTCTTATAGAACAATAATATTTCATAACATTCATATACCACAATTTATTCAGCCATTTGCCAAATAATGGGCATCAACTCAGTTTCAAGTTCCTTGTTAGTATAAAAAGGGCTGCTACAAATATTTTTACACACATAGGTTATTTCCCTTTTTTTTTTTTTTAATGATCTCTTTGGGATACAGGCCAGTAGAAACACTATTGGATCAAAGATCCATAGTTTGATAGTCCTTTGGGCATAGTTCAAAATTACTGTCCAGAATGGTTGGATCAGTTCACAACTATATCAACAATGTATTAGCTTCACTCCTAATTTGGAACAAGAAAATACCTTCAATATAATGGTGCTATAGAAAAAATGCAATTTCCCACGAGTATCACACTAGCATTTCTTTATAACTATGACTGAATTCATTGAATCATGGTGAAAGAAAAGAAGTTCTGGGTGGGAGGAAAGATGGAATCTACTTTTTCTCCATTGACTGCTGAGTACATTGACATTAAAGCATTTGACAGTATGGACCAAAACAAAATATGCAAGTCCTTAAAAAAATGGGCATACCAGATCATCTTTCTGTGGGCCAACAAAAAATATTTCAAACCAAACATGGAACAACTCATTGGTTTAATATAAGGAAAGAAGAGTGACAAGGCTATATATTGTCATTTTACCTA
Organism: Antechinus flavipes; assembly: GCF_016432865.1. Taxonomy (NCBI): domain Eukaryota; kingdom Metazoa; phylum Chordata; class Mammalia; order Dasyuromorphia; family Dasyuridae; genus Antechinus; species Antechinus flavipes. The sequence goes on from NC_067399.1 coordinate 668,369,022, forward strand.
CTTAACTTATATGCAGAGTACATCATGAGTAGTGTCAGGCTAGAATTAAGGTTTTTAGGAGGAATAATACTCTCAGATATTCAAGCAATGACATCTTGTTAACATAAAATGAAGAAGAATTAAGCCTTTTGATGAGGATAAAATGGTAGAGTACAAAAAAGCTGCTTGAAGCAGAAGATTGAAAGATTAAGATCTTGGCAACTGGTCCCATCACTTTCCAACAAATAGAGGAAGAAGAAATTGTAGTACTGTCAGATTATATAGTCTGGGGCTCAAATATCATTTCTAACAATGACTGCAGTCATGAAATTAAAAGGTACTTGTTCCTTGAAAGGAAATCTTTGACAAATCTGAACAGCATATTAAAAAAACAGAAACAGTACTTTGCTTGACAAACTTCCACATGGTTGAAGCCATAGTTTTGTTGCTTTTCTTGTTTTGTTTTCCAGTAGCAGTTATGGTTGTGAGAGTTGGGCTGTTAAGAAAGCAGAGAAATGTAAAAATCAACACTTCAATTGTGATGCTAGAGAAGACTTTTCAGAATACCCTGGACAGCAAAAAGGTAACATCTTTTTGTACTTGAAGAAATTAATTCAGGCTATTCATTGTAAGGTAAAATGCTGAAATTGGCATTTAAATACTTGGTTCACAATGAAAACATGTAACTCACTGAAAAAAACTATGATGTTGGGGAAAAAATGAAGCCAAAGGGGGAAAAAAAAAGTGACAAAGGGCAAGATGTTGTAGATGGTGTCATAAAAACAATAAATATGCACTTGAACAGATTTCAAGAGGATGTGGAATATAGAGGTGTTGTCATGAAGAATTAGATATGACTGAATGACTGAACAACAAAAACAACAACAAAATAAATTTGAGCCATGAGAAACTCTTGGCCTTTGGCCATAGTGTGATCAATCCAGCTCCCAATTTCCAGTGCTGCCTTCTGGAGGCAAGGAGATAAAAAACCATTAGTTGTGACAGGCAGCAAATTCATTAAAAGCTAACTCTATTTTTTTTTCTTTTTCTGTTTTTTTTCCTGGTTATACATGTATATTAACTTTTTAAATTTTTAAATATGCATTTTTTAAAATTTTATTTTATTATAGCTTTTTATTGAAAAAAAAAATATGTATGGGTAATTTTTCAACATTGACCCTTGCAAAAACTTCTCTTCCAACTTTTCCCCTCTTTCCTTCCACCTCCTCCCCTATATGGCAGGTAGTCCCATACACGGGAAATATGTTAAAGTATATATTAAATACAATATATGTATACAGATGTCTTGCTACACAAGAAAAATCGGACTTAGAAAGAAGATAAAAATAACTTGTGAAGAAAAACAAAAATGCAAGCAAACAATAACAGAAAGAATAAATACACATTTCTTTATGAAACATACTGGGATAGAAAAATCAAAATAAAAGTGAAAAACCATGGGAGAAAAAGAAAAAAAAAAAGAAATAAGAAATAAATATAGTATGTGTTGTTTTACATTCAATCTCCATCATTTTTTCTCTGGATATAGGTGGTGTTTTTTATCCAAAATTCATTGGGATTGCCTTGGATCCCTGAAGCACTAAAAATAATTAAATCTTATAGTTGAACATCGAACAATCTTGCTGGTATTGTGTACAATATATTCCTGGTTCTGTTTGTTTCACTTAGCATCAGTTCATATAAATCTTTCCAAGCCTTTATAAAATCAGCTTATTCATCATTTTTATAGAACAATAATATTCCATTAAATTCATATACCACAATATATGGAGCCATTCCTCAATTGATTGGCATCTACTCATTTTCTAATTCTTTGCTACCATGCAAAAATTTGATACAAATATTTTTGCATATGTGGGTCGCTTTCCATGATTTATGATTTCCTTGAGATACAAACCCAGTAGTGGCTTTGCTGAATCAAAGGGCATGGGCAGGTTCATAATCCTTTGGGCACAATTCCAAAATTTTCTCCAAAATTGTTGGATAATTTCACAATTTCATTAACAATACTTTAATGTTCCAGTTTCCCCATATCCCATCCAATATTTGTCATTATCTTTTCCTGTCATTTTAGCCAATCTCAGAGGTTTGAGATGGTACCTCAAAGTTGTTTCAATCTACATTTTCTAATCAACAATGAGTTAGATATTTTTTTTTCAAATGAGTATAAATGGCTCTAATTTTGTCATCTGAAAATGTTTGTTCATATCCATTGACCATTCATCAATTGGGAAATGACTTGTATTTTTATGAATTTGACATGGTTCTTTATATACTTTAGAAATAAAACTTTTATCAGAAATACTGCATATAAAAAAAATTATATATAGAAAGGCTGATGATTCATGTGGGTTTATTTATATCCTGCAACTTTCTCTATATGACTTATTGTCATTTTTGTTTTAGTTGTAATTGTAATAATAATTCTTGGGTTTTTGTTGTTGTTGCTGTTGTTGTTGTTGTTGTTGTTGTTTTTTCTAATCTTTGTTAGAGCTTTTGAACTAAATAATGAAGCAAAATTCAGGACAAAGAAATTATATCAATGATAAACTGATCTTTTTGTGCCACAGTTCTCTTTTAATGTCCTGACCCAGTTTCCCTAATTGTCCTATTCAGTTACTCTGCCTCAGGTTATAACCATATCCCATTAGGATAAAGATCCAATATCTTAGACCTTAGGCTATAATCATTCCATCTTAATGTTTGATGAGATAAAAATTTTTATCCATTGGAGCCTCTCCAGTACCTCCTTCCATTATGTCCTCCTAGGTGCCTGCCTCCATTATGTCATCCTCATCCTAGATTCCTCCTCCCATTAGGCCATCCCCATCCAGGTACCTCCCCCATTATGTCATCATTCTTGTAACGCTATAAAAGAATCTTGTATCTGACATTCACTGCTGGATTCTTGGAGACGATAGTCTCATTCAGTCCTGAGACCAAACTATGGATCCATTTGGTCCCAGTAAATCTCTCCCATTTAAATAAATTATTAAATTGTTCTCTAATCTCTATCTTGCTCAGTTTCTCTGGCATTACAATCTCTGAAGATCAACAAGAGAGTTAAGGTGGAGCATAGTTTTATTAAAAACTTTTATAAGGAGACAAACATAATTTAGATCAGTTCCCTAAAATAAAAGGGGAAGGAGCCATTTAATCTCAGTAGCCTGCCAGTTCTCTTATATGTGAGGAGTATGAATATTTAATGGGTACAAAAAGATGGGGGTGGTGAGAGGCTTGGTACATGCAGAAGAGCAACTAATATAAAGACTTGAGATTGGGTGATATTTTTCCCAAATTTGATTAAAAAACAAGTCTGGGAATAGTGGGTTATTGAGTCAGCATAATTTTCAGGACTTATCCATTTTCTTTATTTGTTTACTTGAATATATTCTGGTGCTAGTAAAAAATTGTCATGAGTGCAGAGGTCTCTGAAAAAGCAGAGACATGAAACCTAGTAACCACGTGGGACCCCAACACTCTTGAATACTCCCTGACTCAGAGTAATATGTAATTGAGATATATTTAACAAAATAAATAAAAATACAAGAAAAGATACATAGCGTTGCATTTTTAATTTAAATCAACATGTAACCTGCAAGGATCCTTATGTACAGATTAATAGCTTATCTTTCTATTTAAATTTGACACCACAGTTCAGACAAAGCTCAATTCTACAATGCTTTAGAATGTCTGCCAATCTTGCTTAATATTTTTCATCAAAATGATTCTGCTCTCATGTAAATGAAATACTATAAATAAGCCTGTAAATTTCGACCTCATGAATCATACTTGGAAAATTAAAAGGACAGAGCTTGGAGAAAATGCCAACTCATAGGAAAGCCCAAAGAAATAAAGGAAGAATTGTAGCAATAATTCAATTTATTGTTGAAAGATTGTTTCCAAGCCATTTGGGAGAAACAATGTCATAATTCTGCTACATTGAATGTCACAAAATATCCCTTCTTCTTGCTTATAGCCAAAACTTGTCTATAGCAAAATTAAGATGTCTGTTGAATTACATATTGTGTTTTTACTGTTCAGTGTCTCTCTGTTCTTGCCTCACATCCTACATCCTTTCTTCAAGTCTCTATTTTTTGTCTTCTGTCTTTCTGTATTGTCCTCTTTTGCTTTCAGCTAGCTGCCAATTTGAAATGGGATCCATTTGAAAGTACCAGATTCATTTGTCAACAAGCCCATCATCACTGGACTATATTACAGCCACTGGAAATGTCACAGAATGCCATTACCTTTCTCTGGGTTTTGTACTTTCAGTGGGGTCTTTTAAAGACTGATGAAAAAATAAACACAATATCAACATTTATCTTTACAAATTAATGTTTAGCAGTGAGAGGCAACCTAGGATAATGGAAATAATGTTGGTTTTGGAGTAAAAAAACTCCAAGTTTTTTGGCTAAAGTTCTGCCTTTGACATTTTACTTTCTTCTTTTTGTACCCTATTTTCTTATCTATAAAATGAAGAGAATGGACTAGATTCTTTCCAATTGTATGAGTCTGTGAAAGTTTTAGATGAGCATGTCATATCATGTAGAAAAAAAAATAGGAAGTTCCCTTCAAACTGGATTCAAAAGTTGCTGATTCTTTTTAAATAATACATTTTATTTCATGTTACTTGAGTCTTTTACAGTATACCCTATGGAATTAAAATTTTAGAAGAGACATAGAATTTAAAATCAAAGAATATAGATTTAAGAATAGGTTCTGTCATTTACTCCCCATAATCCCATAAACAATTCATTTAGCTTCTCTAGGATTCCAATTCCTCTTGTAAAATGAAAAGGCTGTGAAGAAAACTAACTCTCATATGTAAATCTATGTTTTCTATCTCATTCCATTGCATCTCATTCCTAAACCTTTTCAATTTCATTTGGTTCCTATTCTATCCTAAAGAATTTCAGGTGTTGTCCTAATCTGTAGATTCATGACCACATAATTCTAACCCTTCATCCAAAAATGATAGAGTTGCAAGAATTGTAATATTCACAATAGTAGGTGCACCTCTTAACAGCTGTGCCAGTCTAGACTAGCCTATTTCAAAAATATGGTCTAATTATACCCAGTGAAAACCACTATAGCTTAGCCTTTACATTGTTTTCTATCCCTATGAAGTCTATAGCAATTAGATGGTATTTGGATGAGTGGCTTATTGATGTACAAAATCAAATGTTGATTTAATTCCTGATAAGATCATTCAGGGCTGATCTTTTCTTGTAATGCTCTCTTAATTTGCAGCTGGGAAAATAAAATCTCTTAATGAAACTTGTCAACATAAAAATCAGTAATTCAGTCAATATGACATGGGAATCACCACCCTAATTATCTCTCGTTAGATTGGATAGTTGAATTTTTCAGAAAGAACATTTTTCCCCCTCAGGCAAATAGAGTTGTGTCAGTAAAATTCATAACCCTATATATTGGATTCCTGCATATTCAGTTTACAAAACCACTGGGCTACTAAATTATTGCAAAAATACTGTCTTGGTATGAGCAGATTACTAGGAAAAACTCATAGTAGAATTAAAATAAAGACTACTCTTGGTAATATAATTTGAAATTGATTTTGTTTTGTTCTAGACATTAAGTTTTTTCTTTAACTACAATAAGTAGCTGAAGTCCTGATTTCTCCAGTTATAATTATCATAAAGTGCAGACAATTAAGTGAGTTGGTGCTTTCCAAAGATATGCCTCTATTGATCTAAGCTCTTGAAGCCTTCTCCAATTTGCTCTGCTTGGTTTTAAAGCACTGTGTAATAAATCATGGTCTAAATGAGCTGTCCATTTTAATTACTTAATTTTGCTGCTGCTGGGTCACATCCTAATACATGTGCTATCACCAGGGGCAAAAAATGAAACTGGAAATGCCCAGGTGAAGTTATTCTGCAGTAACTAGTTTGCTTTTATATTTTTTAATTAACTCCAAAATGTACTTGAAGTTCAGTTCCCAGGAATGGATTGTAGCATCGTAAATTTAGATTTGGAAGACAAACTGGACATCATTGAGTCAAAAACCCTCATTTAAAAAAAATAAGTTAATCAAGACTAAGAAAGGTCAAATGAATTGCCACAACATACAAGTAGCAAGTTTCTGAGATAAGATTTGTACTCTGTTCTTCCTGATTTTAATAACTGATGATTAGAGAATTATAAGAGTGTTTCAACAGATCTATGATCTCATCAATATGATTGCTTTTTCCATTGGTGAATATTATGTGCTAAGTGAAATGAGCAGAACCAAGAGATTATTATTATATACCTCAACAATGATACTGTTTGAGGATGTATTCTGATGGAAGTGGATCTCTTCGATAAAGAGAGATAATTCAGTTTCAATTGATCAAAGATGGACAGAAGCAGCTACACCCAAAGAAAGAACACCGGGAAATGAATATAAACTGCTTGCATTTTTGTTTTTCTTCCCGGGTTATTTATACCTTCTGAATTCAATTTTCCCTGTGCAACAAGAAAACTGTTCGGTTCTGCACACATATATTATATCTAGGATATACTGTAACCTATTCAACATGTAAAGGACTTCTGGCCATCTGGAGTGGGGTGCGGGGGAGTGGAGGGAGGGAGGGGAAAAATCGGAACAGAAGTGAATGCAAGGGATAATGCTGTAAAAAATTGCCCTGGCATGGGTTCTATCAATAAAAAGTTATTTAAAAAAAAAAGAATATTATGACCCATCCATTTCTTCTTGGCTTTTTCTATATTTGGATATGTATTTTTTATTAAGTCATTGGTTTCATGATTTCTTCATATGTAAAATGAGAATAAAAATAACTAACAATATCTCACCAGACAGTGACTTAATGAACAAGATGTGTGCCCTTCCTTTTCACTATATACATGGTGAGGGATATCTCTACCACTTCTGATGCTACTACAAATGAGGCAACTAGGTGGTAAAGTGAATGAAGTGTTGGGTCTGCTTCCAGGAAAACTTGAGTTCTGATCTAGCCTAAGACATTACAGTGTGATCCTACATGAGTCTTTTAAGCTTTCTCTGCTTCAGTTTCTTCAAGTGTAAATTGGATATCACAATAGCACCTACTTCCCAAGGTTGTTGTGAGGTTGAACATTAAAAATATTATAAAGTACTTGGCATGTAGTAGGTGCTACATAAATATGTATTCTTTTTATTATCATCATAATTATATCATCATTTTAATCTTTCCTCATTTTAATAGAGTTTAACTAAAATAGTTGTAGGAAAGATTGCTTTAATGTCTTTTTTTTTGTTCATCTAATATTATATGTAGTATTACATAAACACATGAAATTAACAATTTTATAATTGAAAAATATTTTATTAGTATAATATACAATAATTCAATTATTATTATCATAGCTACCTTTTATGGTCATCATCTCACTACTTATTTATTTATTATTTTTTTTAGATTCAGAAAGAAATCTCACTGGCACAACTTGTTCTCCCACTACTAATTTTTATATTCAACCTTCTATGATACATAGCACAAGTAGATACAATAGATGCTTTTTGTATTTCAGTAAAGATACTGGAATGTAAACCTTCTTTGCTGGCTCCCTACAAACATCATCAATGAAATTGCCATGGCTGAATGTTATAGAGAAAAAAAAAAACAAAAAAACAAAACAGGAAATGAAAATCATAACTTTCCTCTATGATTTTGATTTCCTCTACCAGATACTTATATTTTGATAGCTTCTATTTGCTCTTTTAGGTATACATTACTCAAAAATATATTCCATAGGGGCAGCTAGGTGGCACAGTGGATAAAGTACCGGCCCTGAAGTCAAAAGGACCTGTGTTCAAATCTGGTTTCAGACACTTACTTCCTAGCTGTGTTAACCTGGGCAAGTCACTTAGCCCCAGTTGCCTCAGAATATATATATATATTTCATGAAGCATTCAATGGAACATTCAACACTGTCATGAAAGAAGTCTTATAACAGGTCTAAATCAGAGGTTTCTGTATAGATGATAAGGTCTAAATGATTTTCCTGAAATACTTCAATAACATGTGGTACTAGGTGAAGATTCAAGACACTATACAGATTCTATGATGAAGTGCACAACTATTAAAAAGAACTCATCCTAAAAATTATTGGAACAAACCTAGATGCATAAAAATTATCTATTGTTCACGTGGCATTTAATTTTATTGGTAAGATATTGAGCCTTTATAATAAATATGAATGTTAGGGACAAGCATTGAAATTGGGGGAAAAAAAAAGTGTCATACACCAAATTAAAGAAAAGCAAAATGTTAGTTTGTGTAACAGTTTGGATTAACTCTGTCCCAAATATATTAGAAATGAAAAGAATACACAGGAAAAAGAATAAAGGAGCTCTTAGTATGTGGATGGAAGTTTAACCCTGTGTCTAGTGATGAGTTGAACAGAGAAACTCAGAAGTGTCAGCAAGGGACATTAGGGAGTAACCCATGCCTGATCAAAAGTCTTCTTTTCAACTTCTTTACCAAAGTCATAAAGTCTACGCTTCTGATAATATCCTATTTCTAATATGAAAGAAAAAAAGTTTCAGTACATCAATCTATAATCTGTTTCTCTGTGTATTCCTTCCATTCCTTTGTGTATTATGTTCTGGGGCCAAGCAGCACAATTTTAATTCATTTTCTACTAGTAAATACTTTATGTACTTGAAATAGGAATCATATCCCCTTTTAAAAGTCTTCACTTTTGTAAGTAAAACATCTATAATTTCTTTAAAACTAATAGAATCTCAGTTTTACATTCCTTTTCTCACTATCCTCACTTCTAAATGTACTCCAATTAATCAAATTTCCTCTTAACAAATAGCACATATAATCAATATAAATGATCTGATCAAGACAAAGTACACAGGAGATGAAAGGGTGATAGAGATAAAGCAGATGGCTGGAGTGTATCCAGTTCACTTTAGATATCTCTGGAAAGTGATGAAAACCAGAGATAAAGAAAAGATAGACTCATTAAACTCAATATCATTTTAATCTTACCTGGCAGCCAAAATACTGCAATGTTTAGTTTAAGATAGACCCCATATAGCTAATGGAGTGATAATTACCAAGATAATGGCTTAGATACTAAAAGAAAATTTGCTGTCCATAATAAGATTAAGTCACTTATTTTGAAGGAACTACATTTTAATGGACAGGAAAACAAACAAACAAACAAACAATGATTTAATCATTGTAATTACTAAGCCAGTAAATGATTTTTTGAAGATTGTAAAAAAGGCAGCAGGTATCATAAGTTTGAAGAAGGACAGATATCTCAAATTTAAAAAAAAAATAGAACTGGGATTTAAATGCTCAGATAATTCTAGAACATAATAATAAAGGAATGATGAGTGAACATCTTTTAAAAATGAAGCTGTTAGCAAAGAGTCAACAAGGCTTAATGAAAAATAAATCAATTAAAATAACCCTATTTCTTTTGTTGATTCAGTTAGATTATGAGTATGTTAAAGATATGGTTATGAAGGATTGAATAAAGAATTTTATAATTTATCATGTTTTCTTATGAAAAACATATAAAAAGATATTAGCTTGATATTATAGATTGTAGGCAATAAAATGGATAGAGTGCTGGATTGGAGTCACAATGACCTGAGTTCAAATATGATTTCAGATACTTACTAGTTAAATGACATCGGACAAGTTACTCAAGCTTCAGTTTCCTCATCTGTAAAATAAGAAGAATAGTACATTTTCCCCAGGGTTGTTGTGAGGACAAATAAGATAATAATTGTAATGTGCTTATCATAATACCTACCATATAGAAAATGCTATATAAATATTAGTTATTGTTATTCAAACAAAAATATAATTGAATAGATTCTATATTGACAAATGGCTTGGCCCAAATAGATTTCATTTATTATCCAACATCATTTCCCAAAATAATCAATAAGAGAATAATTTATGCCCTTTACTTAGCCTTTCAATATCTAAACTTTGTATCCATTATTTGTATAGAGATATACATGACATAAATATTGGATGAACAGGAGACAGATATTGGGAGGGGTATCTAATATCAAGAATCATACTCAGAATATATTGAAAAAAAAAAAAGAAAAGAAAATATCTTTTCAGACCAGGGATTTGGTTAAGTGGAAGAAGATAAAATTTAAATAAAAATAAGTATTAAATCACAGTTTCATTAAAACAAAACAAAAATATATAAATTACACAAGCACAACCTGGAAGATGTGCAGCTAGATTAAAACATAAAAACAATATGGTAGATTTAGAGCACTAAAAGCTTACTTTGAGTAAAAGTTTTGAATGGTAGAAAAAACAAACAAATTTGATATGATCTTGTAATACTTTAAAAAAATGTTATTCAGAAGTAGAAGTTGATAGTTTAGTGTTTTTGTTCCCTTTGTTAAATTGCATCTTAGAATTGTTTTCATTTCTAGGTGCCATATTTTAGGAAGGACATTGATCATCCTGAAGATATCTAGTGGAATTTGAATGGGATGATATAGGATTCACTCTATAAGATATTGAGCTGAAGTAACTTGAAAAAACTAAATAAAGGCCTGGTGGGCATCTTCAAGTATTTGAAGGTCTGTTCCATGGAAAGGAAAATAGAATTGTTCTTATTGGCCCTAAAGAATAGAATTGTTTGGTCTCTAAAGATTAATGAGAGGCTTTCCAGATTCTATCTTGAGGTAAGGAAAGTCATTGTAATTAACAGAGCTGTCTAAAAGTAGAAGGGTCTGTTCATCACCAGACTGACCCTTCTCCCTCACTAAAGTCTTTTAAAAGAAGCTAAATGATCACTTTTTCTGGTATGATGTGGAAGGAATTCTCATAAAATCTCTGAGATTTCTTCCATATCTATTTTTTATGATTCTGTGACCTGCATGAAACTACATCAAATGTAACCTTGGCTGACCCCAGATTAGGCTGTAGGGCTATTAAATTTCATTATACCCTAGCTTTATTCTGATTCATTTATGGGATATGGTTATTTTAGTTCCCAAAAGTTAAAAATATTATATCACCTAGCAGTTTATTTGTTTTGTTTTCTATTTATGTTGCACTAGCAAATAGACATGTTTTATTAGAAATTCACAGGCAGCAGAATGCCATTAGCTAAGAAGCACCAGCCTGGCTGCTTCTCAGACTCTCTAGAGTCTACTGATACTGGCTTAGGTTAGCTCTTCTTGTTTGTGTCTCTTACTAATTGCATTCAACTCCATGCTGTAAACAACTGATTGCTGTAGGTAAGACAAAAAGTAGAAAGGACTCAACATTATGCTTCCTTGCCTTTCTCAAGCATTAATAGAGTGAAGGAAAATCATTCCCATTATTTATGGCATGGGTTCCTTTCTGAATCAGTCATTCACAATATATCATTATTCTCCTCACTGTGTATTCTGGCTTGATATAGTGAAATTATTCATTAAAACTCAAAAATTGACCAACTTCTCTCGTTCCTACAGTTCTGCGAGGCATTTTCTTCCTCTAACAATTATTCTCCAATTATTTTGATTATTGTTTAATATGAATGATGTTATGAGGTTAGATAGATATATTTAAAACAGAAATTCCCTTAATCAATGGATACTGGAAACATAGTTAACATCTAGCCTCAGAATGTTATCTGAGAATGAGAAGTGAAATAATTTATACTTGGTCACATAATATGTCAGAGGGTTGCAACTAAAACACAGGTAGTTTTCTATCTAGTAAATCATGTTTTTTTTTTTTTTTTATTCCCATTAAAATTGATAAGAAAATGGAAATTCAGAGAAATTAATATACTTACCTACAGTCAGCAAGTGCTTGAGTTGGAATTCAACCCATTTCGGTCAAGTTATCAGACATTTACTAAAAATAATAGAAGAACATATAAAAGGAGAGTGCTGGAGTCATTTTAGTTTTGAAATGTATAAAAGTGGTAAATGAAACCTTAGAGGACTCCTTTGGGTATACCTTTTTTAGGTACAAATAGGAAAACTACTGATAAGAAGATGGCCTGACACTAAATTTCGTCATGGTTGGGATGAGTTTTCATAGAGTAAGGCACTCACCAACTAAGGTATCAGTGTCCCAGAAGATACAATCAGTGGACTTAACAAACTTCACATGAACTATAATTTACAAATTGACATCAATAAAATGCAACCTACAATTATGTAAACATGCAGAGAAATAACTAATATTTCTTAGATTCTTTGCATGCCTTCCTTGCACCTCACTATTCTATGAACTAGCTACTATGAGTATTTATTATTCCCATTTCAAAGATGAGGGAACTGAGGTTCAAAGAAATGAAGTGATTTATCCACTCACATAAAATACAAGTATAAAAAATGAGATCTGAACCTTAGCTTTTTGATTTTAGGCCAAGTGTTCTATTCACTACACCATGTATTCTCATAACAGTTGGAGTATGAGCCTAAAAAAGGCAGTTATGTTGCACGATAAATGGAGTGTTGGGCTTGGAATGAGAAAGACCCAAGTTCAAATATATACTCAGATATTTTCAAACTGTAATAGTGGGCAAACCACTTAGTTCTATTTGCATCTCTTTCTTCTTCTGAAAAATGAACTAGAAAAAGAAATGACAAACTACTTCAATAGCTTTGCCATGTTTTAGCTTCACAAAAGCATCATAAAAAGAGATATGATTAGAAATGACTGACCTATAACAAAAAAGGAAAATACAAGGTATTGTTCATAATATCTCAGTATTTGATCAAATATTTATCAAAAGGAAAGTCCTTTTGTTTTTCTTTTTAAATATTTTCTTTTTCAATTAACAATATGTAAAAATAATTTTTAACATTATTTTTAAATGTTTAGTTACAAATCATTCCCTTCCATTTTATTCCTCACCCTTCATTGAGAAGGCAAGCAATTGTATAAGTTATTCATGTACAGTCATGGAAAACATATTTCCATATTTGTCATGCTGTGAAAGAAAACATAGACCAAAATTCCCACAAAACAAGAAAAATAAGAAAGTTTTTTTTTTTTTTTTTTTTTTTTTTTTTTAAGCATGCTTTTTTCTGTAACGTCCAGACTAGCTCTCTAGAGGATATCTGGACTTGCTTTGGTCTTAGGTGGAGGATTGATAAAGGCAGAAGAGTCGTCAGGAGGATCTCTGTTTCTGTCGCCATTCTTCCTCTGCACCTCAATTGTATTAACATAGTTACTGTTTTTACATTAATTTTGCCCCAATCTTTCTTTTGAACTATACTGTTGCTGATGTCAATCTTAAATATATAGTATAAATTTCCATATAAAAACTATAAATAATTTGTCCATGTTAAGTTCCTTGAAATTGATTTTTGATATTCTCTCATGTATTAAATTTTCTTTTGAATTTTGGTTTGACTAATTGAAAGTTCTGAAAATCTTTAATTCTATTAGATGTTTATTTCTTCTCATTTAATATTATGGATTTTGGTGAATATGATATATTTGGCCACAGACCTAGTTTTTTGATTGTCAACATATATAATTCCAGGACCTGCAGTCTTTTATTGTAGTTGCTGAAAAGTCCTGTACAATTCTAAGTGTAGCTTCTGGGAGTTTTAGAATTTGACAGTAACATTCCTATCTGTTTTCCACAAAGGATCTCTTTGAAATGGTTATCATTCCCCTCATGTTTTATCACTCCAGGACAATTTTGTTAAATTATTTCTTACAGGATTGTATCAAAGTTCTTTTTTTTTTTTGTCATATACCTTTCATGCATTTCAATTATTCTTATATTTTCTCATTCTATTTTCCAGATATAATTATTTTTCTTAAAATATTTTTCACATTCTGTTCTATCGTTTCCCATTTTTAATTGTTTTTGCAATTTATTATTCTCTTATAGCTTCTCCATTGCCCAATTCTAATTTTCAAAGTGTTATTTTTGTCTTTGAGACTCTATTTCATTTTATAATTTGTTAACTTTTTTTTTAAGTTAGTTAACTTTTTTTTCACAATTTTCTTGTTTTTCTTGGATTAAAAAAAAATATTTTTTTTTCCTCCAGGTTTCTCATTTGATTTTTAAATACATTTTAGAATTTTTCTATAAATTCTCTCTGAAACTCTAGTCTTCCCTATTCCCAGAATAAGTGTCTATGGTTGGATTCTTTCTTCTTTGCTGGTTCACTTTTTTAGTGAGAAGTATAAGTGTAAGCACCTCTGATCTTGGGGTGGGGGTAGGACCTCTAGCTTTACTTCAGCTCTTTCCTCTCATCTGGAACCCCAAACTGAGAATTCCATCCTTCTGCAAATGCCTGCAGCCAGCAGCATTCCTGCCTCACTGCTTCTGCCTAGAAGGTGGTTCCTTCTCACCCTAAACCCTGTCTATCTAGTATAGCTGGGTCTGTTATTCCTAATTGGGCCAAGTTCACTCTATCTAGCTGGATTCAGACCCCAGAATCCAAATGAAGATCAGGAAGTGAAAGTTCTGTGATTCCTTCCCAGTCTCCAGACTAACCCAGCCAGCCCCAGGGTTCCTCACTTGGGAAGGTATATGTAGATATACTACCTCTGACCTTACTTATGCAGACTCCTACTTTAAATTCCTTCTTCATTTTCCAGGGGATAGATGATTATTTCTTCCTTCATGGTTCAAGGAGTAACATGGATAGAAATCTATTCAAGAGTCTTCATGGGTGTACTCTATATAGTTGGCCATTCTTTGACTTGGGCTTCTCTGTTCTCAGATCTCCATGCTTTATGAGAACTGTTTCACTATGGGGGAAATATATATTTTATATATATATATGTATATATATATATATATATATATATAATATATATATATATATATATATATATAGAAGGATATATATATATCCTTCTGGCCTTTATTAAACTGTGTTTTTTTCACTTATTGATGATTTTATCCAATCCTGATTTCAAAAATTAGCCACTGTGAAATTTGACATGGCTTCAGAAAACTCTCCACAAATCCTTACTTGGTTCCCAGTCCTGAATGGTATTTTCATAAAAAATCAAAACAAACAAGTTTGGGCATGTTGATTATTTTAAAAGCTGAGTATGATTATTTTGGTCATCCCAACTATTTATTAACTATTAGTCTATCTAGATATGAAAAAGCTTGTGAACAGTAAAGTAGCCATTTGGTTATTATTTCACATGAGATCTTTGTCCAGTGATCAATGAATACACCTGGTTTAAAAGATACTAAACCATATTGTTATTGAAATTATCACTACAAAGTCTATTGCTATTTTTCCTCTTTTTGCAAAAAGGTCCAATGACATCATTACATGATATGTTGACTTAAATATGCATTGGATTTAAATGAGGCAGGGCTGTACAAAGTCATCAGTATCTCTCCCAGAGAGTTAGAAATCTAGTGCAAGACAGAAGGTAAGATAACTGGCAGTATCTGGGATAGTGTGGCTGCTGCTCAAGCTATAAACTCTGGAAGCAATAAGTGAGAATTAGGTGACAGGTGGACCCAAAATGTGAAAGAATAGTCCTGAAAAGATCTCAGCAAACCCTTACACCAGAGATAATAATATTCTTACAATACCCTAAACATCCCAGGCAGTAGACATTCTGAAACATTTAGAACTCTATTAGATATCAAAGACACCACACTATTGTCAAAACATTTTTTTTCCCCTAGATGGGCTAAACCGGGTTAAGGATAAGCAATGGTACTCAAACTTATTGGTGGATTAGAAGGAATGAAGACTTCCCCTAATGGAATGGGTAGATGAGAAGAATTTATTGCAATGATCTCAAAGAAGGCTGAAGTAATAAAAGTAACCAGAAATAAAAGGATCCTGTAATTAATTGTAAGTATGGCTATTATGGCTCAAGATATTCTCCTTATCTTGCACACTGCTGCTCTATTCATATAGTCCAAGATTGCATGATCTAGTGATTTTAACAGCTCTTCTTTACTTAAATCCAATGCAATTGCATGTCACAGTATTACTTCTCTGAGGTACTGGTCTTTTTTTAGAATGCAGAAAAAACAGTAGCAGCAGTAGCAACAAGAGTTTATTACAAACTTGCCCAGGTACAAGACCCTGATGGCTTCCTGTAGCTTCTCTCTAGCTCTGGGCAGTCTATGGCTTTTGGATAGTTTTATAAAGTTATGTAAGAATTTTTGATGAGCTTCATGTGAAAAATTATTGGATTTGTTAAATGATGGCTAATCACATTTATAGTGTTTTTATAGTTATATGTATTTTCTCCAGAATCATCTCTTGAGGTAGGAACATAAATCCCTTAAATAACTGGAAGCACCTTATTGATTCCTGAATTAAAATAATAATAATAAATGTTCTAATAATCAAAATTGATTTCTTTCATAATTATATATTTTATGGATTTAAAAATATTAATTTGAAAAATGTTTTATAATCTCCAATAAACTATCAAAAAGATTCCTAACAGTTAGTCAAGTAGTCAGTCAAAAATATTAGGTTCCTATTAGGTTTCACTCACTGTGATAAGTGCTGGGATACAAGTAAAGGCAAAAATAGTATTCTTCAAGTAGCTTAATGTAGGAAAGAAAATGTCAAAAACTATATAATATAACACATTACACAATAATAGGTTAAGTTGCTTCAGTCTTGCTCATTTGATAGGAGGGAATTGGGGGTTAGGGGGTGAGAGAAGTGAATTAACTTGTCTAAACACAAAGGTTGCCAGTGAATGAGAATGGATTTGAATCCAGATTGTCAGTGCAGTTTGGCTGGGGGTTTTTCCTCTTATGTTTAAACTTTTTTTTTAAATTTTGAATTCCAGATTCTCCCTCTTTCTCTCTCCCACCCCTGTTTCACCCACTGAGAAAGCAAGCAACATATCAATTTTGCAAATTTCCATATTAGCCATGTGGGCTTTCCTCTTCATCATTATATTTTATATGGTCACAACACAAGCTGTGTGAAGTTGAACACCCTTATTCCTATCCGGAACTCATCATTTGTTAAAGAGGGAAGTTGGTGTAGACAATCTAAAGCAATTCTAGAACTCCTATTTTCTTTTTCTGTAGGGCTTCACTAAAGGAAATTAACAAATAGATATGTTTTGGAGATGATGCAGGGAACAGGCTGATCTCACTCCAAGTGATTCATTGCACAAAGAGAAAAAAGACTATAAATATGTATCTGTAGTTCACTTAATTTTCACAAAGCAAAGCAGAAATTACTAATAAAAGAGACACTCCCACTAATCACAGGGAACATTTAGAGAAAAATCCCTTTTCATTAGAAATGCAAAAGGTGACTGGATTTCAGCTAGCATTTGTAACTGGAAGACAACCTCTAGTTATATAGCAGAATTAGGGAGGTTTGAAAAGTGAGTGAAGTTAGGGCATCTTGATTTGAATTATGCAGCCTCACAAACATCTACTTATTTAGCCTTTTCAAAGATTTCTTGGGAAGAGAAAAAAGTATCAGAAAGATTGATAACAAAAGAGAGGAAAATGGGATCCAAAGGTACTTTCTATTATTTGCAAGATCTTGGGATATTTTACCCAAAGGCATGTGGAAAAATAATGCTTTATTATCCAAATAGGTATGAAAACTTTGAGTGCACCATATTACAATTTTGATTCCATGCTGCTTGTCACATCAGCAAACTTCTTTTTGCTTCTTGCAGCCTCTCCTTCTAGGCCAGCCCCCACTTTTTAATCAACAGTTCAAAGCTGGCAGATGGGTTTCTCTATTCCCAGATGTGTAATGGGTAAGTAATTCCAGATCTATGTTACAAGCAGTGACAAGATTAGTGAACAATAGACCCTTGTAGAAATTTCATGCCATAAACTGACTTGGGATCTGGGGTGGTGGGATGAGCTAAAAGATGAATCTGATTAAGGAGACTTGCAATAAATAGTTCTGGCTTTAGGATTAAAGAAGTTCAGTTGGTATAGGGACAGTGTTGCAAGATGGCTAAGGAGATGGTGTTGTAATAAAGGACCTCTGGCATTAAACGCATTTCAAAGAATCACTGGCCATGATTCTGGTTGTAATGCTTAAATCTACTGAAACTCAGTTTCCTCAAATATAAACTGGGGGAAAACATTTTAATATAAAACTTATTTGACTGTTGTAAGGATTAAATAAGATTGTGTGTGTAAAGAACATTATTTTAACATATGGAACATAGTGGGCTCTAAAATAATGCTTATTGATTTTTGAACAGTTTGCTTCTGTTCAATAGGTTGACAAATATCTGCCACTTCTCTAATATTGACTATGCAAAATCATACATGTGTCTCTACATGTTTATATAGGCTGCTACCACATAAGTCTGCCAAAGATTTAAACTAATGTAGTCTAGGTAGCATTAAGAATGACATGCTTAGAATACATATTATCATGTAATTTTTATATGGCGTAGATTTTTGCTAAAAATAGGCATTCAGGCATTCCTAATGAGTCATTGAGTTAAGGGACAATTGAAATAAATTGAATTAAAAGGAAGAGAATACAATCGTGCATACCCACAAAAATGGCCTCCTCATTCATTCTGAAACACCACAGATCATTCATTAGGGATCTTGTCTTATTGAAGCTTACACATTTGTGACACATTTGGAGAGATCTCTTTGTATCTGAATATTAGATTTCTTAACAGTATATTGAAGAGATTGACTATATGGACTGTAGGATCCCTTTCTACCTAGATCTGCAATCTTATGACTTGTGTGGCCTTAAAGAAGTCAGTTCATTTCTATAGATAAAAATTTCCTTATAGATATAATGATGGGTTGGCCTAGATAGTCTCAGGAAACTACTGAAGCCCTAGATTTATTATTCTATGCTCCTTTGATCCAAATTCCCAAGGCTGGCGCAAAGCCATTACATTAAACAAAGGAAGGACTAAAAATAAAGAATACAGATGGGGTCTTTGTCCACCACTTTTCAGGTCTCTGTTAAATATTTACAATCTTGGGTTACAGAAATATCCCTGGAATAAGAATGAAATCTCTGTGTAAGGATATTGATGTTTGGAAAAGAGTGTTGGCTTTGGATTCTGGAAGCTTTAGGTACAAACCATATTTCTGACTGGGTGTGACCCTGAAAAAAAATCATTTCACTTCTCTTAGCTTTAGTTTCTTCATTTGTGAAAGAAGACATTTGGACTAGATGGAAAATAATGTGCCATCTATTTCAAAGCCATGACACTAATTTAAAAGATAGAGGTAGTTGGGGCCCTAAGCAGCTAGCATTCAGCTCTCTATCTTCATTAAAGTTGCTTTACTTTTCTTTCCTCTAACCATGTTCCCATGTTTTTCACTAGTGGAGAAATAATGCTTAACACACACACACACACACACACACACACACACACACACACATATTACAGTATATATATATTATATATATATATATGTGTGTGTGTGTGTGTGTGTGTGTGTGTGTGCACATGAATATGTACATGTATGCACTGTAGATTTATACACAAAACAGGTGCATATTATATATGCATAAATACAACATACATCCATGTACACATGTGTGTATGCAGTACATATATCCACATATGTATACATGCCCACATATGGGTATGTGTGCATGTGTGTGTTATGCATGTGTATCTCCTAAAGACAGTCCTTGGAAGTTACCTGTTTTATGTTTTTGCCCATTGGTATAATATGGCAATGATTAAAAACAAAAATTGCCACCATTGTGGCATTAGGGAGCTTTGGTTAGCACATAGCTTTTCTCCTCCAGCTGATTGTATTATGATCAACCTTGGAGCTTGGGCATGCTGGATTGATGGCTCAGAATGTGAAAGTTAATTTGACATAACAATGGGAATAGTAAATTTAGCTGGAACCTCTAAATTCAATTAGGAAAGAGCTATTCTTCTCCTTTGATATATCAATTCAATAAAGTTCCGTGTCGAGGGGGAAAGAGTGACCATAAAAAAAAGCTGTATCAGCTTCTTATTTATTTATATGGCCAAGTTATTTCATTACATCAGGTAACAACAAATTTATACAGTTTACTACTATTTGTATCAAGTTGGATAAAAGTGATTGCAGGCCAGTTTCCTAAGCCTGTGATCTTAGCCTATGTTAAGAATGGCAACCTGTGTCCATCTTCACTGAAATAACAGTGCAAGGAACAAAGTAATTTATTTCCCAATGAAATATTTCCAGAAAAAAATGATTTATAATTATTCTCTTTTTGGCTAGTCTCTAATGATCTCTGCTCATATAATGGGCATGATAGGAAAGAGCCTGAATGTGCAGTAGGAGGACATGATTTCAGAGGGCCAAAGAATCATAGAATCTCAGAATTGGACTTGATATTAGAGGTAGACTCCTGTATATAACCAAGGATAACTTCCATAAACTTAACTACAAGTTCTACTCCAATCTTTATTTTTTTTTACAAGCATGCAGAAGTGAATTTTCATTCTTCCTCAAGTCCTTCTCTTCCTTCCTTCTTTCCTTCCTTCCTGCCTTCCTTTCTTCCTTCCTTCCTTCCTTCCTTTCTCCTTTTTCCCTTCCTTCTTTCCTTCCTTCCTTCCTTCCTTTCTCCTTTGTATCTTCCTTCTAGCCTCCCTCCCTCCTTTCTTTTCTTACTTCTTCCCTCCCTCCCTCCCTTCTTCCTTCTTTCCTTCTTCCCTTTTTTATTCCTATATCTTTTTCCTTATCACAGTTTTCTCCCTCCCTTCCCTTTTCTCCCTCTCCCTCTTTCTTGCCTTCTCCTTCTTCCCACCATCACAAATAAAATATTTTAAATTGGTATGTCTTGGGGACTGGGTATATATGTTTGCCTTCTTGGGGAAATTATTTATTTGGCTTCTTTGATTTTACATTCAATTTTAATTAAGTAAATGTAAGTTCTTCTTGGATATATGATATATGAAAAAAAAATTTATGGAAATTGAGCAATTTTAGAATTCTAAGAGTCATGGGATGCCTATAATTCTACATCATTGTTCTTTCACTATGGAATCCAATTTCCAACAAGGCAGAATTGTAAAAGAGTGTGCTTGGCCTATCTATTTATTCAGAATGAGAATTGAGTAAATCAAAATTGAGTAAAGCAAATTGTCCATTAATGACATTATGTTCTCCTCCCTACATGACTTGAATTTTTAAAAAATGACAATATCTTAGAATTAGCAAAGTCTTGATATGCTATGTAATTATACACCTCCTTATCATTCACACACATATACATACATACATACATACACACATGCACACATACATATGTGAGGGGAGAGAGAGACAGAGAGACAGAGCCACAAACATATTCCTCACTAAAGAACAATATCTGTGACAAGGAATTACCACTTTGTGGTTGGTACAAATATGATTCCTTCCCAAAACAATTGAATAATAAAGTAGACCATGTCTTATATTTCATTAATATGGAAAGAGATAATAACATGGAAAACATTACAAATACAAAGTCTAAACAAAACAAATGCAAACATAATCTCATACGTAGTATAGTAAAAACTGGGGCAACCATGGGGAAAAATCCTTGTAGGAAATTATAATTTAGCATATCCTTGAAAACATGCAAAAAGAGTTGAGGGAGAAGGGTTAATGTTGAATATATCAAGTATAGTCTCCCCAAAAGAATAGAAAAGATGGAATCTTCATATGTTATGTAGTCATATGGGAAGGAGACTAGAGCACAATTTTGATGGGCATTAAATACCAAGTTAAAAAGTCTGTACTTGCAATAGTGATCTACTGATGATTCCTAAACTAAAAAGCAACTTTGTCAGTCTTGATTTCAGATTATTTTGTGGGTGGAGGAGAGGACATATTGAATAATTTCTTAGTATAGGCCATCAGACACATGAGACATTCCTGAAATCATGTGGCACCCATGGAAAGAAAGTACAGAGAATGTAAATGAGATCAATTATAAAAGGGGATTCATAAGTCTTGGAATTGATTGAGAAGGGATGAGGTGAGGGAAAAGGAAATGTTTGTAATTACACTGACACTGAAAACATGTGACATCAAAAATGGTAAAATTCACTCGATCAACTACCACTTGTAAAAGACCTACTAAATACTAAATAATACTAGAGATGCCCAGAAGGCAGTTAATTATGCATACATGGAGCTTGCAAGAATCTAGGAAAGAATAAATAGATAGATAAGTCATCTGTATATAGTAAGATATGAAGTAATGGAAGCTGATGAGATTACATAGACAGGGGATATACATAAAAAAG
Source organism: Antechinus flavipes (assembly GCF_016432865.1). NCBI lineage: Eukaryota > Metazoa > Chordata > Mammalia > Dasyuromorphia > Dasyuridae > Antechinus > Antechinus flavipes. Next base: position 668,391,203 of record NC_067399.1, read on the forward strand.
AGAAGATATTTCATGATTGAGTCTTAGGAGACACCCATGGAAATTCCTTTCAGATTTTATTATCCCAAATGGCAATAAGTAACACATTCCTAGAGAATTTAATTTGGAATATTTCACTGACATCAAAAAGGAAATTTAATTTGTCTGCCATGTTGGAATGAGGGAGCCAAGAAACAGAAGGCTTGTGAGTGCACAAGGGAGAATGGAGAAAGATCAGAGGGTGGGAGATTAGTAAACATACTGGGACTCAGTCTAATGACCATCCATCTTGTTGGTAAACAAATCATTGGAGGACATTCCAAATTACTTAATTGAAATCCTGTGGAAAGTTCCCAAAGTAAATCATTTCTTTTCCCACTACTGATCATGTCAGAAATGAAGGATGAATTAAATGCTTTGAAATGAATCTAAAATAATTAGATTTTCAGTCATGTATCAAAGACAAATAGGATTTAGTTAGGGAAGAAAAAAAAAAACCTGCAGTGAAGGAAATGGATAAGAAGGAAGTTTAACTTTTATTTGGAGGTTGAGCAAAAGAAGAGTAAAACTAAAATATTGTGGATTGGGGCAATAGTGTTAAAGCCCCCCAATATTTAATGCACTTTGTGAAGCATTAGCCTTCTGACTTTTGCACAGCAATCCTGTAGTTATGTGTTAATTTGAAGGAAGAATAAAATAAAATTAAAAAAAAAAAAAACTAGGAGATTTAACTTGTGTACCTATTAAAGGTGTCTGTGTGCATGTATGTGTATAAAGGATAGATTATATATATATATATATACATATATATATATATATAATATATATTATACACACACACACATACATATATATGTGTGTATATATATATATATATATATATATATATATATATATATATAATCAAAGGACTTGAAAGATGAGAATCATATTAGTGTTCATGAGGAACATCAAATTAACCTAAATCTAAATTGAATTCTGTCTGTTTCTTTTTGAAAGCATGAATAGAGATTTGTCAAATATTCGAAAAGCTTTCCTGGTAGATGAATTAAACAAGTTCTGTTTGGCCCAAGTAGGCAGAACTAGTTTAATGGGCGAACTGATTCTCTCTCTCTCTCTCTCTCTCTCTCTCTCTCTCTCTCTCTCTCTCTCTCCCTCCTTCCCTCCTTCTCTCTCTCTCTCTCTCTCTCTCCCTCTCTGTGTGTGCGCGCATGCACATGCACTCAATTTAAGGGAAAATTAATAAATCAACCATGTATTAGGTGCTCACTATATTCAAAACATAGGTAAATGCTATGGCTAGAAATAGATGTCAGAAAGCCCCTGGTCTCCAGGAATTCACCTTCTAAAGGTGGCAAGTGTGGTGGTAACAATACATATATATGAAAGGTTTTAGTAGCAAATAAGACTGAAAGGTTTCATGGTCCTTAGGGTACCATGGCAGAGCAGATGAAGATGCCTCTTTTTAAATGTCATTTTCACAGTCAAAATGAAATGCTTTTCCATGTTGTACCATTTGATGATCAAGAACTCTGGTAGTAAAAAAGTTTCTTTCTTTCTTTTTTTTCCCACTAGCTGAAGTTAGAGGCTGTTAAAGGAATACTTTTCAGGATGTGTCTCTCTAGGAGCTACTTCCCAGAAGGATGGTTGAAGGCACTGGACTAAAGCACTGCTACTCCAAAGCTCTTGAACTTGCTGTTCTAAGGATTTCTGGTTTATGGTTTTGAGGGGAGATGTTGATCAAGGTGGCAATGGTGATTGGATTTGTCTGGCTCTCTCCCTAAGAATTATCTTGCTGCCTCAGCTAGGCCGATTTGTTTGCATAAATGTAGCACTTAATTGGTTTTGTCTGATGGGGATAGCTTTGTATTCTCCACTGGAGCTGCTTCTCAGTTGAAGGTGTGAAGGACTGGGCAGGAGGCAAGACCAGTGGTCTGGGCTTGCTAACTGTCCCAGAGCTCCCATTCCAATCTGCCTGTTGAAGGAAAGCTAACCCTTGTTGCTCAATTTTGTTTGTTTCTGGTTTTTAGGAAGGTGGATTTCTTTTCCACAAGGATTTCTCCTTAATTGCTAGCTGTGAAAGTCAGAAATGCAAATATTAATGCTGTCTCTTCTTGTTCTTTTTTTTTTTTTTCCATCTTACAAATCAAGGGCAATGGGCAAAATCTTTCTTAGACTCCTTCTGACTCATGAATTTCAACTCATCCCAAGTAAGATGAGCTATTTGGTGAGCTCATGAGTTTACTAATTCTAGAGGTTTTCAAGAAGAAATTGAATAAAGTTCAAGAATGGAGGGTGATATGTGAAGTCCTAGTCTACCCCAGATTTTAATTTACCTCAATTATATTATTAAACACTTATTATAACGCATTAAAAGAAAGCTAGCCCCTGAAGCAAGAAGCCTACATTTTATGCAATTTTTGTGGATATGTATAAGGCACTTGGGTTTAAAGGACTTGCCTAGAGCCACACAGCTTTTATGTGTCAAATGCTTGAGGCCTGATTTAAACGCAGGTCCTACTAACTCCAGGAAGCTGGTACTCTATTCATGGCACCTATTAATTGCCCTGAATTCACATACAGCCAATATGGCTGGAAAAGTCTCAAAGTTCTTAATGCTCAAGACCAATGGTATCAAAATCAAAGTGAAATGGGGACTTATCCATGCATAAAGATCTCTGTGACTTTCATGTTGACTTAAGACTATGATTTATTCTTTCTTATATTTTACTTATTTTGTTCAATATTTCCCAATTCCATTTTAATTTGGTTTGGGCCAAGAGTTGGAATTGTTCTGGGCTGCATGTGGCCCACATTTGACACCACTGGTCCAGAAAGCTTTCTACAAATATGAGTTGCAGAGAAGGTGTTGACCTGCTTTGGGAGAGAGAGTTTCCTATGCTAATGAATGTGCATGTTTAATGCCTATCCCTATAAGCACTTTATAGTTATATCATTTGATCTTCACTACAGCTCCTCATTTTACAGTTGATTAAACTGAATCTGAGAGAGGCAAAGTGATTCCCAGGGTCATAGACTTCATTATAAATGAGTTAGGATTTGAGCCCATCCCTTCTTTACTCCTTACCCAGCTGTCTATCCATTTATATCACACTATATCTCACTATGATGAGAAAGAGCCCAGGAATGTTTTCCTAACGTTAAATCCTGTTGTCCCAGTGCTGGTATGGACTGGGATGCTAAATTCCAGACCCTTTTTGTTCCATAATAATTGTCCAATGAAGCTTTGTCTGACTCACTGACCTACTCTAGAAATAATCTGCCTATACAGAATTGTCTGTTTACCTGTGTATGATAGGACTTTGTGAAATTTCCTCCTCTTTACTCACCTGTCTTTTTGCTTCCTGACCAACCACTCATCACCCAGATTTTTCAGATTTTATAAATATTGCCCATTAAAAAAAAATTCTCTATTTTTATAAGATGTTTTGCCTCCAGAAAAATATAAGCTAATTTTGTTGGTGGTGGTGGTGTTGCATACTAAACAAGTGTTTGCAATAAAAGTGAAGAACACTAGAGGAAGAAAACTTGTGATCAATTATCTTAAATTGAATAATAGAGTTGGTGTTGAGTACCTTCCCTTTTGTCCCCAAGGACATGTCCATTTACATAGCCCTCTAAGCTTTAAAAAGTGTTTTTCATGCATTATCCCAATTGGGCCTTAAAATAGCCTAATAGAAGCCATTTTTTAGATATTTCCATACCTATTTGAAGAATTGAGAAACTAAAACTTAGGAAGGTTATGGGTTTTACCAGAGGAATTTTGATTTAACTCACCTCATCCTTAGGTCAGGTGACTTTCAAAATTAAAGGTCACAGTGTGGAATATATTAAGCAGATAATTAGAAGATACTTAATAGTCACATTATAGTGTGAGAAGATAGTAAAAGTGGGGAAGAGAAGCTACAGGTAAGATTGGAAGATGTTGAATGTGAAAAAGTAATGCTGCTGCTATGGACTAATGTAATGATGATGTTGACAATTATTATTATTATTATATACTGTATTAAAATACATTTTATTAGTTAACTATCACAGCACAAATCTTTTAAACTCAAAATGGATCATTCTGACTTCAAGATTTCTATTCTTATCCAAATAACATGATCATTGACTCGTTGTTATCCAACAATAGCAAATGAATGCAGAAGGACAGAATGTAAAATAAATAAGGGCATTTAGGATATGTATCTGAAGATGTGGGTAATGGTGTTATGATTGTGATCCACAAAAGAACACTTTGAAAGGAGGATCAGATAGCATGAAGAGAATCATGTATAAATAATATATATGTATAAATACATACATGTATGAAAATATAGCAGCTCTTTTTGTGTTGGCAAAGAATTAAAATTAAGGGGATGCTCATCAATTGAGGAACAGCTGAAAAAGTTCTGCTTTCTGACTGTGATGAAATATTATTGTGCTACAAGAAATGAGTAAGGGATGGACCAAGATGGTGAAGAGGACACACATTTCTTTCTGACCTCATCCCATGTCCCTCAAATTAATTAGCAAATCCAGATTCTGAATTAGTTCTGGAGTGGCAGAAGCCACAAATATTGGGAGTGTGAAAAAGTACCAGCAGAAGATAATTTTAAAGTTCTCCAAAAAGGTTTGTTTTTATAGGGCATGGAGGGTGGGCAAAGTGCAAGCAGACTGAGCACAGACTCCAGTGCAGGCACCACAGACTTGGGGCAGAGAGGGCTCCACGTGGAGGAAAATCTACAGGGAGGAATCTGCAGCAATGCTGGTTACTCTGCCTTGGTTCCAAGCCAGTAGAACAGCAAAGAAGTTATCAAATATCCAACAGAAACATAAAAGATAAATAGTGAACCTAAGTTGCCAGAATCTAATGGGGCCTTGCCACACCTACCCAGCACTGGAAGTGAGTAAACACTGAACCAACACAGCCAGCACTGACCAAGCACAACCACTGCCACTTGTAGAGGAAGCTTGGACAATCTCCCTTGCCTTAAAAGCAGATCTCAACTTTTTTTTTTTTTTTTTTTTTTTTTTAATGAGTATAAAACCAAAAAAAGAATAAAAACAAACAAACAAAAACAAACAAATAAACAAACAAACAAAAAACCCTGCACATAGATAGGTTTTACATTACAAGAGAAGAAGACATTTCAAACCCTGAGGAGACTAAAAACAGATTGTCTCCAAATGAAGCCCAAAAGGGTGCTATAAATGGATCCCCATCACACAAGGCTCTCCTAGTAGAAATCAAAAAGGTATTAAAAGAGACCTAGAAGAATTAAAAGAGAACTAGAATACAGAAATTATCTAAAGAAAATTCACTACAAAATAGAATTAGTGAAATAGAAAAGGCATAGAACTCATTAAAAAAAATAGATTTGACAAAACAAACAAAAAAAAAAGAAAAAAAAAGAAAAAAAAAAAAAAGAAAAAGAAAAAGAAAACAACCCCCTGAAAAAAAGAAATGGAAAAAATAAAATAACTCCGGAAAAAATGGAATTTGTGAAATGGAAAAAAAATCCATAGAAGAAAACAATTCATTTAAAAGTTCAATTGTACAAATACAAGAAGAAGTAAAAAAAAAAAAAAGTAAATAAAGAAAATAATATACTAAAAATCAGAATTGAATAAATAGAAATTAATGACTTAATGAGACATCAGAAATGAGTTAAGCAAAATAAAAAAAAAAAATGAAGAAAGTGTAAAATACCTAATTAAGAAAACAACTGACCTAGAAAATAGATCTAGGAGAGACAATTTAACGATTATTGGACTTCTTGAAAAGCATAACAGGAAAAAATAGCCTAGACACTATTTTTCAGGAAATCATCAAAGAGAACTATCCTGATGTTACTGAAAAACTCCTGAAAGAGACCCCAAAATTAAAACTCCAAGGAATATCATGGCTACATTTCAGAATTAGCAGACCAAGGAAAAAAATATTACAAATAGCCAGAAAAAAACAAACAAACAAAGAAAACAATTCAAATACAGAAGAGGCACAATAAGAATTACCTAGGACCTAATGGCTTCCACATTAAAGGATCAAAGGGCGTGAAATCTGATATTGTGAAAAGGAAAGTAATTTGCAATGCAGCCACCAATAAACTAACCTCTAAACTGAGCATTTTTTTTTCCAGGAAAGAAGATGGACATTCACTGAAACAGGTGAATTTCATTTATTTCTGACAAAAAAGACCAAAGATAAACAAACAAACAGAAATTAACCTCTAGATGTAGAACTCAAGCATAAAAATGTAAGAAGAAAACTCTTTTCTGTTATAGATATCCATAGTGAGTGCATGTATAATTTGATTTTACTGGCATAATATAAAAAAGAAACCAGAGGTGGAAAGGTGATTATATTGGAAAAAGGGGAAAGTAGAGGTAAAATGAAGAAAATTACATCTCACAATGAGGCAAAGAAAACTTATTATAATTGAGAAAAAGAAGGAAGGAGGGAAGAACATTGTGAGAATCTTACTTTCATCAGATTTGGATTAAAGAGAGAATACCAAACCACTCTGTGAAACCACAGAGAAAACTTCTCTCACCTTAGAAAAGTGAGAGGGGAAAAGGGAAAAGGGAAAAGATAGAAGAGAAAACTAAAATAGTAGAGGAAAAGTATAAGAAAGGGGGAGGAATTCTAAAAGGGGAGTGCTGCTTGAGGCAAGTGGTGCTCATAAGTAAAATACTGGGGAGGAAGGGACAGGAAAAAAGGAAAGAGAAAAGTATAATTTGAGGTAAATAAGATGGCAGAAAATACAGAATTAGTAGTTTTAACTGTAAATGTGAATGAGATGAACTCTCCCATAAAGCCAAAGTAGGTAGCAGACTGGATTAAAAGCCAGAATCCTACAATATGTCATTTACAAAAAACATATTTAAATCAGAGTGGTACATACAGAGTAAAGGTTAAAGGTTGGAGCAGAATCTATTGTGCTTCAGGTGAAGGATCAGATAGTGATCCTGATCTCAGATGAAGCAAAACAAAAACTGATCTAATTAAAAGAGATAAAGAAGAAAACTATATCTTGCTAAAGGGTACCATAGATAATGAAGCAATCTGAATACTAAACATATATGCACCAAGTGGTATAGCATTTAATTCCAAAAAGAGCAGATAAGAGAGCTGCAAACAGAAATAGAAAGCAAAACTATAATAGCAGATCTCAACCTTGATCTCTCAGAACTAAATAAATTGAATCATAAAATAAATTAAAAAGAAATTAATGACTATAAAAGTTAGGTATGATAGATCTTTGGAGAAAATTGAAATGAAGACAATGAAAATTGAATGAAGACAACAAGGAGTCCAATTTCTTCTGGGCAGTTCATGGAAGCTATACAAAAATTGACCATATATCAGGACATAAAGACCTCAAAATCAAATGCAGAAAGGCAGAAATAATAGGTGCACTTTTTTTTTTTTCAGATCACAATGCAGTAAAAATTACATTCAATAAAAGGCCTGGTGATAAAAATAATTGGAAACTAAACTATCTAATGCATATATTTTATAAATAAAAAGCTTTAATTAAAAAGAAAAAAAAGAACTCTCTAAGAAATGACCAGCAGGATGATTTCAGAAAGACCTGGAGAGACTTACATGAACTGACGCTGAATGAAATGAACAGGACCAGAAGATCATTATATACTTCAACAACAATACTATATGATGATCAATTGTGGTGGATGTGGCCCTCTTCAACAATGAAATGCACCAAATCAGTTCCAATAGAGCAGTAATGAACTCACCCAGCTATACCCAATGAAAGAACTCTGAGAGATGACTATGAATCACTACATAGAATTCCTAATCCCTCTATTTTTGTCCACCTGCATTTTTTATTTCCTTCACAGGCTAATTGTACACTATTTCAAAGTTTGATTTTTTTTTTTTTTTTTGTACAGCAAAATAACTGTTTGGACATGTATACATATATTGTATTTAACTTATACTTTAACAAAAAAAAAAAAGATGTAGTAAGAAAAGGAAGGTGAAAAGGAGGACAAGAAGGAGGAAGAGGAGAAGCAGAAATAATAGCACTATTTCCCAATTTATCTTTGTTTTTTTTTTGTTTTGTTTGTTTTTTGTTTGTTTTTTGTCAATACTGAATTTATTCATAGTGATGAAATCATGTCTAAGAAATATGAAGTTTCTTTCCAAATGATTATCAGAAAAATTGTTGGAGTAAAACCACTTTGGAAAATATTTTTAATAAAGTTTTTTTTATTTTTTATTTTTTAAAACATATGCATGGATAATTTAGCAACATTGACCCTTGTATATTCTTGTGTTTCAGGTATTTTCCTCCTTCCCTCTATCACTACCCCTAGATAGCAAGCAATACAAAATATGTTAGACATGTTAAAATATATGTTAAATCCAATATGTATAAGCATATTTACACAATTCTCTTGCTAGATAAGAAAAATCAGATAAAAAAGAAAGTAAATGAATAATAAACAAAATTCAAGCAAATAATTTAAAAAAAGAGTGACAATGTTATGTTGTGATCCAAATTCAGTTCCTACAGTCCTTTCTGTGGGTGTAGATAGTTCTCTTCATCACAAGATCACGAGAACTGGCATTAATCATCTCATTGTTGGAAAAGTCATGTTCATCAGAATTGATTGTTGTACAATACTGCTGTTGCCATGTACAATGATCTGGTTCTGCTCATTTCACTTATCATCACTCCATGTAAGTCTCTCCAGGCTTCTCTAAAATTATCCTCCTGATCATTTCTCATATTATTCACATACCATAACTTATTCAGCCATTCTCCAATTAATGGGCACCCACTCATATGGTTAGAAATAATTTTTATTTCTTCATCTGAAAATTGTTCATATCCTTTGAACATTTATTAATTGAGAATGGTTTGAATGCTTGTAAATTTGAGTCAATTCTGTATATATTTTAGAAATGAGGCCCTTATCAGAATCCTTAAATGTAAAAATGATTTCCCAATTTATTGCTTACCCTCTGATCTTGTCTGTATTAGTTTGGTTTGTACAAAAATTTTTCAACTTAATATAATCAAAACTATCTATATGATGTTCAGTTATGAGTTCCAGGTCTTCTTTGGCCACAGATTTCTTCCTTCTCTACAGGTCTGAGAGATAAACTATTCTAAATCTTTATGTCTAAATCATGAACCCATTTAGATTTTTTCTTGGTATGTGGTGTTAGGTGTGGGTTGAGACTTAATTTCTTCCATACTAATTTCCATTTTCCAAGCATTTTTTGTCAAATAGTGAGCTCTTCAATTTGGAACTATGCTCAAAAAGTTATCAAACTGTGCATACCCTTTGATCCAGCAGTGTTTCTAATGGGCTTATACCAAAAAGAGATACTAAAAAGGGGAAAGGGACTTGTATGTGCCAAAATGTTTGTGGCAGCCCTGTTTGTAGTGGCTGGAAAGTGGTAAATGAATGGATGCCCATCAGTTGGAGAATGGTTGGGTAAATATGAATGTTATAGAATATTATTGTTCTGTAAGAAATGACCAGCAGGATGAATACAGAGGCTTGGAGAGACTTAGATGAACTGATGCTAAGTGAAATGAGCAGAACCAGAAGATCATTATATACCTCAACAACAATACTGTATGAGGATATATTCTGATGGAAGTGGATTTCTTCAACAAAAAGATCTGACTCAGTTTCAATTGATCAAGGATGGACAGAAGCAGCTACACCCAAAGAAAGAACACTGGGAAATGAATGTAAACTGTTTTCATTTTTGTTTCTTTCTCCCCAGGTTATTTTTTACCTTATGAATCCAATTCTTCCTGTGTAACTAGAGAACTGTTCGGTTCTGCACACATATATTGTATTTAGGATATATGGTGACATATTCAACATGTATAGGACTGCTTGCCATCTGAGGGAGGGGTTGAAGGGAGAGAGGGGAAAAGTTGAAACAGAAGTGAGTACAAGGGATAATGTTGTTAAAAAAAATTACCCAGGCATGGGTTCTATCAATAAAAATTATAATAAAAAATAAAATAAAATAAACATTTAAAAAAGAAAATTTATGCAGAATGGAATAAAATATTATGAACCACCCCCCCCAAAAAAAAAGTGAGCTCTTTTCCCAAAAGCTGGTGTCTTTAGGACTGTCAAACACTAGATTGCTAGTTATTGACTATTTTGTCCTCTGATCCTAACCTACTCTGCTGATTGACCACTCTATTTCTTAGCTAGTACCAAATTGTTTTGATGACCATTGCTTAAAAATACAGTTTTAGGTCTGGCACAGCTAGGCCACCTTCATTACCATTTTTTCCCCATTAATTCCCTTGAAATTCTTGACCTTTTGTTCTTCTAGATGAACTTTGTTACTATTTTTTCTAGATCTGTAAAATAATTTCTTGGGAATTTGACTGGTATGGCACTAAATAAGTAGGTTAATTTAGACAGTATTGTCATTTTTATTATATTAGCTCAGCCTACACATGAGCACTTGATATTTTTCCAGCTAATTAGATCTGACTTTGTGTGGAAAGTGTTTTGTCATTGTGTTCATATAGTTCCTGAAATTCCCTTGGGAGATAGATTCCCAAATATTTGATACTATCAAAAGTTATTTTGAATGGAATTTTTTTTTTCGTATCTCTTGTTACTGGACTTTGTTGGTAAAATATAAAAAAAAGCTGATGGTTTACATGAATTTATTTTGTATCCTGCAACTTTACTAAAGTTGTGAATTTTTCTAGGAGTTATTTTTAAATTGATTCTCTAGGGTTCTGTAATGTAACATTATATCATTTGCAAAGAGTGATAATTTGGTTTCCTCATGACCTATTCTATATATATTTTTTTTGAAATTCTCTTTTTCTTCTCTAATTGTCAAAACTAACATTTCTAATATAACATTGAATAGTAATGGTGATAGTGGGCAGGCTTGTTTCACTCTTAATCTTATTAGGAATGGTTCTTGTTTGTCTCTATTACATATGATGCTTATTGATGGTTTTACAAAAATATCACTGATCATTTTAATGAAAAGTCCATTAATTCCTATACTCTCTACTGTTTTTAATAGAAATGGTTGTTGAATTTTATCAAATGTTTTTTTTCTGCATCTATGGAGATAATCATATGATTTTTCTTAGTTTGGTTATTGATATAGTTTATTATGGTAATAGTTTTCCTAACATTGAACTAACCCTTTATTCGTGGCATAAATCCTGCTTGGTCTTAGTATATTATCTTGAGGATGACTATCTGCAATCTCATTGCTAATATTTTATTTAAGATTTTTGAAAGCATATGCATTAAGGAATTGGGTCTATCATTTTCTTTCTTTGTTTTTGCCCTACCTAGTTTAGCTAGCTGTACCATGTCTATGTCAGAAGAGGAATTTGGTAGGATTGCTTCTTTCCCTTTTATTTCAAATACTTTATATAATATTGGGTTAATTGTTCTTTGAATGTTTGATAGAATTCACATGTCAATCCATCTGACCCTGGAGATTTTTTTCTCCTCCACAAGTCTGAGAGATAAACTATTCTATGTTCCTCTAATTTATTTATAATCTCGTTCTTTATGCCTAGGTCATAGACCCATTTTGATCTTATCTTGGTATATGGTGTTAAGTGTGGGTCCATGCCTAATTTCTGCCATACTAATTTCCAATTATCCCAGCAGTTTTTATCAAATAATGAATTCTTTTCCCAGAAGTTAGGGGCTTTGGGTTTGTCAAACACTAGATTGCTATAATTGACTATTCTGTCTTGTGAGCCTAGCCTTTTCCACTGATCCACTAATCTATTTCTTAGCCAATACCAAATGGTTTTGGTGACTGCTGCTTTATAATATAATTTTAGATCAGGTACAGCTAGGCCACCTTCATTTGATTTTTTTTTCATTAATTCCCTTGAGATTCTCGACTTTTTATTGTTCCATATGAATTTTGTTGTTATTTTTTCTAGATCAATAAAATATTTTTTTGGAAGTCTGATTGGTATAGCACTAAATAAATAGATTAGTTTAGGGAGTATTGTCATCTTTATTATGTTCGCTCGGCCGATCCAAGAGCACTTAATATTTTTCCAATTATTTAAGTCTGACTTTATTTGTGTGGAGACTTTTTTATAATTTTGCTCATATAATTCCTGACTTTCCTTTGGTAGATAGATTCCCAAATATTTTATGGTATCAACAGTTATTCTGAATGGAATTTCTCTTTGTATCTCTTGCTGTTGGGTTTTGTTGGTGATGTATAAAAATGCTGAGGATTTATGGGGATTTATTTTGTAGCCAGCTACTTTGCTAAAATTATGAATTATTTCCAGTAGCTTTTTGGTAGAATCTCTGGGGTTCTCTAGGTATACCATCATATCATCTGCAAAGAGTGATAGTTTGGTTTCCTCATTGCCTACTCTAATTCCTTTTATATCTTTCTCGACTCTTATTGCCGAGGCTAGTGTTTCTAATACGATATTAAATAATAATGGTGATAGTGGGCAACCTTGCTTCACTCCAGATCTTACTGGGAAAGGTTCCAGTTTTTCCCCATTGCATATGATGCTTACTGATGGTTTTAAATATATGCTCCTGACTATTTTAAGGAAAAGTCCATTTATTCCTATGCTCTCAAGTGTTTTTATTAGGAATGGATGTTGGATTTTATCAAATGCTTTTTCTGCATCTATTGAGATGATCATGTGGTTTTTGTTTGTTTGGTTATTGATATAGTCAATTATGCTAATAGTTTTCCTAATATTGAACCAGCCCTGCATTCCTGGTATAAATCCTACTTGGTCATAGTGTATTATCCTGGTGACAATTTTCTGTAATCTTTTTGCTAATATTTTATTTAAGATTTTAGCATCAATATTCATTAGGGAGATTGGTCTATAATTTTCTTTCTCTGTTTTCAGCCTACCTGGTTTAGGTATCAGTACCATATCTGTGTCATAAAAGGAGTTTGGTAGGACTCCTTCAATCCCTATTTTTTCAAATAGTTTATATAACATTGGAGTTAATTGTTCTTTAAATGTTTGGTAGAATTCACATGTAAATCCATCTGGTCCTGGGGATTTTTTCTTAGGGAGTTGATTGATAGTTTGTTCTATTTCTTTTTCTGAGATGGGACTGTTTAGGATATTTACTTCTTCCTCTGTTAGTTTGGGCAAGCTGTATTTTTGGAGGTATTTTTCTATTTCATTTAAGTTGTCGAATTTATTGGCATAAAGTTGGGCAAAGTAACTCCTAATTATTGCTCTCATTTCCTCTTCGTTAGTGGTGAGTTCTCCCTTTTCATTTTTAAGACTAACAATTTGATTTTCCTCTTTCCTTTTTTTAATCAGATTTACTAAGGGTTTGTCTATTTTGTTGGTTTTTTCATAGAACCAACTCTTAGTTTTATTAATCAATTCAATAGTTTTTTTACTTTCAATTTTATTGATCTCACCTTTTACTTTTAGAATTTCAAGTTTAGTGTTTGACTGGGGGTTTTTAATTTGTTCCTTTTCTAGCATTTTTAATTGCAAACCCAATTCATTGACCTTCTCTTTCTCTATTTTATACAAATAGGCCTCTAGAGATATGAAATTTCCCCTTATTACCGCTTTGGCTGCATCCCATACATTTTGGTATGATGTCTCATTATTATCGTTTTCTTGGGTGAAGTTATTAATTATGTCTATGATTTGCTGTTTTACCCAATCATTCTTTAGTATGAGATTATTTAGTTTCCAATTATTTTTTGGTCTACTTCCCCCTGCTTTTTTGTTGAATGTAATTTTCATTGCATCGTGGTCTGAAAAGGATGCATTTACTATTTCTGCCTTACTACATTTGAGTTTGAGGTTTTTATGTCCTAATATATGGTCAATTTTTGTATAGGTTCCATGAACTGCTGAAAAGAAAGTGTATTCCTTTCTGTCTCCATTACATTTTCTCCAGAGATCTATCATATCTAGCTTTTTTAATATTCTGTTTACCTCTTTGACTTCTTTCTTATTTATTTTCTGGTTTGATTTATCTAATTCTGAGAGTGCAAGGTTAAGATCTCCCACTATTATAGTTTTACTGTCTATTTCTTCTTGCAGCTCTCTTAGTTTCTCTTTTAAGAATTTAGATGCTACCCCACTTGGTGCATATATGTTTAATATAGATAGTGCTTCATTATCCATGCTACCCTTTAGCAAGATATAGTGTCCTTCCTTATCTCTTTTAATTAGGTCAATTTTTGCTTTAGCTTGATCTGAGATCAGGATGGCTACCCCTGCTTTTTTGACTTCACCTGAAGCATAGTAGATTTTGCTCCAACCTTTTACCTTTAACCTGCATGTATCTCCCCGCTTCAGGTGTGTTTCCTGTAAACAACATATTGTAGGATTCTGGCTTTTAATCCATTCTGCTAACCGCTTCCTCTTTATGGGGGAGTTTACCCCGTTCACGTTTATGGTTAGAATGACCAATTCTGTATTACTTGCCATCTTGTTAACCCCGGTTTATGCTTTCCTCCCTTCTTTCCCCTTTCCCCCCTTCCAAGTATTAAGCTTGTGAGCACCCCTTGCTTCTCACAGCCCTCCCTTTTTAGTGTCCCTCCCCCCGCCTTAGAGTTCTTCCCCCTATCTTACCCCTTTCCCTCCCAGTTCCCGTATTCCCTTCCGCTTAGCTTATTCCTTCCCTTTCCACTTTTCCCTTCTCACTTTTCAATGAGATGGGAGAAGTTTCACCATAGATTGAATATGTCTTAAGATTTTTCACTTAAAGCCAATTCTGAAGGCAGTAAGATACCCACTATATTCATCCCCCTCCATTCTTTCTCTCAGATATAATAGGTTTCCTATGCCTCTTCATGAGATGTGCTACCCCCACTTTACCCTTTTTCTGGTACAATGTCCTTTCCACATCAATTTCTAGAACAAGGTATACATGTATTCTTTATACATCTATATAGTCAAAATATAGTTCCCAAGATTAATCTTTACCTTTTTAGATTTCTCTTGAGTTCTATATTTGTAGATCATACTTTTTGTTAAGTTCTGGTTTTTTCATCAGAAATAGATGAAATTCGCTTACTTCGTTGAATGTCCATCTTCTTCCCTGGAAAAAGATGCTCATTCTCGCTGGGTAAGTTATTTTTGGTTGCATACCAAGTTCCTTAGCCTTTCGGAATATCATATTCCAGGCCCTTCGATCTTTTAATGTGGATGCTGCCAGATCCTGGGTGATCCTTATTGTGGCTCCTTGATACTTGAATTGGGTTTTTCTAGCCGCTTGCAATATTTTTTCTTTCATCTGAGGGTTCTGGCATTTGGCCACTATATTCCTTGGTGTTTTGATTTTAGGATCCCTTTCAGTGGGTGATCGATGAATCCTTTCAATGTTTATTTTTTCCTCTGTTCCTATGACTTCTGGGCAGTTCTCTTTGATAATTTCCTGGAAGACAGTGTCCAGGCTCTTTTTTTCATCATGTTTTTCTGGGAGTCCAATGATTCTCAGATTGTCTCTCCTGGATCTGTTTTCCAGGTCTGTTGTCTTCCCCAGAAGGTATTTCACATTTTTCTCCATTGTTTGATTTTTTTGGATTTGCTTGACTGATTCTTCTTGTCTCCTCGAGTCATTCAATTCCACTTGTTCAATTCTGATTTTCAGTGAAGTATTCTCTTCACTCACTTTTTTAAAATCTTTTTCTAATTGTCCAATTGAGTTCTTTTGTTCTGTGGAATTTTTTTCCATTTCGCCAATTTGTTTTTTAGAGAGCTGTTTTCTGTTTCCAGTTCACTAATCCTATTTTTCAAGGATTTTACTTCTTTATCCACTCTCTCTTTAACTGACTTCTCCAGGCTCTTTTCCCATTTTTCTTCTAGCTCCCTTGTGAGAGCCTTTTTAATCACTTCTATGAGGTTCATCTGTGCTGAGGAACAGACGATCTCCTCCTTTGGGGAATCACCTGGGGACTGCCTGTTTTTAGTCTCCTCAGGATTTAGAGTCTGCTCTCTATCTGTATAGAAGCTGTCAAGGGTTAAAGTCCTCTTCAGCTTCTTGCTCATTCTGTCTATTAATCATAGACAAACTACCAAAGAAAAACAGAAAAAACTGGAGTCTTTCTTTGGGGGGGGGGGGCTGGGTGTGTTATCGAGCTTCCTCTACAGACTGCAGGGGGCAGCAGTGAGGCACTAGCAGGACTGTGCTGCGCCTGCGCTCTGAGATCCCAAAGCGTGCTGAGTCACTGAGGGGGGGGGAAGGGGGGGGCAGGTCCTGAGAGACTCCAGCTGTTTGCGGTTGTATTCTTCAGCCCTGGTGTTTTTAGCTTCTCTGCTGGGCTGTTGACTTGCTGCAGGTTCCAAACCTGTAGCGAAGCTCTCCCCGCAGAGACGGCTACGATCACTCCCCACCCCCTCTCAGCTCTGCTCCCGTGCTCTCACTGCCGCTGCCCTCAGCCTGCGCCCGATCTAAAACCGCCCCAGCCCTCCAGTAAAGACAGACCTTTCTTGGCGGATCTCAAGGATGGCTTCTCTTGGTAACTATTTGTGGGTTTTTTTCAGTCAAGTATTGATTCAGAGGCTTGTAATGAAGTGGATAGTGAGAGAAAGCGCGGAGCTTATGCAACTGTGAGCCTCCTCTCCGCCATCTTAACCGGAAGTCTTTGTTACTATTTTTTCTAGATCTGTAAAATAATTTCTTGGGAATTTGATTGGTATGGCACTAAATAAGTAGGTTAATTTAGGCAGTATTATCATTTTTATTATATTAGCTCAGCCTACACATGAGCACTTGATATTTTTCCAGCTAATTAGATTTGACTTTGCGTGGAAAGTGTTTTGTAATTGTGTTCATATAGTTCCTGAAATTCCCTTGGGAGATAGATTCCCAAATACTTGATACTATCAAAAGTTATTTTGAATGGATTTTTTTTTTTTTTGTATCTCTTGTTACTGGACTTTGTTGGTAAAATATAAAAAAAAGCTGATGGTTTATATGAATTTATTTTGTATCCTGCAACTTTATTAAAGTTGTGAATTTTTCTAGGAGTTATTTTTAAATTGATTCTCTAGGGTTCTGTAATGTAACATTATATCATTTGCAAAGAGTGATAATTTGGTTTCCTCATGACCTATTCTATATATTTTTTTTTGCTAATTGTCAAAACTAACATTTCTAACATAACATTGAATATTAATGGTGATAGTGGGCAGGCTTGTTTCACTCTTAATCTTATTAGGAATGGTTCTTGTTTGTCTCTATTACATATGATGCTTATTGATGGTTTTACAAAAATATCACTGATCATTTTAATGAAAAGTCCATTAATTCCTATACTCTCTACTGTTTTTAATAGAAATGGTTGTTGAATTTTATCAAATGTTTTTTTCTGCATCTATGGAGATAATCATATGATTTTTCTTAGTTTGGTTATTGATATAGTTTATTATGGTAATAGTTTTCCTAACATTGAACTAACCCTTTATTCGTGGCATAAATCCTGCTTGGTCTTAGTATATTATCTTGAGGATGACTATCTGCAATCTCATTGCTAATATTTTATTTAAGATTTTTGAAAGCATATGCATTAAGGAATTGGGTCTATCATTTTCTTTCTTTGTTTTTGCCCTACCTAGTTTAGCTAGCTGTACCATGTCTATGTCAGAAGAGGAATTTGGTAGGATTGCTTCTTTCCCTTTTATTTCAAATACTTTATATAATATTGGGTTAATTGTTCTTTGAATGTTTGATAGAATTCACATGTCAATCCATCTGACCCTGGAGATTTTTTTCTTAGAGAGTTGGTTTATGGCTTGTTCTATTTGTTTTTCTAAAATGGCACTATTTAAACAAGTTATTTCCTCTTCTGTTAATCTGGGGAATATATAAATGTGCAGATATTCCTATAATTCATTTAGATTACAAACTTTATTGGTATAAAGTTGGGCAAAATAACGCCTAATTATTGCTCTAATTGCATCTTTTTTGGTGGAAAGTTCTCCCTTTTTATTTTTGAGACTAGCAATTTGATTTTCCTCTTTCCTTTTTTCTAGTCAAATTAATAAAGGTTTATCAATTTTGTTTGTTTTTGCATAAAACTAACTCTTAGTTTCATTTATTAATTCAATAGTTTTCTTATTTCTCAATTTTATTAATCTTCCCTTCTATTTTCAGAATTTCAAATTTGATATTTAATTGAGGATTTTTAATTTGCTCTTTTCCTAGCTTTTTTAATTGCAAGCCCAACTCATTCATTATCTCTTTCTCTATTTGATGCAAGTAAACATCTAGAGATATAAAAGTTCCCCTTATAACCAGTTTTGCTGCATCCAAAAAAAATTGGCATGTTTTCTCATTCTGTTGGATGAAATTATTAATTGTGTCTATGATTTGCTTTTAACCCATTCATTATTTAGCATTAGATTATTTAATTTCCTATTTACTTTTGGTCTATTTTCTCTTGGCCTTATATTGCATATGATTTTTATTGCATCATGATCTGAAAAAATGCATTTACTATTTCTGCCTTTATGCATTTGACTTTGAGGTTTTTAAGACCTAATACATAGTCAATTTTTGTATATGTTCCATGGACTACTGAGAAAAAAGTAAACTCCTTTCTGTCTCCATTCATTTTTCTCCAAAGATCTATCATACTTTGTGATGACTGTGTTAGCACCCTGGATACTTTAGAATCAGCTGGACTCAGGATAAGCAAAAGTTCTTGATCTTTATTCTTTGTGGACTTAAAGAGGAATGGCCATATGAATCCTGCCAGGAGTCACTCTGCTTTCTTACTCCATCCTTTCATCCCTCTTCCAAATCTCTCTATAGGCCAACAGATCAAGCCAGCACAGAATGATGGGACGAGCCATTTTCCAAGCAAATGCTAATAGAGTATTGTTCAATTAGGAAGTAGCCTTAAGTGCTTTCTTGTTTGAATTTCATTGCATCTGCTCAGTTTCAGACCATTACATCACCCACTTTCTTTCATTTTAGAACACATCCTGACCTCTCAGGGAGGTGAGAGCCCCGAAGGGGAGGTAATCACACACCCCCTGACATCTCAGGAAGGGAGATGAAAAGCACCAAAGGGAAATAGTGATTGCTAATGGGTTTCTGGGCTGAAGGGTCTTATTAGAAACAGGTATGCACAAACCCATCAGCATGAGAGGTATTACATAAGCACATCACAATAACACACAGGCTATTAGTGATGAGTCTCCCCACAGACAGTGAGGCTTGATGTGGTGTGACAAACATGAATTGTACATACAAGTAGCGGTATAACAAATAATATAAATCAACATGGTGTTGTAAAAGATTTCCAGAAGTCCTAGAAGGAGAGTATGTAAACAACAGTCACATGTACACCTTCTTCAGTAGCCAAGAGATAGTCCAAAACCAAACTATTGTCCATTGCTTCATGTGTCAGAGAAGCAAATGATCCCCACAAGTTTTTGAAGTCCTGCAACAGTCTTTTTATATGTTAGGGAATCCAATGATTCTTGCAGATTTTGAAGTCCTACAGCAATCTTTTCCAATCATTCCTGAGGATTTTGAAGTCTCACAATATTTGATCTCCATGAGTCAAATGCCATAACTGCCATGCTCTTTCAGTGGTGGGCACAGTCAGCAACGGGACCACCTGATGTTTCTTGGATCTTCTCCTTCATTTCTATGGTCTGCTCAGTCTCTCTGTGATGGACAAAGTGAATACAGCTCATTGGCACCCACTGATTCCTTTTCCACCTGTAGAGAGATACAAGCAAACCTTCTCCCCTCACACAGTTAATCTATGTGCTCCCTTCCATTTAGCACTTTCTGGGTCTCTCCACATCACCTGGCCATTATCTAACAATAGTTGAGCCACTCTCATTGGATACTGCCCTTCCAGTGGGTTATAAAATCTGTCTGCCCGAGCCAGTGCATCTTTGTCAAAAATCAAGAAGTTAATAGGATAAAGAGCTAGATTTAGAAGTTCTCTAGGGTTACCTGTGGCTCCCCCTTTCATTTATTTTTGGAGGAGCATTTTAATGCCTCTGTTTCTCCTCTCTACTATTGTCTGTCCTTGAGGATTAAAGGGTATGCCAATAGTGTGTAAAATCTTATACTGTGCAAAAAAGTGTGCAACATGTTTAGAAGTATATGCAAGTCTATTATCTGTTTTTATTGCTTGTGGCACACCCATAATTGCAAATGCTTGGATAAGGAATTCAGTGACCACTGAAGCTGTCTCTTTTGCTGCTGGAATTGCAAAAGTGAATCCTGCAAAGGGGTCTACCTCAACTAGATAAATTAAGGTGACAATCTAGAGAAACTGAGACACATTACACACTCTCCTTCTGAATATTTGAATTATTGAATTACTTCCCCCTGGATATCTGGGAGGTCTCAGCACTATAATTTTCACCAACCCAATGTGAAGCAAATGAATCACAAATAAAACTAGAAAATGCAAGAACTTATGGCAAAGGCAAGTCTCTTCCTGACAACCCCAGCAGTTCAAAGGCCCTTATCTCAACCAGAGAATCCAGTTTAAGATCAACGGTTCACCATGTTAGGTGGTCTGCAGTCATTTGTACACTTACCTCAGCTTCTGCTTACATAGGGAGTAGTGGTGCTCAAGACAGCCCCATGCTAGGAGGAGCACCCCAAGTCTGCCAGGGATTCCAAAGGAAGGAAAGAGTGGGACCTGGAGTAGCTCTACCTGTCCCCTCTGATAGAACAGGAGCTGCTTCCAGGATCCAAAAAGGATTTGTGAGCAGAATATGCACAGCAGGCAAACCCTAAACTTTAGAAGCTCAATCTCAGAACTGCAGTGTCCTATGAGAATGCCAAGATACCAGTTAAGAAACTGGGGTTACAGGGCTGGAGACAGCCAGTCTCAAGACAGATGTCTATATCTTGGAGATTTCCTAAAAGCAGGCAGTCAGAGAACAGTCTGCCAGAGTAATTCCAACAAAATAAAGGATTTCAAAGCTAAAGCATCAAATAATCATCCCACATATAAAATTCCCATATATCCATAACAGCAATAATTGCACAATTTAACAATTTCCATCCCAAATCTTAAACACACACCTGATCTCTCTATTCCACACAAACTGAAGCAGGGAAGTTTGATAGGAATAATAAAAAAAAAAATTACCTATATGATTCCACTCCAATGTGCTGGTTTCATTTCCATCACTCTGGGACCTCAGGAAAGTTGTAATCATCTCATTTCTAAATTTTTGGAGAAATTTTAATTATGGTTCCAGGAGAAACAAGGTAGAATCTCATCCATTAATTCAATCTCCTAACTGGAAATGAATAATTTCAGAGATAAACTGAAAAGAAAATTACACATTTATTGGAAACTACTTAGGGTGTCCCTCACTAGGAAGTGACTTTCTGTTGGAATACACGGGAGTCACCTGACAGTGGCTGCTGAAGGTCCAACCCAGAATGGATCTCCTCTTGTGAGGGGATGAAGCAAGGAGACTGAGACAGTTGCTGTTCTCTGAAATCTGACCGAGAGTCCATTGCATTGTCTCATCTCCCTCCTCTTCCCTCTGCCTCCAATTTATCTCATTCCCAGTCCCTCACACTTGTGTCAGCAAAGGCTGCCTGCAACTCCTTCAGATCCCATGACCAACAGCTGTGAAGGCTCTTGGGTAATTGACCTGTCCCATAACAGTTCCCTGGTTTTTTTGTTTGTTTTTTGCTGTTATTTCTCACACACACACACACACACACACACACACACACACACACACACACACAGAGCATGGTTCGCACACTGAGGAATTCAAGTGGCACTATCGCTTCTGAATGGTTGTAGCAGGTGTTGATCTTCTAAAATACGAAGGCAAACTTTCAAACGAAGAAGAGAACTGTGGTCAGAACAAACATTTAAGTCTCTTATTAGTCTCCTGGCTCGGCCCTTTGATGTATTGGCCCATTTAATTACCCTGAATAAAAAATTCTTACCGGGACTCTACTTCCTTAATTCTGGAAGGATCCTTCTCATGAACAGCTCTGGTTCTTCTTGTAATTCTCGCCCCACTTTCAGATGCCATATGTTGGACTGCACAGGAGAGCTGCTGGAATACATGGGAGCCACCTGGCAGTGGCTGCTGCAGATCCAACTTAGAATGGATCTCTTCTTCTGAGAGGATGATACAAGGAGAATGATAGGCAGTTGCTGTTCTCTGACCTCCCCACTGAGAGACCGATGCCTTGTCTGATCTCTCTCCTCCAATTTATCTCATTCCCAATCTGCAGCACCCGTGTCAGAAAAGGCTGCCCTACCACTCCTTCAGATGCTATGATCCACAGCTGTGAAGGCTTTTGGAGAATTGACTTGTCCCTTAACAACTTTCCAATCCAAAGATATATCTTTCTTTAAGTAGAAATTGGGCCCCAATAATCAGTCATTTCAGAGAAGGATACATAGCCAGTGACCAGTATTATATAAAGATTCTATTCCAATACTAATATCTTTCAAGTAGGGGAAACCAAAGCAGGGAAAATGTGTTAGACAGCCATTTAATGTTCAGAAAGCAAAATAATATCTCTAGGAAATACAACAATCTTTGTTTCAAGAAAGAAAAGGAAAAGTGAACATTTAGAAAGTTTTTTTTTTTACTTGTTGGAGATGCTATTTACTCAAGAACTACAGACATAAGTTAGCTATAGATTCAAGATTCTCTCTTCCCTTAGAGATGTGATTATCAGATTATCATTTCAGTAGTAAGACAAGTAGTGTTGATTTCACGGAATCTCAAGAGTGTCACCAAAGGCTTGAAATTTGTTCCACATAGAAAATAGCCACTATTTTTATTGATTAGTGATGATACACCTATCAAAAATTACTAATTAATTATGATTATGAATTAAAATATTGTTTTTTTAATACAGTTGGGAGCTACTTGAGAAATTTTTTCAGGTTACCAAGAATAGAGAGATGTGAAATTTAAACAATATCCTTAGAGGACAGAGATAAGGAAGAACAGCTGAGGACATCTTGAGAGTTTTTTTTTTTTTTTTTTTTTAATCTGGCCTCGATTTTCAAGCTTTGTTCTGGATTTTAACTAAAAAGAATCTTTTCTCATATTCATTTCTTTAGCTTAGTCACTGATTATGACTTCCTGCATAAAGATAACTTCCATTGTTAAAATATTTTTTATTCTCATCTGTCCACACAACTTATCAAATTTCTGTTTCCAAAGCTTCCTCTTCCAATCTCTATCCCTCTTCTTTCTTTCTCTCTTTCTCTCTCTCTTTTTTCTGTTTCTCACTGTTTCTCTGTCTCTGTCTTTGTGTGTGTGTGTGTAATTCACACACACACACACACACACACACACACACACAAAAAAAAAAACTATTGAATACCTACAACAAATTAAGGGGATGGATTGTAGTTGCAGAAGGGAAGAACAGATTCAGTCCAACAATAACATTTTTTTTTTTAAATGAAGAATTATTCAATGCAAAGAGTCTTGAAACTGGAAGCACTATGTACTAATTCCAACTCTGAAACTTAGTAGTTTCGTGATCCTATCTGAGGCAACAAATATGAATATCATTTTTCTTTTTCATAAAATTTTTAAAAGAAGGTTGTCTGAGATAGCTAATAATAAAAGCACGGTGAGAACATATAAAGCATTGTTTATAATGAGAATACCTAAGTTCACATCATTCTTCTGTTATTTGTGACCTGTATGACCATTTCTATAGAAGTCAAGTTTCTTTATCAACAAACTTAACTCTCTAGATTTTTTCACTTTCTCCATAACTGTTTGGTTCACATTGGTCATTCTCTCTACTCCCTCTTCTAGGACCTTTTTTTTATGTTTTGAATTCCTTATTAGAATGTAAGTTATCTGAGGCCAGAAATTGCCTCAATGAGGGTTATATAAAAACCTCAGATGGGGCTTTGGTCATATGATCCTCAGAAGTTACAAACATCTTCCCAATGTGGAAATAAAAGAAACTAGCAACAAATCAAATGAGAAAATATTTGCAAAGTACTTAGAATAGTACTTGCCATATACTTAATGCTACATAAAGTCCAATTATTATTACTCTTCTTATTCTTTTGTTGTTGTTAAATAAGTACTTTCTATGGGGAAATTGAAATTGTGCTTTTTTTTTTTTTTTTTTTTTTAATAAAGCAGTTGATTTTTGAGGAACTCTCCAGAGAAAATAAAGGAAAAAAGGGACAGGTGGCAACAGGTTAACTATCAGGCAGTGTCTGAAACATCTACAGTTTCTGTCTTCAAGACCATGAGTTTTCACTCCTAAATAATGAATTCTAGATGTATATGCTTGTAGCAGAAACATGAAAGAAAAAATACAAGAAGAATGGGCAGCCTTTGTTCTGGCCTTGACTCAGTGTCTATTTAATTATGGGTGTTTTAATCGTGTTAACATGTGTTTGTAAATTTCTTCATGAATACCCATGGATCATCATAATCTTAAGAAGACTGGATTGAGGAGATTGTGAATAATGTACTGAAAAGGAAAACAAGCCTTCACTGAATTACAAGTCAAGGCAGTTTATTACTAATGGATACTCAAGTGTGAGTCCCTATAATCTTTCAGGGAACAAGCACACATAATGGAAAGGGCTTCTGCAGGAATGCAAACCCAGATTGAGAAGCCAAAGATCAGTTTCTGTCCTTATATCTGACATAAAAGGCTGGCGAATTTGCAAGCACTATGAATAAGGGGGATCTTAAAAAGAGTGCATGAACCAGGTGAAAGTTCAACATGATGATTTTGGATCTAGGATGTTTTGGGAATCTGAGGTAACAAGAAGCTAGTTGGATCCTCAATGAGGAATACTATACAAGTCTGAAGATGCAATTTTCCTTCTTTAACTATTTTAACATTTTTAAGCACACCTTTCTCCATAAAATATTCTGTTGCCAATCTCTACAGAAAAACAGTTGTTTTGTTTTGCTTTCCTTTGATTGTATTCTTTTCTCATATTCCAAGATTATCTTACTCCAAACTTGATACAAGCTAGGTTATAGTTCTTCTGGATTTCTTGGGAGTGTGAGCTAAAGGACCAGAATATAATAACATAAGTAGAGAAAAGTACACATATTCAACTGTTACAATGGTAAGAAGCATAAAAGCAGCCTCACACACATTTTGTCAATGTTGCTTTTAATTGCAATCAAAGAGATTTCAGAAATGTGAGGATGGCAAAATAGGAAGAAACATATGTTAAGACTTCTGTGCAATTTTTGAAGGTCTGATGACTTTTACTTGCTAGCTGATTTGTTGCAATGATAAGAGAGAATTGATAATAACTATATCCAAGTCTACCCATGAAAAGTGAGACTTGCTATGTGACAAAATAAACTCAGGGGAATATAATCAAATTACCAGAGTTTTGTTTTCAGATTTTTTTGTGTGTGTGTGTATGTGTGTGTCCTTGAATTAATGTTTTCATGAGTTCAAGAAAAAAATATCCAGCTTAATGGGAATGAGGCCAGTGGATCTCTGTCCACATGAAAAAGGTTGGAAGGGAGAACTGGAGAAGGCCAAAATAATATCACCTGACTTAGTTCCCCCCTCCCCTTGCAGGAATTGTGTCACCTGATTATATTTGAGTCTGGATGAGGTATCCTGTCAAATACTTGGCTGCATTTTCTAACCTTATTTGAAATCATTTGGATCTGAGGTGTTTTATCTAATTATACATATACCAAATCATTTTGGGTCCTTGGATTTAGGACTGGTAGACTAATATTGATGCTGTTATAATCATGGCTGTTCTTTTATTCATACACATATCTTTCACTAAGGTAAAGTTGATATGATATGACATACTGTAACTTGTTGATATATGAAATATTGTATCTTATCAGTGCTATATTTGGTCACTTCTACTTTTCTTTAAGATAAAGAAAGTAAAGATTTTATGCTTTTCAATCTGAGATTATAATCATTTCCATACTGAAATTTGTAAATTACCTATTCATTGTGTAATGCTGGAGAAACTGAGGCAAGATAGAGATTAGAGAGTTTTTAATATTTTATTCATTGGACAGGACTCTTGTCTCAAAGTATCCAGTGGTGAATGTAAGTTCTCAATGATATATATACCCACATGGCTCAGCTACAGCTCAGTACAAGGCAGGGGCAGAGTCAGAGCATTGAGAATGGGAAGTTTCAGGACCATAAATTTGGTTCTAGCAGTTTGGGGGGAAACTGGAAGTCAGAATCAGGATGTCAGAATAAACAGAGGTAAAGGTGTCAATGAGATATCCCAGATGCTTTTATCTTTTGGGATATTTTAGAGGGGATAGTGTCATAAATTTTTGAGGACAGAAGGAGTTAGGAGCCAGGAAGTCTGAACTCCCTCTTATCTTGAGTCTTACATTGACAATTTATAATCTTAGAGCAAATGGTCCTCAGTCTTAATGAACCAGAGTGGGGACTAAGAGGACTGAGCTAGAACAGTTAAGGAAACTGAGTTAGGAAAATGGAGGCAGAAGGGAAACTGAGTCAGGACAATTAAAGAGAACTATGGCACAACAATAGTCATGTATTCTTGTATAAAATATGGTACTTGAAATTTCTAAAAATATCAAGTTAGTCAGACCGAAGTATAAATCAATTACTTAGTTTAAGTTGAAACAGAAACTTTTCCAGTTTGCTCATGAAGAAAATAATTTGAGGGAAATCGGTTTTCTTAGAGGAGTAACTTGTGGAATACCTTGTTATTCAAAAGAAAAGTCAGTTTTACTTAGGTCTGTTATCTAATGTGAGTTAATATCTCGTTGTAGATAATGTCCTGAAATATAAACATGTCTTACTAATAAGCTACTCATTTGATATATACTCAAAACATTGTATACCATTTGAAATTAAATACTTAGTTTGCTTGCTCATCCCATCCCAGGATTTTTTTTTTAAAATTATATATGAATGAAATTTATACATATAAGTAAATGCAATGTGTATTAGATGTCATCTTCACACAAAAAGTTTGTTATTTCATATAAGGCTAAGATTCTTAAAAGCCTCTACTCTTCCTAAAGGGGAATGGGGGGGGGGAGGGGGATATATATAATACATTGTAATTCTAAAAGGAAAAAAAACAAAACAAAACATTGAATTGAAAAAAAAAAAATTTTTTCCCCTGAGGCAATTGGGTTTAAGTGATTTGCCCAGAGTCACACAGCTAGGAATTATTAAGTGTTTGAGAGCAGATTTGAACTCAGGTTCTCCTGACTTCAGGGCTGGTGCTCAATTCACTGCTTTACCTAGCTTCCCCAAAAAAAATCATTTTAAAAAAATCTTCTTATAGCATTATTTTATTTAGCACATTTATATCAATTACAGAGTTGAAAAAAAGCAAGAGTATTTAAAAACTGAAATACTTGGACAGTTAAAGAAAACTATAGGTTGTTAATGATTTTCTCATAACTCTATTATTGATAATTTTAAAACCATAGTCTGATCTGAGTTTAAGGGATTATTAGAGAAGTAAAATTTAAGAGTATTTATTAAAATTGCTTTGAAATATATTTTAGAAAAGGTTATAAAAAGAACTCCTAATAATCTGTAAAGTATATAAAATTAGTCAGCCACCTCTACTGAAGAGGATCCCCATTCAGAGTTACCTTGAGAGAACCGGTCAAAAAAGTGGAATATTTAGAATTCAAGAAAAAAACTGCTTATGAAATGTTCACTGGGTGTGGGATATAAGAAGATAATTAATGTTGATCATCATTTTATAATTTTGGCCTTTTAGTTCACAGTTATCTATGTTTGCAGAGTTTTCTCAGTTGCTAGGAGACATGCAAATCTCCTTTCAAAATTTATTTTATGATTTCAGATGTATGTAGTGCTCTGGGAAAAAGTTCCCGGAAGTAACTAGGCCTGGTTCACTCTGGATGCTAGTCTCTCCTATCTCCCTGCTTGCACTGATCTGCTCTGGCCCCTCAGGACAAACCTTTCCTGGCAATCTTCCAGATTATCTTCAGCTGGTAAATTGTTGTACTTCTAATTTTCATGGATTTTACCAGTCAAGTGCTATTTTTAAGGCTGAATTTAATAATTGGTCATGAGAGTATGAGAGGAACTTAGAAAGTCGCTTGTGCCTTCTTCGCCATCTTGGCTCCTCTTCCTACATCTTAATAAAGCAGTTGAGGATCACAGGTTATGAGTAAATACACTTCTGGAAGGATCAAAGTTTCTTCAACAGAAATAGAGAAGTTTGAAAAAGAGGTAAGTTCATATTCTTTTTTTTTTTTTTTCTTTTTGGAAATGATAATAAATTAAGTATTGAATATAATAGATTTGGATTGTCTACAGAACACAGTAGTTGGAGAGATGAAGGTAACTGTGGGCCAAGTTGGTTAAGGGAATTGTTAACATTGACACATGCAGTCAAGTGTGAGGACCTCTAACAAAAACCTAAATCTTCTAGCTGTTGGGCAAAATCCTTCTCTAAATATGTCAAATTAAAAAAAAAAATCAATCAAATATACAAAAAATTGCGTGTGAAATTGTAAGTTCTGTTATTTACTGTTTGTTTTCAGTTTAATCAAGCCTATAACAGTGATGGATATTTTGCTCCTGTGTCCCTTTCTAAAATGTTTAACTTCTGCGTTTTCCTACATTTTTATGACTGTTAGTAGTGATATTATTTACATAATGGTAGCAAGTGCATATATCTATAGTGATTCTGCCTTTTTATGAATCCCTTTATATTTTCTCATATTTTTAGTTTTTATATTACTCATTTCTTATGCAAAACGTTATAGTCTTCAACTTCATTTTTTAACAGCTCCAATATGATTGAAATTGCCTATTTAAAAAAAAAAATCACCCATAATTCTATTATGTATTTTTGATTAGATATCTGGTTTCTTCCTGACAACATACTTAGAACATATTTCTAGTTGTGTGATTACTAAAGGAAAAGGTATGACCTGATTTGTAGGTCTCATGCTGTATTGTCAGATGGATTTCCACAAGTACCCATTTGTGGCCGCACCCAGAATGGGTTAATGTATCTTTTTGTTTTGTTTTGTTTTCTTTTTACAACTTGCTTGATCTTATAATTTTAATCTCTATTTTTCAATTGAATATATGGAATTTGGTGTGCTATAATTGTTTGAATTTCATTCCACTAATTATAAGTTTATATAATTTTTCTTATGTTTAAAATTTGACTTGAGTATTGTTTTTCTTTCAAAATGTCCAGAGAAGATTGTTGGAAGATAGATGCCTAACAGGGTATAGAAAGACTAGATATCTCCCAAACATGGTTTTTAAAAAAAATGAAAATTTACCCAAAGCAACAATGAAAAAAGAAAACCTAAGACAATCAATTATACATTTATCCACCTATTTCAGCTTACACACACACACACACACACACACACAAAGACAACCAGAATTTTGTAGAAATACCCAGAGGAGCCAGGGCAAATAGAACATTAATTAGAAAGCAATCTATTCCTATAGAAGAATATTTTCTCATAGTCTGTCCTATCTCAATCATTGAGTTGTGTTCAGTCCCACTTAATAGGTTTCAAAATTTAAGTAGCAGAAGCTAACTCGGCATTCAACATGACTGGGCACAAATCACAACAGGAGACAACAGGGCCAGACTATGGCCCGATAGAAGGTAAAGGTTCACTTCAGTTCCCATACTCAAGACAGTACAGCTACTGCCCACAGTTTTTACTAATGCACTAGATGTTAGAACAGAATTTATCCCAAACATAACCTTCCCACGTGGAAACTAGAAGCTGAAGAGATGGTGTAATCTCATTGAGTCCTGATATAACTTCAGAGTAAAGGCTATCCTGGACACAAGAAGAAAAGAAACAAGTGATTCAATATGCAAAAGCTAGGAAGAAAACAATAACAAGAACATTTGATACCTGAAGGCAGAAAGTGATACATATTATTTGACTTTAATACCCTTGAAATAATTAAGAGCTAAATATTGATATTTATTTTTATCATTTCTGTTATTTTGTGTGTCAGATTTTTATATGGAATATTTGCAGCAAAGATTTCTATCTAATCTCTTCTATTGCTTTTTATTTGGGTTTCATTCTTCCTAAATATGTAAGATCACTTTATGTTTACTAAATTCGCCTCTCTGTTTCTCTACCCATTGCTGCTAGTTCTGCTCTATGAACCAAATAAGAAAATAACTAATCCCTCTTATAAAGAGTAGTCATTCAAATACTTTATATCAGCTATCAAACCCCAGTCAATTTTTCTCATTTCTACGCTAAGCAGATCCAAGCTTTTCAATCTGAGCCTTATATAGTATGAATTTGTCATAATACCAGTGCTTGCTATCGATATTATCAAATGAGTTAACATATGAATATGACTTTGAAAAAAATAAAATAGTTTATAAATGTTATTTATTATTATTATTATCACTATCATTCTCATGATCATTTTGGGCAATTTGCTCAACTTCCCTTGCTTAATTTCTACCAGCTGTAAGATGAGAAAGTTGGTGTAGAGTGCTCTGAGGTATCTTTCAAGTTTAGATCTATAATGCTGTTGTCTAATCATCATATTAGTAATGAGAGAGAGGTTTGAGTCACAATATTCTGAACTTTGTTGAACCATTTTTTTATATAACAAAGTTGTTTTTACATCAATATAACATTAAACCATTACTTAATCATAAAAGAGTTGGGGAAGAGGGGAAAAAAAATCACCAAAATGAAAAATGAAAAGGAGGGGAATAATTTGATATCACCAGTGGATAGAGCACCAGGCCTGAAGTCAAGACAACATGAGTTCAAATCCAGATTTAATACATATTAAACCAGACAAGTTACTTAACTCCAATTGCCTTGGGGGGGGGAGGAGGAGAGGAGGAAGGGAGACAGAGAGAGAGAGAAGAGGAAAATTCACTACAAATAGAAAAATAAAATTAGAAGAAATGATGTTAATTATATGCTAATAAAAACTACAGCACTCATGAAATGGATGAGAATTTACAAAATATTAAAAAAAAAACTTAAATGAACAAAAGCTGATATATAGAATCTAAACAACCTTTCTCAGAAGCAGAAATTAAGTAAAGCATAAAGGAACTCTCAAAGCAGGTTGGAGAACAAGGCCAGATGTATTTACAAGTGAATTCACTCAAACATTTAAAGAAAGCCTATCTCTTTAGCATGTGATTAAGTGGGTGAAGGCTTGTTATCCAAGGATAATTAGACCCAGAAAAAAATCTGCTTAAAGGAAATCCACTAACATTTCATAGTGAATAGGGAAAAGTTACTTTCACACTTCATCTTGAAAAAGTAAAACTAAAAGATTTGATCATATGTAATTTATATTTAACCAAACTCAGGTTACAAGTGTTTTTTGTCTCCAAAGTAATAACATCATTATGATACTGAGAGCAAAGGAAAAGGCCATGATGGTCCAAAGCTGATTGCAAGGCATAACCAAAGTACAATTCAAAAGAACAGGATTAATGGAAACCATCAAAGAATTTCCTGGGACAATTGGTCCTGAGATAAGGGCAAGGGATTTGCATAAATAGCCAGAGACCTCTACTAGTTAGTACTCCTATGATGTTAAAAGAAAAGGAGGAAGGACTCCACTTTGCAAGAATGTAGAAAAAAGTCTAAGTGTTAGAGCAATTTTCAAATTGATGAACCCACAAATTCAAATGAGTATTTAATATTTTAAAATATTTCTTAACAACTACTGCTCATAGTAGTCAACAAGGAAAATAGCCACACGAACAATATTTTTTTTGGGGGGGAGAGAGGGGTGGAGGGAGGAGAGAAATGAAAACAAACTTTTCATCCCAATGATAAGATTCAATTTTCCCAAGGGTTTTGTATGCTAATATAAAAAGGCCTCTCTTAGTAAATCTCATTAGTTGTGAGGAAGAGAAAAATATTATTTTTTTTTTTTTGAATCACCAATGTGGAAGTTGCCACTAGCCCTAGATATTGGCTACATTAGTCTGTGTGTTTAAGGAGGAGTGAGTTAATGGGGTGGTGAGGGTGATTATATAATGGTAGACTTGCAAGGGGAAATCAAAATAAATTAATTCATTATCTCCATTGCTTTGAACAATACCCTGAATCATCTTCTAATGTGAAACTTGAAAGAACCAACCAAGAGTTTTATGGTTCCATATTGATCTTTTAAGTGATAAGGTTCCAAAGATCTTGATATCAAGTTATTGGAGAATCATGAACAGGGGATTATAGTTAGTACAGGAGTATACAGCAAGAAAGCAGACAGCAAGCCCATCAAGGAGCATCAAGACAGACCCAGTCAATGTAGAATACATCAATCCCAAATTTCCAGTGGAGGAACAATATTATGCAATACTGATATTGAGGTCAGGTTTGCTTTAGGAGCATTAGAAAAAAGACAGCTAATATTCACTGTAATGAAAGAACAAAATCTAAACACATAATATGAAGCACTAGAATTCAAAGAATCCTTATTTTTTTTAATAGATGAGAAAATTAATACTCATAGGTACCGTTATATCATTAAAGTCACATACATTGAAAATACTAAAAGCTGGTATTTTAAAATCATATGTATGTGCATATATGTATAGTTATATGTATGCATGTGTATATATATATATATATATATATATATAATTATTGATATTATTGGGACTATAACACAAAGAAATAAGCATAAAATCTTAAACCCATATGATTAATAAGGAGAGTATCATGGCATAGTGGAAAGGAGGTTGGGTTAAATACCAACTCATGTGTGACTTTAAGCAAATAACTTTACTCCTCTTAGTATCAATTTTCTTATCTGTAAAATGTTTGAATAACAATAGATTGCGCCTAAGGATGATCCCAAGTCCTTAAATATCCCCCAAAGGATTTTACATTCAATTCTGGAAGTAAAGAAGATGAACTAGAGTTTGTTGAATAGGAACATGATTTGATTAGATCTTTGCTTTAGCAAGATCAAATTGACAGGAGAGTGAAAATGGAGTGGAAAAACTTAAAGCAGGGAGATTATCCAGAAACCTGTTGTGATAATTGATCTAGGCACGAGGTGATAGAACTTCTGCCAGGGCGATGGGAATGCCAAAGGATAGAAGGGGGTGAATGAGAGCAATGTAATGATGGTAAAAATTACAAGACAACAAATAATCAGATATAAGAGATAAGAGAGAAAGAAATAGGAGTTGGATGGCATTGAAGTATGATCCTGACTGGAGCAAAGTGGTATCCTTAACATTAGGAAAAACTGGAAGAGAAACAAATTTAAAGGGAAAAAAAAATGACTAGTTTTGGACATGTGGTTTGAAGTATCTACAGGACATCCACAATGAAATATTAAGTAGTCATTTGAGGATTAAAGATTAGCAATAAGTGAGGAGGGGAGCCCAGAAATTCTCTCTAAAACTCCTTGAAGGACAGATTCTCTTTGAATCTTGGCCTGTGTAAAATAACCCATCAGAGGAAAACAGGAGAAACAGTTTCATTCTGTTATCTAGGTGAGGCTAGTTGAGTCTGAAGTTGGCGATTTTAACCCCATTGAATTGAAGATTAGTCGAGAAAGACTCATTGAATTCCAAGATTTCCTCTGATTCCAGCTCATATTGCGCCCAGCCCCCATCAAGAGCAAACCCCAGCTTGTAGATAAAATGAGCCAACTTGGGGCTCAGTCCTTGCAGAGGACCTAATATGCCAAGGAATCTCTTCCTGGCATAGCAGCAACCTCTGCCCACTGAAATGATATTCTCTTTCAGTGTTAGCCTCTCTTTATCTTCCTTATTTCCCTAACAAGATTTTATACCTCTCTGTTGGGATTTCTCAATTAGAAACTTTACTTCTCTGTCAGACCTTGCCACTAAGGAATTCAGTCTTTCTATTCATGCATCCCAATGCCAATAATATACTTCTTTTTGCCAGTCTCGCTTTTTAGGTTCATTAATTCCTTTATGAAAGACCTTTGAGTCTCCAGAAGGTGGTTCCCACAAATCCCTACCCTGTGCCAAATCTGAGGGGTATTTAGGGAGCCAAACCTCTTCATTTGGTTCCCTGAATCTGGCACTAATATCATTTAACTCCCTGACCACCAGGAATCCTAATCTCATCATTTGGTTCCCTCACTGGGAACCCCAAAATTTAGATCCCATCATAAGGAGAAAGAGTAGGGACTCATTCTATTCCATTGATTGATACAAGAAAAAATGAGGAAAATCCTATTTCCCAATCAGTTGAAAACCATCTCTGTAATTTTTGGTCTCAGTTATTAGAGGATTCAAAGGCTAAATGACTTGCCCAGGACCACAAAACTATTATGTGTTAAAAGGACTTAAAAATGCATTCCTGGTTTCAAGGATACTTTTCTATCAATCACACTACACGGTCTTTTTCTGTTTTACATAGAGCTGAAAACTGATCTCAGTGAGAATTGCAAGTGTTATTGTTTCCTTTGATGCTTAGATTATTCAAAAAAGTGACTTGGGATTACAAATTGGCAACAAATTTCCTTCTCAGGGAAGCATTCTAATCTGTTGAAATGAATTCTTCTAGTAGCCTTTGTGCCTTGGGGCATCTGCTTTGTTGAATGTGAATATTCAACTTGGAGAAGATAAGTGATCAGTCCAGCCCTCTGCACCACATATTGACTTTGTTAGTCTCATATTTTGTCTATCTCTTCTCTTTAAAATCATATAGTCTATTAAATGCCAATATTTGCTTTGAAAGTGCATCCATGAAGTTTTATTGTGTTTAGGTAAATGGAATACAGATCTCTTACTTTGGCAATACACTTTCCTGGGATGTCCACATCAATAATGAAGTTGACACATGCATTGCCAGAGCTAGTTCAGTATTTGGGAGGCTGTGAAGGAAAGTCTGGAAGAGGAAATATATTAGACTTACTACCAAACTAAAGTCTCTAAGTATAGATAGGATTTTTTTATAAAAAGTCTTTCAAAGTACTGTGGATGATTGTGCTTCTAAGAATAACAAAGTCATTTACAATTGGTCATCCCAGTATATTGCTATTCCTTTGTATACAGTATATTTTATTTTGTTCATGGAGGACTTTCCAGGTTTTTTTTTTTTTCCTTCCCCTGTGAGCATCCTATTTATGATTACCAGAAAGCAATAATATTCCATCAGAGAAATGTGCTTCAATTTTTTTTACAAGTATTATTGCTAATTGTATTTCCCCCCATTTATTCTCTCTCCTTTCAACCTGTTCCTCCTCAAAAGTATTTTGCTCCTGGGACCTCCAATATCCCTCTCTTTAATCACTCTCTCCCTTCCCATATTTTATTCCCCTCCTATTTTTCTGCAGGATAAATATATATTTCATACCCCTCTTAAGTATGTATGTTATTTCCTATTTGAGCCAGTTCTGATGAAAATAAGGTTTACTCCCTCCTCCTCAATTCCCCCTCTTCCCCTTCACTATAAGATATATTTCTTGCCTCTTTTATGGCTGATAATTTATAACATTCCATTTCTCCCTTTCCCTTTTCCCAGTACATCCTATCTCATCCCTTAGTTTAACCATTTAAACATATATATATATATATATAAATATAAAATCCCTTCATATTCAACTCATACTTGTGCCCTCTGTCTATATATACTCCTTCTAACAGCCATAATAATGATAACAGTCTACAGAGTTATAAGTATTATCCTCTCAAGTAGGAACGTGAAAAGTTAAACTTTATTTAGTCCCTTATACTTTCCCAGAGTCCTATATTTGAAAATCAAATTTTCCATTCAGCTCTGTTTTTTTTTTTTTTTAATCATCAATGATTGAAAAGCCTGTGTTTCACTGAATGACCATCTTTTCTCTAAAAAGATTATACTCAGTTTTACTGATGATTCTTAGTTGCAATCTTAGCTCCAATGATCTTCAAAATCTCATATTCCAAGCCCTCTAGTCCTTTACAATAGAAGCTGCTAAATCTTGTGTTAGCTTGACTGTGGCTCCTCTAATCTTGAATTGTTTCTTTCAGGATATTTGCAACATTTTCTCCTTAATGTGAGAGTTCCAGAATTTGGCCATGATGTTTCTGAGTTTCTATTATGAGATTGTTTCATGAGGCAATCGGTAAATTCTTTCAATTTTTATTTTACCCTCTGATTCTAGAATATCAGGATAGTTTTCCTTGACAATTTCTTGAAAGATGATGTATCTTGATTTCTTATGAAGTTATTAGCTTCCATTTACTCAGTTCTATTTTTTTAAAGAATTATTTTCTTCAAAGAACTTTTGTATCTCTTTTCCCAATTGGCACTTTTGTTTTTGTTTGCTTAAGACATTCTTTGTCTCATTAGTTTTTTTGTATTTCCTTTTGAACTTCTTTCAATTCTTTCCCTAATTTTTCCTCTATCTTACTTGATTTTTAAAGTCGCTTTTGAACTCTTCTATGGTCTGAGCATTATTCTTATCTTTGGAAGCTTCCGTTGTAGGAACTTTGACTTTATTATCATTCTCTAAGTGTGTGTTTTGATCCTCTTTGTTACCATTATAATTTTCAAGGGTCAGAAACTAATTTTTTTGTTTTTTGCTCATTTTTTCTAGTCTATTAACCTTCTTTTAACTTTTTATTAAAGTAGGGAACCTTACATAATGGAGGCTATATTGTCTCCAAGCTTCAGGGGATTTGTGCACAGTTTTCAAATATCCTTCTAGGAATTTGACTTCACGCACTCTTGCCCTGGAGCTTTTAGGTGTGTGCTGTAAGATCTAGTAGCTGTGTCAGGACTGCATACTTTGTTGCTATAGACATTTTCCACTGACCTTCCTCCTTGGTGACCCCAGATTGAGAATTTCAGAAATCTCTAGCATTGATTTTGATTCAGAGATCCTGTCCCACTGAAGCTGGGTCTGAGCCAGAGATGGTACCAGGGTCAAGTCTGTACTGAGATTGCATACTAGACTCCCATGTTTTCAGAGACCTTTTCTGCTGACTTTCCAGATACTCTTTTGTGTTTAGGGCTAAGAGGTCTGGAAGCCATCAGTACTGCTGCTCATTCACAGGTTGGCTCAGGTTGGGGCTGGGATGAGCCGAGTTTGGTGTTGCAGAGATGCTCCCTGCCTTGGGATTGCAAAGAGCTCAGATTTTAAGTTGTCTTGGCCTGAAAAATGTTCTGTTCTGCCTTTTTGGTATTCTAAGGCACTGCAATTTGTTTAGAGTCATTATTTAAAGGAATTGGAGCAGTTTATGGAAAAGATTGGGCAAGTTCTTGCCTTTACTTTGCCATCTTGGTTCTTCCTCTATAGCAACATTATTTAGAAGGGGAAATGTGTCATTATTTTTTAACAGAGGGAAGAAAATGAGACCTACATACTCAACACTAGAGAACTGAACTTCATACTGTTAGCTATCTCTCGTCATTATCATGTCACCTCTAGTTTGATACATCACTTATAAGTTTCTCTAAGTCACTGATCAAATTAGTCCTGTCTGATCTAAATCTATGGATTTGCTAATGAATGTTTAAAATACCAATTTTAATTACAACCATAGGTTTATAGGACATTCTAATATAAGTTTCTTGCCAAAACTGATATTGCACCTTTAATGGCCACTCTTTGGACCAACCATTAAAACAGTTAAATAGTAACACAATGAACAAAACTTCCTATATTTTCTGCAAGAATAAAATAAGAAACTCTGGATGCTTTGCTGAAAGTATGTGGTAATTAAGAATATTTCTCTGATCTATTCTTATTGTGATGTAATGATGTAATCACTCTAGTTGGCATATAATTAGTGTGATATGGTGATATAATAGTACTACAGTTGGCACATGCTCAGTGTGCTGTAATGATGTAGTCATACTAAGGTGTTTAAGGGCTGAGAGGACTAGAGATGAGTGTGTGTGCTTGAGCTCAATCTCAGACTCAGAGACTCCAGAGTCTGGACTCCAGACTCCAGACTTGAGCCTCCAGACTCCATCCTTGACCATCCTCGTGGTGGCTCTCTTGCCTTCATCATTTCTCCACCTAAGACCAAAGCTCATCCAGAAATCCTTCAGAAAGCTAGTCCAGCATTACACTTGAGAAAGTGTTTCTGAGGGATTTCTCTCCTCCCTTCTTCTCTCCCTCTATCCTTTTCTCCCATCCCTCCCTTTCTCTCTCTGTCCATCTGTCCATTTGCCTATCTCTAGCACATGCAAAACAAAACCAAAGAAACTAGAGAGAACAGAATATTGAAAAGAGAGTGATTGATGATGTCAAAGTCTGCAGCACAGTTAAGAAGTATTGAAGCTGAGAATATAATTATATTGGGCAATTAACAGATAATTACTAATTTTATATCAAAGAGTTTCGATTGAATACTGAAAAAGGAAGTCAGACTACAAAGAAATTAGAGGAGAGTAAAGAAACTCAGTCAAGAAATATCTATTAAGCACCTACACTGTACCAAATATTATTCTAAGTGCTAAGAATAAAAAGAAAGCTGGAAAACATATTTATTCTTAAAAAGCTCACAGCTTAATGGGGGAGAACAAAACTGAAACAATACATAAACCAGACATAGACAGGAGAAATTGGAGATAATAGAAAGAAGAGAACTGTAAAATTTCTTAAAGAATTTAGCCAGGACAAAGAGGAATAAATAACAATATCTATTGATGATATATGGATCTCATTAAGGCTTTTTAAGGATCAGACAAGGGAAATTTGAACATATTTTGTTCCAGTGAAGAAGTAGAGATTCAAGATTTGTGAGTTTGAATGATGGAGAGTATAATCTGCTGGAGATGGGGGCAAATGATATCACTTGTTTATATGAATGGGGTTTACCTTGAAAGAGAAGGATCTCCTTCAGTATTAAAAATAGCTTCATTGTGTGTTAATAAAATATCAGCACTCATAATATGGCATATTCTGCTCCTACTATACTCGTCTTCATTTCTCTCTACTTGCCTATCTTTCCTTCACATGGTTAACAAATTTATATTCATAAAACATAATCTTGATAATGTCTCCCCATTTTAAATTTGGATGACTTCCTATTACCTCTGGGATTGGGTACAAATTTATTTGTTTAGTATATAAAGACTTTTACAAGTGGCCCCATCCTTCCTTTGAAGTCCCATTGCATTACTCATCTTTTCCCAGTTGTGGGTATATCCAAATAGAACTTCTAGCTGTTCCTCACAAATAGCATTATATCTCATCTCTCTGCATTAATTTCAATGCTTCCTTGGAAACTTTTGGCACAGACTGGAGAAGATCCTTAACCCATCTGAGCCTCAATTTTCTTATCTGTAATATTAAACCCTTAAACTGGATTAGTTATTAAGGCATCTTCCAGTTCTTAATCATGATTTTATGTTTCTTGGCTTTCAGGGAATTCAGGGTCAAATAATAATTCTTTAAGGTAAGTTGTCTCTTTAAAATTAAACTGCCTGAAAATCATGACATACTTGGAAATGAAAATAACTGGGATATGAGACCATTTAGAAACTATTAATATAAAATTATTTTTATAAAATGTATTCCAGTTAAATGAATGATGACAAGCAAGATAATGAAGCTCATTTGTTTTTAAACTGAAATGTATTAATATCCAAAATTAGAATACTGTAATTACATTCTAAGTTTTTGAGTTATTGATACAAAGTGATTTCCTCCAGCATTGTCAGAAAAGGAACAGATGCCCATACATAGCCAGATGTAGAAGCTGTAATTAACATGCAATTCTTTCTCTGCAGGAAGTACTTTTTTCAGTCTTTCACGTATCATTTTTTTACAAAATGCAAACTTGAGTAATTAATTTATGATTAGTTAATATAAATGAAATAATATATGAAATTTGAAACAGATTAAAAAACTGAATTTGTGATAAACTTTGGAATTACTGATAACCATAAATCCTAAATGGAGAAAATAATTCATAGAATTACAAAATGTAAAATTGTAGAGATAAAAGGAATTTCATTTGCAATTATTCCAATACCTTAAAAATAATTTCCACTACACATTCTTCAAATGTTCCTATAATTATTTTGTATAACTTCTACCAAGTTATCTCTGTGTATTGTTTTCTGGAAATAGAATGCAGAGCTCCTTGTGGGCAGGAAGAATCTTTTTGTTTTCTTTGTTGGTACAGTGTTGGTTATATTAGATATTGACACTTTACAAATGTCACTGCACTAAAAAAAAATATGAATGATTGGGATTTACAAAAACCAATTCTTATTAGCCAAAGACAATCAAATTAAGAATATCTATTAAATGTCTAAGTTACAACAATAATGTATGATGGTTAACTATAAATGATTTTGCTATTATCAATGAAATAATGATACAAGGCAATCCCAAAGGATACATGTAAAAATTAGATCTGCCTATAAAGAAAGAATGATGGCATCTGAATAAACTAAAGCATAATTGTTTTTCACTTTTTATTCATTTCATTTTTCTCTTTTGGTTCAAGATTTATTCCACAAAATGGCTAATGTAGAAAAACAAAGTTTTACATGTTTATGCATTTGTAACTTGTATAAAATTATTTAACATTTCAAGAAGAGGGAAAAGAAAAAAAAAAGGAAAGGAAAGGAGGAATAGAATTTGAAACTCAAAGCTGGAAAACATGTTTTTACATGTAATTGAGGAAAAGGAAAATATTATTTAACAAAATCTATTGATTTTTTTTTTTTGGCTAGGTTGAAGAATCAATACTTTATTATTATTTTTTTTTAATTAAAGCTTTTTTTATTTTGAAAACATATGCATGGGTATTTTTTCAACATTGATCCTGGCAAATCTTTGTGTTCTAATTTTTCCCTCTTTCCCCCATCCTATTTCCCAGATGGCAAGTAACCAATATATGTTAAACATGGTAAAATATGTGTTGAATACAATATATGCATACATATTTATACAACTATTTTGCTGCACAAAAAAAGGGAAAAAAATGAGAAAGAAAACAAAATGCAAGCAAAAAAAAAAAAAAGAGTAAAAATGTTTGTTGTAATCTGCACCCAGTTCCCACAGTCCTCTCTCTGAGTGTAGATGGCTCTCTTTATCACAAGATGATTGGAACTAGCCTTATCATCTCATTGTTGAAAAGAACCATGTCTATAAGAATTGATCATTGTATAATCTTGTTGTTGCCATGTACCATGATCTTCTAGTTCTGCTCATTTCCCTTAGCATCCGTTCATGTAAGTCTCTCCAGACATCTCTGAAATCATCCTGCTGCTCATTTCTTATAGAACAATAATTTTCCATAACATTCATATGCTGTAACTTATTCAGCCATTCTCCAACTGATTGGTATCCACTTAGTTTCCAATTTCTTGCCACTACAAAGAGAGCTGCCACAAACATTTTTACATATGTGAGTCACTTTTCCTCCTTTAAGATCTCTTTGGCATATAAGCCCACTAGAAACACTGCTGAATCAAAGGGTGTGCACATATTGGTAGCCCTTTGTGCATAATTCCAAATTGCTCTCCAGAATGGTTAGATCCTTTCACAATTCCGCCAACAATGTATTGATGTCCCACTTTTCTTATATCTCCTGCAATATTTGACATTATCATTTCCTGTCATCTTAGTCAATCTGAGATTGTGCAGGGGTACCTCAGAATTATCTTAATTTGCATTTCTCTGATCAATTGCTATTAAGAATACCTTTTCATATTAGCAGAAATTATTTTAATTTCTTCATCTGACTATTGCTTGTTCATATCATTTGACTACTTATCAATTGGATTCATTTACATCTGAGTCAATTCTCTATATATTGTAACAATGAGGCCTTTATACCTTTGAATGTAAAAAAAAAAATGTTTTCCCAGTTTATTGCTTCCCTTCTAACCTTAGCTGAATTAGTTTTGTTTGTACAAAAATTTCTTAGTTTAATGTAATTCTAATTATCTGTTTTTTGTTCAATAATGAAATCTAGCTCTTTTTTGGCAACAAATTCCTTTCTTACCCACATATCTGAGAGGTAAATTATCATGTTATTCTAATTTTCTGATAATATCACTCTTTATGTTTAAATCATGGACCCATTTCAATCTTATCTTGGTATGTGGTATTAGGTGTAGATCAATGCCGAGTTTCTGCCATACTAGTTTCCAATTTTCCTAGGATTTTTGGTCAAACAATGAATTTTTATCCAAGAAGCTGGGCTCTTTTTTTGTCAAATACTAGATTACTATAGTCATTGATGATTACATCCAGGGAACCTAATTTATTTCACTGAATAACTACTCTATTTCTTAGCCAGTACCAAATGGTTTTGATGACTGCTACTTTTCTAATAACATTTTAGGTCTGACAAACTAGGCTACCTTCATTGGCATTTTTTTTTTCATTGAATATCTTGAAATTCATGACTTTTTATTCTTCCAGATGAACTTTGTTGTTATTTTTTTCTAGAGTTGTAAATATCTTGGGAGTTTGAATGGAATGGCGCTGAATAAGTAGATTAATTTAGGTAGTATTGTCATTTCTATTATATTAGCTCAGCCTATTCATGAGCAATTGATATTTTTTTCAATTGATTAGATCTGACTTTATTTGTGTGGAAGTGTTTTGTACTTGTGTTCATATAATTCCTGACTTTGCCTTGGCAGATGGGTTCTCAAATATTTTATATGATCAACAGTTATTTTAAATGGAATTTCTCTATGTATCTCTTGCTGCTGGACTTTGTTGGTAACATAAAAATGCTGATAGTTTATGTGGATGTATTTTGTATCATGTAACTTTACTGAAGTTGTGAATTGTTTTTATACTGTTTTAGTTGATTCTCTAGGATTCTCTAAGTATACCATTCTGTCATCTGCAAAGAATGATAATTTTCTATCTTCATTATCTATTCTAATTTATTTTATCTCTTCTTCTCTTACTGCAAAAGCTTACATTTCTAAAACAATGTTGAATAGTAATGGTGATAGTGGGCAACCTTATTTCACCTTGATAGTATTTGAAATGGTTCTAGTTTATCCCCATTACATATGATGCTTGTTGATGGTTTTAAATAGATACTACTGATCATTTTAAGGAAAACTCCATTTATTCCTTTTCTATCTAGCACTTTTAATAGGAATAGATGTTGGATTTTATCAAGACACAAGATAATTGTATGATTTTTCTTAATTTAGTTATTGATTTAGTCAATTATACTAATAGTTTTCCTAACATTTAATCAGTCCTGCATTTTTACTATAAATCCTTACTTGTCTATTTTCCTGGAGATGACTTTCTGTATTTGCTAATTTTTTACTTAAATTTTTTCTATCAATATTTTTAATGAAAATAGTTTATTTTTTTCCCTCTTTTTTCATCTTACTTGGTTTAGGTATCAGCATTATATTTGTGTCATAAAAGGAATTTGGTAGGACTCCTTCTTTCCATATTGTTTACAATAGTTTGCATAGTTTTATAATTAATTGTTCTTTAAATGCTTGGTAAAACTCACATGTATATCCATCTGGCCCTGGAGATTTTTTATTAGGGAGTCGATTAATAGCTTGTCCTATTTCTTTTTTTTTTTTTTCTAAAATGGAATTATTTAAGTAATTTATTTCCTCTTGTGCTAATCTGGTCAATCTATATTTTATAGGTATTCATTCATTTCATATTATCAAATTTATTGATGTATAATTGTGGGCAAAATAATTCCTAATTATTTCTCTAATTTTCTCTTCTTTGATAGAAAGTTCTCCTTTCTCATTTTTGAGACTTACAATTTGCTTTTCTTCTTTCCTTTTTTCTAATCAAATTGACTAAAAGTTTTTTTTTCATAAAACCAAGTCTTAGTATCATTTATTAGTTTTCTTACTATCAATTTTATTAATCTCCCCTTTTATTTTCTGAATTTCAAATTTGGTGTTTAATTGGGGATTTTGATATTTTGTTTCCTTATTGTCATTCTCTTGGATGGAGTTATTGATTATGTCTATAATTTGTTGCTTCACCCATTCATTCTTTAGGATTATATTATTTAGTTTACAACTAATTGTTGGTTTATTTTCTCCTGGCTTTTTATTGCATATAGTTTTTATTGCATCATGATCTGAAAAATAATGCACTTACTATTTCTGCTTCTGCATTTGATTTTGAGGTTTTTATGAAATAATACATGGTCAATTATTGAATAGGTTCCATGAACCACTGAAAAAAAAAGTATTCTCCTTTCTGTCTTCATTCAATTAGGTATGTTTTTTTTTTTTTTTTTTTTTTTTATCATACCTAACTTTTCTAAAGTTCTGTTTACCTCCTTAACTTCTTTCTTATTCATTTTGTGGTTTGATTTATCTAGTTCTGAGGGAACAAGATTGAAATCCCCTATTTTTTGAAATCATTTACTTAAAGATGGTAATTGTATATATTAGATCTGATCATATCATGGAATAAGAAAGTGTAGGCTATAAAGACAGGTCTCAGGGGGAAAGCCTGAGGTCACCTAAAGTTTATAGGGTTGACATGTTTGAAGAACCCACAAATAGACAAAGAAGGATCTGTCACACAGTTAGCAGGAGAACCTGGAGAGAGCAGTGTCATGTCAATCTGAAAAAGAGAATGCATCTGGGAGTAGAATGTGACCAGCAGTGGCACATGATATAGAAGTGTCAAGAAGAGTAAGGATTGAGAAAAAGACAACTTTTTGGCATTGATAACTTTGGA
Organism: Antechinus flavipes; assembly: GCF_016432865.1. Lineage (NCBI taxonomy): Eukaryota > Metazoa > Chordata > Mammalia > Dasyuromorphia > Dasyuridae > Antechinus > Antechinus flavipes. The sequence goes on from NC_067399.1 coordinate 668,435,783, forward strand.
GAGATAGTTTCAACTGAAGCCATATTTCAGTGTTCAGAATAAAATAAGAGGAAAATGGATGGCAAGCATAGATAACTTCTTCAAGGAGTTTAGACACTAAAAGAAAAGTGGGTTTACATCAATTTTTCCAGTGGAAGGGGAAGATTGGAGGGATTTTTTTTAAATTGGGGGTGTGTTATGAGACATGAGTTTCTAGGCTACTAAGAAAGGAACCAGAAAATAATAAGATGTTTATATATATATATATATATGTGTATATACACACATTTACTGTAACATCCCTTCCCTCAAGACCTAATTGACAAAGACCCTTTTAGCTATGATTAAAATTATTTTTCATAATTTATATCATGATATGCATATTGTCTAGGTATGAAGGTATAGTATGAATTAGAATATTATAGGATAATGATAGTTATGGGACTCACATATTCTCACTTCTACAGAAAAGTAATTTGTTAAAATGCCAGTATTTGTTAATCTACATTGCCTGATCGTGTTGTGCCTTAGGTGGCTCATTTTTAAATGAACTGTAATTGATCAAATGAAACCAGTCACATCTAGAATGAGATTCTCATATTCAACTTAAGCCTGCAATGACATTTGGCTTTTTGTAGGATATATCCATTTAATAGAACCTTACTAGGTAAAGGAAATCCCCCAGGCTGATGCAGAAAGAATAATTGTTTTGTCAACTGTTATGCATATGGTGCTAAGCTCATGAAGGGAAACTAGACCAACATAGAATGTCAGATATAGAGATAATATGATAGAAACAATGAAATGATAGAAACCCTGAGAGAAGATAGAAAGTAGGGAGAGATAGGAAACAGGAGAGAGATAGATAGAGACAGACAGAAAGAAACATAAAGATAGAGTTAATGACTTGGAAATTTTGGGGAGTTAATAAAAATTTTGGCACAAAAGCAAACTAAGAGTAGAAGCTAATAGGGAGTGGTTATTAAGCAATGATGCTAGAAATCAAAAACAAAACAAAACAAATAAACAAAAATTCTAATGCATACCAATATATGAAGCTGAAATTAATATATGATAAAGTTGGGAAAGTAGGTCAAAATCAACTTCAGAGGTCATCTTTGGTTTTGCAATTCCAAAAAGAGGAGTTCATGCCTTTATTTTATTTTGTTGACGATAGATAATAAATGTCTGGATTTAAACTGACTAAGGGAATGATATGGTCAAATCAATGATTTAAAAAGTCGCTTTGATTGCCTTTCAATCTCTTGACCTTCTCTGTGCTTTCCATTCATAAGGTCTTGATAAAGAACTAGTCTCTACTCTTTTTAGTAGAAAAAGCAAGAACTGCAATTACTTAACCTATTTCTCTGGGTCTAACCAAAGTACTAATGATTAATACCTTGATTTTTTTCTTTAAATATCTTTTTTGTTTCATAATTTCAGAGTCTATATTAAGAAATAGCACAATATTTTATCTCCATAAAACATTGGGTATATTTTTGAGAGATACACGTTTGTGCAGAATTAGGGCATCCTTGCTTGATGCAGAGCAAGTACTTAATAAATGCTTAATAAAAATATGGTTTATATAGTTGATGTTTTCCATTTACTACCTCTTTTTTCTCTCAAACAATATATGTATTTATGTAGCAGATTAAGCCCTTCCTGACTTTATTGGTCTTCACTTAAGAAGATTATAAGAGTATTAACTCTCAACAGATTTCTTATCAGACTTCATATCTGAAGTATGTAGGTATTGTTATTCTAATTTTACAGATGAAGTAAATGAGGTTGAGAAGTTAAATCACTGTCCCCAAGTCATATTGCTTAAAAAGTCACTGAGTCAAGACTTAGATTTACTTGACTAAGATTAACACTTTACTCTATTACTTGAACCACTTAATATTTTTTAATACAGCTAAGTAATACTTTTTTTTTTTTTAGAAAATTGGACATCACTATCACAATCAGTAAGTTCTATTTATCTAATTTTATTTTCTTTATTTGCATTAATTCTTAAGGAAATTATCGGGCTATCACATATGGCAATGAGGAGAAGAAGACTGAAAATATACTTTTTTTTTACTTCCTTATTGACTGAAAACTCTCATGTATTCTTCATTTCCCTACTTCCACCTTTAAGGAAATTTATATTCAGTTTCTCTATTTTCATTATGCTTAAAATCTTAATTCAGACTTCATTTCTTTCTAGCAACCTACAACATTTGATGGTTGAATATCAAGTCTTTTGTATACTCTTTCTTTCCTTCAGTTCCAATATGCCATTCTCTCCTCATACTTTGTTGACCACTTGATTTCTGTCCTTTTTTTTTCTTATTTCCATACTATTAGTGTAGTAGATATGTAGATATTTCATATATTTCCATTCCTTTTTTACTTCCCTTCCTTTCACAGCATCAGCATTATAAATAGTTCAAGAGAGAGTTCTTTCCTAACTAATCCAACTTGCATACTAAAAAGTATTATCACTATAACATCACACTAGCAGTCAACCAGCTTTTCATGAAGATGACTAGTGAAGAGTAATTCAGTTTTCAGATAACTCTATTATAATTTTTTCAAAGTTTTAGGCTTAAATTTGCCAAATAAACACTTTCATTTATCCTTTCTATTCTTGCCATGGAGGTCTAAATAGGTGGTGGTGGGGGAAATCCCTCTTTCATAATCCTCACATACTCAATATAGTTTTCATGTTACTATTTTTACTTTTCAGTGCCTTAATGTTGTACAAATGGTTGCAAAAATAATTATATTTTCCAGCATTTTTAATGTCTTTATTTGTTGAATATTGTGTCTTAAAAGGAAAACTCCTTCAAAGGTAATTTCATAAATGAGAAAATTGCATCTAAGGATGGATAAAGAACACTAAACAGCACATTAGTAGCAGGATTTGACCCCAGGTCCTCTAATAGCAAATGGTATAACATGTGTGCATATATTTTTTTTTAACAATTTGAATGTTTTATTTTTTAGTTTTCCAAAAACATAAAGATAATTTTCAACATTCACCTTTACAAAACCAAATTTTTCTCCCTCCTTTCCTAGACACTAAAGCAATCCAATATGGGTTTGTGAAATTCTTTTAAACATGATTTCATATTTGCTATGCTGTGCAGGAAAAATCTGATCAAAGGGGTAATACTAGAGAAAAAAAATAAAAACAATCAAACATATAAACAACAATAACAACAAAAGGACAAATAATTTGATCCGCATTGAGTTTCTGGATGCAGATGGCTCTTTTCATCACAAGTTTATTTGGAATTGCCTTGAATCACTTTGTTGTTGAAAAGAACCAAAGACAAACTGGTACAAAATAAAGTGAACAGAACCAGGAAAATACTGTACACAGTAATAACAATATTATATGACAAAGAATTGTGAATGACTTAGCAATTTTCAGCAATACAGCAATCCAAGGCAATCCCAAAGGACAAAGGATGAAAAATGCTAGCCATTTCCAGAGAAAGAACTAATGCTATCTAAATATAGATTGAGCTAGCGCTCTCTCTCTCTCTCTCCTCTCTCTCTCTCTCTCTCTCTCTCTTTCTCTCTCTCTCTCTCTTCTTTTTCCCTCCACTTTTCTCCATCTCTTCCTTTCTCTTCTCTCTCTTTTTTTCTCTTCAGATCATGTATCAAGAGCAACAGATTGATTTGTTTGAGAGGAAATTACTAGCAAAATGAATTGAAAATGGAAGTTTATAGTAATATTTCATAGTTCAAAATCTATTAGTTCTTCAATGTAGATATTCATAGATTAACAGAAATGAACACTTTCTCATTTATTTAGTAGGTAGTATTTAAGTGTTGATTTGTCTAAAACAAAATAAAAAGGAACACATCATTCAGCACTTAAAATGATTGATGAGTCAATACATTTCTAAGATTGTCCTAGTTGATGCACATAAGGTTCATCATCAAAATGATACTAAAAGTCTTTCTGCATTAAAGTAGGAACTTCCAGAATTAGTGCTGCAAAGAACTAATCTTCCAGTAAACGAATCTTTATTTTTTTCTCAATCATAGATGTTTAGAGATGATTAATTTCAGCAATCTAATTTTATAAAATAAGAAACTAAAGCAAAGAGAAGTCATAAGACTTGCCCAGAGTCACAGATCTTGCAGCATTCTGGGGCAGAATTTGAGCCCATGTCTTTCTGCCTCCAAGGCAAGCCTCCTTTCCACTATAAAACTTGAAAATTCCACTTGAAAACACAGATTGATGTCCATGACACAATGGGACAACAGAGCAGAGTAATGGTGCTGCATTCATTAGGGAAAAAATATGGTCCTACTAAGGAAATAGACTCCTTCTCTGATATCTCTTAACTAGGACTTAACTTTATTAGAAAGAAAGGTATAACAGAAGTTTCATAGAAGTTTTCCAAATAATAAAATTGATCTAGAAATAATGAACAGTAAAGATTCAGTCTTCAATTCTTTCTTCATGTGCTAGATGTGTCAATCTACCAAAATGAACAAAACCTTTCACCATTCATTTATTCAGCACATATTGAGTAACTCCAGTGTGAGAGGCTCTCTTCTAGTCTTGGGGACAAAAAAATAAAAGCTGTTAAAAAAAAAAAAGCTTTAAAAAATACTTGAAATTCTATTGGGGAAAACCAAAACAAATATAGTTAAGTCAACATATAACATAAAGAATATACAAAGTAAGTTTAAGGTGGAGGAAAACCCTAAGAACTGGGAAGAGGGAAAGGAAAAATCTTAAGTAAAATCTGCTACCAAACCTCACACAATACACAGTAAAATAGCACCTATTTATTAAGTATCTACTATGTTTGGACTCTGTGCAAAGCATTGGGGTATATAAAGGAAGCTACTACCACCATCGTCTGTACACACACACACACACACACACACACACACACACACACACACACGTCTCTGCTCTAAAGGAGCTCACAAATTAATAAAGAAAACAAAAAAAATTATATATAAAATGCAATATATGTAAGATAAATTGGGAGGAACAATATCAAAAAGAAAGGATTGAGATTCAGAAATATAGACTTCTTTCAGAAGATGGAAATTTAGCTGATTTTTGAGAGAAGCAAGAGAAGACAGGATATAGGGCTGATAAGAGAAAAGGATCTAAGCATGGAAACTAGTTAATGATGTGGAAGTGATGGAAAGTAGAGTGAAAATGATTGTAGTATTTTAAAGAGCATAACACATAAGTGAAGATACTGTAGTCTTAGATGTATAGCATAAACATTGGCAAAGTTAATTTTAACACTTCAAATAAATTGTAGATTTCATCCGGAGGACAGAAACGCTGAAATGCTAGATGGTTCAAGAGGGATATGAATTTCTCAGAAATGGCATTCTGCTAAACAAACACTAATAATCCCTCTAGGGACTCAAGGGGAGAAGTGCATAGAGATGTGAATGTAGTTTCTCTGGAAATTCTCAGATCCCCTCCCTTGTTAAAAATATACAAATGATTAAAAAAAAAAAGAAGCATATGGAAAAGGGTCAATAAAAAATGTGTTATGGCATGGTAAGAAGAGCATTATGATTACCAAAGCTTGGAAATCAGCATTAAACAAATATTTGAGTTAATACTATTTACAATAAATTGTAATAGATATTGTTGGTTCTGCAAAGACAAACAGCATAGTTCCTGATGTTAGGGACAAGCTTAGGTATGGGAAAATAACAAAAAACAATAAAAACATGATTTTGAAGCATGTTTATTATGAAACAACAAAGAAAAGAGAGTTCCACTCAGGGACAAATTATTAATATATGATGGAAGAAAACAATCAGCACAGAACAATTCAATTGTTCATCATTTTAAATTTGTCAAACAATAAATTCTTTAAATGTGAAGGAGTACCATCTTTCTATCCTACAGTGTCATTACTGGATATGAATTCAAAATAGATGAAAAAATAAGGAAAAAATCCACATGTACAAAAGTATCTGTAGTAACTCTTTTCATAGTGGTAAGGACCTGAGAATTAAGTGGATTCCCATAAACTGGAAAAAATGGTTGAATAAGTTATATATATGAATATATATTGATATATGATATAGTAAAGCAATATTGTTGGTCTATAAGAAATGGGGGCGTGGATCCAGGATGACAGAGAAAAGGCAGGAACTCACTGAACTCTCCTTCCTAAACCCTCCAAATTCCTTAAATAATGTTGCTAAACAAGTTTTACATCATCGGAACATGCAAAAAGTAAAGTGGAATAATTTTCCAACTAAACACAACTTAGAAGGTCAGCAGGAAAAGGGTGTTTCACCAGTGTGGAAAGCCAACATTAATCTTTGTGTACATAATGTCAGTATGGCTTCAGTTCAGTCTGGGCTCTAGCAAATCAGAAATAAGTCTTGGTGCCTTCAAGGTAATATCAGTAAGGGCACTTTGCAAACCTTTTAATCAAGAGACAACACAGATATCTTGGAAGATCAGCAGAAACAGTTTGCCTCAACAAGAGTGAGAGTTCATCAGAAAACCAGCAAACCAGGAGTAAGTGGTGGTAACAGCAGTTTCTGAAGGCTCCACTCACAGGAAGTCTCTTTAATAGCCCTGAGGAAGGAGTCAGATGCTTAACCACATCTGAACTTACAGACAAGTTGGAGCAGGGACCCTCCCCATAGTTCTAGGTCAGAAAGTACTTATGTTCAGGTCTCTAGAAGCATTACTGAAAACAGCTGTATAAAATTCCTAAAGCTTAGGACATTGTGCCCCCTGTGGAAACAGAGCCCTACTTTAATATAGGGTTAAAAGCCAAGTGATAGGTTGGGAAAATGAGCAAACAACAGCAAAAAAAAATTCTGACTATAAAAAGTTACATGGTGATAAGATCAAAATACACATAGAAGGCAACAAAAACAAAACTCCTACATCCAAAGTCTCCTAGAAAAATAAGAATTGTTCTCAGGGCATGGAAAAACTTGAAATGAATTTTGAAAATCAAGTAACAGAAATATAGAAAAAAAATTAGGTAGAAAAATGAGAATGATGCAAAAGGAAATACAAAAAAGATAAAGAAAATACCTTAAAAAGTAAAATTGGTTAAGCGGGAAAGGAGGTACAAAAGCTCACTAAGGAAAATAATTCCTTGAAAATTACAATTGAGCAAGGGAACTAATTGCTTTATAAGACATTAAGAAACAATAAAGAAAAAAAAAGGATGAAAAAATTGTAAACAATGTGAAATATCTCATTGGAAGAACAACTGACTTGGTAAAGAGATCCAGGAAAGAGATTTAAAATGTATTTCTCTGTCAGAAAACCATGATCAGAAAAAGAAACTAGATATTATCTTTCAAGAAACTGTTCTGATATCTAGAATCAGACAGTAAAATAGAAATTGGAAGAATTTACTGATTACCTCCTAAAAGAGGTCCTAAATGAAAACTCTAAGGAATATCACATATTTTATTTGTATTTATTTTTATTTAGAGCTTTTTATTTTCAAAATACAAGCATAGATAGTTTTCATTATAATTCTTGCAACACTTTGCATTCCATTTTCTTTCTCTCTCCCTTCCCCTAACCCCTCCCCTAGACAGAAGTAATCCAATATATATTAAACGTGCAATTATTCTATACGTATTTCCACAATTAGCATTATGCACAAGAAAAAAAAAACAGATTAAAAAGGGAAAAAATAAGAATAAATGACCAAAGAGAGGGAGTATTTGAGGAAGAGGTGGTCAGTAGCAAAACACTTTTGAGGAGGGTCAAAGTAAAAGGGGAGAGAGAAGAGAATAAACAGGGAAAAATACAATTAGCATAGTAATTGGGAAAATAATTTTGAAGCATATTTCTCTGATGAAAGACTCCTTTTTCAAATGAATAGGGAACTGAGTCAAAATTATTTTTGAAAAAAGAGTCAATCTCCAATTGATAAATGAATAAAAGATATGAACACTGCCAAGAGGGTTATAAAATTATGTATGTCTTTTAATTTAGTAATACACAACTACTCATGAATCCCAAAAGATTTTTTTTAAAGGAAAAGAAACTACATATACCCAAACAATATTAGAAATTGAGGGATGCCCATTATTTGGGAAATGGTTTAATAAAATGTGATCCCAATGAAATATTATTGTTCTATGGGAAATTATGAGTACATTGCTCTCAGAAAAAATCTGAAAAGTCTGCCATGAACTCAAAATGAATTCTACTGTGTACAACACCAAGTTTGTGGGATGATCGGCTGTGAATGACTTTGTTATTCTTGGAAACACAATGATCCATTATTACTCTGAATGCAGCTTTTGGGATAAGAATTCACTATTTGATAAAAACTGCTGGGAAAACTTGGAAATTAGTATGGCAAAAACTAGGCATTGACCACACCTAATACCCTACATCAAGATAAAGTTTAAATAGGTTCATGATTTAGACATAAAGAGTGATGTTATAAGCAAATTAGAAGAATAAAGGATAATTTACTTCTAGATCTGTAGAGAAGGAAGGAATTTGTGGTCAAAGAAGAACTAGAGTACATTAATGAATTCAAAATGGATTATTCTGATTATATTAACTTAAAAACATTTTGTACAAACAAAACCAATGCAGATAACATTAGAAGGGAAGTAATAAACTGGGAAAATTTTTTACATACAGAGGTTCTGATAAATGCATTATTTCTAAAGTATATAGAAAATTGAGTCAAATTTATAAGAATGCAAGCCATTTTCCAAATTATAAAGAATCAAATGATATGAACAATTTTTAGATTAAAAAAAAACTGAAACCATTTCTAGACATATGAAAAAGTGCTCTAAATCACTATTTATCAGAGAAATGCAAATTAAGACAATTCTGAAGTACTGCTACACATCTCTCAAATTGGTCAAGATGACCGGGAAATGATCCTGACAAAAATTGCAGGGGATGTGGGAAAACTGTGATAGTAATACATTATTGGTGGAGTTGTGAACTGATACAACCATTCTGGAGAGCAATTTGGAACTATGCCCAAAGGGCTATTAATCTTTCCATACCCTTCGATCCAGCAGTGGCTGTACTGAGCTTTTATACCAAAAAAAGATCTTAAAAGAGGTAAAAGGGCTCACATGTGTGAAAATGTTTTTGAAAGCTCTTTTTGTAGTGGCAAGAAACTGGAAATTGAATGGATGCCCATCAGTTGGAGAAAGGCTGAATAAATGATGGTATATGAATGTTAACCAGGGGACTATACTTCCCTTAGAAATGACCCAAATTACCCAAAGAAGGAACACTGGGAAACGAATGTGAACTATTTGCATTTTTGATTTTCTTCCCGAGTTATTTTTACCTTCTGAATCCAATTCTCCCTGTGCAACAGGAGAACTGTTTGGTTCTGCAAATATGTATTATATCTAGGATATACTGCAATATATTTAACATATATAGGACTGCTTGCCATCTTGGGGGGGGGGGGTAGAGGGAGGGAGGGGAAAAAACGAAACATAAGCGAGTGCAAGGGATAATGTAAAAAATTACCCTGGCATGGATTCTGTCAATACAAAGTTATTATTAAATAAAATAAAATTTAAAAATAAAATAAAATAAATGAAAATGAAAAAAGAAAGAAAGAAAGAAATGACCCAAATTAAAATCATTACTTATGCTTACCTGGGCTATGATTAAGAAAATTCATGCTTACCTGTGCTATGATTAAGAAAATTCACAAAGTTTCTATTTTCAAAATTCACAAGGTTTCTTTAATTTCACCAGTCTTCCTCATCTATCCATGTACCTAGTATAAAGAGATGTTCCCTGGACTGCAGTGAAGTACTTAAATCAGGACGTATTTGCTGACTGATTTGAGAAAGAGTATTGTGGTGCTCCAGAAATATGGAATTTGGAAAATTAATTTAAAGACAGTCATAAAAGACTTATAATACCAAATGGAAGAGTTCATATTTGATTTTGTAGATAATAGAGTGGCTAAGGAGTTTATTGAGTAATAACACAGTCACATAAACACATTAAGAAAAATGACCTTGATAACTCTTTGGGAAATGGATTAGAATGGGGAAAATGATGAATCAAGGAGGACAAATGGGAAACAAAAGGAATAGCATGGGCCAGAAGTAAAAAAAAAAAAAAAAATGAAATATTATAGTGATTTTGTGGGTAGATGGAAAGAAAGGTGCAGATGCCCAAAATGTTATGAAAAGAGAAAGTATAAGATTTGTACACAGCTGCATTCAAAAAGGACCACTATACTATGTCTCTACAGGACTACATGTGGTGTATTATATTAAATTCTGAATATTTCAAGAAGAATAATGATGAAAAATGTGCTCAGAGGAGGCAAATGGGATAGCAAGTGAATTCATGCTGACATCACATTAGGAAAAGCTTAGAATATGGCCAGTTTGGAGAAGATAAGTGATTTTAAAACACACAACAGCACCAACAATAAAACCATGGGTGTGGAGGACAGGAATTGGATTTATGTTGTGCAATGCAATAAGTAGAGATTTTATATCACTAAGTTATAAGATGGCAATATTTTTGTTTGATATTATAACTTAAATAATTAGAAATGTTCAAAGAAGGAATTACAGTTTTTAGGAAATAATGAATTATCATTGAAATAATGAATAAATAAAATAAGTTTGATAGCCATTTGTCTTAAGCATTATTAAAAAAAACCAATAATTGCTAGAGGGATTAGATAAAAATATTTCTAAGTCCCTTCCATATTTGAAATAATATTTTTTAATATATTTTTGAGATCCAGTTCTTATTTTTGATTAAATAGCTTATGGAAAACTTGCATGCTGGAGAGTGTGAGGAGGGTGCATGTAATTTCATTCCAGATAGTGGTAAAAGTCTTTTTTAAATTTCTCTTTTCTATTTTGCAATGAAGCTGGTGCTTAGTTACTGCTACAATTTCCAGAAATTCCTAGGCTCTCTCTTCTGGATTATTTTGGTATGATAAAACATAAAAGATGGGGAAAAAAATTCTTATGTTGGGTGTCTTAAGAACAGGAAATCCTTGAAAGAACAGTGTGCAATCAATTCTCATTGTTGTGAAGGCACTAATGAATGAAAAGATAGAGTTGTTAGCAGGAGACAAGAACCCTACCAAAAACGCCAAGCCTCATTTTGCCCATTAGTTTCCACATCGTCCTCTAGGAAACATCAGATTAAAATGGTTCCACACATACACATAAAATGGCTGAGTTGTGTTTTTCCTTGCTTTTCCTTCACCTTGTCACAGATATCATTGTGAAGAATGACAGGTAGCAGATTTTACTTATGACAATAGCAGACTATCCTAGCTCTTTGTTTCTTAAACTAAATCACTAATAATGGAGTTCTGGGGATTGTTGGCCAGACCTTTCTCTGGAAAGGATGCAAAACTTTCTTTAGCCTTCTATTTCCTATTTTACTTGTGTAGCATCTGGCCTCAAACCACAATCAAATAGAACTATGCCTCTTAGGAATAACTTTGAAGTCAATTTCCTATGTCTTTTTTATATTAATATTTAATTTGAAAGCATTCACTCAACCCCTGCCAACAACTTTATGGGTCTCACCTCAGCACTTCAAAGGTGTACTCTAGGACATGGGAGTCATCAGAGAAAATTTGTGTATGAATACTGTCTCCCTCCTCCATATTCTTTCACTTTTCCTTCCTCCCCAGACAAGTATGTAATGGAAGCAGGTGGCACGAGCCAATTATCAGCAGTTGGCACCACAGGTAAGAAATGAGGAATTTTGAGGGCTATTGAACACTATGGGGTGATTTTCTTCTTGGCTCTGAGGGAATTAGGCATGTAGTTCCCATTAATTTTAATGGGGTTTCTGGGGCTAATCTGCAATCTAGCAATATACCCTTCTGGAAATGTTCATGATGGATCAGCACAAAGTTATTGAGCACAGGTGTTTAATTGGTAGCAGATCTGAATAGAATAAAAGTCCATAGAATAAAGACATATTCATTCCATAGATAGGAGAGCTAGAAAATGACACATTTGTATTACTATCAGATCTATTAGGTTGCAGATTAGGAATACCTTGCCAAATGAAGCAGAGGAACAGATAAGAGTCAAGCTTAGTTGTATCTTCTATAATTGGTCCTGGTTGTTTCTCTTTTTATTTCATAAGCATATAGTGAGTATCTTTAAAAGCCCTTGGATCGTTAGTCTTTTGAGAAATCTCTATCAACCTCTTTTTCCAGAGTTTTTTTTTTTTTTTTTTTTTTTTTTCATGGCAATGAAATCCATATAACTGAAAAACTCCCAAATCTCATTTGCAGATTCTGTAGCACTAGAGCTTTCTTTATTAATGTGTCCTCAATAAAATAGTCCCAATACACTTAGGAACATGCTTCAGTGAAAGTGAATGAATTTGCAATTTTTACTGTGTTCAGTGAGATTGTAATGCTATTATGTTGTTACATGACTCGAGGAGGAAGGAAGAAACCACAACTGCCAAAATGTCTATCTCTCTCTATATACCTTTATCCAATGGGGTTTACTTCCAAAAACAAGAGGAATAAGGAAACATTGCTAGATAATTTAAAGTTAATATAGAAATAAAATGTTTTAATTTCATATCATGTCATTATGTCATCCATCTTATGGTAAATTAATTGACTAAATAAAACAAACGTTAAGGTAGTATGAGCAAGGCAATTTCATTTTCCTAGAATTTATCATAGAGGAAAAGGTATTTTGGCCCTTTATATTTTTTTTTTTTCTTTTTTTGGATAATGGATTGGTCATTCATACTTGCATATAAGGTAATGGCTTCTCCAAAAAGAAGTTCAGCATGATGCTCAACAACAGAAAATTTTAAACAAAGTTCATAAGATATTAAATAACACAATATAACATAATATAGTAATATAATATAAAGTAATGTAGTACAATATATAAGTAGTATATGCTATAAAAATGTTATGCCATAATATAATGATAATATAACAGTATACCACATATGCTATGATTGCTAGTACAACTAACTGATCAAGAAGCTAATATTTTTATTTCATTAAACAGTTTTCAATTTGATATGTGTACAGAGTTCTAAACAATCATTTAAAACACTTTTTTTTGGCCTCCCTCCCACTCTTTGATAAGGCAAGTGATTTGATTTTGATTAAAAATTTGAGGTGATGTAAAATATATATTTTCATATTAACTGTGTTTCAAAGAAAAACAAAAACAACAAAAAAAAAGAAATTTTAAAAGTGTATTTCAAACTGTATTCAGAGTTTATCTTTCTGGAGAGGGATAACATTTTTTATCATGGGTCCTTTGAAATTATCTTGAATAATTTTCATGAATAGCGTAGCTAAGTACACACACACACACACACACACACACACACACACACAAACAAGTATATATGTATAATTATTCTAAACATCTTTTTATCAGTTTTTCTCTGCATGTAAACAGCATTTTTCTTCTTCTGTCCTTTATAGTTAATTTGAGTATTTGTAATAGCCAAATAACTAATTTCTTAAAACAATATTATTGTCCCTATATTTTTGCATGCCTGCATTTTTGATTTTCTTCATAGGCTAATTGTACTATATTTCAGAGTCAGATTCTTTTTGTTCAGCAAAATAACAGTTTGGACATGTATACTAATTTTGTGTTTAATTTACACTTTAACATATTTAGCATGTATTGATCATCCTGCCAGTTAGGGGAGGGGATGGGAGTAAGGAGGGGAAAAATTGGAATGAAAGGTTTGGCGATTGTCAATGCTGAAAAATTACCAATGCATATAATTTGTAAATAAAAAGCTATTAAAATATTTTTTTAAAAAAACAATGTTATTGTTATAGTATTCACATTTTCCTCCCAACATCTCAACATAATCAATTCATTTTCTCACTTTTTCCTAGATGGAATCCTGCTAAATGTCTTAATAATGCTAAAGTTCTTAGAAGACAAATATATCATTTTCTCACACAGAAAGTTAAATGGTTTAATCTAATTGCATTTCTCCCAATTTCTCTTCCATATTTACTTTTTTCATCCTTGTACTTAGTCCATTATTTAAAAATCATTTTTTTTAAAAATTCCACTATGGTCTTTTCTTCAGGACTGCTTGACTATTCTTTATTTTATTAAATATGCTTTTCCACTCTCAAAGGATTGTGCTCAACTTTGCTGAGTAAGTTGTTCTCAGTTGTAATTTCAGCTCTTTTGTCTTCTGGAAAATCACATTCCAAACCTTCAGCTTCTATAAAGTGGTAGATTTGAAATTCTGTGGGATCTTGAGTGTGGCTTAATAACATTTCAATTGTTTACTTCTTGCTATTTGAAATGCTGTCATTTGGATATGGGAGTTCTGGAAACTGGTTATAATATTCTAGGGAGTTTTTCTCTTTAGAATTTCTTTGGATGGTAATTGGTGCAGTCTTTCAATTTCTATTTGACTCTATGGATCTAGGATATGAATATAGATATTTTTCTTGGTAATTTCTTGAAATATAATATCTAAGCTATTTGATCATGACTTTCTGCTACTTCAAATTATCTCTTAAATAATCTCTCCCTGATCTGTTTTCCAGGTCAATTGTTTTTCCAATGAGGCATTTCACATTTTATTGTGTGTGTGTGTGTGTGTGTGTGTGTGTGTGTGTGTGTGTGTGTGTGTATTTCTTTTGCTTATTGATATTTCATGAAGTCTTTTGCTTCCACTTGTCCAATTTTATTTTTTAAGGAATTATTTTCTTCTGTGAGCCTTTATACCTATTTTCCATTTGGACAAATTTTTTTTAAAGCTTTGTTTTCTTCAGATTCTTTATCCCTCTTTTGTCAAGCTATCGATTATATAAATAATTATAACTTTTTATTGACAGAACCCATGCCTGTGTATTTTTTTTAACAACATTATCCCTTGCACTCACTTCTGTTCCGATTTTCCCCCTTCCTCCCTCCACCCCCTTCCCAAGAGGGCAAGCAGTCCTATACATGTTAAATATGTCACTATATATCCTAGATACAATATATGTGTGGAGAACTGAACAGTTCTCTTGTTGCACAGGAAGAATTGGATTCAGAAGGTAAAAATAACCTGGGGAGAAAAACAAAAATGCAAACAGTTTCCATTCATTTCCCAGTGTTCTTTCTTTGGGTGTAGCTGCTTCTGTCCATCCTTGATCAATTGAAACTGATTTAGTTCTCTTTGTTGAAGAAATCCACTTCCATCAGAATACATCCTCATACATCGATTATATTTTCACAAATTTTTTCTTGCTTTTTTCTTTACCTATTTTTTCTCTATCTCTCCAACTTAATTTTGCAATCAATTTTTAAAGTATTTTCTAGGAATTCTTATTGCATTTCTCTCCTATTTACAATTGTTCACTTTTCAGGCTTTACTTGTAATTGTTTTGACTTTTTTTTTTTTTTTTTTTTGCTGAGTTTGAGTTTTGATATTTGCTCTCATCACAGTAGCTTTTTATACACATGTTCTTTTTTATTCTTTCCTCATATTCCATCTTAGTTCTTGTTTTGTAATTCCTCATTGGGAAGGGGAGAGAGCCTTTCTCAACCTTCAAGCTTTTATTGCTTTGCTATTTTCAGAGCAATTTCTTGGGGCTTGGGATTTTTGATGCCCCCAAAATGATGTCATTTCAGGAGAGGTGTGACCACTGCTCTCTTAGACTTTACCGAGGAAGGTCTCCTAAACCTTTGGGATTGCACTTGAAACTGCTCCTCAGGTCTCTTTCTTCCTTGGAAATGAAAATTATGCTATTCTTCAAGGTTTCTGATCCCTTGAGGCCAGATGTTACTGATCCTCAAGGTTTCTTCTCCCTCTTAACTAAAAAGTGCTTATTTCTGCTCTTCAATCATGACCTAGCAGTTTGTATAAACATTGCAATAAATGAACAACCAATGCCTCTTGCCTGAAAACATTCCTTTCTTTCCTGGAATCATGAGACAGATTTTATATAGTCAATGGATTTGTCAAATATCATTTAACTCTACATCTAGTGGGCTAGGGCAAGGGTATGTGGTAAGCTCTTTCTGATCAGTTCCCAGCTTCTTTTATTATCTCTGGTTTGAGAGTTCTTGAAGCTGCTGCTTCACCACACCTAATTCTGTCACTAGTGTTTTATCCATGTGCACTTCAAGCCAACCATTTTTCCTTTGTTAAAAATCTCTCCAACCTTCTATTTTATCTTTGGCTTTAAGAATATCACTCGCTAACCTTTTGTTTGCTCTGTCAATCCAGAATTCAATTTGAGACATCATTTTAAAGTTATTTGAAGAAGAATAATGAAAGAGGTATTCTGAGTGCTTCTCTACTCTGTCTTTTGCATCTGCCTACCCATTCCCCTTAATACCCTTGAATTCTACTGATTCTAAATCATCATCTGTTATTTAGAATTCTTCTTTGCAATCTCAGAATTACCATAAGATTACAGATCTTCATTATGGAGAGATCTCAACCATTATCTAATACTCAATTTTCATTTCAAAGGAAAAAGAACCAAAAGTTATAGATATTAGTTAATTACCAATGATAACACGAATGGCAGATTGGACTTCAAGTTAATTTCTGGAAAATACTTTGAGTATTTCTGCCACACAATAAAACCATACTCTAAAATTGATCCTTCAAGTCCAAAACCAGTTTTTTTTTTTTAATTTTTACTATATTAGAAGCAACACACACAAAAAGTTATAATTCAGTCTCTAAAACAATGATCACAAATATAAATAAATGTGTGCCATCTTCATATATAGAACAATACATACATCCTAAATTTATTGTGACACATATTTCAATAATAATTTCTCCTAGTTGACAATTCTAGAATCTGGTTAGTAGTCCACATTCACACGATAAGTGAAGTTCTTTAAATCCACAAAGTGATAGAGTGAGTGCAATGGCTGTTTTTGAAAGCTTTTAAATATCTGGTAACTATTATGTGCCAGAGTAAAGTAAAACCAGAGATAAATCCAATTTGTTTTATTTTTAACCTTTTATTTTATTAATCAATTTTGTTTCTAGAAGCAACTTTAGTATAATTCTTTTGATCAAGAGTTGTCTTAGTATCCTTTTCGACTCACCATGCACTTCTCCATTATGCTTTAGTTATCTTCAACTGATTCTTTTGAGACTATAGCATTTCTTTTTCTGAAGACATATTACATGTAAGGGCATACAGACCCATGATAGTGCTCACCCCCTTTCACTTGGTAACTAGAGATAGGGAGCCACGGTTGCAGGGAAACAATTATGGTTGTAGAAGCGTCACTCTTAGAAGCTTGCTTTTCCTCTGCAGGGAATCTTTGAGTGAGATAGCATGGTTCAAACAAACAAGGCATTAAATTTGGAGCCCAGAAATCTGGTTTGAATCTGAGAATTACTTTTTCCTTACTGTGTAACTGAAAACAGGGCAACTAATCTATTGACCTTTAGTTGTTTTTTTGTTTTTTTTTTTTTTTTTTTTTAACTGTAAGATGAGGATCAATGACTAGTTTACTTCAGAAGTCTTAAACAGCTTTACACCTATTATCTCAAGAATATTGTTATTGTTATTTTGTTCATTTATCAAACCTATGATTGTATTGGTTCAGAAATCCCCAATGAGGAAACCGATTTTATTATGCTATTTTATTCCTGCTTTGCCATTTATAAGAAATTTCCAGTAGACCATTATTAATGAATTTTTAATAAATTAAATTTAAAAATAGAATGTCTCTTTTCATTATTTCTGAAAAACAATCTAGGCTATTCTCATGTCCATCTAAAATGTTCTATAGTAGGCCCCTGTCTCTCAACTGTAAAGAGGGTATTATTTCTCCCACATGACACCATATGATTATATGAGACTTAGCAAATCATCTAACTCTCATTGATCTAGGCAAATCTCGATGTTAAAATTTACAGAGAAGCAAACAATCCCTATCACAGAAAGGAGACTCCTAATTTAAGAGTTCTCTAGAAGAATGATATCACAGGTCCAAACCTTATTCCTATTTTTTCTAGCTCAGAAGCAAAATAAAGATGTTGATGTTCAATAGTCTCTCCCCCATTTTGGAAGCTGTAGGAAAGAAAATGAGACATTCAATGTGCTTGTAAACTTCAACATCTAAATTCTAACCTTTCTGTTTGAGCACATTATTCATAACAAACACATACCATGCTGTGAGCGGTATTCAAATAGTAACAATTAGAGCAAGAAAGAAGTAGCAGGGCTTAAGTCTGCTTGACACCCTGTCACTTAAAATTGGAAAATTAGTGTTTGTCAAAGAACAGCTCAGCTTCTTTTTGGAAATCCATAAACATCAATGCTTATATTTAGTTCTGGATAATGACAATACCCTTTGCTTCTAATTATTATTCACACAAACATATAAACATACATGCATACATATGTTGCATACAAATACATCTTGCTTTACATATATGTAAAGTATGATGTGTATGTGTATACACACACACACACACACACACATATATATATATAAATTCTTTATTATTCAGAGGATAGAGGATGATTTTGATTGAAAATTACATCCTTCTGCATGCCCAGTTTTATTCCTATACTTCTCTCTCTTTCTGCCTCTCTCTGACTTTACCTTTCTGTCTGGGAATGGCTTTGTGTGTCTGTGTCTTTCTTACATATATAATGAACAAAGATATTGGTAAAATATATGGGTTAGTTGCATAGCAATATACACAAGTTCCTTTCCTGTTCTGGATCAAGTTTTCTTAAACTTTTTTCACCCAAGAAATTTTTATGTGACCCCAGGTATATAGGAGTATGAAATATATATACAAATCAAACTTTTACTGATAGTAAATCATGATTTCATAATTCTCACTTCATTTATATGATTCCACATGGGGTACTAACTCAAAGTTTTAAAAGTTTTGCTCCAGATGACCTGAAAGAGATCTTGGAAGTCATATATTCTGACTCCCTGATTGTATAGATGAAAAAAAACTAAGACTCAGAGGTCTTGCTCTAGGTCTTAAAGGCAATCAGTGCAAAAACTTCAATTTAAATTCAAGCCCCTTTCTCCAAATATATTCTGCTGTTTCAAAAAGGCATTATACTGTCTCCATGCCTATATCGGTGAAATCAGTCATCAATCAGAGTAGCAGAGCAGGCAAAAATGAGATAATGAAAAATAATTAAAGGAAATAGACCTCAAATAAATGGGATGTATGAGTTGTTTGTTTGTGATATGCTACATTAATACAACTTGGATTTATATAATCCTTTTGTTTTTTCTGATGCAGATTGAACTCTCTCATATAACCAAGAAATGTATTAAATCCAACCATTAAATTTAGTGGAGATATCTGATTTGATCATTGTTATACATTTCTGTCCCTGTAGTCATTGCTTAACTAAAATGAGAAATTTGATTTAGTTATCTGCTCACCAGAAACGAATTCTCTTATTTCCTTACTTTTAAAAAAAATTCTCAAGTTATGGCTTTTTGTTTTCAGGCAGGGAGTTAAAAAATAAATGTGATGTTCATTTTTCATTTGGTTCTGCTTATTTTACTTTATATCAATTAATTTTTTATATTCTTATGTTGCTCTAGTTGGCTCATAGCCATTATGTGCTATTTATAATAATATCTCATTATTTCATGAATGATAATATTGTTTATATCAATGATTTAATAATTAATAATCACTCACTGTGTTTCAATTGTTTGCTACCAAAAAACAAAAACAAAAACAAAAAACAATTGAGCATTACTCTGAATATTTTGTAATGTATTTGATGTTTGCTTCTGATGAGGGTGAATAAAGATCTCAGATTCTTACAACTGAGTTGGTCAAAGAGAATGGCATGTTTGGGAGAGACCCTGAATTTACTATCCAAGCTACCTCCTAAGGCAAGAGGGCAGGACCCTGGGACACATTGAATATCTAGTTCCTTTGATCATAATTAGGCTTTTTGTTATCTTTAAAGTTTTTTTTTTTAAAAACTTTGGCCCCAGATTAACCAAACTCCAGGCATTGGCAAAATTATCATAACCCTACAGTTGCTTTATCTAGTCAGAAGACCAAGTTATTATATCAACCCCCAGGTTATTTTCCTCTTATAAAAAAACTACCTGTACCCCAATCACTCTAATTCCTTTTAATCCATTTTCTAAGCCTCAGAAGGAATAATTCCTTTTATGGTTAGTCTGAATACCAAGCTTCACAGTGGCAGATATATTAGAAGTTGTCTGGCAAATTAAAATAATAATAATAACAGCCTTTTTGTTTTTCAAAATATATGAAAAGATAATTTTCAGCATTTGTCCTTTCAAAATCTTCTGTTCCAAATGTTTTCTCCTTTCTCCCCACTCCCCTAGACACTAAGTAATCTATTGTAAGTTAAAAATATACAAATTCATCTGAATGTATTTCCATATTTATCATTCTGTACAAGAAAAAATCACATCAAAAGGGAAAAAAGTGAGAAAAAAAAAACAAGAAACAAAATCACATCAAAGGTGAAAAATGTCATGTTGTGATCCACATTCAGTCCCCATAGTTCTCTCTCTGGATGAAAACAGCTCTTTCCATCACAAGTCTAATGGAATTGGCCTGAATCATCTCATTGTTGAAAAGTCAAATTCACAGAATTGATCATCACATAATCTCATTGTTGTGCACAGTATTCTCTTAGTACAACTTCCTTCACTTAGCATTAGTTAATGTAAGTCTCTCCTGTCCTCTTTAAAATCATTGTGCTGATCATTTCTTATGGAACAATAATATTTCATAGCTTTCACATATCATAACTTATTCAACCTTTCCCCAACTGATGGGCATCTACCCATTCTCCAGTTCCTTGCTTCTACAAACATTTTTGCACATATGGGTCCATTTCACTTTTTATGATCTCTTTAGGATACAGACACAGAAAAAATACTGCTGCATCAAAGAGTATGCACAATCTGATAGTCCTTTGGACATAGTTCCAAATTGCTCTTTAAGTGGTTGGATCAATTTACAACTCCACCAATAATGTATTAAAATCCCAGTTTTACAACATTTTCTCCAACATTTGTCATTATCTTTTCCTGTCATTTTATACAATCTGAGAGGTGTGAAATGTTACCTCAGAGTTGTTTTAATTTTCATTTCTCTAATAAATAGTGATTTAGAATATTTTTTCATATGATTAGAAATAGTTTTAATTTCTTCATCTGAAAATTGTTTCTTCATATCCTTTGACCATTTAGCATTTGGAAAATGGCTTGTATTCTTATAAATTTGAGTCAATTCTCTATATCTTTAAAAGAAATTAGGCCTTTATCAAAAAACAATTTCCCCATTTTTCTGCTTCCCTTCTAATGTTGGCTACATTCATTTCATTTATACAAAAAACTTTTTGTTTTAACCTATTCAAATTTATCTATTTTACATTTCATAATATTCTCTAGTTCTTTGTCCTTAAGTTCCTTCTTTTACATATATGAGAGGTAAACTATCTTTTGTTCTTCTAATTTGCTGATAGTATCACTGTTTATATCTCAATTATAAATCTGTTTTGACTTTATCTTGGTATAGGGTGTTAGATGTTAGTAAATACCTAGTTTCTGCCATACTATTTTTCGATTGTCCCAGAAAATTTTGTCAAATACTGAGTTCTTATTCCAGAAGTTGGAGTCTTTGGGTTTATGAAACACTAGATTACTATAGTCATTGACTATCATGTCAAGTGAACTTAACTATTTCCCTGATCCATTTGCCTATTTCTAAGACAATCCCAAATGGTTTTGGTGGTCACTGCTTTATAATATTATTGAACTCCCAGATATCTTGCCCCACCTTATGGTATCTTCTTCCTAGTTAATGGCGAGTTCCACGATAGAATTTAGGCCAGATCTCTTCCCTTGTTAATTGCTAAAAACCCCATTCAGAAAATAGCCCACTCTCCCCATGTGGGGAAAACCTGAAATTCCAATATCTTAGTGCTTTTAGCCCTTCACTGCCCCCCATGCTTATTACTTCTATCTATCTCTCCTTGGGTTTATGTTCAGTAGTAGGAATGCTGGAGCAAAGAGTACTGGTAGGTATTTACTCATTCATCCATTTGCTTGCTTGTTAATTTATTAATTCCATAATTTAAAAAGAATATAAACTCTTTGAAAATGGAGACAATTTTAGTTTGGTATTTGGATATATAATTCCTTGAAAGATTCATGGCACATAGTAAGTCCTTAATAAAGTCCTTAATAAATGTTTCCTGAATCAATATTATCAATAAAATTGATAATTTAAATTTATATTTTGCAGGTTTGAACCAATTCCTATATCAAACAAGAGATTATTTGTCTGTCTTCTCACAGTAACTCCTGTTTTTTTTTTTTTTGTCTTGATAATTTGACAATTTGCAGCATGTGAGATAATTAATTCAGTACAGAACAGAAAAAAATCTTTTAAATTTATTTTCAAATGAACATTTTTAGCTCAAAACTATTTTTAATTGTACACATTTTGGTCTCATTTTAACAGATAATCCTTCAGTACTGACAACAAATTAACAACTTTGATTACAATGTTTCAATCCATTAAATGGATAGAATTATTTATGCTCTTGAGCTCTCTCAGAAAAAACACAAAATGTACAGTTCTGATTACTCATAAATTAGAGATTGCATCTAAAGTTAGATAGGGCTTTTTGGCTTTATCTAATTCAACCCACTTCCCTCCAAACCTCTGCCTTTTTTTTCCCTGATTATGAAAATTATTATCAGAAAATTGCAAGTTTTTCCCACCAAAACTTATAAAATTATTTAAGAGAATATACAACATGTGAAGCTAAGTTCACTAACTTGAAATTCATTTTTCTTTCTCAAATCATAAATTCATTACTTAGCAGAAATACAATTTGCTCTTATAACAGAACTTTTGCTCCCCATATTAAAAAAATAATAATAATGCTAGATTATGGATATAGAACTAGCTGGAAGTAATCTAGTTTAACTTGAGCTCTTGAGAAGAGATTCAAGTTACCCATGATGGAGTATTTATTTTGTGAGAAAGTATGTCTAGCTTAATAGGATATGTTTTAACTTCAAAACATGAATAAAACATATTTATATTTTAATTTTGTTTTTCCAAATGAATCTATATCAATTTAGTTCCATACTTCAAGTGGATTAATTATTTTTATCCAGTAATATGAGTCCTTCAAAACTTTTATTAATCATCTTCTTTCTAAAACTAAACAATATCTTTCCCACAATCAAGTTCTTAGGATGTTTTCTCTGAGTTTGGCCAATATTTCATTTCAAGATGGATAAAATCATTCAAACGGAGAAGTGATTGTATATATTTCCCTTTATAGTCACAGATTGCATTTGATCACTTAAAAAAGGCAATTGCTCATTTTATCTATTAGTTAAATGGGGAAAAAAAAAATATTACCGCAAGGACATGACTGATATAATTCTCAAACAGTTGGATAGTACAGTGTATATTTTAGAAAAAAAAATACAGATATGAAGTTATATATTTTATGATTTTTTCTCTTAATTGGTAATTTTGTCCTTACTTACTAATTCAGTACATTAGCATTAGATACCTCACTATTGACAGATGGAATCCTATTTAGGGACTTTTTGGATGGAGGTAAAATTTCTGTGTATAATCCTAGGGGAATATTTTCTTTTATTTTGTGTCAATTTATTGCTAATTTGAAAACACTAAAGGCAGATTTTTTGTAAGAAGAAAATATATTTTGATGAAGAGTATAATGAAGATTGATAATTTTGTATTTTTTTTCATGGAGGATCTCTTTTATGAATAAAAAAAAAATATTCCCACTAACATTTTTAATTGAAATCTTAGAACACCCATAATTTTAAAAAAGTAATTGATTGAAAAAAGAATAGATTTAGAGGAGGATAGTACATTAATTATGATGGCTTATGTAGGAAAAAGATTGAGTGAAATGTATCATTAAAGTAATTTATATAAATGTCAGGAATCTCCCACTCTTGATGCTCATCCCATAAATAGATAGGTAATACATGTTTAATTCATAGGGTTAGAGAATTTACTGGAAGCCCTTAGAGATTACCTGATTTACTCAGTTCTGGCATTATTCTTTGCTAGAGGCTAGACTTGAACCCACATTTCCATGAATTCATAATGGGTCCTCTATTTTCCTTCCTTCCTTCCTATATTCTGTCCTTCCTTTTTGCTTGTATTTGTTTTCCCCACGCTTTTTACAACACTTTACACATGGTAGATTTGAACAATTGTTTCTTGATTTATTTATTTGACTTCATTCCCTACAATACTACTGCCTCTTAATTTTCTTAGGCTGAAGTAAGTAATTGAATAAACAAACATAAACAGCTGGAAAGTAGATTCTCACAAAATCTAAGAGATAGACAAAGTAGAAAAGTGCTTCCAGGAGCATCACCTGAGGCAGGACTGCTCCAAAATTGTGTATTTGTCTACTCTTCCCTAAACACCTGCTTATATCCATCCTTATAGGTAAAGTTAAGACCCTGGATGGAGAAATATCTGATGATATTTGCTAAGTTAGCCCTTTAGAAGGAAAACACCTCTTCTTCTTTTGGATTTCAGAGTGTATAATCCATTATGACTTTATATTGCTTATCAGCAGCAGTTTGTTTATTTTCATGATGCACTTACAATAGTAGCTTGACTCTCTCAATAGAGACCATCAGACTCTTGGAAATTGGTGAAGGAAACAGTCTGCTTCATTATTGTTATGGAGGAAGAAGGTAATGCACCTGGAGGAAGAAAGCCAGTGAGAGAGAACTGAAAGCTGGGGAACTCATCATTGCCAATACAGCCCTATGATGTACAAACAAACAAACAAAAACAAAGCAGGCTCATTTCCTTTAATAATTATTTTGTGTTTCAAAATTTGTAGGAATAAACCAGAGGTGAAGATTTGATTTGAGATCTAATTCTTAGTAAGAAGGAGCTGTTTATTGAACTTGATTTGATGAGTATTTTGTGGACAAGTTATCACTGTGTTCTTGAATTTTTTATAATGAAGTAAAAGGATGGTGAACACAACTAGACACACATTCTGAACAAACATTTTGAACAAATGGGAAAGAATTAAGATGAAGTTCTTGTAGAACCCACAAAACAAACTTCTACAGAGGATATTTAAGCCCCCAACCAATGGGAAGTCTTCTCTTAATAAATGCATTATTTATTTTTACATTCATGAAAAAAATTGAGTCCTGAATTCCCTCTCTTTACTTCTTCTTCCCCATCTATTAAGAAATGTGATATTAATTATATATGTGAAATCATAAAAATCATATTTCTACATTAGTTATGTTGTAAAAAAAATGAAAACAATAAAAATTAACTGAAAAAAAGTGTTTCAATTTATATCCAGATTGTGCCAGTTATCTCTCCAGAGATGGACAACATTTTTAATGTCTTTCAGAACTGTCTTTGATCATTGTATTAATCAGAACAGACTAAAGCTTTTGCAGTTGGTCATCATATAATATTATTTTAAAGTGTACAATGTTTTCCTTTTTCTTCTCACTTCATCTTAGTTCAGTTCATGTAAGTCTTCCAGGATTTTTCTGAAGGCTTTTTGTCATGATTTCCTATAGCACAATTATATTCCATTACCATCATATACCATAACTAGTTCAGTCTTTCCCCAATTTTTAACATTTTGCTAACCACAGAAAAACTGATACAAATGGTTTTTGTACATATAAATCATTTTTCTTTTTTGTTTGTTCTCTTTGGGAAACAGACCAATAGTCTTATTGATGGGTCATAGGATATGCATAGTTTTTAGCCTTTTAGGCATAATTCCAAATTGTTCTCCAAAATGATTGAACCAATTCACAATCCTACCAACAGTGCATTAGTGTCCTATTTTTTCTGGGATAGGAAACTTAAGAAAAAATGTGAAAAAAGAAATGGAAAAATCCTGAATAAGGAAAAAGAGAAGTAATATAAAGTATGAGTCTGTTGTGAATTAATAAGGGTCATTCCAAGAAATCTTAGATTTAAAGAAATATGATTGTTTTACTTAACTTTCCCCAAAAGAAGCCAATTAAGTCTTTCTCTACCTTTCTTAAGGGTATTCCTGAGTACTCAAGGCTGTTTTCTCCAATGTTATTGTTCCTATTAGCTGAAAGTGATTAATGCCTCATTTATGCTTTGCCAGTTAATATAAATTAGACTTTCCAAAAGAATGTTTTTAAAATAAGATCAGAGTAGCTCACATTTATTTAGTTCCATAAGGTTAGCCAGGTGTTATTTTTATTGTTCAGTAATTTTGGACATATCTAACTCTTTTTGACCTTCTTTGGGGGTTTCTTGATGAAGATACTAGAATAGTTTTACATAACACGTAACTGAGGCAAGGTTAAGTGATGTGTCCAGGGTCACACAATTAATAAATATCTGAGGCTGGATTTAAACACAAATCTTTCTGACTCCCGCTCTAGCACTGTGCCACCTATCACTATATTATTTCATTGGATCCACAAAACAATCTTAGGAGAGACATTATTTTTATCTTCATCTTACAAATGATGAAACAGAGTCACAATGAAATTAAGAAACTCGTTCAGGGTTACACACAGTTAGTTACCATCTGAGGTATGACTGAAACTCAGGTCTTCCTGACTCCAATTCAATACCTTTTGCTATTTAGTTGCCTGAAAAAAAAAATCCATTCTCCAACTTCTGGAAAAGGGGATATAGATCCATTATGCCACTCCATTCCCTGGAAGAATTAGCTCAGGCTTAATTTAGTTTCTACTTATCATTGCTTAGAACAAATTCACATTCAGATATAGCCTTACAATTGGGTTTGTGTCTCAACTGAGCTAGGTTTTTAAGATCATTGATTTGAATTCTGGACTGAAGAAAATTTTTGCAATCTCCATTCTCAAACCTCAGAAAATTTACTCTGCTTATCTCTAAAATTTCATAGAGTTTTAGGTATATCCACTTTCTTTTATTTGAAATGAAAATATCTCAAGATAAAAGCAATATTTATTCAGAAATGATTTATTGTCCACTTATAGAGAAGAACTTAATGTTTTCCCTTTCACAATACTGATTATCTCTTATTTTACCAACACTATGTTAGGATTCTATAAGTTGGAAAAGAACTACTTCTAGTTGATGGACACTTTCTCAACATACCTCAATTCCACCTACACAGCCATTTACATGTGTTCCTTTCTTTACATGGCTAAAAGACCAGAATTATTTTCAGAATGTCTGCCTATCACAGGGGCCGCATAAGTCATAAACTCTGTTCATGTTCATAAGGAATGAACATCTCAGTTCCCAGTTATAGGATATGTATACTGACTTTGGAAACATGGAGAGGTCACAAAGGATGAATTTAAGCCTGTCACAGTCTTATAAAAATTGTGTCAACAGGGCAAAAAATCAAATGGGTGGTTCTGTCAACAAGGGAGTTCTAGTCAGAAAATTAAGAAGCACCAAAAATGGCATAATTTGCTTTTATTTTTCAATAGAGCATTAAATAAGGAACAAGACTCCTGCTAGTTATCTGATGGACTTTATGATTATGTGACTCATTCTAGTTCTGTTTCATTGGCTTGTTTTGCTAAGGAAATTTCCCCACTGGACTAGAGACAACAGAGGAATTTAATGTTCTCCCATTATTCTCCTTAAGTAAGATTGTTTGTTCATAAGTTTGTCATTGGACATGCCTCAAGGGCCTACCCGTAGATAACTCCAAACAAAAATTAAATCAATATTAAAACTCTTCAATAAGGTCAAGCAAGCTTCTGGAAAATCCTATATTCCCCAAACAGTATATCAATGCAACAAATAATTCAGCACTGATGCCTTCGTCTTCCCATATGTATTCACAGTGATGACTCAAACCCATGCAGACATTGTTCTGGTATTTCTTCTTTTGTGAGTAATCATAACTATTCCTAAGGGTAAAAGCCACAGCAACAAGACAATCAGGATATGATGGCATTTTAATGCAACTTTTTCATCTTATTTGCCAACAAGTTTTTAGGGTCAGAACACTTAGTAATATCAGGGTCATCTTTGACCACAGGTCTTTCTGAGTACAGGTCCTGCTTGTTACACATTATGCCTCTGTAGCTGCCTCAAGGAGAGATCAAGATATTTTCTTTCTTTTTTTAATAATAGCTTTTTATTTTCAAAATACATGCAAAGATATTTTTTAACATTTGTCCTCACCAAAAAAACAAACAAACAAACAAACAAACAAAAAAAAATGAAAAATGAAAAAAAAAACAAGTTGTGTTCAAAATTTTTCTCCTTCCCTTCTCCCATGCCCTCCCCTAGACAGCAAATAATTCAGTATAGCTTAAACATGCAATGCTTCTAAACATGTTTCCACATTTATCATGCTACACAAGAAAAATCAGATCAGAAAGGAAAAGAAAAGAAAAAAAAGGCAAACAAAAACAACAACAACAAAAGTGAAAATACCATGCTGTGATCCATATTCAGTCCCTATAGTTTCTCTGCAGATGGCTCTCTCAATCACAAGTCTATTGGAATTGGTCTCAAAAATCTTATTGTTTGAAAAAAAAAGCCCATCAGAATTGATTATCACATAAGTTTGTATTTATTGTGCACAATGTTTTCTGCTTTCTACTCACTTCACTTAGCATGAGTTCATATAAGTCTCTCCAGGCCTTTCTTGTCTTGGTATTCCCACACCCCCTTCAACATTTATCATTATCTTTTCCTATCATTTTAACCAATCTGAGAGGTGTGTAGTAGTACCTCTGAGTTGTCTTAATTTACATTTCTCTAATCAATGATGATTTAAACCATTTTTATGTGATTAGAAATTGCTCTAAATTCTTTGTCTGAAAATTGTTTGTTCATATCCTTTGGTCATCTATCAATTGAAGAATTTCCTCTATTCTTATAACTTTGAGTCAATTTCTATATGTTTTAGAAATAATATCTTTATTATAGTCCTTAGATATAAATCTCCCCCCCATTTTCTGCTTCCCTTGTAATCTTGTCTGTATTGATATTGTTTGTATAAAACTTTTTAAATTTAATATAATCAAAATTATCCATTTTGCTTTTTATAATGTACTCTAGTTCTTTTTTGGCAATAAATTCCTTCCTTTTCCACAGATCTGAGAGGTAGATGATCCCTTATTTTCCTAATGTGCTTATATTTTTACCCTTTATGTCTAAATCATTAACCCATTTTGATCTTATCTTGGTATAAGGTGTTAGATGTTGGTCAATTCCTAGATTTTGCTATACTATTTTTTAATTTTCCCAGAATTTTTTTTAGTCAAATAGTGAGTTTTTATACTAGAAAGTGGGGTCTTTGGGTTTATTAAATCCTACATTTTTTACATTGACTATTGTATCTTGTAAATCTAACCTATTCCACTGTTCAACTAGTCTATTTCTTAGTCAGTCCTAAATGATTTTGACGACCACTGCTTTATACTGTAGTATTAGTTCTGGTATTGCTAAGTCACTAAAATTTTTGAATTCATTAAAAAAAAATAATTCCCTTGAAATTATTGACTTTTTGTTCTTTCAGATGAATTTTTTAATTATCTTTTTTTTAGCTCTGTAAAGTAATTTCTTGGTAGTTTGATTGGTATGGCACTAAATAAGTATATTAATTTAGGTAGAAGCTTCATTTTTATTTTATTAACTCAGCCTGCCTATGAACATTTGGTATTCTTCCAATTGTTTAAATCTAACTTTATTTGCATGGAAAGGGTTTTGTATTTGTGTTCATATAGTTGCTGACTATGTCTTGGCCGGTAGATTCCCAAATATTTTATATTATCCATAGTTATTTTAAATGGAGTTTCTCTTCCTTTCTCTTGCTTCCATACTTTTTTTGGTAACATTTAGAAATGCTGATGATTTATGTGGATTTATTTTGTATTCTGGAATTTTGCTAAGGTTTTTAATTGTTTCTAATATTTTTTAGTTGATTTTCTAAAATCCTGTATGTATACCTTATATTAACTGTCAAGAGTGATAATTTTGTTTCTATATTACCTACTCTACTCTTGAAAGAAGAGAAAATATTCTAAAATTCTGAAATGTATTCTGGGAGATCATGATGAAGTTACATATGATGATAGATAATTTGTTTTAGCACGTCTCCTGGCTGAAAGCAATAAAACAGTTTCTTGCAACTTATACTATCAAATAATTTTTGACTAAAAGACACACCTAGAGTCCTAGAGCTATATTATTTGTCAAAGGCATGTGTTGAGTTCGAGTCTTCTTGACTATATAAGGTTGACTTTTAAAAATCACCTAAGAGAGGTAAAGTAAAATTTTGAAAAAAAAAAGAAAAAGAAAAAGAAATGAGAGTAATGCAAGAAAACTATGGGAAAAGAGTTAATGGCTACATGAAAGAACCACCAAAATACGAAAGAAAATATCTTAGAATTAGAAATTGGCAAAATCATAAAAGAGACACAAAAATTCATTGAAGGAAAAAATGCTTAGGAATCAGAATTGACCAAATGTTTAAAAAACAACTTATGAAAATTCCCTGAAGAAAATAATTACTTAAGAAATAGAAGTAGCCACGTTAAAAAAAAAATAAATCTCATAACAAAGAATATAACTACTTAAAAATTAGAATTGGGCAACTAGAGGCTAATATCATCATAAACATTAAAAAGCACACAATAACAACAACAACAACAAATACAAATTAAAATAATTTAAAAAAAGAAAATTAGAAATATATCACTGGAAAGAAAAAAATATTCACCTATAAGATAGATCAAAGAGAGATAATTTAAAATTCATTGAATTACCCAAAATCTATAAAGAAAAAAAAAACACAAACCCTAGGTATCATATTTTAAAAAATAACACAGGAAAAATGCATTGATATGCTAGTATCATAGGGTAAAATCAAAACTAAAAAAAACCTCCTGAAAGTGTTCCTAAAATGAAAACTCCCAAGAATATAATAGCCAATTTACAGAGTTCCCAGATCAAAAAGAAAGCAGCCTAAAGGGAAAAACAAACAAACAAACAAACAAACAAACCACAATAACAACAAAAACAAATATTGTGGGATTATAATCAGGATAACACAAGATTTAGCAGCTCACATATGAAATGCTTACTCTAGGTTTGGAGGGCTTAGAATATCATATTCCAGAAAGCAAAAAAAAAAAAAAATAGGATTACAACCAACTGCCATATATCTGGTAAAACTGAGAATAATCTTTCAGGAAGAATTAATATTTAATGAAATATAGGGCTTTCAAGTATTTTTGAAAAGACCAGCCCTGAATAGATAATGTTACATCTATATACAAGACTGAAGAAGGGAATAGAAAGATAAACACAAAAACAAAATCATTAAGGAATTGACAAGATTAAAATGTTTTTCTTCCTATATAGAATAATTTTAATTCTCAAGAATTTTACCATTATAAGTGCATTATAAGCAGTATACCATAGATAGAAGCACAGATATGAGATGATTATAATAGGATAATTTAAACAAATTAAAGGATGAAAAACAGGCATGCATTGAGAGAAGGGGGAAAGGATTGGAATAATATGAAAATTTGTCTCAAACAAAAGAGATGTTAAATAGGAGGTGTTGCAATGGAGGAGAATATATGGGGGTAGGTAACACATGGACCTTACTCCAATCAGAATTGGTTCAAAGAGATATAACATACAGATTCAGTTGGGTATAGAAATATGTTTTCTTCTTCAGGGATGCAGGAGAGAAAAAAAAAGTATAAGAAATGAATAAGGCAGATGATAGAAGGTAAAACAGAGTAAGGGAGGTAGTTGTCAGAAGCAGAAGAGACTGTTAAGAGACAAGGTAAAACCAAAGAGAGAAGAACAATATAATCTATTAATAATCATAACTTTGAATGAAAATGGTATAGTCATCCATAAAATGGCAGTGAATATTGGAGTGAATTAAAATATAGAATTCAAATACATGTTGTTTTTAAGAAACACACTTGAATGAGAGAGATGAACAGAGAGTTAAAATAATGGGCTAAAGAAATATATATTCTTCATGTAAGGTAAGAATAAAACAGAAGTAGTAATTATGACCTCAGATAATGCAAAAGCAAAATAGAACTAATTAAAATAGATAAGCAAGGGAATTATGTTGTGCTATAATTTGGCATAGACAATGAAGTAAATAAAAACATATATGCACCAAATGGCATGGCATCCAATTTCTTAAAGGAAAAATTAAATGAATTAGAGGAGAAAAACAAGTACATTAGTGGGAAGCTCAACTTTTACCCCTTAGAATCAGATAAAAATAAGCATTATATGAATAAGGAAGCAGTTAAAGAGATAAGGAGAGTTTTAAAAACATTTAGATATGATAGATCTCTGGAGAAAATTGAATTGAAATAGAAAGAAGCATACATTTTTCTTAGCCATACATGTAACCTTCACAAAAAGATAATTTATTAGAGTATAACAAGTTCACAGCCAAATGCAGAGCAAAAGTTGTAAAACTGTCCTTTTCAGACATCATAGAATGTACATATATATATGTGTGTACATATACACACATAATATGCATATTTATATACACATTTATATGTGTATATGCATATATATGTATATGTATTTTATCCATATATCCACATCCATACCCCCAACCCCCCACATGCATACATACATATGTATATAGTCAATAAAATACCATGAATTCGTAGTTAAAAATTAATTGGAAATTAAATAATCTAATCCTAAAAATGAGTAGATCACAGAACAAATCACAGTTGTAATTAATAATTTGATTAATGACAACAGTAAGGAAATATTTCAAAATTTGTTCAATGTAGCCAAAGCAGTAGTTAGAGGAAATTATTTTATATCTCTAAAAACTTACATTAACAAAATAGATAAAGAGAAGATCATACATTGGACATGCATGTAAGATATCCAAATTAAACACCAAATTGGAAATCCTGAAAATCAAAAGAAATATTAATAGAATTGAAAGTAAGAAAAACATTGACTAAAGAAATCAAACTAGGTTCTGTTTTTTTGTTTTTCCCCCAGAACAAATACAATAAATAAATAAATAAATAATTGGATTAAAAAAGAAAAAAGTGATATTAGCAATATTAACAATGAAAAGAATGTATTTACTATCAATAAAGAGAAAATGAAATTGTTTTTAGGAACTATTTTACCCAATTCTATGCCAATAAATTCAACAATCTAAATGAAATGGACAAATAAATGAACAAAAAGTTCAAATCACCCAGATTTACTACCCAGAGGAAGTAGATTGCTTAAGTAATCCTATGTTAGAAAAAAAAATTAAATAAGTCATAAGTGATCACCTTAAAAAATCTCCAAGACAAGGTGGAGTCACATGTGAATTCTAGCAATTATTTAGGGAATAAATAATTAAAATGATATATAAGCCAGGAGTTTTTTTTTTTTTTTTTTTTTTTAAGGTCCAAGAATGAGTCCTAATACATTCCTTTTATAAGACAAACATGGTGTTGAGACCTAAATCAGGAAGCAGAAAAAAAAAAGAATAATTAAACTATAGAGCAATTTTTCTAATCAATATTGATGTAAAAAATTTAAATGAAATTCTATCAAAGACATTGTAGCAATGTATTGTGAATATCATATACTATGCCAGGTATAATTTATGTCAGCATGATTGACTGTATTTGTAGCAAAAACAACAAAAATCTTATAATTATGTCAACCGATGCAGAAAAATTGTTTTCTGACAAATATAATGCTCATTCTTGTTAAAAGAAAAAAAAAAAAAAGAAAACCAGAAAGCATAGGAATACACGGAATTTTCCTTAAAATAAAATATTTTTTTTTAATAGAAAGCCATCATCAAACACTATCTGTAACTTGTAAAAGCTAGAAATCTTTCCATTAAGTTCAGGGCTGAAGCAAGAATGCCATTATCAACACTATTATTGAGTATTGTACTGGAAATGTTACCTATGGCATTGAGAAGAAAAATAAATTGAATAAATTAGTATAGGTAATGAGAAAACAAAATATGCTTTTTAAGCAACATGATTGTATACTTAGAGAATCTTTTTGTATATCCTTGCCTAGAAGGGAGAGGTAAAGAGGTACTTAGCCTAAGGTTGCTGTAATCAACAGATAACATCAATAAGACATTTTTTTTAAGAAAAATTAAAAAAAGGAAATACTTTGGAAATTGACAAATTTAATCCCTCAAGTAATGCTAAGAGGGCATTGTAAACTGTTTTCCATTATTAATCTTGTGATATTAGACATTTTTTCATCAAGCTTTTCTCTTCCCCTCCCACCAAAAAAATGAGACTAACACAATACCATAGTATTATTTTGAGGATCAAGTGGGATTACTTCATGAAAATGGTTCTAATTATAATTTATGATATTAATACTAGAATAGTGTTGTGAGCTTTTTCTTCTCAAAACGCAGCCAGGTGATAAAAGTTCAGATCTTTTATTATCTCCAATATAGCCCGGTTAGCATAGAGGCCTATCTCTCTGCTTGGTTCCAAGAGCTCTCTCCAAATGTCTTTAAATCCAAAGGTCTGGTCCTTCAGCCTCTGCCTCTGCTTTCTTCAGCCTCCAGCCAGCTCCAGTCTTCATGTCATTCCGGTGAAATCTCGACTTGTAGCGTCTTCCTCTGAAGAACTCCTTCGACTGGCCCATTGGCCTATTTATGCTCCTTCCAGAAAGAGGGATTATGGGTTTTCTCCCATAGCGCTCTCTGACCCAAAGAGCTTCAAGGGAGGTATGAACTCATTGAACTCCAATGAGTAAAGGTGTGAACACAAGCCTTGTATTGATTAGTTCTACTTAGTACCTAGTTTCAGGTTCTGGCCAAAACATCTTCTTGTAAGATTAGATCAACTCTAATTAGTTAGCAGTTAGTAAGGATTCCAACAGAATAGAACTTGGAATTCTAGTTTATAGAGGAGGAAACTGATGTCCAATTTGCAAATTCCAAAGACTTGAATGTGGATCTCTTGAATCATATTCCAGACATTTCCCCTTCCATAACTCCACATGACTCCTCTCCTTATTAATATATAGTAGTAGGATTTCTGCTCATTCTTATTCAATTTTTTTTTCAGTAGCTGCACCTTCATTGCCTCCCTTTTCCCTCTTAAAGACTTCTGAAATGATACTAGTAAGTTTATTCCAGCAAGAGGTGATCTGGGTTTTTTGTGTAATAGATAGATGTGGTATAATTGTGTAATAGATAAATATTTAATCCCTTCAGGCAGTGGCACCCTTCATCTTTTTAAATGATTTAATGTCACTAATATCTATATCCATATCTGTCAACTCTTGGAGCATGATTGAATAGTCCTGACTTTCAAACAATGATAGTTTTACAATATCTCCAAACACATACAAATACAGAGCCATTCAACTGGAGCTGATATTAAAACAAAACCGAAACAAAAAAAAAAGACAAATGTGAAATAGAGATTCTGAGAATCTGACCCTGAGATGTTGAAACATTCACAGGGAGGAAGGTTTGCTTTAATAAAAACTGGAAATGAAGAAAGGTACTTGACAAAAACTTCAAAATGTTTCCCAGGGAGCATTAAGCATTTTTCAGGATAAAATGAGCAGTTGTATTTTAGGACAGCTAGATGACTTGATGGTCCATTATTCCTTCTAGAAGGCTGTCAGATAGAATCAAGAGACCATAGTAAAAAACTTTTATCTTGAATGGAAAGTACTTTAAGCCACAGAACTTCTAAGATCTTATTGATCACATATAATTCTTTTTTCTTATTAAATAATAAAATAAACAAACAAAAACTTTCATTTAGGTAGGGCTTGACATACAAGTGAATTTCATTCTTCCAAGCAGGTATGAGATCCACTTAATTTTTTTTTCTAAGACAAGAGTGAAGATTATTTGTTGTTGTTGTTGTTGTTGTTGTTTGTTTGTTTGTTTTGTTTTTTTTCTTCTTCCTATTCCAATGTACCTTTTTTCAGGGAAAGATATCAGCTTAACATTTGAAGCCTTGAGTTAACCTTAGACTTACCACCTTCCTATTGGATTTTGATGTCCATCTATGATAAAATATTATTCTGAATATTCACAATTATTTCCCCAAAGCAAAGTTTTGTGCCTCATTATTTATAAGATCAAAGGATAATAGGTCAGCTTCTGTGAGTGCAACAAAGATGGTGGAGCAAAGCTAAAAAGTTAATTGAGTTTTAATTTCCCTTGCAAATCACATAAAACCAAGTCTCTGAACCTAGTCTGATGGAATGAAACCATCTTCTAGCTCAAGACAGATTGAAACAACTTCAGGAAAGGTCAGTCTATTTGAGGTAGAAGGGGTGTTCAGCTCAATTCAAACACAATCTGGGAAAGCCAGTGAAAAGATCTTAAACATAGCAGATCAGCAACTAAGATTCTTGATCCTGGCTCAGTAGAGGAGCAAATCATTAAGGCAGCCACAGTACCAGCTCAGAAGACAAATTCTGGGAAACCAGGCTGATTCCTAGAAAAATGAGGTAAAGCTACCCCTGCTGGGAGTAAAACACCAAACACAAGGAGCTCCTATGCTCAAAGCCAAGGCTCAGAGATGCACAGGAAGCTTGGGACAGCAGCCCTTTACTCAGGAGCAGAACTAGACCATAAAAGTCAAAAAAAAAAAAAAAAAAAAAAGAGGAATACAAAAAGAAAAGGAAATAAAATGAATAAGAAACAGAAAAGAACCTAAGCTATTATGGTGATAGGGAAGATCAAAACATCAATTCAGACCAAGACAAAATGTTCATAGAGGAAATCTCAGAATAATATGAATTGATTTTAAGTGGAAAAAAGGTCCTTGTAAGTGCTCATAAAATACTTTAAAAGCCAAATAAGAGATGAAGAAGAAAAAATAGAATAAAAATGAGGTATTCAAGAAAGAGTCAATAGCTTGGAAAAGGAAGACAATAACTTAAAAAATACAATTGGCCAAATGCAAAAAAAAAAAAAAAATCAGCTGAAGAAAACAATGCCTTGAAAAGTTGAAATAATCCAGTGGATAAAAGAGATACAAAATCTACTAAAGAAAATCATACGTTAAAAATTAGAAGGGATAAGTGGGAAATGACTATGAGACATCAAGAATAAGTCAAACAAACAAAAAAGAATGAAAATACTGGAAGAAAATGTAAAATACCTCATTGCTAAAACAGTCAATCTGGAAAATAGATCCAGGAGAGAAAAATGTCTCTCTCTCTGAAGGCCTCCCTGAAGGCCATGACTAAAACAACAATTCTGGATAGCATTCTTTAAGAGATTATCAAGGAAAAATGCATGATATTCCAGAAACAGAAGAGGAAATAGTCAAAAGAATCCATCAATGAAATCTGGAGAAAAATCCCAGAAAAAAAAAAAAAAAAAAAAAAAAAAACCTCAAGGAATATTGTTGCAGCATTCAATAACTACAATCTCAAGGTAAAAATACCACAAATTATCAGACAAAGGCAATTCAAATATCAAAGAGCAACACTCAAGATTGAACAGTATCTGACAGCTTCTAAAATAAAGGATCAGAAAAACCAGAAAACTTTATTTGGGGAGGCAAAGGACCTGGGATTACAACCAACAATTCACTACCTAGCAGCACTGAGGGTCATCTTTCAGGAGAGGAGATAGATTTTTAATGAAATGAGACTTTTTTTTATCACTTCTATTGAAAATTCCAGAAGATTACAAAAAATCTGATTTTCAAACACAGAACACAAGAGAAATATAGAAAGGTAAATAGAAGAAAAATAGATATTATTAAAAGACCAAATGGTTTACATCTTTAGCTGGGGAAATGATATTTGTAACTCTTATTACTGTATCGGTTATTAGGCCAGTTAGAGGAAGCATTACATGGATGAAGAATATGATTGTGAATGGATTCTGATATGATGATATCAAAGAAAATTTAATTAAGTGCTGAGGAAAAGGACTGCACTGAGAGAAGAAGAAAGGGGAGATATTATGGGACAAATTAGATTACATGAAGAGGCACAAAAGACCTATTACAATTGAGGAAAAGAAGGGAGAGGGATGAACAATGATTGAAACTTGATCTCATCACATTTGTTCTCAAAGAGGAAATAACTTAATCATTCAGTTTGGTATAAAAATTTATCTATCCTATAAAAAGTAGAAGAAGAAAGACAAAAGAAAAGGGAAGGTGAAAACACTAGAAGAAAAGGGTAAAAGAAGAGGGAGGGATGATAAAAGATAGAACACATAGAGAGTGGGTTGTATTAAAAACAAAATGACACTAAAAAGAGAGAGGATAGAAAGAACAAAAGCATATACAGGGGAGAAAATAGGACAGAGAGAAACACAGGGCTGGTAATCTTACCTGTGGATTTGTGAATGGGATGAACTCTCTCATAAAATAAAAGCAAATATCAGAGTGGATTTAAAAACAGAATACTACAAATATGCTGTTTACAAGAAATGCATATGAAACAGAGAGATACATATGGAGGAAAGGTAAAAGGCTGAAGCAGAATTTATGATGTTTCAATGGAAACAAAAAAGCAAAGGTAGCCATTCTTATCTCAGATAAAGCAAAAGTATAATAGATCTAATTAAAAGAGATAAGGGAGGAAAGTCCATCTTGATAAAAGCAGGCAATGGCTATTTAGTAGATTAGGAAGGAAAGTGCATTTTGTTAAAGGGAAGAGTAAACAGTGAAGTAGTAATGATACTGAAGTATATGCACCAAGTTGTAGAACATCCAAATTTCTAGAGAAAATATTAAGCCAGTTACTGAACCTTACAGCAAAACTATATTAGTGGAAGACCTCAACTTTTCCCTCTCAGAATCAGATAGATCTAACCACAAAATAAACAAAACAGAAAGTAGGGAGATTAACAGAATCTTAGAAAACCTAGATATGGTGGACCTCTGGAGAAAACTGAATAGAGACAGAAAGGTACATCGCAGCTATACTAAAATGACAATTTATTAGGGAATAAAAACCTCACAATCAAATGCAGAAAGCCAGACATAGTAAATACTTCCTTTTCAGAGCACACTGTAATAAATTATATTCAATAAAGGGCCAGGGAAATATAGACTAAAAATTAATTAGAAATTAAATAATCTAATTCTGAGTAATAAATGGGTCAAAGGCTAATAGGTTCAGAGTTGGAACGATATCAAAGGATATTTAGTCCACATCCCTCATTTACAGGTGGGAAAATGGTGACCTATAACATTTGCATGTTAGATTTATCCAAGGTACAGATAATAACTTTTAAATGTGGGATTCTCTTGTGATCACTGAATTCATTTAAGAGATACATTGATATGTTGGGTAGCATGAAAAACTTGTCTTCAAGGGATTCAAATCCCACCCATGACATTACCTTTCTGTGTGATTTTGATGAAATCACTTAGCATTTCTGAGCCTCGGATTTTTAATTTACTCAGTGGCTGCAAAACTCTGAATCCTTTCACTTCTAAATCTATAATTTTAAGATAGGGACTGGGGTCACAAAAACTCACACATGCCTGAGCAATTAAATAAGAATCAAAAAAGAATGAGAAAACATTGAGTCTGGAGTCAGAATGCAAGTGCTGCCTCTGATATGTATTGATTGCATCAATATGGCTAAATCACTTGACTTCTCAATATGCCAGACATCTCTTTAATACTGGAAGTCAAAGAAGAATAATAGGAGAGGCAGTTTTCACACTAGAAAATCATTGCTGTCTTGTACAAGCATCACTGGATTATTGGAGACTCAAATACAATAAAGTTTGCAAAACATTTCAGTCAATGAAGAGCTAAATAAATGTCGTTACCATTTATTTCTGTTTTTCCATTTGTGTCACTCTTAGATATTAGTTTCTTGGAGCTTAAGAGACATCATCTGTTAAATAGCCACATGGAGGTGATCATTTAGAAAATCATTATGGCTTATGCTGACTGAAACATTTTCCTATTGGATGAAAGGATAAAATGTTCATCAATCACCTTTCCTCTTTGCTTTATACCCAATCTTTAGGTGTAAAATTTATTTTCCTCCACTGATCATCCCTTTTTGTTCATATGCTATCATAAATCCATATTTTTTCTTTTAAAATGCCTAGAAGATGAGGTAATTTATTCCATCACTTAAGCTTTCATTGACAACTCCTTTTATTTATATTCTTGTATTTGTCTTTTTGCAGTTTTACAAGTTGTATGTATTGTTGACATTCTGTTTGTCTGTTTAGTTTGGTAGTAATACTTCAGATATTGCTATTATTTGATTCAGAATCGAAGAAGTTTGGGATTTTCCATTCACTAATTAAAACAGGTATTTTTGACTGCAGCAATTTTTTTTTGACTATAATAAAATAAACATTGGAAGATCCTATTTCAATCTCCTTAAAAAATAAGGTCAGAGAAAATTCTAATGATAGGCATAATCAGTCACCACCCATTTTTCAATCACATATTATGTGTGCCCATCACTATGTATTAAACACTGGGCATACAACGAATGATTAAATCAAAAAAAAAAAAAAAGAAAAGAAAAGAAAAGAAAAGAAAAGAAAAGAAAAAGAAACAAAGAAACAAACAAAAAAGTTCCTGTCTCCAAGGAATTAATATTCTAGTAGAAGAGACAACACGCAAATCCTTAGGAAAACAGGAAAAAAAAATACAATATGAGTGCAAGATGATCTTGGAGGGAGTGAAAACTAAATTACAAAGAGAATCTGTTCTGTCACCCAGGAAAGCTTCTGCAATGTCTGGAAATGAGAAGGGTTTTTCTATCCATAGTTTTAAAGATGTTTATATCAAAATATAAGGCAGTGTTGATTGCTTAGCAGAAAAGTACCAACAGAGAATGACCTGTTTGTATAAAGTTCCAATATTTAGAAGGGGATTGAGTTGTATTTTCATAAGGCAGTGTTGATTGCTTAGCAGAAAAGTACCAACAGAGAATGACCTGTTTGTATACAGTTCCAATATTTAGAAGGGGATTGAGTTGTATTTTCTTTACAAGATTAACTTCTGAATCAATTTCCCTACAATTTATGAATCTCACCTTAATCTGCATTAGGCAGAAGTATCTGCAAAAGGCCTACACAATCCTTTATCTCTGCCTTCCCTCAGTACCAGGCAACAAACTATTGCTTTCACTGTGATACAGAACTTAATGGCAGAATTTGGAAAAGAGAGAACTCATTTTCCTAGCACAACTGAATTTTTCTTATCAACCCCTGGGGAATTTTATCCAATGGTCCAGGATATCTGGTTAGAGTTCTCTTGTGCTAATTGAGTCTATAGGGGCTTCTTAATGAAAGCAAGTGGTTCATGCAAGAATGTCACCAGAAAGATATACAAGTCAAGAAATACAAACAAGAACATTATATAAGATGTGAACATTTATTCAAACCCTGGCTCTGTGAGTTACTACTCTTATAAGGTTGAGCAAATCATTTTCTTTTCTAGGACTAAGAAGCCTTTATCCTCCCTTAAAGCTGAGGGAGAGGAAATACCAGTCTACTTCCTCATTAATTCACAACTTTCTTCCCTTTTCCTTTGGAATACTGTCAAAATGGTTTCCTTCTTCCCAGAGTTCTTTGGGCTACATGCCTTTGGGTACAATAATATCACTATTTATCACTTTGTATCTCATACTCTGGATTTAATGCAGACACCCCTACTTCCTATTCATGTGATTTTGGGCAAGACATCCAAACTGCCATTTATGTGAAAACAAGGCATGAGACCTTCAGCTTCCTTCTCACTTTAAAAACCTATAATTTGAAAATTAATCAGAATCATTAAGTACTCTATAACATGTCAACTTTCAGTAATAGTTTTGTGAAAAATCAGATAGACACTAAGAGTGTGACCAAGAGGGAGATTGTATTGATCCCTCTCACAACATGGAAATCTCTGAGCTCAAATTAAAAGTTTCAAATTTTACTCACTTTTAAATGGCACACAGTCAGCTTTGCAATGTTTTGCTTTTTTTTTCCCCTTCTAAAATGTTAAAACCCATTAAGCTTGTTAGGATTTTAGAAGAGAAAAGCAAAAGACAGGAAGGAAAAAAAAAAACAATATCGATGAGAAATGTAAGAGCTTAGAGAAAATCCTCTTTGACTTCATGAGCACAGGGAAAACTTAATTAAAGTCAATTGAGGAAATTAAAACAGTAAAGTCGGAGTAGTTAGAAAAATAAAAAATCCAGGAGATTTAATATCTTGACCTTTCTCTGAGTGCTACTGGGACTGATTGAAAACACAAATGAAAAAGTTCAGGAAATTTTACTTTGTGCCTCAGAAAATAATTTAAATTGTACTATTTGGGGACTCAGTAATTAATTGCTTTAAAGAAGTTATTTAAAAGTTTTCCCCTAGTCTATTTTCACTAGGAAATTCTCCTGCAAAACTTCTACTTTTCTATCTTTTATCTTACTATAAGTAATGGAGCTTTTTCTGAACAAGCTCAGGTCATCTCACATGGAGATACTTCCCCTCTGGGAAAAGACATCTGGGTTTTCTTATCAAGTAGGTGGAAACAATTTATTTTTTACTGAGTTTTTAAAAATATGAGATTGAAATAACCATGCTTTCTCTTCTTGAGATGTTGGAATCTTTACAAACTGCTAACTAATTAGAGTTGATCTAATCTTACAAGAAGATGTTTTGGGCAGAACCTGAAACAAGGTACTAAGTAGAACTAATTAATACAAGGCTTGTGTTCACACCTTTACTCATTGGAGTTCACAAGTATGCCAGCTTCACAACGTAAACTTTCTAACTTCAAGGGAGTTCACACCTCCCTTAAAGCTCTTTGGGCCAGAGAGCACTATGGGAGAAAACTCATAATCCCATTCTCTCAGAAGATTTGCATATAAGGCCAATAAGGAGAGAGAGCTATTCCAGAATACATTTTTCCACTTAGCTGGCTGGTCGCAGAGGAGAGTTCAGCTGGACTGGAGAGGAGCGACTCTGGTGCAGACAGAGAGCACTTTGTGGAATTACGCCAGAAGCCCTCTCTCCGAGGCAAGGCAGAATATTTTCCACTTGGCTGACTGGTGGCAGATGAAGAATTTTCAAAGGATAAAGCTACGAGTGAGAGTTCAGTAGACAACCAGATTCATCTTCATCTCACACCACTGTGGTAGGTGGCTGGGCTCCTGCACGCCCCTCACTGAGACCAAGCTGGTCTGAAAGACTCACCAGAAAGCTAGCCGAGCCCCAAGAGAAGGAAACAAGAGATTCATTCCATCTCTGTGCTGGTTGGAGGCTGAAGAAAGCAGAGGCAGAGGCTAATGGACAGAACCTTTGGATTTGGAGATATTCGGAGGGCCCTAAACTAAACCGGCTGTGTTTTGAGAAGAACAAGAACTCCAACATTTGAACTCCCAACATTGAGACACCATGAAAGTGATGTTTTCTAACAGCATGGGCATGATAAACTAACAGGGTGTGGGGAAGGCCTTTTCCTCCCCCTTTTTCTTTTAGTTTCCATGGCATGAGAAAGTTTTCAGATTTGCTTTTAGTTTATTTGGTTTGTTCTTTTCAATTCTTGACATAGGCACTATAGAAGCCCCTGACTAAAACTTGAGCTATGAAGATCTTAGAGGCAGGAATCCCTGCTCCAAGTCTCGCTCTGATCCAATTCATGCTTTACCCAGCAGTCAAACTGATCTTTCTAAAGTATTTCTGACCATATCATTCCTTTTCTCATTCAATAAAGTCTATTGACTCGTCTCCAGGATTGGATACAAGATTTACCATTCACCAATCAAACCCCTTAATATCTTTCGAGTTTTCTTATACTTCATTCACCATCATATACTCTGCATTGCAATAATTCTGTCCACGTTTTTTCCTTGAATAATTCATCTTTTGACTTCTCAGTGGCTGTCACATATTCATGGGGTACTCCCCCCATCTCCTTCTCCTGACTTTGTGGGCTTCTCTTAAGTTGAAGCTAAATTTCATCATCTAAAGAAAGCCTTTCCCAAAACCATATAAAGGTAGTACCTTTACTCTGTTGATTATCCTCCATTTATCTTTTTGGCAGGTTATTTG
Source organism: Antechinus flavipes (assembly GCF_016432865.1). Taxonomy (NCBI): domain Eukaryota; kingdom Metazoa; phylum Chordata; class Mammalia; order Dasyuromorphia; family Dasyuridae; genus Antechinus; species Antechinus flavipes. Next base: position 668,479,787 of record NC_067399.1, read on the forward strand.
TATGGGGTTTTGTTGTTGTTGTTGTTGTTGTTGTTGTTTGCTTGTTATTTGATACATAACAGGAGTTTAATAGATTTTGACTAAATCATAGAGTCTTGACTTACTTTCTTGTTGTGGTTCATTTTCCAACTGCAGGTGACCCAAAAACAATTGTGTTGGGATGAGGCTCCTCCACAGCTGAACCTCATCACAATTTTCATTGATTGAGAGTTGATAATTTAATCGTGAAATAGGAACAATAATATCACCTGCCTCTCAGTTGTCGAAAGAATTAAATGCAATAATATTTTTAAAGTGATTTAGCACAGTGTGTGGTAAAGTATTATATAAATGATGATGAGAAGCATGAAGGTGAGAAGACTAAGCATGAGTAAGAGGAAGAGAAGGAGGAGGAGTACCATAACGATGAGGGGAATGCAAGTAATCTAAATGCTCTGTACCCAACAGACCAATTTAGTAGTAAGGAAAAGAAGTATATGAAAAATGGAGTAAAGATAGAAATGATATAAATTAGCAAAACACATTGTGTGTGTGTGTGTGTGTGTGCAGGGAGTTTTTGAGGTTGGTGACTGAGAAAATGGGATTGTCTTTGACAGCAGTAGGATAGAACAGAAGAAGGGAAGATTATTGTGGCCTTAACTGTGGCTAATACATGTACTGGTTATTTTAGCTCCTTTATCACACACTGTTGATTCACACAGATCCTGTAAGCCTCTACAAGTACCATTCCTTTTCAGGTCTCTACACCTACCAATGCTTTTTCAGATGGACTCCTATGAAGGCATTGATTTCTTCATCTTATCCTTATGAAATTGTTAGTGTTAATCTAATATAAGGTGATATCATTATCCATCAAATATCTTGCATTCAGTCTATATGTTTTTACATCTTGATACTATAATCCTGTATATTAAAAATTGCTTCCATTTATGTGTCATTTGGAAGTTTTCCAACTATGCTAATTCAATGCTCATTTCCAAATTATTTATTGCCATATTTTTTTTCCTTTCTCACTTTTTTCTTGTGATATGATTTTTCTTGTGCAGCATGACAAATACGGAAATATGTTTAGAAGAACTTTACATATTTAACCTATATCAGGTTGCTTGCTGTATTGGGGAGAGGTGGAGCAGGAGAGGGAGAAAAATTTGGAACACAAGGTTTTATAAAAATGAATATGGAAAACTATTTTTGCTTATATTTGGAAAAATAAAATGTTATTTTAAAAACAGGCAAGCCAAAGCAAAAACAAAGAAATAATATGATCCTAATATGAGATTTTATTTTTAGATTGTTTTTGTTCTAGCTAAGCATCTAGAGTTGGAAATATCCTTCTGTCTGAAACCCCACTAATATACATAGCAGCAGGAGACAGAAATTGTTTTGTTGTTCAAATCTCATCTCTTTCACTTCATATTTTTATGCCCATATTTTTTATGCCCATATTTCATGGGGCAAATTACTTAAGCTCTTTGTGCCTTATTGGAGAAAAAAATATTCTCCAGTTACAATATTTCTAAGATTTGCCTTGTCACTGAGGATTAAGAATCACTGGACCTTACCTTCTGCGGACATTGAAAAAAATCCTCTTTGTGTTTTCTTCAATAGGTCTAATGTGTTCTCCCTGAAATCAAATACTTACTGTCCAACTCTTTCATTTTTTAGGTGAAGAAATTAGTTCACAAATACAATAATTTCCCCACTAACATCTTTTGTGGAAGGGGAAAAAGCTTTATTAAATTCCTGCTATCTGCCAGCCCTGTGCTATGTGCTTTATATACAGACAGAGAGAGACACATGCACACATATATGTATATGTGTGTGTGTATGTATGTATGTGTGTGTGTGTATATATATATATACACACATATATATACACACACATATATATACATATATATATATACATATATATATATATATATATATATATACTCTTAAGGACTAAACTGTAAAGTAGTTATTATTACTATTCTCACTACTATTAGTACAAATGAGGAAAATGAGTCAGATAAAATTTAAATGATTTACCCAAGATAACACTGCTGAGTATGTTTCTGAACCTGAATTTGAACTCAGGTTTTATTGACCACAGGCTCAGAGATGTATCTACTTACTTTCAGTTCATTACTAATCTTGCTGCAAAAGGATTTAGCAAATTATTCCTGTAACTTTTCTAAGAAAAACTAACAAGGTTCATAAAAAATAGACACAATTGAAATGAATGAACAACAAAAGATTTTAGTAGTCAGTGCAATGCAGTGACAGCGAAACATTCACTATTTATAATGACTCTTTTTGTGATGGTAAAGAACTGAAAATTGTGAGATGTTCATCAATTGGGAAACAGCTGAATGTGAAAAATAATGAGCAGATTGAAAAACCTGGAAAGACTTACATGAACTGATGCTGAGTGAAGTAAGCAGAATCAAGAGAATATTGTGAAGTGATAGCAGCATTGTGCTACTATAGTTGTCTTAGCTCTTCCTGGCATTATAATGATCAAAGCAAATTCCAAAACACTTCATTGCAGTTAGGTGGCACAGTGGATAGGGCACGCAGCCCTGAGGTCAGGAGGAGCTGAGCTCAAATTTGACCTCAGAGACTTAACACTTCCTAACTGTGTACCCTGGGCAAGTCACCTAATCACAATTGTCTCAGCAAAAATAAATAAATAAATGAATGAAATAAAGACAAATAAAATAAAGATAAGACTTCCTTGCTGATGGAAAATCCTATCCACATCCAAAGAAAGAGCTATTTTGTCTGAATGCAAATCAAAGCATTATATTTTCTCTTTTTTTATTTTTGTAGCTTTTTTATTTTTCTCTGTTTTATTTCTTTCACAGCATAGCTAAAATGGAAATATATTTACATGATTAAACACCTATAATCTATATTAGATTGCTTGCCATCTTGGGAAGGTAGAATGAGAGGGAGGGAAAAGAACAAAATTTAAACATTTAAAATCTTATAAAAACTAATGTTGAAAACTATCTTTACATGTAATTAAAAAATAAAACACTGTTTCCAAAAAATAAAAAGGAAAGCAAGAAAAAGAAAAAAAAAATGAAGCTTTCACAACCGAGAAGCCCATAGTGATTTTTTCCTTCTTATTATTTTCTTAACAAAGAAGAATGATACCTTAGAGGACAGGCCAGTAAAGTTATCTGATAGTTATTACTGAAAACATTTTCTTGCCTCCAGGCAAATATAATAGTTGTCTAAAGAGAAAAAAGGCAAAAGAAAACCAGGTACTTTAACCAGAGCAAAGGATTTCACTACAGGGAAAGAAATGCCACAGAACATATTCTTTGTTTTATTGATCTTCTCCAAGAAAAACAAAATCTTAAAAAAAATTCCCCTGTCATTTGCAACTTCTGCAAAATGGGAAAAAAAAGGCAAAGACAACATATTAGGTTTTTAAAACTCAGTTATTCAGGTTATAAGTGGGTTAAGACTTTTATATTTGTTTTTATTTGTTCACTTACACCTTTTAAGAGAATATGACAAATGATAAAAGTTGAGAGTGGGAAGCTCTGTGTATGTGTACACACATACACAATGTACATATATGTAATTTAATATAATATGCCATGTATGCTTGACATACATGGAAGTGGAATATATGTGTGTATATATGCATGTTTGTATATGTGTACATATATACATATCATATATAGATGTACATACATGCTTTACAATCCTTTTCCTAGTCTTTTTTTAGCATGGAGTATTTTTCTGCAATTATGACATTTCCCCTGATGGCATGGTATGATAAGTAACAATCATGAAACAAAAGGTCAATTCTACTGAAGGATCAGGTTGGTATACTAAACTGTTAAAATCAACCAATCAGCAAGCTTTTCTTATGTCCTTTTCATTTACAGATCACTGTGTAACATAACATATTGGAGATACAAAGCCTATATATATATATATATATATATGACTTTCCATTAAATCTGTGGAGTGTGAAATGTAAAATATATAGATAAAAGATAAATATGTGCATGATGAAATTATAATTTCAAATTAAATAATAGCTATTGATAATCATATAAAATGCTCTAAATTATTATTCATTAGAGAAATGCAAATTAAGAACTCTGAAGCACTTCTCAGATTGGCTAAGATGACAAGAAAATATTATGATAAATGTTGGAGGAGATGTAGGAAAACTGAGACATCAATACATTGTCAGTGGAGTTGTGAACTTATCCAATCATTTAAAAACCAAATTGGAACTATTCCCAAAGGACTATCAAACTGTGCATACCCTTTGATCTAGCAGTGTCTTTCTTATGTCTGTATTTCAAAGATATGTAAAGTGTAATGGACCCACATGTGCAAAAATGTTTATAGAAACCCTTTTTGTAGTGGCAAGGGACAAGAAACTGGGTAGATGCACATCAGATGGGGAATGGCTGAATAAGTTATGATATGTGAGTGTACTGGAATATTATTGTTCCATAAATGAGCAGAAGGTTGGTTTTAGAAAGGCCTGGAGATACTTATATGAATTGATGTTAAATGAAGGGAGTAAAACCAGGAGAATATTATACACAATAACAAGAAGATTATGTGATGATCGACTGTAATGGACTTGGCTCTTTTCAAAAATGAGGTGATTCAGAGCACTTCCAATAGTCTTGTGATGGAAAGAGCCATCTGCATTATGAGAGAGGACTATGGAAGACTGAATGTGGATCATACCATAGTATTTTCACTTTTGTTATTGTTGTTTACTCTTTTTTTTTTCTTTCTCATTTTCCCCTTTTAATCTGATTTTTCTTGTGCATTGTGATAAATGCTAAAATACGTCCAGAAGAATTGCTCATGTTTAACTTATAATGGATTACTTGCTGTCTAGGGAAGGGAACAGATGTAGAGGAAGTGAGAAAAATTTGGAACACAAGGTTTTGCAAGGGTGACTGTTAAAAACTATCTTTGCATATATTTTGAAAGCTAAAAAGCTATTATAAATTTTTTTTTAAAAAAGAAGTAAAAAATTATTCTGATTTAACATGTAGAGTAGATCAAGAAAATCAAAGCATAGTCCTAACTCTCCAAAATAACAATTGTGTCCAAGAAGGAAAATCAATTTATGGTTCAGTGTCTCAGTTTCTCTATTATTATTAATTTTCTAGCCTGAAATTTCATTCATTTGTGAATTGTAATCACATATGTTCTAATCTAAAATAGTAAAAATAATGATATAATTAAAAAGCAATTTTATTTTGAATAAAATAATTTGAAAACATAATTTATGTCTAATAATAAATAATATGGCATTAGCTTCAAAACCAGGGTGTGGGGCAAACTAGGTTCAGGTTCCATCTTTGACAGCATAATGGTTGTTTTCCAAGACACTGGACTAGTCACTTAACCTCTGATTATTTTACACAACTTTATGAAACAATAGTTTCCCTAAGATTAGTAGAATCCTTCATTGGTTAAAGAGAGTTTCTTTATTGGAAAATTCCTTACATGTAACAATGAAATCATAAGCCTTAACTCAAAATTCTAAAATTTGCTCTAAATGCTTCCTATTTACTTTTGCTCACAAATTATAACATATTCATGGAATTTCTAAAATTTTATATCTAAATTTGAACTCCTCTGAAACAATTAGAAAACATCTTTCTAACACTTATTATAACCTCATAAGAACACCTTCACAATAAATACTTTCTCTAGTATATCTAGTAAATAACCCTGCTAGTCTTGGATCTTAACTCTAATATTTGTTCATTAAAACTAATAGAAAAATGTAAGTTAATAGCCAATAGAAATATCTTTTTTAATAACTTTTTTGGTTTTTAGTAACATGTAAAATTCAGTAAATATCTACATGGTTTCTTAAATATAATGCCTTTAGGCACATTTACACTGCTGGTGAATCTGTGAATTATCCTAGATGTTTTGGGAAATGATTTAGAAATAAGAGAATAAAGAAATTAAACAATTAGTTTTCACTGAAATATTTCATTGTTAGAACTATTTCTCCCAGGAAGTAAGAAGTAATAAAAATGAACAAACAAATAAGCATTTTATATATGGCAAAATTTTCCATGAAACATTTTTTAATTAGAAAAAAAAAAAGGAAGTACCCTGGAAGTAGGCTTAAGATTTTTCCTTGCTATAACTCATGTTTGGCATGTTTTGTCTCCTCATTCCTGCATCGTGGATCACCTGACTTCCATCAAGATCCAGCTAAAATCCCATCTTCAACTGGAATTTCCCAATTCCTATTAATTCTAATTTATTTTTTTTCTTCTGTAGTGTATTTACTTTGTAGTTTACATATGTATATATATTTGTATATATGCGTTTCATGTTATCTAGAGGATAGGAACTGTTTTTGTTTCTTTGTATCTTTAGCACAGACTCTGGTGCATAGTAGGTACATAATCAGTGTTCATTGCCTGACTTTTAGAACCCACAGTATAAAGAATTCAGAGACATGTGGGAAATAATCCAATATGAAGTGATTATCACTATGCACTAGAATTTCAATAACATCAATAAAAATAATTAATGAAAGAGAGCCAAATGTTGCATTATTTTAATGACAGCCATACCCTGTTGGGGAAAAAGAAAAATGGATGAATTTTCCTTCTTTCCCTAGTGAGACAAAGACTTGAGTGTGTGATACTGAACTTGATATCAGGGATGCTGTTTTAATTTTCTGGATTTTATTAATTGTTTACTTTGTTATTAGATAAGTGTCCATGTATATTTGTGGAGGGGGTAAGATGGCAATCTTCTAGAGTACAATATGTGGAAATAATTGCGATGTAAATACACAAAAAAGGTACCAAAAAAAAAAAAAAAACCCAACAACAACAGTACAAAGTACAGCATAATACTGTCCCCCTGAGCTATTTCTCAGTGGATCAGTGGTGAAAATATATTGACAGTTTTTGAAAGAAGAAAGTTTTCAGCATCCATATAAATAAATGCTCCAAATCACAAACAAAAAAGAATGTCAAGTAAAACAATTTTGAATTTTCACCATAAAAGCAGCAAATCAGAAAAGGCAACAAAGGAAGAAAACCATCAATGTTGCAATACCCAGAAAGAATAAAATTCAGAAGTATGAGCTGGAAAGAGAAACAGGAAACCTCAGATTCAAATTAATACCCAATGGGGGAGAGCAGTCTGATGGTATCATGATTTGGATTTCAGACTGCATTGACTGTTAGTCAATGCCAGACAACAGAAAAGGTGTGTCAAAGAACAGGAATGTAATTTGTTGCTCTCAAAGTCTTTATAGGTGCATGCACATCTTAAGCCCTGCCCACATTCTTCCAACTATCTCAAAACTTTGCAATCAAGGACAATATTCCTCCTTCACCTCCTTGGAATTGATACAAATATGGATGATGGAGAGTTGTTGTATATTTGAATATTTACCATTTAGATTTTCAAACTTAATTCCTTTCTCTTATTTACACTCCTTAGAAAAATATGGGATATATTTAAAAAGATATCCAAACAAGAGAACTGTTTGGTTCTGCACACATATATTGTATCTAGGATATACTGTGACATATTTAACATGTATAAGACTGCTTGCCATCTGGGGGAGGGAATGGAGGAAAGGAGGGGAAAAGTTGGAACAGAAGTGAGTACAAGGGATAATGTAAAAAAAAAAAAATACCCAGGCATGGGTTCTGTCAATAAAAAGTTATAATTATTAAAAAAAAAAGATATGCAAACTTGAGCTGAGGAGGACCTGTGTCCCCTATCTCTCACCAAAAACTTACTGACTACATAGATCATGGATGACTCCCTCAATCTTAATTTACATTTCCTTAACCATAAAATCATAAGAAATGCTCTGCTAGGGGGTTGTTGTGAGGATCAAATAAGTAATAGAGGTCAAGCGCTTCTCAAACATTAAAACACTTTATCAGGATGAGTTATTGTAATTGTTATAATAAATTATTATTTTATGTTGAAAATGTACAAATGGTAGCTAGAAAGAATACAAAATTCTGAAATTTATAGGTAGGATAAGGACTCGTGTGTGTGTGTATGTGTGTGTGTGTGTGTGTGTGTGTGTATTGACAAATGATAAAGAAGGAGAAAGTCATGTTAAATAACCAAATTTAATTATTTCTTCAAATAGCTATAGAAATGATGGACAATCAATAAATCCTTTGAGGCCAACTACTTCAATTTGAAGCAAATTAACTATTGTGAGAATGCATCTTTACAAATAATCTTCATTGATGGCTCTTTAGATGTAATATGCTATAAGGGTTTAAAATTGTAATCCTCTTAATGAAGACTCCACTGACAGCAGTGAAAATAAAGTAGTTTGATTTTACCCTACTTATGACCAGTACAATCAGAAAGCAGTAAAATTGCAAAGAGTTTATATGATGAAATCCCACTGAATGGAATAGAATGCTAAAAAAAATAATGTTTAGATTATATTTTCTCATTCAGTAGTAGATCTCCTTTTAAATGTGTTACCTTCTAGAATTTTAGTTTTCATTCTGTCTTGGCCATTTTTGTGTTAGACATCGTGCTAAAGATCATTCTTATAATAAAAGTCATGTAGCTGAGGAAAAGTCAAGTTGAAGTTGCTCAGGGATTTTGTTCAGTATTACTGTCCAATGGCCAGACACATAGAAACTTACTCTTTATATAGGACTTTCAAGTGTGAGAAGGGAAGTGAACTTGGACATTCAATTCCTGATCCATCTATTTTCCCCTGATAGAACTTCTCGTGCTTCCTCCTTGTGGAGGACCACAGACAGTGGGGAAACTCTCAGTGAGGTACAAGACCCTTCAGCCCAGAGGGAACCTGCTGACAATGTCTGGTTCAGTTCTCATCTCCCCTTGGAGGTGTCTCAGCTTTACTGAGAAGTCAGGGGTGTGTGTGAAAACCCATGTTCTATTTGAAGCAGAGATACATGCAGTAAAGAGGCATTTACATAATAATAGCAGAGTGCTTATAGTTGGCACATGCTCAGTATGCTGTGGTGATATAATTGTACTAAGATATTTAAGGCTGAGAGAACTTGAAATAAATGTGAGCATTCACATGTGAACCTCTATGTGGGTCCCTTGCCTCATCACTCCTCTAAGACCAAGGATTCAGGCTGGTCCCAACATCCTTCAGAGAGCTAGTCTGAATGGCACATTTTGACACCCCAATGTGGGGCTCTAGAAAGCCCAATAGACTCAGAATTTTTTTTAATATTTTGGTTCCATATACTATTTACTATCTTTAGCCCTTCAGATTTGTGCCTTGCTTTCTCATTTATTGATCATAATCTGTTTCCATGTTAACTTTGGCCTAACTGTAGAGGAAATTTTCTTCTGTGGTAGGCAAACTCATCTTTCCAATCTGCAGAGACTCTAAGCAACATCTTGGAATGCTTATATCACTAGTTCCCAATCAGTCACTACCTTTCCTTCAACCCTAGGGGATGGTAGAGAAAACCATACAATAAAGTATCTTCTATATGGCAAGTTTTTTTTTTCTTTCTAAAATATAATTTCTAAATTCATTATACTGGCTGAAACTGTTTTAAAGTCATCCAGATCATTGACAGATGAGTAGACTAAAGGTACTGAAACCACCACTTTTTTTTTCTCAGATTGAACTTCTGGGATTGAAATGAATGAATTTGTCCTCCACATTTTTAATCATTCATTTTTTTTTAATTTTGGGGATATTGCCTTAGAATATAAATTACTTAGCAGCAGGGATTGTTTCGCTCTTTTTTCCTCGTATTTCCTCTACCTATCACAATTCTTGGCATAGAGAAGTCACTTAATTCCTACTAATTGATTAATTAACCAGAGAGCTTCTAATCAAACTGATAGTTCTCCCAATTAACAATTATTCTAGTGGACGATGATCTTCTCACAATGAGCCATAATCTCATCAACTTAACTTCAACTTGTCCAAATATATCTTTTGAAGGAAAATCCATTATATAAATATAAGCCCTTGGTGAGGATGATAATTTCACATCCAAAAACCAACGTGAGATTTAAGGGAGTATTGACTTCATTTCAAGTGCTGAGATGTAAGTAACATATTGTCAGCCCCATTTTCTAGATGGGAAAAAAAATTGAAATCCAGAAAAGTGAATTGCTTAGCCCTAGGTTACAACAAACAGGAGAGAAATGAGTATTATTAATTGACTACTATGTTTCAGGCATTGTACTGATCATTTTATAAATGTTTTCTCATTTGATCATCTAAAATCCTCAGAGGTTGGTGCTAGTATTAGCCTCACTTTACAAAACTTGTAAAAAAAAAAATCCCTTAGGTATTTGAGGCAAAAAGAGCTTAAGATGCTTTTTTTCAGGGTCACACAACTAAGTCTTTAAAGCTAGTTTGGAATCAAGTCTTCCAAACTGGCTCCAGAATATTATCCACACTGTGCTAGTATTGTGGAGTTCAGATTAAACCTAAGTGTTCAGAACTTCAGACTGCAATCAAGCATTTGTACCTCTCAATATATGGATAAATCATGAAGTGATTCTCCAAGTATTCTTTCTTTTCCCAAATTTTAGCAGCAAGCTGTCATAGCCAACAGAGTACATAGAAATAATCTAATCCTATCTCCTCATTCCACAGATGAGGAAACCAAGGCTAAGGAATAATGTGACTTGTTCAGTGATATATGCAATATATCAGAGAAACAAAATGGAATTCAAACCAGTGTTGTAGATGTCAGTCACAATTTCTTACTTTTAAAAGATTTTTTAAAGACTTTTTCTCTTTCTCCCTACTAGGAAAAAATAATAATCTTTTCCACTTCATCTTTTCAAAATGACAAAGGAATAAATTCAACAAACAATATATTCAAAGCCTAATGCTCATCCAAGGGAGTTAGAAAACAGAAGAAAGTGAATATGGTTTAGGATTACTCACTCAATCAATTAATAATCAAGCTAGTCATTTTAATAAAGCATTAATTTTAGGTTACTCTTGTATTGTTTTACAACTGAGTTGTAATTACTGTGTTTATTTAACATAATACTTACATATCTGAGTTACCTATAATTTCCTAAGCCCTTTTTAATTTTTCTTGTTTCCTTTTTTTTTATCTTATTATTTGGACAGGGATGTGGCCTGATTCGGCAGAAATCAAAAAATGATCATGAAAACAAATCTTTGGATTTGGATTCAAGAAAACAACTTCTGAATCCCACTTCTGTTATTCACTCACTGTGGGTTTTGGAGCAAGGCACTTAGTTATCTTGTTTTCTTTTTAGAATAATCTTCATTTACTTATTGTATAAGGCCACAATTTTTATGTATGTTCTATATACACAATTCAAGCTCTCAAAATCTATCTTTTACCCAGGATAGTGCAATAACCTGCTGACTTATCTCCTTTTATCTTCTAATTTCTATTTTCCACTTATCTTTCATACAACTGCCAAATCTATATTCCTGAAGGATGAGACTGCTAAGTTATTCCATTGGTTAAGACAGTTACTGTCTTGTTACTACATTAAACTCATTTGAGCCTATGTCCTTGTCATGAAACTATGAGAGCCTCACCTTCCTTGTCTTCAGGAAAGCCTAATCCATGCTTCTTTTTACAAGACATTCTCTCACTAAGATCTGCTGCCCTTTTCTACCATTACCTAAAAAACCATCTTGACTTTGTCTTTCCACTAGATTTTGATGATTCTAGAGAAAAGAGTGAGACTGATGGTTTTAAACTTTTTAAAGTTTAATCCATGCAAAAGCCAAAATATCACCCTTATTAAGTCATTGGTTTTATTTGAGAATGACGGACAAATATCACTACTGCTAATCTTTTCTAATTATAGAGCATGATTCCATGTAATAGGTCATTCTTTCTCAATAGGATCTAAAAATATACTTTCCATTGGTCCAAATCACTACTAAACAAGTGATTCACAGAATCAAAAATAATCATACTGATATATTCGTGATCATCAACCTTCTATTTGGAAAAAAAAAAAACACAAGGGAATTAGAAGTTACCAAGTAAAGGAAAAATATTCTTGGCACAAGGATTTCTACTTCCACAATCTAATAAGAGGTATCCCTTCAGACTACATCCTTCTTATGAATTTTTCCAGACATATATGTTCACCTGGGATTTCATGTGTTATTTCTTATTTATATCATCACGGGGAATATCTTCTACAACTGTCCATACCTGCCACAAAACCTACCACTGTTTAGCTTCTTATGAAACTGTTGGACCATGTAGTCACCTGAAAGCCAGGGAATAAACAAACTTGGACTCACATATCGGTTGTGTAATTTTGAAGCAGTCCCTTTATTTCCCAGTAGGCTTGGAAACTCACTGAGATGATAAACTGCATAGAAATTCCTTAACCACATTGGTAACACCATTATCTGGGATTTGAGGTTATCAATAAAGTCATAGGACTAGTCTTCATTCTCCACTTCTTTGAGGTCATAACATTGTATGATTTATACCCCTGCAGAATTATTCTTAAAAAACATATTTGCTTATAATGATTTTACTATGTGTGTTTAGGTAGCCGTATGTACGGATGTATGAGTGAGTGAGAATGTGTCTTATGGAGCAGAATACACTTATCCAAGAGCCCCCATTTGTATGATGGAAAGAATGATATTTATACACTACCTGTTCAGAGTTGTTAGTGTCAGAGGAGACAAAAACTCTAAGGAACTTCGTATACAGATAAATAAAATCTAAAGGACATTTGTTGTTGGGACATGTAAAAGGTTTAGATAATCTTTTTTTTTTCTTTCTACATTTAGATCTATTCATGGATAGATAAATGAATAGAGAAAGCAGTATATTCATATAGAACTGTACACATGCATACACAATATATATAAACACACATACATATATACATATACACATATGTACATTTGTATATGTATGTGTTTATGTGTACACATCCAGATTTCCTGTGGATCTTTCCCAGCACATCAATAGCTTATCTAAGATATGATGCTAGCTATGTGACTCTGGGTAAGTCACTTAATCCTATTTGACTCAGTTTCCTCATCTGTAGAATGAGCTGGAGAAGGAAATGCAAACCATTCCAGTATCTTTGCCAAGAAAACCCCAAATAGAGCCATGAATCAGGTTCAACTGAAAATGATTTAACAACAGTATATGAAAGGTCCTATTCAAAACCTAGACCACTTGATTTCAAAATTAGTTCTATTTGGTTTCACAAAGAAGATGTATACCTCAGGAAAATGGATAAATAATGAGTACAGATTTATTTTGGCAAAATATCAGCCAAGGTTTCTCAGGAAATGATTTGGTTTCTCTAACACTGTCTTTTCACTGGCATTGTACATTAAGGATAACCTAGACACTAGGTATTTATAATGAAATTAATCAAAATAATGTCTTTTTATTCTTTTATCAGTTTTTGTGTAAGAGTAATATTGGGGGCAATTCAGGCTGGGTCTTTTCACTTCTTCCTTGTTCTCTATGCATCTTCACTAATGGAAGATGTCAGACTTTTGCTTGGCATTTTAAAGATGTTGAGCACAATGGCCATTGTATGTATTGGAGTTATTTGGGAATTTCATATTGAATGATGGCTCTAATCTGGGAAATTCTACACCATTTAGGATTCAGTTTCCATGGAGACTATATTTCTATGACTGCTCCTAATCAACAATGGTGCTAGTGCTACAAGTAGTCCTTAACACTAAATCAAGCTATTCTTAGGAGTAATGTTTAGCTATCTTTGCTTCTGAGATCCATTCTGATGTGACAGTTGACTTTATTGATCTTCTAAGCATGCTAGTAGCATTTTCATTCAAGTGTTGGTTTCGTGGGGGGAAAATTAAGCAGGAAATAGCAGTCTGACTTTTTGCTGTATTTTGAGAATATCTATATCTATTTGGTAGCTGGCAAAATGTTGGACAATTCATCAGACTAACTAACTATACACACACACACACACACACACACACACACACACACACACATCATAGGTGAATTGTAAAAGTAAAATAAAATTATAGAGATATAGAGTAGATAAGCTAGAGTAGCCCTTGCTGAACTTAACTTCCTATGTTTTAATAAGGGCTAGATGGAGATATCATGATATAAAGAATGGATGGATTTGTAAAGGAGAAGCCTTGAATTCAAATCAGAAGTCTACTAATTACTACCTGGAATATCTTGGATAAACCATTCTTCTTCCCTAAGCAATTCTTTTTTCATTCATTTTATTTATTGACTTACTTGTTTATTTTGTTTAACATTTTCTTTTCAATTTTGTACTAATTATCAACATAATTCATTGTGCTTAAGTGGTACTTATTCCTATTTAAATAAATGAATTTCTGAAAATGAAACATAATTATTCCAGCCATTCTCTTTGTATTTCTTCAACTTCTTGCTCAGTCCATTAATTTATTTTCAATTTTTTGCTTATATAGTTTTTTATACTATATTTTCTTTTCCCCCTCTAAAACATTTATTTTTCCTAAAACTATGTAAAGATATTTTTCAAGATTCTTTTTTAGAAGATTTTGTTTTCCAAATTTTTTCTCCCTCCCTCTTACTTCTCCTCTCTCCAAGACAAGAAATCTGATATACATTATACATGTACAATTCTCTTTAATATATTTACATATTTGTCATGAATATGTGAAAAATTGTTGTGAAAAAAAATGACAGAGGAAAACAAAATATGAAAGAAAACAAACAAAAATGGTTGAAATACTCTGTTTCAATCAATGTTCAGTCTCCATAGTTCTCCCTCTTCATATGGATGGCATTTTCTATCCCAGACCTATTGACTGGAATTGTCTTAGATCATTGTGTCAACAAAATGAGTTAAAAGTTTCATAGTGGATCAATATATAATCTTTATGCATTCTTTCCACATCCCCACCCTTTGGTTGGAGTAGGAGGGGGGGAAATGATGTACTTTCCATTTTAGAAAAGAATCCTAATTTCCAATGCTCTGACACCTTCTTTCAGTTGCTTTTTCATTTAACTCAAAGTTTCCTTCTCCCATTCATGAGGTTTTATTTGAGCCTTCATTTTGGAGAAGGGTCTAGACATGATGATGGCACTATATATTATTAAGGAAAGGTATAAAGTGATTTGGGAGAAAATCATGATTTCTGTTTTGAATATATTGAGTTTAAGATGTTTGCTAGAAATCCAGTTCAACATGTTGAGAGGAAGTTGGAGATAAG
Organism: Antechinus flavipes; assembly: GCF_016432865.1. NCBI lineage: Eukaryota > Metazoa > Chordata > Mammalia > Dasyuromorphia > Dasyuridae > Antechinus > Antechinus flavipes. The sequence continues at coordinate 668,494,983 of NC_067399.1, forward strand.
AGATTGGAGAAATTAGCATAGGAAAGGTAGATTTGAGGATTATCACCATGGAGATAATAATTAAATATCTGGGAGCTAATGAAATCATCAAGCAGTATAGAATAAGAAGAGAACAGGGGTCAGGACAGAGCTTTGAGAGCCCTGTATGATTAGAAAGTGTGATCTGGAGGAAGATCCATCAATGGCAATGGAAAAGTAACAGATAGAAAAGAGACAGGAATGCTATCCCCAAACCTGGAGAAAAGTGAGTGTTAAGAAGAAAATGATCATTTTAATTACCATGCCACATATTTCTTCTTGAGTCTTTTCTAATTTAAATATTACTGATTTCTTTACCTAATATTTTTTTTTTTTGCATTTATCCTCAAAGCCCTTCATTCTCTTTGTTCCTCCACTCTGGATTTTCTCTAGCTAATCATTATTCTTACTAAAATATCAAATATGTTCTAAATGTTATGTTCCTCACTTGTTCTAACTAGAATGACTTTGTAGCAATTTCCTGTACATTTATTTATAATTTAATGTTTTTCTTATGGTTTTTTTTTTATATTTACCATGAATATTCCTCATTATTTATTTTTTTTCCTTTGGATGACATTACTTTTATATTCAGATTTTTAAAACATCAATGTAATGTGCATAAATTTTTTACTTTGATGATTACTTTTATTTGTGAAATGAAAGACATAAAAGTTGCCCTCTCTATTATTGAGATAAATATATTTTACCTTTTGTCCTGGTACTTATTTTAGTTTTCAGTGTTTAAGTTGATTTTATTCAGAGAAAACTCATTAAGAATCAGGTTGTGAGAAATATTTCCAAATTCATCTTTTAGCTAATTGCTAACCAATTTCCCCAGCGACAGCTGTAAAATGATGATTCTTTCTCCCAGTTTTCTATTTTCTTTAGATTTAAGCTAATCTTTGAAATTTTCATTGTTTGTTCAGCTTTCAATTTTTAAAAATTGATTTTTTTTTATTATAACAGCTCTAAAATTGTTTACATTTGGGCATTGTAAATCCACCTCCTTTACATTTTTAATATTGACAAAGAACCTGATAATTCAATGATCTCGCTAATTTGAGTTCCTTCTAATGATATAAATTGTAATTCATTCTTATTTTCCCATCTCTCTTTTATATCTCCTAACTTTTTAAAAATTTTGTCCAATTTCTCTATATTACCTAAAGTACTGGAGGTTTGCTTTTTTCTCCTCTGTTTCTGGATAATAATGGAGGACTCTGGTTACCCTCCTGCTATTACTCATTCTTTCCATGTAACCAATCTTCTTTTTCTTCCTTCAACAAAATTTAATGGCATTTTTAAAAGTTCAAGAGACAATATTTAGGTAATTAGCCATTTTGTTAGTAATGCCAGCATTTTAAACAAATGATCAGTGACACTCTAGAAAGACAAAGGTTCATGGTCTATGTGCTTTTCAGAAAGGATTGTTCCAAGCTTGGCAATCAACTCTGAGGCTGAGAGTGACATCCTGTCACTTTTGGCCAGAGAGACTATCCAGTTACTTAGACCAGCTCTAGCTTTGGGCAATCTATACAAAATATTTATATTCCTCATATAAACTGAGCTAGTTGGTTGAAGAAGCAATACTCTGAATGAGGAGATATTAATTCCATCTTTCATCATCTCTGCCCTAGAGAGATTGGACAAGGAAACAGGACAGACAAACAAAGCTGTGATCTCTGCAATTTTAATAACTGGGCTCTTATTATAAGAGAGAAGTAATCATTTTTTCTTCACATCTTTTACGCCTGTTCTTTGTAGCTATCCCATTCAATTTCTTGATATACTTTTGTACTTATTCTTTTCTCACTTAATTTGGATCTTAATATTTTCATCTAATGTAAGATCATATATTTTATGTTCAGGAGGATTTTAGAGTTTTTGAAATGAAACTCTTTCAATTAAAAAAAAAAAAAGTGGGACCTAAGGGATAGAGAAATTTAGTTAATTGTCCATGGTTACAATCTAGTAAATGTACAAAGCATTCTTTGCATACAAGTCTTCCTCTTCTTGGTTCTATGATCATTGTCTATCATCTATCCATGTTGTCTGTTACAATAAAATTAGGAAATCGAACTAAATTTTTCCTATCTTCCTTTCTAATTCTTGATATCAATGGTATCAGTATCTTTACCTCTAGAAACCTCAATAATTCTAACTAACATTTATAAAATTCTTTAAGGTTGACTAAATAATTGACATTATCTTATTTGACTCTCACAACAACCTGTGAGGGAGTTATAGGTCTTATATCAATTTTATATTTAAGAAACCTGAAGTCTCTAATCACAGCTAGTACCCATCTGAGGCAGGATTTGAACTAGGGACTTTAAGATTCCATATCCAGTATTTTATCTTTTCTGTCACTTTGCTACAATAGGCTATTGAGAAGAAAGTATGGGATTTAGTAAATCAACTTGAATCTTGTGTTGTTAATTTATACTACACTTAGCCCATTATACCACTCTGTTATGCCAAAGTTCTCTTTTATTGTACTGACTCAGTTTCCCTAATTATCCTGACTCACTTTCCCTAAATTGTCCTGATTCAGTTTCCCTAATTGTTCTGCCTCAGTTTCTAATTGTTCTGGTCAATCCTGCAAAATCACCTCTCACTCTTAATCAGAATATTTGATAAGGATAAAAGATCTTATATTTTAGAATACCAAAATGCCTCTCCCCATCCCAAGCTATCAGAGTATCAGATACCATCTTATCAAGATTCCTCTTCCCATCTCTGGGATGCCTCCCCCAATTATGTCATCCCCATCTCTGCTCCCTTCACCCTGTCAGAACTGGATTTGTCAGTCCTGTTCCTGCTCTTAGCACCCTGACTCCACTCCTGCCTCAGTCTGACCCCTGTGTCTGAGCCACACGTATATATGTCATTGAGAACTCATATTGTTTGCTGGATTCTTGGAGAAGATAGTCTCATTCAGCCCTGGGAGCAAACCATGGATCCATTTCGTCCCAATAAATCTCTCCCTTTCAAATAAATTATTAAATACTCTCTAATGTCTATCTTGCCTCAGTTTCTTCGGAACTACAACTCCTCACAATTTTAATTTCCTCTCTTATGAGAGTAAGATAATAATAGCTATGCTATCAAAGAGATAGGGCTGTTGTTCAAGGAGTATAACTTCTAGGGGAGAAAGCACTAGAGAGGTCCCCCTAACCTTAGAGTGCTTCTGTTCTAATAATCTGTCAGTGATTGTAAAGTCTTCTGGCTCTGGAATCTGTGATCCCAAGGTCTGCTCCTCCCTCTCCCTAACCTTGAAGTTCTTTTGTTCTGGAAATTTGTCTGTCAATGATTGTAAAAGTCTTCTGGACTAGGAATATAATAATACATCTTCCCTTAGACTTTAGGGAATATATATATAGGTGTATGTTTATATATACATACATACATATATATTATATACATATGTGTGTGTGTGTGTGTGTGTGTGTGTAGAGAGAGAGAGACAGACAGACAGACACTCTGACTTTAAAATGATATTGTTCTCATAAGCTTGTCTGACAATGATTCTAAAGTCTTCTGGCCCTAGAATATTCCTACAAACATTACTGACTGTCAGATAGATAATCTGTTGGTCAGTGATGACCAAAGTCCGAAGAACACTTCTCAGCTCTACTTCTAGGCCATACAATTAGTATATCAATGACATGAATAAGTGGATAAAGGTGATTCCTTTCTCTTGGTTCTTTGCTAATTCTTTTGGAATTTAGCCCACTTCAATTAGCATTACAATTACAATAAACTTTGCCCCTTGACTTGGATATGGGTTTAAACCTGCAAATTATTTTGAGACACCTTTTGACACCCATCTGTTACCCCCAACTTTTTGGGGTCCCTCCCCAACCTCAACACTGTGAGGGTCATATAAGATAGTGGATAGAAAAGCCCATTGTAAGTTATGTTCTATGTAGTTAGTATTGTTATTATATAGAGTTGGATAGACTAAATGTCTGAATGAGCTTTTGATGAATTTCATGCAATTGGAGGGGAGGTAACAAGCTAATCTTAGTAAATAATAATTTGTTGGAAGGATAAATGAGCTACTTTGGATGAAAAATAACTGTGTTTTATGTGTGTGTGTGTGTGTGTGTGTGTGTGTGTGTGTGTATTACCATCCCTTCCAGAAAGAAAGAAAGAAGCAACCACAATCATGGTCACAGGTGGTGTTTTCATTTTTTAAGCTTTTTAAAGTATTACTGTCACAGAGAAAAAGGCAACAATCAATTTTCAAAAGTTGAGTGTTTTTAAATACCTCTGAACATTTATAATTTATAATGTCATATCAAATGCAATTAAATAGTCATTTTCCCTGTAGGAATATGTCATGAGTGTGCTCTATCAATAGTTGTCCTTACTTTAATTCTATTCCTAGAAATGATATTTAGCTAGACCTTTAATTTTGTGGGATTCACCTTTTACCTGCATTTTCTCACACATTCATCTTTATGTCATTATGACACTTCCAATTGTGCTGTCTAGGAACATCTGAAATCCAAGCACCCACACACCTAAACCCTTCCATCTATGCCAACTGAAATGAACAGGAGAAGGCCTGAAATACTGTATGCTGTTTTAATGAAGAGAAAATATCTGGAGAGAGGAGGTTAAAACTCTGGGAACAGTGAATGCATCTTAATTGGAAATCCTCCTTATTATGTTGGGAGAATACATTTTTGTTAGTGTCATAAGTAGGGTATAGAGAAAATAGGAATCAGATTCAGGAACAAGAGTTTGAACTTATGATGAGAAGGATCCAACTAAAAGCCAGAGGAAAGAGACTAAAAATCAGCATGAAGAAGAAATAACCAAAAAAAAAAAAAAAAGAGAGATACTTAAATGTTAGAGAATGAGATCAAATGTGGTCCTATTGCTTGTTATATATAATTTTCACATAAGGTACACTAATGATCAGAATAATTAACCATTCGTTGGTTACCAAAATATTTTTGGAATTGTTCTTAAAAATCTATCAATAAATATTTATCAAGTATCAACAAAGGGGTAAGCACAGTACTATGTGATGGGAAGGAAAAAGACAAAAGACAATTGTTGTCTTGAAGGAATTCACAATCCAACAGAGGAAACCACAAAAAAATTACAATAAATATTAACAAATTGCATATGGGATAATAGGAGATAATTAACAAAGGGAAGGCATTAGAATTAAGAGATTTTAGGAAAGGATTCCTGTACTTAGAGTAATTGAGGGGAGCCAGTATGGAGAGACAAGGAGAAAGATTTTCAGGCATGAGGGAATACAGACTATATAGATGAAATCTAGAGATGAAAAGTCTTGTTGGTGGAACAGCAAGGAGACCAATGTCACTAGATTTAAGAGAGACAGTGAATAAAGTAAAAGAATGACTTGAAAGTAAATTGGACTTAAGTGAAGCAGAGTTGCACAGCCTTCAACCTTACTTTCTCCTCTAGATTAAATGGTCCAATGGTAAGATACAGATCAAGATGAAGATTGATAACCTTGTACCATAATGTCTAAAAATGAATGGGGGGGGACTACTCTGTCTTCTTTTCTTCTTTCTAGTGAAGTCCTTTTTATTGTGACATTATAGGGGTACATATATGGAACTCTTGAAGCAATGGCATAGGACCCTGTGATGACCACATTAGCACCTTGGATACCTTAGAATCAGCCAGAATTAGATTAAGCAAAAGTCCTTAGTCTTTATTCTTGGTCTTTAGAGGTAGGATTGAATTGGAGGATAGCAGAATCTCTGTGACCTTCCTTCGTTGTCTCCAGCCCAGAAGTGACTCTGGGTAGTCTTACTCCACCCCCTAGTCTCTCCTACACTTCTCTGTATACACCAATTATCGAGCCAGCACAGAATAGTGGGAATGACCATTTTCCAAGCATATGCATATAGAGTATTGTCCAATCGGTAATTAGCCTTAAGTTCTTGGTTATCTGACCTCAGTGCATCGACTCAAGAGTTTCAGCACTTTACAGGATCCAAAGACATAATTGATTGGAACAAGCTGGATTTTTTTTTTTTTCAAATCTTGGTCTTGTGAAAATTTTTCTCTCTAATACAGGGACCCAGCTGAGATATGCACAGAAAACTCCATCAATATAAGGATTATAGTAACTACTAAAGACCATTTTTCAAATTAGAGGAGAATGACAATTGGAATTAATGATAATCATCTTCATTCCATCTCAAAGATTTTGCTTTATTCAATTGAATTCTCAGCTTCTCACATGCTTTATTTATGTTATACATTAGACATGAACTGACTTCTCTTCTCATAGATTCATTTAGTTGTAATCAGATATAATTCACATGATTAGAAATCAAGACTAGATTTGATGAAAAAATAGTGTTTCCATGAATTGAAAGCACTTTTGTCTGAAACATTTAAGACCTGCATGAACAATGATATTTCCAGAGTCACAATATCTTTGCAGCAACTTCCCTAACTCTCATATGCATTAGGTCAAAAGAAGTCACAGACTATTCTAATCTAAAGTTTTAGTGGATAACTCTGAGAATTGCTAGTTTCTAATTATGGCTATCACAAGATTCTCCTTGATTGCATAATATAGATTATGAGTCTGACTTATTTAGTGTTTAGAAAGGACATTTGTAAATGCCATATCTTTGATCCAGACAATCCATTGCTAGGTCTATATTACAAAAAACTACATTTATAAGGAGAAAGCCTCCATATGGTAAAAACATTTAGAGCAGCACTTTTTTTTTTCTGATAATAAAGAATTACAAAGAATTGTAAACAAAGTAAATGCCCATAAATTAGGGAATAGCTAACAAATTGAATTGTAATGCCTGAATATAATGAAATGATCATTGTGCTATAAGAAATGACAAAAGTAATGAATATAGAGAAACAAGGACATATTGTATGGGACACGTCCTAGACCTCTTTCCCCAAATTTACTAATCAGAGATATCTTCAGGTATGAAGAGAAAGCATTTACTTAGTCTCTTCAGGGAGAAGCCCAAGAACACTCGGGGAGCATCTCAGATCCCAAACATGTATTTGACCGAACAAGCTGGAAACAAGAAAGCTGGTTAAATGGCAAAAGACCCAAGTTTTTTCAGTGGATAGACTAAAAGGAAGTAACCATCATTGACCAATAATCACCAATGTTGTCTGCTTCTTGGGGATCACTGTCACTTCCTGTAGCTGATTTAGGGCCACACTTTTAGAGACCTCTTGGCCTCGAGACCACGTGACTTCCTGCAACCGGGGGTCCAAAGCCTGATATTCTGACTCTGCAGACCTCTGGGAATAGGGATCTCATGACTTAGGCTTAAGGTCTGACTTACTCTACCTCATGGACTTTTTGAAAAAGCTTCATCTAGTGCCATTCAATATCTATATCCCAAAATACAGTGAAATAAGATCCAAGGGGAAACTGTAAATAAACATATAATCACATGGATATGTGTCTGTAAGAAACAATGTAGCTTACTAAGAATTCCACTGACTCACTGAGAAATGCAGGAAAGATGTATTTTACATCTTGCATTTTACATTCTTGCAAGAATGGGTGCCTATGATAATAAGGAATGGGAAATTGAATGATGTCCATCAAGTGGGAAATGGCTGAATAAATTATGGTATATGAATGGTATGGAATAATATTGTTCTATAAGAAAAGTTCAGCAGGATGATTTTACAGAAGCCTGGAAAGACATAAATGAACTGATACTGAGTGAAGTGAGCAGAACCAGGACATCATTGTACACAGCAACAGCAAGATTATATGATGATCACTTCTGATGGACATGACTCTTTTCAACAATGAAATGATTTGGCCAATTCCAGTGATCTTGTGATGAAGAGAGCAATCTGCATCCAGAAAGAGGACTGTGGGGACTAGAAAGTGGAACACAACATAGAATTTTCACCTTTTTTATTGTTGTTTGTTGTTTGTTTTCTTTCTCATTCCCCCCCTTTTTGATCTGATTTTTTGGGTATGTGTGTGCAGCACTATAAATGTGGAAATATGTATAGATTTGCGCATAGATTTGCGCATGTTTAACATATATTGGAAACTTGTTGTCTAGGGGAAGGGATGGGGAAAGCAAGAAAAATCTGAAACAAGGATTTGCAAGGGTGAATGTTGAAAACTATCTACCTTCAGATACTTACTAGCTCTATGATGTTGAGTAAGTCACAACTTCTATTTTCCTTAATCCTGAAAAAAAGGAAAGAAACTACTCCAGTATCTCTGCCAAGAAAAGCCCAGGGACAGCATGGTCCATAGGGTCATGAGGATTGAGACATGACCATTAATAGTTCTTGTTTTTTAATCTTGTTCTTCAACCAAATTTCATATGAGATGCTAAAGAAATAGCATCAGTAGTTGACATCTGGCCAAAGGAGACAGGATAAATACTGTAAAATACTATGAAGATACTTCAAAAGCTTATGTCCCCATGCTTTTGTTGGTGAATTTACCCTATCCATTGATAGAGAGTGTAATCATTCTTATCATTTACTAGATCAGAATTTTAGAGTAAAAGAGAGGATATCTATTCTAAACCACATCTTATGAAGAATTTCCTATGGGACAAACCAAATATTTTGTCTTTGCCTAAAGGCCCCCAATGATGAGGAATTCTGCTATCTCCTAAGGCCATCTGTTCTTTCTTTCTTTTTCTTTTCTTTTTTTTTAATTAGCATTACTTTTTAGGAATTTTGACTTTATACCAAGTCTCAATTTTCAGCTTTGTAACTTTTCATTGCGTAGCTCTTAGTTATTCCAAAGGAGTCCAATACTTCTTCTGAATGGTAAACTTTTATGTACTTTTACCTCATACTCAAGTTTCCTTTGACTTTTCTCTTTTCCAGGCTAAAATTTCCGATTCCTTTAAGAATTCTTCCTATGGATTTTAGGCAAGATCTTTCATCCCCTTGGGGGAAAGGGGAATCCTTCTTTGAATTATCAACAATTTATCAGTGCTCTTCTTCAGTTGGTTTGATCAGAAATAAGAAAAAAAATCTGGATATGAATTGCTAAAGTTTCTATATATCCTTAATGTTTCTGTGGCTATGGGTAACTCAGTGATAAGCCTCACCAAGCTTAGCTCAATTGGCTTTTCAGAAGACACACACATAATTCTCCACCTGAGCTTTACAAGTTTGCCAGAAATGATCAGGGTTTGAATTCTATTGGTCTACAAAACTATTGAGGTTAGAAAGGTTGTGGATCACAGACCGGTGTCCCAAAGTATCTCAAGAGAATTTGTAGGCTTGAACTCATATCCAAGTCAAGGGGCAAATTTTATTCTAATTGTAACACCAATTGAAATGGGCTTAATTCAAAAAGAATTTAGCAAAAGACCAAGGGAAGGAAACACCTTTATCCAGTTCTTTCTGTCATTGATATGCTAATTTTATGGCCTAGAAGTAAAACTGAGGGATGGTTTTAGGAATTTGATTATCACTGAGCAGCAGATCTAGGACTATCCTCAGGCCAGAAGACTTTAGAATCATTGACAGACAAGATTGTCAGAACAATAGCATCCTAAGGTTAAAGAGTCTCAGGATCATTAATACATCTTTCCTAAAGTCTAAGGGAAGAAATATTATTGTATTCCTAGGCCAAAAGACCTTTATAATCATTGACAGACAAATTGCCAAGACAATAGCAATCCAAGATTGGGGGAGGGGTCGATCATAGACTCCAAAGGCAGAAGACTTTAGAATCACTGACAGATTGTTAGAACAGACACTTTAAGATGGGGGAGACTTCCCTAGTGCCTCTCCCCTAGAAGCTATACTCCTTCAAAACCTGTGTCACCCCCAAGATAATTCAGCCCTTGAAGACTTCAGACTTTAAATGAGCCAGCTAAAATAGCTGGAATGTTGAATAGAAAATCTATCCAAGATGATGGGATCTTTTTTCACTTTCTACAATAAAACTGTGACATCCTTATTCATTTGTGTGTCCATCACACTCTTCAAGATTCTTTAACTCTGTAAAAAACAAAATATGTTAGCAAGAACTCCACAGGCTCACTGATGAATGCAGGAAAGGTTTATTTTAAATTCTTGTAAGAATAGATGAGTAAACATACTTTTGAAACTCCAAAGGCAGCATTTTATTTCCTATCCTGATTCTCCATTAATTGGGTGAATCTTGACTCCTCATTACATAATCAGTCTGTGCCCCAAAGGATCTTCTATTCTAGAAGGCTAAGAGGAGGGCTAAGGGAAAAGAATAAAAGTTTCTTTTCAAATATCAGGCCCCTACCTCTGGTTTACAAAAGTCAGTTCTTGCCCCCAAGGAGCTTACCTTCTTTTGGGAGATGTTAGCCTCCAGCCTTGATTGTTCCATGATTTCCTAGTGGGTTTCAGTTTTCTAATTTGTTTCATTTCCCCAATTTAATTCTCATAACTGTGGAAAATAAATGCCCATCCATTTCTTACAGCTTTAAAGAAAGAGAAGAAAAATGTAAAACAAAATAAAGCAAAAAACTTTGATGATGTTGAAAGGATAAGAGAGCATATTGGTTGTGCTGTTTGATGAAAGGATGTCCCATCAGTCTTTGTTGAATATTTGCATTTCACTAATTTTCATGCCTGACTAAGGGTGAGGTTTTCTTTTTAAAATATTTATTATGAAAAAAAAATCTACATAGACATAAAATATAAAAAAGTTCCTTAGATTTAGTTAGTTCAAGAGCTGATAGGTTGATATCTCTATCTAGATATATTGATATCTACATATCAATCTATAGCTATATTTATTTGCCTATCTATCTATCTACATGTCTCTCCATCCATCTATCCATCTGAATGAAGTGAATTGTGAAAGCTATCTCACAAGATGGAGACTGTGTTCTAAAAATTGAGTGGAGGCCAGCTTTGCCCCAGGCCCAAATTTCTTCCTGCAGAAATCATGTGATTTACAAGGAATGGGAAGATATAGCCCTTTTCTTTGTGAGTCGAAGTTAGGACCATCTTGGCATTAAACTCTAATATAAGGTAATTTAGTAATTCTAAAGATGTGGTTGGGTTAGAAGTTTTTCCTCATTTATGACTTAGAATGTGAGCTCATTTGTCCTGAGTAATCAGGGCATTTTAAGGAGTGTTACCCCAAACCCATATATAATACTTGTCTGTTACCTGGGCCTCACTTGCCCTTCTCTGACTATTTGTTGAGAGGGAGAAGCCTTTTCTCACAAGATCATTATAAAATTTCTTTGTGCTTTTACTTTGAGAAATCTCCTTGATTTATTTGAGAAGGTGGTCTTTGACCCACACTCATCCATCCATCTATCTATCTAACTATCTAAATATCTATCTATTTATCTATCAGTTCTCAAGAATGTGCCAGAAGTTATGCCTGTCATGATTCAGAGATAATCCAGCTTGTGACAGGTCATGTCAACATGATGACAGATTTATCTAAGAACAAATTTTCATTCCAACCCACCCAGTATTTAGTAAGTGTCTACTACCCTCAAGGCACTGTGATTGATATTAGAATACAAAGACAAAAAAGAAGAAGCCTTACTTTTAAGAGGAGGGTAACAGTGTAATGAGAAGAGATCTAACTTCATAGACAGAGGGCCTGAATTTGAAGTAATCAGAGCAACATATGAGAATTGGAGGGGAACTAAGAAGTTATTTAGTAGAACCTATAAATCCAAGGTAATCCCCATTCAGTAGATTCTGCACTTCCCATTCCCACCCTTCTTCTCCTTTGCTTACAAATATATTTCTTTTTAATATATCTTGTTTTATGAATCATGTTGGGAGAGAAAAAAAATCAGAGCAAAAGGGAAAAACCATAGAAAAGAAAAAAAAAAAAAGTGAACATAGTATGTGTTGATTTATATTCAATATCCATTGTTCTTCTGAATTCAGATAGCATTGTCTGGTCAGAGTCTATTGGGATTGCTTTGGAGAACTGAACCACTGAGAAGAACCAAGTCTACCATAGTAGATCATCCCATAATCTTGCTGTTACTATGTAAAATGTATTTCCAGTTCTGCTTGTTTTGCTCAACATCAGTTCGGAAATCTTTCCAGGGCTTTGTAAAATTAACTTGCTCATCATTTTTTTATAGCACAATAATATTTCATTATCTTTCTATACCACAAATTGTTCAGCCATTCCCAAACTGATACGCAACCACTCCTTTTCCAATTCTCTCTTACCATAAAAAGAGCTGCTACAAACATATTTTTGTTTGTGGGCTCTTTTCCTTCCTTTGTGATTTGCTTGCTCCCCCCTCTTCTTTAAATATTTTCAATCACTGAACCAAGAGGTATAATGACAATTCTCCACCAAATACCAGTTGGGTTACATGGCCTTTCTGGTTCGTTTCAATCCACATTTTGAGACCTACCAATTTCCCTTCAAATATAGCTAATCATATATATTTATATTTCTGATACACAATCAGGTTGCAGAAGAACATGATAATTTAAAGTTCATTTTTCAATAACTACTAAAATAATTTTGCTTTTCTTCAATGGACACAAGGTGAAATGTGTCATATGTGTGCTAGTAAGTATTCAAGATATTAGAGCAAGAGTTTTTGAGGGTCCCTTCACTCTAATTATAGGTCACAGAAAGAATATGCCTGCTGGCATAAGGAAGCAGTGACTCTGGTGTGTATAGTCAGGCCTTTTAAAGAAAGGGTATTTTGTAAATGAATTTGGGATATTTTTTATAACTTATTCCTGTAATTAACAGTAGCTACAAAGATTACAGGCAAAAAAAAAAAAAAAAAAAAAAAAAAAAAACAGAAAAGACAGAGACATGAGATATGGAAGTTTGTTTGGGGCAATGAAACCACAATGGTTCAGAAACCTCACCAAACTCTTTGTTGTTGTTCTATTTCTGTGCTTTCTAAATGATTCTCCCTTAGAAGTATAAGACAAATTATGTGACATAGAGATATCTTTCTTTCTGGGTTATCACATTTGTGGTCACATTCTAGAGAAGAAGGCCAAGAACATGCTTTGAGATGTGTTCACAAGACCCTGGTAGTCATTGTTCCCTTTAACAAATAAGACTAATCATTTTTTAGAACACAGGAATTAAATAATTTTATACTAAGTGACAAAGGCAATTCAGTCAACATGATTAATTTCATTTAAAAAAATGGGAGTTAATAGAGAAAATATCTTAAATATAAAAGCAATAGATTAACCCAACATTACAACTGTCAAGAATTGTTTTAGTTCTACCATTAATTAGATAATTAAAATACTTTTTTTCACCAACTAACTTACTTTATATTTTCAATAATATCTAATATATGCAAAGAAAAGGTTCAGTTCAAAGACAAATGATGCAAAACAAACAAATAAACAAAACCTCCCTAATTTTTTTTAATGCTTCTTACCCCTAGTAAGTTTCCCCCTATGCTGAGAAGGCAAAAATAAAAGTAGAAAAATTATGTAATAATCAGCTTCTAAGGGAAGAGAGAAACCTATTTTCATATAGGCTATTTCCTCACTTAATGGTGTAACTCAAATAATCATCTTCTAAATTTCCACATACTTATAGATATATCATTCATAAAAATACTGGACTAGGTATCAGGTTATGTGAATTTTAATCCCAGCCCTGATTATTGCTAGCTATGATATAGCTGACATTTTTTTTTTTGAGATACAGTTTAAAATAAATAAACCTTATCAAACTGTGGCTATGAGAAACTCAGGAAATGTAGCAATAGAGAAAATGGAGATAGATAGTAGATCTCTAGTGTACCTTACTTTGTGTTAGAAATAGTTAGAAAAATAGAGGGAGGGAATAAGCTTCCATTAAGTGCCTGTAATGTGCTAGCTACTTTACTGTTTATTAAAAATATTATCTCATTGGATTTTCACAAAAATCCTGAGACATAGGTGTGATTATTATTCCCCACTTTACAGATGAGCAAGTCTTGCTTAATCTTACTATTTCCCATGAATGTTTGAAGTCTCATGATTCACATTCTGATCTTCCTATCTGAGATGATAACCTCTTGTCAATCCTTCTCTCCGACTTCTCTTCAACCTGTTCTTTCTCCCTCTTCTGCTCTCAGATCTCATGATCACAATTTATTTTCCATCCCATCATCTTTGTTCAAGTTTTCTTTTCTTTTTTTTTTTTTTACCAACTAACTTACTTTATATTTTCAATAATATCTAATATATGCAAAGAAAAGGTTCAGTTCAAAGACAAATGATGCAAAACAAACAAATAAACAAAACCTCCCTAATTTTTTTTTTTAATGTTTCTTACCCCTAATAAGTTTCCCCCTATGCTGAGAAGGCAAAAATAAAAGTAGAAAAATTATGTAATAATCAGCTTCTAAGGGAAGAGAGAAACCTATTTTCATATAGGCTATTTCCTCACTTAATGGTGTAACTCAAATAATCATCTTCTAAATTTCCACATACTTATAGATATATCATTCATAAAAATACTGGACTAGGTATCAGGTTATGTGAATTTTAATCCCAGCCCTGATTATTGCTAGCTATGATATAGCTGACATTTTTTTTTTTTGAGATACAGTTTAAAATAAATAAACCTTATCAAACTGTGGCTATGAGAAACTCAGGAAATGTAGCAATAGAGAAAATGGAGATAGATAGTAGATCTCTAGTGTACCTTACTTTGTGTTAGAAATAGTTAGAAAAATAGAGGGAGGGAATAAGCTTCCATTAAGTACCTGTAATGTGCTAGCTACTTTACTGTTTATTAAAAATATTATCTCATTGGATTTTCACAAAAATCCTGAGACATAGGTGTGATTATTATTCCCCACTTTACAGATGAGCAAGTGTTGCTTAATCTTACTATTTCCCATGAATGTTTGAAGTCTCATGATTCACATTCTGATCTTCCTATCTGAGATGATAACCTCTTGTCAATCCTTCTCTCCAACTTCTCTTCAACCTGTTCTTTCTCCCTCTTCTGCTCTCAGATCTCATGATCACAATTTATTTTCCATCCCATCATCTTTGTTCAAGTTTTCTTTTCTTTTTTTTTTTTTTACTATATTGAATTTATATTGAACATATTCAATATCCTATTTCATTCTCTTTCTTGATTCCTCTGTATTCATTAACACTTCAAACTAAACTTCTTTTGTAGGTTTTTATGATGTATTTCCTTGTTATTTCTCCTCATATTGGTCTGACTGCTCCTTTTGAGTCTTATTTGCATAATCTTGAATGAATGAGGGATTTAATTGATAAACATTCAAATTTGGGTGAAGTTTTTATGCTGAAAACATTCTTGTATTTTTTTTCTTTTTTTCTGCTTTTCACCAAGTCTTATACTAAGAGAACCAAGGACAATTTTCAGGGTTGGTATTTGAGCATCAAAAAAGTTTATATAAAGCATTTTTTTTTTTTACCAGCAAAAAAAATGTCCTTAGAATTTCACCTTTAAACACAAACAATACAGAGTTTATGCAATTTTTCGGTCTGAAACCTTAGCTTTATTTATCACTGTTCAGATTCCAATTCTGTTTTTCTACACCATGAACAATAGTGTTTAATGGGAAAAATGTTGGAGGTTTACTGCCATTCTCCCATCTTATATGTCTCTGAGGATACTTCATTTTCCTACTCAGGGCTGCTGTTGTCATCGGGAAATTAAAAGATTATATAGGATGTTTTGTTATCTTTGGGGATTAAAAAATGTGTTATGACAAAATGGCTGGCAATCTTTAGCTGCTAATTTATTTATTTATTTATTTTTGGAGCCAGCGTCAAAAATTGTGGTCATTGTAGACAACTACATGTCACTGACTGACCTTGGAGTCCCTATAGCTTGATTCTTCATAAACATTGAACAAATACTTGCTGATTGATTAAATGATAACACCCAGTGTGGACTTTTGTCACTTAGCACAGATTTTGATGTCTAATAAAAAGACAATTGGGCCAGGAAAATGAAATCCTAGATCATACTTAGAAGAGACCTCTGAGGGCATCTAGTCTAACCTCTGTGTTACAAATGAGAAAACTGATACATTACAAGATGATATGTCTTGTCTGAGTTCACAAAAGAATTGTAGAAGACATGATTTGAATCCATACCATCTGATTACAAAGCCAGGACTCTTTTCATAGTGCCACAGCTGATTTATCGTGGACAAGACCTTACAATGGACTAGACATTCATTTGTGTTTCCTATGTGTAAGTCACTCTGTCAGATTCTGGCAATAGGAAGAAAAAAAGAAAACACTGCTTGTCTCCAAGGGCTTATATTTCATTCACTACAGAAAACAGAGTACAATGGATAGAGCAATGAATTTAAATTCCGAAGTATCTGGTTTAAAACTCTTTCCTGTCACTTGCTTCCTGCTTTGGACAAATCACTAAACTTCTTAGGTTCTAAGTTACTTCTTCTCCAAAACAAGGTGTTTGAACTAAATGCCTACTATAAGTAAATTCTGAACATAAATAAATTATCTTATAATTTATTGACTATTTGTTATGCATCTGCTACTCATCAGACATTATGTTTCTTGTGGATGACACAAAGATAATAAAATAGACTCTTCCTTCAAGGATTCCTTACATTCTATCTCTATATACATATATACATACATATATATATATATACATATATATATATATATATATACATGTGTGTGTGGATAGATAGACAGGGAGACAGACAGACAGAAACAGAGAGACACATGGAGAGAAAGAGACAGAAACACACACACACACACACACACACACACACGGACAGAGACAGAAAGAGACAAGAGAAAATTTTGAGGGCTGGCAATTGAGTTAGCTACTTACACTGGCTGTGTCCCAGATGAGCTGCTTAGTAAGTTTGTGAGTTCTTCATTTCATTTCTGGAAAAAAAAAAACAAAAGAAAAAAAAAAAACACAGAAAAAAGAAGTGAAATAATATGTATTGATTTACATTCAGTGTCCTTAGTTCTTTTTCAGGATGCAAATGGCATTTTCTGTCCAAAGTCTATTGGGATTTCTTTGGTTTACTGAACTGCTAAAAAGAACCAAGAATTTCATAGCTGATCATCCCACATTTTTTGCTGTTATGAACAATATATTCCTGGTTCTTTTGTTTTGCTCAGCATCAGTTCATGTAAATCTTTCCAGGCCTTTCTATAATCAGCCTGTTCATCAGTTTTTATCAAACAATAATATTCCACTACTTTCATGTAGGACAACTTGTTCATTCACCAATTGATGGGCATCTAGCACTTTTCCAATTCTTTGATACCACAAAAATAATTGCTACAAACCTTTTTTTGCAATGTGGGTCCTTTTTTTTTTTTTTCCTTTATGATTTCATTGGTAAACAGACCCACTAATGGCACTTTGGGCATAATCCCAGATTGCTCTCCAGAATGGTTGGACATTCTTTGTTTTTTGAAGAAAATCAATCCCATCTTAGGTAATATCTTGAGTTGCACATGAATTGGGTTTAAGTTAGGCAGGATTGCTGTCATTAGCTGCACTCTCTTCCCAAGTCATCAAAGCTCAGTGTTAGGACAAAAATCAAGATGACTGGTGATGACCCAGGATGCACTGGATAACATTGATGGCTTTGATGTCTGATGAAGCACTCAGTGTTCCATAGCTTTAGCTGCTTCATGCCAATTAAAACAAATTGTTCTCATCCACCCATTCTACCAGGAATGGTCTTCACATATTTGGTGTAGACATTCCCCTAACTCACTTATGAGTTTTTGGCCTGTCAGTTAGTTACCTTTAACCAACTTATCTCATCGGTCCAAAATGTGGACACTGAACGTGCTATAGGTTCTTAAAGCCCACAGATGAGAGTTGGGGAGTAACTGGACACCAAAGGTGAATGAGCAACTCTGAAAAGGTCTTGGCAAACCCTCAGACCAGATTTCTCTTCTTCACTGAACAATCTCAATACCCCTAGTCAAAATATACCTCATGTGAATCCTGAACAAAAAAATGCTGTCTCTAGTTTCTTTGCCTTGGCACATAGTGCTAAGTAATTGAAATGCATTTTGTCCTCTAAAAATATAAGTTTCAAGAACACAAGGACTTTTTCAATCCTTTGCTTGATTTGGATTGCCCAAAACAGTGCCCAGGGCCCCATGCCTAGTGGAGACTTCATTAATATTTGTTTAATGAATAATGTTAAAAATTTATGAATGGTCACTTGGTTAAGTAGAATTTTAGCATATTTCTAGTGCTGCAACATCCTAGCTATATGATTTTAGAAAAGTCTAATCTGTGCCTCAATTATCTCAAAAATAGAATGTTATACACAGATGGAATCTAATGTTTCTTTTTTCTCTTCAAATTTTTGATGCTATAAGAATCAGGTTGGGATGTTGAATAATTCTTCTCCCAAGTCGTATCATCTACAATACTCACTTTGTAATCTTTGGAGAGACATATAATTTTTTTTTTTTAATTACCAAGACAAATCTCTAAGGTTATATATGTCACAGAAGCATCCATCTTTATTGACAAAATCCCAGGCCCAGAACTTATCTCTGTGGTCCTATATTGTGTAATGTATCTGAAGTTATAAGACATGGATTCAAATTTCAACTCTTTTATCAACTGTCTATAACCTTGAGCAATCAGCTTATTCTTTCCAGAACTTCAAATTTTATGGCCTCTAAAATGAGGAAATTCATGTAGAATTAAGTTAAATGATCATGAAAGTTGCTTCCAAATCCAGACTTTATGACCTCTAAGTTTCCTTCCAGGTCTCTTGATTTATCAGTAATCTGCTACTGAATTTCTGCATAAATGTGGCTATGTCATTCAACAATAATGGTCATCTTAGGTAAATCATAACCACATGATATTATAACGATAAGATATTATTTAGTTTCTGAAATGCTGTCAAAGTGAAGATATTTAAAGGCATAAATAGATTTTTTTTACATAAAATCCTTTTCTAGTATATTTAACCTTTTTAGCCTGTCATTGGCATATTGGATTTTCTATTTAGGAGCTTTCTACAATTCTTTAATTGGGAAGTAATTTCCCTTTATATTTCCTTAATTTATCTTGGCAACTTCTATTCACTTTTCTTCTAGCAAAAAAAGAACAGGGCTGCCTGGAAATCCTATTTGTTAGTATAGGAAATAAGTAATGAACATTTTACAGTGGAGTATGACTTTAGGATTTAAAGTTTTTCCATGCCAATAAGGAAGTTACCTATTTTGATAATATTGCTAGCTCTAGTTTTTGGATATTAATGAAAAATATCAGCATTGGTTTTTCAATTCTTAAGATTCATTTATGATAGCATAAATAATATTCAGGAAATCCACAACTGTTGACTATAAGACTCCTCCCTCTAAAAGACATTTTATTTCTGAGGAATAATTAGATCAATCAATGAAAAAATTATTAAGCTTTTTTTTTTTTTTGTACTTGAATAAAGATGGGGTGTTCACTGTGTTAGCTGCTACCTTAGATATACACTATCTTGAGCAGGTGAGAAAATTGTTTAATCATTCAATAACAGCTTTTAGACTATGTTTTTTTTTTTTAATTTTATTAATAAAGTTTTTTTCTTTATTTTCAAAGTATATGCATAGATAAATTTCAACATTCCCCCATGCAGATTGACCCACGCCTAACACTCTCCACCAAGATATGGTTGAAATAGGTTCATTATTTAGACATAAAAAAAGTGATATTATATGCAAATTAGAAAAACATAGGATAGTTCACCGCTCAGATCTGTAGAGAAGGAAGAAATTTGTGACTAAAGCAGAACTGGAACTCATAATTTAACTCCAAATAGATCATTTTGATTATATTAAGTTAAAGAGTTTTTGTACAAACAAAACTAATGCAGGCAAGATTAAAAGAAAAGCAAAAAAATTGGACAAATATTTTTTATGATTTCTGATAAAGGTCTCATTTCTAAAATATATAAAGAACTAACTCAAACTTATAAGAATTCAAGCCATTCTCCAATTGATAAGTGGTCAGAGGATATGAACAATTTTCAGATGAAGAAATTAAAAGAAAATTAAGTCATATGAAAATGTGATCCAAATTACTATTGATCAGAGAAATGCAAATTACAACTCTGAAATACCACTACACACCTCTCAGATTGGATAAGATGACAGGAAAAGACAATGACTAATGCTGGAGGGTTTGTGGTAAATCTGAAATACATTTTTGGTGGAATTGTGAATGGATCTACCCATTCTGAAGAGCAATTTGGAACTACATTCAAAAAGTTATCAAAATATAGATATCCTTTCATCAAGCAGTGTTTCTACTGGGCCTACATCCCAAAGAGATCTTAAATGATGGAAAGGCACCCACATGTGCAAAAAAATGTTTGTGGCAGCTCTTGTAGTACCGAGAAACTGGAAACTGAGTGGATGCCCCTTAATTGGAGAATGGCTGAATAAGTTATAGTATATTAATGTTATGGAATATTATTATTCTATAAGAAATGATTAGCAAGATCATTTTATAGAGGTCTGGGAAGACTTACATGAATTGATGCTAAGTGAAATGAGCAGAACCAGGAGATAACTGCATATAGCAATAGCAGAATTATATGATGATTAATTCTGATTGATATGATTCTTTCCAGTAATGAGTTGATTGAGGTCAGTTGCAACGATCTTGTGATAAAGAAAGCCACCTACACATAGAAAGAAGTATGTGGGAACTGAGCGAAGATCACAACATATCATTCTCATTCTTTTTGTTGTTGTTCACTTGTATTTTTTTTTACTTATTTTCTATCCTTTTTGATCTGATTTTTCTTATGTAGCAAGAGAATTTTACAAATATGTTTATGTATTTTAGTTTTAATATATATATTTTAGCATGTATAACATAGATTGAATTGCTTGCCATCTCTAGGGGAGGTGGTTGGGGGAAGGAGGGGAAAATTTGGAATACCAGTCGATATTAAAGGATCAATGTTGAAAAATTATCTGTCCACATGTTTTGAAAATAAAAAAGTTTTTATAAAAAGAAAAAAAAAACAGATATTTTTGTGGTTCTATTATTATACTCTACATTCCCTGGTTTTGGTAAGCAAATTTTTATAAGGTTATACAAAGAGAACATATCAGAAGAGACCACCTGGGGGCTTTTCTCTTTGCATACTTTATATAAATTTTCTCCAGCTCCTTCCCATTCACTGAGACTGATTTGGGGGCCACTGGTGAACCAGGGCACAATGTTATATACATCTTGTAGAATGTTCTTAACTTATTTTTCTTACTCCCCTTTTAAATGTAACTGTAAAAATTTAAGATCTATCCTTTCATTCTTCAATTATTTAATTATTTGCCCTCCCACTGTTTTACATCTTCCTTTCCTGTGAAAAGTGAATTTCAGGATGAGTCTTGCTGATGAGCCACCATCCTGAAGCTTTTCCAGTACCTCAACTTAGTTCTTTTATCTTCTGGCTATCCAGAGATACCAACCAGTAGAAGACTATCTTACTACTGGTTCCCCATCAGGTCTCTGCTTCCCTTGTGCACTGCTTTACAGGATCAGTGCCTGATAGGATCAAGGCCTGATACAATCAGTGCCTTATGTTGAGAACCATTTTTTTCCAGAACAGAAAAAAAAAAAAAGACAGGGAATAGAATTAGGAATTTAGTCCATTTCTGAATGAGCAAGGACTTCATACAATTGGATCCTTCCTGCAAAATAGACATGCATATTCTGATGATTCTAAATCTTAGATTTCAAGACTTGAGACTACCTCAATAAACAAAAAAATAGGGGTTGGGGATATAGAGAACTCCCAGGAAACTAGAGATTTCAGTAACTGGAATTATCCCCTGCTCCTAAGGTTAATCAAGGGTACATGTAAGCTTGAAATCATGAGAAAATATAAGTTCCTGGCAAAATTATGGTGGTTTTGTGAACTTTACATGATTGAGTCTCCAGAAACTAACAATATGCTTCAGAGAGTTAGATCAGAAAAAAAGAGAAACAAAAATCAGGCTTAGTCACAGAGCAATGATTTTAATAATAACATATTCTTTTAAGATATATGAGGAGCATAATTTATCTTAATAAATGTCTCTGTTGAATTATTAACTACCCTGTCTCCTAATTTTCAATCACCAATAGCCCATTTGTGTTGTAATGATCACAGCAAATAATTGGAAAATGAAAATTGGGATATGGCTGAATATTATTGTCCTTTAAAAAATGATGACCAAGCTGATTTTAGAAAGACATGGAAAGATTTACATGAATTCATGCTGAGCGAAACAAACAGAACCAGGAATATATCATAAGCAAAAAAATGGCAAGAATGTGCAATGATCACCTATTAAAGGCATGATTCTTTTCAGTGGTACAGTGATCCAAAGCAATCCCAATTAACTTTGGATAGAAAATACTATCTGTATCCAGAAAAAGAACTATGGAGACTGAATGTTGTGGTGTTTTTCTTCTTTAAAATATAATGGTTCTCTCTGGTAGCAGGTTTCTTGGGGAGGTTTTCTGGAGGCAGCCTTAGTTTCAGTTGAAAGTAATAATCACCCAAATGCAGCCAAGTATTAAAAATTCAGATCTTTTATTTCTTCCTCCAAAATAGCCCAGTTAGTTTTTCTTAGAGGCCTATCTTTCTGCTTGGTTCCAAAAGCTCTTGCAGTTGTCCTTTGCTTCTTCAGCCTCCAGCCCAGCACAAAGGTGGAAGATGGAATGAATCTGTCTTGCCTCTGAGAGAGGGCTTCTCTCTGAACTCACTTGACGCTCCCCTCTCAATCTTTTCAGCTGAACTAACTTGACTGGCTCACTGAAGCTCTATTTATGCTCCTTCTCCAAGAGTGGGATTGTGGGATCCTACAGTGGAATTATGGGTTTCCTCCCAGAGTGCTCTCTGGCCCTAAGAGCTTCTTGCTTATATGAGCTCTCTAAAGGTGTGAACACAAGTATTATTTCCACTTAGTACTTGTTTCTTCTGGCCCATAACATCTCCTTGTAAGATCAGATCAATCATACCAAACTATGCTAAATTAGATAATTATTGTCTCTATCAACTCTAACGACTTAACAATTTGTAAGGATTCCAACAGAATGTAAATCAGCAGATGCTATATTCACTTTTTTCTATTGTTTTTTTTTCTTTCCCATAGTTTTTTTTTTCCCTGTTTTTTTTCTGATTTTTCTTTCTCAACATGATTTATAAAGCAATGTATGTTAAAAATAAATTAATTAAAAATGAAAACAAACAAATAAATAATAAAATAAAAGGAAATATATCTCTTCTTAACTTTGTAAATTTTGATGAGCCACTTGAACACTCTAAATCTTAATTTCCTTAGTTGTCAAATGAGAAGTTTGGTGGCTATCTCATTTCTTCTTCTTGTTTTTTTTTTTTTTTTAATAGCTTTTTATTTACAAATATATGCATAGGTAATTTTTCAGCATTGACAGTTGCAAATCCTTTTGTTCTAACTTTTTCCCTCCTTTCCTCTACCCCCTTCCCCAGATGGCAGGTTGACCAATACATTTTAAATATGTTAAAGTATAAGTTAAATACAATATATGTATATATGTCCAGACAGTTATTTTGTTGTATAAAAAGAATCGGACTCTGAAATAGTATACAATTAGTCTGCAAAGGAAATCAAAAATGTAGGCAGATAAAAATAGAGGATTGGGAATTCTATGTAGTGGTTCATAGTCATCTCCCAGAATTCTTTCACTGCGTGTAGCAGGTTCTGTTTATTACTGCTCTACTGGAACTGATTTGGTTCATCTCATTGTTGAAGTGGGCCATGTCTATCAGAATTGATCATCATATCGTATTGCTGTTGAAGTAAGTAATGATCTTCTGGTCCTGCTCATTTCACTCAGCATCAGTTCATGTAAGTCTCCCCAGGCCTTTCTGAAATCATCCTGTTGGTCATTTCTTACAGAACAATAATATTCCATAATATTCATGTACCACAATTTATTCAGCCATTCTCCAATTGATGGGCATCCACTCAGTTTCCAGTTTCTGGCCACTGGATGCCATGAATTCTTGCACATGCAGGTCCTTTCCCTTTTTAAAATCTCTTTGGGATATAAGCCCAGTAGTAACACTGGTGGGTCAAAGGGTATGCACAGTTTGGGCTATCTCATTTCTAATATTTCCTCTAGAAGCAACAAACTGCATCCATGAATCTGTGAGCTGCTCTATCAACCAGTTCCTTAGTTTATGGGAAACCTCATGAAATTTCCAATAAAAGCTAGGTTATATGGAGTTCCTACAGTCAATTTGAGTTCAGAGAAATTTATGGAATATTGAGTTTTATGGTCCTTAAATAGAAGTGTATTTTGCCCAAGTGTCCCTTATGCTTCAAAATTTAGTAGTCCCAAATGTTAAACATGCTATAAGATTCAGAATTCTCAACACCTCCTTCTTCCCAAATCTCAAAGAAATGAAAACTACAGATGTTTCTTTTATCTTTTCTTTTCGTTTCTCTTCTTTTCTCTTCTTTCTTTATTTCTTTCTTTCTGTCTGTCTGCCTGTCTGTCTTTCTGTCTTTCTTTCATCTTCCTTCCTTCCTGTCTTCCTTCCTTCCTGTCTCCCTGTCTTCCTTTCTTCCTTTCTTCCTTCCTTCCTTCTTTCCTTCCTCCCTTTCCGTATACCGTGTTTTTATTTCTAATTTCAGGCGTTCTATATTAAATAAATCTGAGCTATTCTGGGAACCAATCTGAAATTATGCAAAAATGAGTGTTAAAAGCTCTGTAGACAGCCTCTGACCCAGAAATCTCATACTTGTTCCAAAAATATGCAAGACAGAAAGAAAGCTCAAAAAGACATCAATATGTTTATAATTACAGAGGACATTCTACTGTATGTGCTGTTGTGGTATATGAATGCAATGGAATACTATTATACCATAAAAAGGAGAATATGAAGTATTGTAGATGATCACAAGAAGTATATAATCAGATTCAGATTAAAATGAGAAACAGAATAAAAATATACATGAGTCCAGAAAGCTGAATGGTAAGATCAGGAAAACAAACTAATATCTGAAGAATTGAACATCTAAAAAATATTTTTGTAAGGTGGGGAATGAAAAACCTTACAGTATCATAGATTTCTATTTAAAAGGGAACTTAGAGACAATTTAGTCCCAACCCCTCATTCTTAAAGATGGTAAAAGTTAAATTCAGAAATATTAGCTGCATTGCTTGAGGACATAAAGCTACTAAATATCAAGATCAGTGTCTGAACCCAGGCCTATTTGATTCCAAATTTATTAGGTACTTTCTGGATCAATGGAGATACAAAAAAAGCAAAATATAGTCCTTGATCTCAAGGACTTCAGAGTAAAATAGGGGAGACAGCATGAAAACCACCATGCAAATAAGATACACACACACACACACACACACACATTATAGGTTGGAGATATTGTCATTTCCTCCCATGTGATATAATTTGTTATGAATACAATGATCAGAGTCAAGCCATAAAGATAGAAGAAGAAAAAAATTGCATTTAGAACATAGCTATTGATTAACATCCAAACACTCCATAATTTGAACAAAATATGTCTATCTTAGCTGTAAAGAAGAAATATATTTATTTATTTATTTGATTGGTTTTACTGAGGTAATTGGGATCAGAAAGTGTCATGTCTGAGTTCAGATTTGAACTCAGATCCTCCTGAGTTCAGGGCTGGTATTCTATCCATTGCCCCAATTAGCTGCCCCACAGAGAAATATTTAATAAGTAGGTCAACAGAACTTATCCAATGAGATCATTATATATCTCACCTGTCAGAAAGACAGGGTGTTAAGACATATTTTTATATGCATTGTTAATTGAGGTGATAATACCTAATTTTTCTAAAATTTTCTTCAATTAAAGAGAAAATTTAAGGTCAAGGGAAGCAGAAGGAGTTTCAGAAATGCCTATTATATAAAACTTTAAAAGTTTTTTTTTTTTTAAATATTAAAATAAACAAAAATAAACAGTTGTTTAAAAATCTAATGAAAGTGTTATTATCCTGGAAAAAAAAGCAATTAATAACTTGCTCAAAGAATACCTTGTCCACAATACTGTGTTATATACCCATGACTTAAAGTATGCAATTTTTATATGGCTCCATTTGAGAAAGGATTGGTTACATGCATGTGTTTGGACTCAGAGCTCCTGATGTCTATCAGGATGAACCTGGATTTCCATCTTTAGCAAGTAATGTATCTATTGACTGATGGTCATTAAGATGCCTTTAATTATTTCCTTGTGTTGTGTTATTAATTTTATACTTTTAAAAATGGATGTTGGGCCAAGAAATAAAGGAAAATTTATATTTCCTAAAGAGAGGACTTTAATGATTTGTTGTTCATAGGAACAAACCCCAAAATCTGAAATACATGTAGAAAGAAATTTATTAGGTTATTTGATAGAGGAAAATGAACTGGAAAGGAGATCCAGGCTCTGGAAGTTTTACATTATTTATATTGGATTTAGAAAAGTATGCTTGCACATAAACCATACATAAAAAGTTAAGCAATTTTGCTGAAAGGACAACTTAAAAGCAAGATATATTGAGGCAAAAATGAGTAATTGTAAATATTCAATAAAATTTAGGCAAAGCTAAAATTCAAGGGAAGAAAACACAAGCTTGGGTGGGCCCATAATTGCAAACAGGAATGCTTTGGAAATCCTGGACCTGAAGGAAACTTAAGTCCCTTGCTGCCATCTCTAGCATTCCTAAAGAGTGAGTGGGGTTAGGTGACATACTAGAGTTAGGTGGACAATCTTTATTCCCATGAGATTGGATTTTAAAAGCATAATAATTTATTTTAACAATATAATAAATATATATTTTTCCCTACATACTGCTAGTGATAACACATTAGTTGTTGCTTTGGATAAGTGAATGATTTTAGAATCATGTCACAATGAAACAAAATTAAAATTTAGAACTTAAAATAAATTTATGTTGCAAATAAAAAAAAAATCCAGTTAAACAAAAAGGCTAATTAATTATCAGAAAAGAAATAAAGATCTTCACATGAATCTGATCATTTGTTAATGCATTATTGATTCCATATAATGTTTTTCAGACTTACTGACCCTGGGTGAACAATGATTTTTTTTTTTTTTTTTTTTTTTTTTACTTTTTAAGTTTTTAATACTTGCTATGAAGGAAAACAAAACTAAACAGCTTTGTATAGTAATATTAAGCAAAGACAGAGAAGCAAAGTTTTAAAAAGAAATCTACATTTTATTGGAAAAAAATTGTCTTTGTGAAAGACTCTAACAAAATCATCATTAGGTTTTGATAGAACCCTAAAAATGTAGCATCTTGATGGTTTCATCAGACTATGAAGCAACTACTTCTTCAAAAACTGGGCAAGTATTTATTTCCGGGTGGCTTGACACCTTTGTCTCCTGTGAGGAAAAATAAGAATATAGATAAATATATTGAAAAGTAAAATTGCTCCAGAATTATGGAAATCCCCAAATGGTGATGAAATATTGCAATGCAGACTTACACCTTACTACACTCCATGAAGTGTTATAAAATTTATTCAAGAGGTCAACACTGAATAGACTTCAGTGGCCTAGAAAATAATCTGATTTAAATCCCATTAAAATCAATGACTTAGAGTCAAGGCTAAAAACACAAAAAAACTTTGTAAAAGTTGTGATTAATATTTAATCTAATAATTATGTAATTTCATGAATTGAAACATGTGTCAGTCTTGTGAACTTATGCTAAATTTGTAAACTTAATGATTGAAAAAAGAGACATTGCATTCTAAAAGGTATTTTTAGACATAAATATGTATAATATTTTATTGTACAATAGGTTTTTATTTGGCATCCATTTATTTATGATATATAACAGATGCTTAGTTGAACAATACTAATATCATGACAATTGCCATTGATAACAACAGATAGCATTTACAAATCATTGAGATTTGTAAAATCACATTTCTGTATGTGCATGTATATATGCATACACATGTATATTCATATATGTATGTGTGTGTGTGTGTATATATATATATATATATATATATGTATGTATGTATATTTGATCTCCACAACTACCTGGTGAGGTATATGTTATCATTGAACCTATTCTGCATAGGGGAAAAATAAGGTTAAAATAGGTTTATCAGGTTTATTCAACAATGATATGATTCAAACCATTTCTAAGTATCTTGTAATGAATAGAGTCATCTACAACCACAGAGAGGCATATAGGAACTATCACAACATAGCAGTTTTATTCTTTTTGTTGTTTGCTTGCATTTTATTTTCTTTCTCATGTTTTTTTTTTCTTTTTGAGCTGATTGTTTTTTTTTTTTTTGTGCAGCAAGATAATTGTATACATATGTATGCATATATTGGATTGAATATATGTTTTTACCATGTTTAACATATATTGGATTACTTGTCATCTAGGGGAGGGGATAGGGATAAGAGGAGAAAATTGGAACACAAGATTTTTCAAGGGTCAATGTTGGAAAATTATCTCATGCCTATGTTTTGAAAATAAATAGCTTTAACAAAAAAGAAAGAAAGAAAGAAAGAAAGAAAGAAAGAAAGAAAGAAAGAAAGAAAGAAAGAAAGAAAGAAAGAAAGAAAGAAAGAAAGAAAGAAAGAAAGAAAAGAAAGAAAGAAAGAAAGAAAGAAAGAAAGAAAGAAAGAAAGAAAGAAAGAAAGAAAGAAAGAAAGAAATGATACTGCTTTGGAAAGCTTGGCCAATGGGGAAAGGAACCAGGGGGTGGCGAAGGGAGCTTTTGATGGGGAATAAAAAAGAGGATGCTCTTTGCCTGGATATGTATCTCTCTCTAAAACCACGCTTTGTGTGTCAGAGAGAATGGGCAACCTTTGTCATGAGAAAGAAATAAACTTCTTCCTACACTCATAAAAACACCAGCAACAAGAAGAAATAATTTTGGCTTCATAGTCATGGAACTATACAGCAGGGGAAATTGTGTAGATTTGGAGTACTAGAGTTTAGATTCATATCTTGATTTTTCTACTCATTATCTTGTATCTATCTTCTAGAAAATCACTTTCTCTTTAAAGGGCTTCTGTTTCCTCATCTAAAAAATAAGATGATTGGACTGAGCATTTTTTAAAACTACCTCTCAGGTCCTCAACTCAGATTTGCCTCTAATTCCAGTTCTGCTAATTACTACCAATGGACTCCCCTCCCTCACTCTCATACCACTCTCAGCCCCTTCCCTTTTAGTGGTAGAGGATATAAGTACATGATTACTTTTAGCTCCAGATACTCCTCATTGAATCATATAAATTGATGCGACAAGAGTGATGGTAATTGTAGTGGTGAGAATCTGAATTTGAAGTCAAGAAACCTGAATATGAATTCTGAGTGCAAGATCTAGCTGTGTAATCTTTGAACACTCACATTATTTTTCTAAGACTTAGTTTCTTCACCTACAAAATGAGACAACAGGATTACTAAATGCACATGATTGTTTACAATTCCACTATTCTATAAGAGAGTAGAATGAAGTTGATAGAAACTTGAACAAGCTATTGGGACACGAGTTATAATCTCATCTATTCCTGTCATTTTAGTCAATCTAAGAGGTGTGTGATGGTACCCCGAGTTGTTCTAATTTGCATTTCTTTATCAATGATGATTTGGAGCACCTTTCCACATAAGTAGAAATGGGTTCATTTATCATCGTATAATCTGCTGCGTGTACAATGATCTGGTTCTGCTCATTTCACTTAGAATCTCAATCCTTATTGGCCAAGTAATCATGACTAAGTTGCAACCTTCTCTTAGGAAAAGCTGTCTACCTTGTCCAATGGAGAATATTTCTTCTCTATTTCACAAGGATATGGTAGAAAAAAAGCGTGTTGAAATTTTTAAAACACAGCCATAAGTATTCTTTGTCTTCATTTTGGATCAGACCTGTGGTTCCCTTGTCATAAGAAAGACACACCTAGAAATAGCCTCTCCTAATGCAAATCAACAAATTGTCTGCAACTAAAAATATTAGACAGTTTTATCTTCTTTCTCCTACAACATAGTTGTCCTATATCCTTTACTTTGGTAAGAACCCAAATATCTTAACTAAATCAGACACAGTTATAAAGTATATTCTTTAAATCACTGAATCTCTTTAAATATTTGACTTTTTACTCAGGGTAAACATCATTCCACATAGAAGAGTCAAGAATGAAAATGATTGAAAAAACAATAATATACATAGTATTCATATAATGCTTATTATATGCAAAGACATTATGTTAAGCACTCAGCAATTTTTTTTCACTTTATTCTCTCAACTCTCTCAGGTGTTAGGCACAATTATAATTTTACAGATGAGGAAATTGAGGCAGACAGCAACTATGTTGACAAAGCTAATAGATTGGAAACCTCATTTGAGTTCAGGTGTTTCAGTTGCCAGGCCTGGTGCTCTAAACTGCCTAAAATAATGATAATCATCGTGATGAGAATGACAGGGAACATTTATATAGCACTACAGAATTTGCAAGTGTCTCATCTGATCTTCACAAGCATCTTTATTTTTATTTTATTTTTTTTTATTTTATAGATAAGGGAGCTGAGTTTTAGAGATACTGTGCTCTTTCTCAGGACGAGAGCTCATTTGCAAATGCTCACAGTAAACATAATTGTGCTTTAAAGACAGACTTACTTCACAGTAAAAATAATAATAATAATAATAAAATAAAAAAATAAAAAGCACAGCTTCAGCTTTCTTCAAATAAGAGGGTTTCTTTTAAATGTTGTTTTTGATTTATGATGCCCTCCTGCATCCTTACTTTTCTTCAAGACATGTTTTACTTACTTGGTTTTGCTAACCTTTTAGAAACTACACACCATTTGGAAGGATATGCACTTCTTGAGGTCAGAAGCCTTCTATTTTATACGACCTATAAATAGGAAGCAAGAAAACCAAATTTTCAGTGCTCGTTCAGCCAGATGCTGACTAATGCTCTAGCTTCCCCACAGGAATTAAGGTGTAGTGAATTATGGAGAACTAGTGTCAAAGGTGAATGCACAAGGTTGATCAGAAGGTGGCCTGATTTTTTGCTGGTTGCTGTCAGAGTAAGGATTGACCCCTGTCTCTCTCCCCTACCCCCATCACCACTTTTATTGGAGGATCTCACCAGAAAGGAACAATGCACTTTTTATACACAACAATGAGAGGCTATAAGGAAGCTTTAAAACATGTGCTCAGAGAGAAATTCATTGCTTCTGCCAAGCAAAAAAAAAAAAAAAAAAAATCAGCATATTTTTAAAATAAATCAATATTTTGTGGAAAAATGCTAGTCCGAGTTCACAGTGCTACATAATTATGACATAATTCTATAACTCTCCTTTTGAGGATTTTCTTTTTGTTTATTTGTATGATTGTTAATGGCTTGTGCATCAGGCACCATATCACTGGTAAGGAGGAGAGGAAGAGAACACCTGCTCCCCTCACTAGAATGCTATGGGAGATCTTAGAGTCCCATGACAAAAAGAGAGATGCTGGATTCTCCTTTTAAGCGTACTGGGAGACAGGTCTTCCAGGCTTAGTTGCCAATCATTGCCACTACAGGTTTTTATGATAAATTACTTAGGAATTAACAATAGAACACTGTGTCTTCTGCAAACACAGGTCCACAAGGACATGAGTCACTCAGAGCATCTCTTTCCCCAGAAAAAGGTTTCATTCTTAAAACAACAACAACAAAAATAGATACTCTCTGATTAGTCCTTACCTGACTCTCAAGAGTGGAATTGTAAATATGTAAACAGAAATAATTCCAAACAAGATGAAATTATGGAAATTGTACCAAGATAGAAGTGGCTGAATGGGTAAGTCCCTGCCCAATCAAAATATTTAAAAGCCATTTATAAAATGGAGAAATAGAGATTACAAAAAGGAGTAGTAAAGCCTTGTGAGACTATTGTCAGGAATGATAAATTCAAGATTCAATTGACGCTACTCCTGAATATCTGTGGAAACAAAATGATATTGGAATTTGGAAAATTAGAAATGATCAAAGAAGTCATATTACTGCTGTTTAGAATAGATAAAAAAAATGGAGTGTAGAGTAGACAGTGGGCATTAATGGATAGCAAAAACAAAGCCCTATTGAGTTATTTCCTTTTTGGTTTTCCACATAGTGTGAATCATCCTTGAACTTAAGAAGATGAAATAAAACATGGCAGAATAATCAGTAGATATTGTGCTAGAAGGGACAAGAGAAGTCATTTAGTTCAAGCATTTATTTTGAAAATGAAAATAAGACAAAAATGTGTTAAATATGAAGTGTCTTGAGAAGATCACATAGATAGAATAAATCAGAGGGGGGCAATTTAAACCCAGATTCTATGATCCCATAGCTAATATTATTTGCATTTATCTCACTGCCTACAAGGATACTGAGGTGATAGTTATAGGGAACAGGAAAATAGTTGCCATTTCATGATTCCAGATGTTTGGTGTTAAAGTATACCATCTACCTATGGACAGGTGATAGACAGAGATAGATTCATTACTCCCTGAATCTATTTGAAATATTTGAACATGATCAGTTATGGAATATATGTTGCTTGGATATGCATATTTTATGAGGAATTTATTTTTCTTTATCATCCCCCAGGGAATGTAGGTGGGAATAAGAAAAAATAGATTTCTATTCATCAAAACAAAAACATTTCATTTTAAAATACAGATGGAAAAACTGAAGTCCAGAAAAGACTTGCTCAGTGTAATAACCCTTGTCATTGGTAGAGAATCATAGTAAGAGCTCTTTCCTGTTTCTAATTTTGCCGTGCCTCCTGGCATTACCAGCATCTGGGACTAGAGCAATCCTTTGCTAATCATAATGTGAGCCCCAGGGAATGAAAATAACAACTGCACATGCATAATTACAATATCAACTGTTTAAAAAATCTTATGACTTTTTAAGTGTCATACATCAAAGCTCAAGTGGGTAGATTACATAAAGTGCTTGAAGACTGAAAGAAAAGGAGGGAAAGGACGGTAGGTCAACCCCCTAAGTTTCTCTTAAACTTGCTTCCATAAATAGGAAAGAGTTCAGTTGGGAAAATAGCAACAGTTTTCTCTACTTTCCAAAAGACTTCTCTGGTTTGCCGTCCAATATTGTGCTCTGTATCCTTTTGGTGCTACTTTCTTACTGATTGATTTCTGTATTATGTTTAAATTATTGGGTATGGTTACAGAGTATGTTGACCTAAGTGTCAGTAAATGATTAAGGATTTCCATGGGGTTTTCACTGGGAACAGGCTTGGGTTGGAGGCAACAATAAGAATCTCATCAATCTCTCCTTAAAGAATTAGAACCCAATTCATTTGAGAGAGGGATGAAGGTGAGGCCCATAATTGAGAATATCTGTGGGGTTTGGGCTAGAAATATAAACTAACCTTCTATCAATGTCTGAGTTCTACTGTCAAGGGTTTTGATCCTGTGATATGTGAATCTCCAACAAGTTTCAGATATCTACAGAAAACCAAAAATGCTGGTAATGTTGATGTGGACATGTCAACTTTAAGGTTTTAGTGAAAATTGTAAGGTGACTTGTATATTTTGATGAATGAACACTAGGATAACAGAGATAAGAGTTATTATTTCCCTTTAAAAATTAACCTATAAAATGATTCCTCAAACTCTTGCCTCTGAAGCCTTCTTCTATCTTCAATATGTTATTACATCTATCCCCATTTTCTACTACCAATCATGTTCTTTCTTTATATACTTACACACTTTAAGGTCCTATATAAATATTACCTTTAATTCATTTAATAACTATCACATCTGATGTTTATAGTAACCCACTGAGGTAAAGTCTTAGTAATATTCCCATCTGATGGATAAGGAAATTGAACCTGAGAGACTGACTTGCCCAAGGTAGCATAAGTAATTAGATTTCTAAATAAAAAAAAAATAGCTTCATATCTTTTCCCATTGGTTTGTGCTTTAACTTATCAGGTTTGGTTACTTAAAATATTTTTCAGTCCTCTGTAAACTTGTCATGGTTTTTTTCCCCTTCAATTAAGGATATCATTATATTTCAGTGTAAAAAAAACAAACAAATAAGTCAGGGAATTTTAGAAAATCATTCAAAAACCTATTTGAAACAACTTTAGCAAAGTTGAATGATGGAAATAAATGCAAACTAATTAGCAGCATTTCTATATGTTATTAATGAGCTTAACAGCAACAGATAAAAAAAAGAAATTCCATTTAAAATAACTGTAGACAAAATAAAATATTTGCGTGTCTATCCACCAAGACAAATTCAGGAACTATATGAACAGAATTACAAAACATTTCACACAAATAAAATTAGATCTAAATAACTGAAAAGCATATCAATTGCTCATGAGTAGGCTGAGCTATTATAATAAAAATGACAATTGTACCTAAATTGGTCTCCTTGTTCAGTGGCATACCAACAAAACTGCCAAAAATATGTTGTAGAAGAGGAAAAATAATAGTAAAATACCTCTGGAAAAGCAGGAATATAAAGGAAATTAATGGGAAAAAAGCACAAAAAGCAGAGGCCTTGCAATACCAGACTTAAAATTATATTATAAAGTAGCAATCATCAAAACCATTTAATACTGGATAAGAAATAGAGTGTTTGATCAATGGAATAGATTACACATGACATAATAATCAATAACTATGATAATCGAATATTTGATAAACCCTCAAACTCCAGCTTCTGGGATAAAAATGCACTATTAAAATTTTTGCTGGAAAAATTGAAAAATAATATATCAGAAACTTGGCATAGAACTACATCTCACACCTCATAACAAAAATAAGATCAAAATGGGCATAGAAGGTGATACCGTAAGCAAATCAGAAGAGCAATGGATAAATTACTCATCAGATCTTTGGAGAAAGGAAAATTATATGACCAAAGAAGAATTAGAGCACATTATGAAATGCAAAGTAGACAACTTTGATTGCATTTTTTTTTGGACAAACAAAATTAAAAGGGAAGTAGAAATCTGGGAATTTTTTTTTTCACACCCAGTATTTCTGATAAAGGTCTCATTTCTAAAATAGACAAAGAACTGTGTCAAATTTGTAAGGATACAAGTCATTCTCCAATTGGTAAATGTTCAAAGGATATAAACAGACAATATTCAGATGATGAAATTAAAACTGTTTAAAGTCATAAAAAAATGCTCTAAATCCCTATTAATTAGAGAAATGCAAATTAACGCAACTGTGAAGTCTCACTTCACACCTCTCAGATTGGCTATGATGAAAGGAAAAGATAATGATGAATGTTGGAGGGAATATGGGAAAACTGGAATACTTATGGATTATTGATGGAGTGGTAGAATGATCCAACCATTCTGGAGAGCAATTTGGAACTATGTCAAAGAGGTTATAAAACTGTGTGTATCTTTTGTTCCAGCAGTACTCCTATTAGGTGTATATACCAAGAAAATCATAATGACCATCAACTGGGGAATAGTTGCATAGTTTATGGTATGTAAAAGTAACAGAATATTATTTTTTCTATTAAAATAATGAACAAGTTGATTTTTGAAAGACCTAGAAAGATTTACACAAACAATTGCTGAGTTAAACAAGCAGAGCTAGGAATACATTGTACATTGTGACAACAAGATTGTGTGATGATCAACTATGAAAGACTTGGCCATTCAGTGATAAAAGGCAATACCAATTTAGATAAAAATATCATCGCATCCAGAAATAGAACTATGCAGGCTTATTGTAAATCAATACATGTTATGTTCATTTTTTTTTTCTTTTTCTTTTGTCATGGTTTTTCCCTTTTGTTCTGATTTTTCTCTCCCAACATGATTCATAAAAAGGTACTATATATGTAACTGGATAAGCCCTTTCAGGTAAGGTGGTACTCATTGTACAGAAAAACAAACTATAATGATTTTATATGAGAGAAATCATATATGTTTCTTATGAGGTTAAATAACGATTGTCTATATCTGATATGCAGTTACCTTGAGAATTTGCAATAAATAAACAAATAAGACTTTTGGAAAAGAGTTCCCTCTGTCCCTCTCTTCCTCATTGCAAAGAACTTAAATGTCTTCCTTTTACATTCTCCTTCAATTCCCACCATAATCTCTTATGGGGGGAAAAAGGCAATTTCTTCATTGTCACATTAAATCTTTTTTGGGATAGCAAGTTTCTCATGTCACCAGAACTACTGATTTCCTACATTCTACTCCTTAGAAACAAACTCTAAAAACCATAAGATATCAAATTATTTCATCTCAGACAAGAGCCTTGGGGTCTCTTTTCTTTCAAGACCATGCTTCAGGTGATAGTTTATTTTACTGAGGATGAAAGTGGTAGTGAGGATGAAAGTAGAGAAGAAGTCTTCTCCAAGAAGAAGAAAGAAACAAGAATCTGTGCTTCTAATGTATTGCCACACCCCTTAGACTAGAACAACAACAACATGAGGTATAAAAAAAATCGGGAAAGAAGGAACTGTTCACCTAAAGATTCCATGGCAATGTCATACAGATAAGCCAGCTTTTAATAAATATCCTCTTCCCAAATGCTCAGAGAAATTGCATTCTGCTAGCATCTCATTACTGTTAAGTGACAAAATGATAGAATGATAATCAACAATGGATAATAACCATCTGTTGGCTGTATGGATAGATATTTCAATTCCACAAATGTTTATTAAATATCTGTTGTGTACTACTTAGTTAGCAAGCATTTATTAAAAGCTTGGAATTCAAAGAAAGGCAAAACGTAATCCCTTCCCTCAAAGAGCTTTTATTTTAATGAGGTAATCAACATTAAAGGGCACCAAGGTGATGCAATGGGAAAAGTTACAGCCTGGAATCAGGAAGATGTTTTCCCCTGAGTTAAAATCTGCCCTCTGATATGTACTAGTTCTGTAATGCTTAAAAAAGTCACTTAATCCTGTTTTTTATTTCGGTGTTCTCATAATAAAATAAGCTGCAGAAAAAAATGATAAACCACTCCAGTTTCTTTGTCAAGAAACAACCCCCCTCCCAAAAGGCATTATGAAGATCCTAAAACAACAACAAGAAAAAAGAACATTAAAACAATGATATGTAAAGATAGTAAATAGAGTATAAATAAAAAAGGGAAAGATATTGTGGTGGATCATTAGGATACAAATATA
This sequence comes from Antechinus flavipes, assembly GCF_016432865.1. NCBI lineage: Eukaryota > Metazoa > Chordata > Mammalia > Dasyuromorphia > Dasyuridae > Antechinus > Antechinus flavipes. Next base: position 668,532,128 of record NC_067399.1, read on the forward strand.
TAGATGAAAAGCTATTCTTGTCCTTAAAAGCCATTTTTGTATGCTTCTATTCTACCAGTTTGGGAGTAGAGGGCCTGGGAACTTAAGTGAGTGCAGAATAATTTGAAGAATGAAAGAGAACCACAAAAGTGTCAGGGACACCTGGAAAGATAATTGGTAGGGATGTCACCTGAGTTTAGCCTTACAGTTGAAAGTAAGCACTCTAGAAGGCAAAGATGAGGAACAATGGCTTATATATTGGTTGGTGGCTGATCCAAAGGCACAGTGATGAGAGATGGCATATGAATGTGGAGAAAAATAAGTAGGCTCTTTTGAATGGAATATTAAATATAAGAATAATATTGTAAAAGATGCTTTTTAAAAACTAGAATGGAATCACATAAGTTTATCTGACAAAATTATATTTTATATCAGAAGTCATAGCTAGCTATTCTTAGAGTACAAAAGGATAGCATAGTCAGACTTTAGGGTAAGTGCTTTAGGGTAAGTATTTAAGCAGCTATCTGGAGCATGAATTAGAAAACTATCTAGAACATGAATTAGAGAGGGAGAAGTCTTTTAAAAATGATAAGAATTGAAAGGCTTATATAATAGTTGAGGCAAAAAAGGATATGTACTTCAAGAAGAAATTGGTGTAAAGAGACTGGGAGGATGAAAGAGGTAAAGGGCTTTAAGTGTCAAACAGGTGATTTTATATTTCATCCAAGTGGCAATGGGATGCCACTTGAGTTTGCTGAATTGGTATGGAGTGAATGTCCTGACTAGACTGACACTTTTGATAAATCAGTTTTAAAGCTAAGTGAAGCATGAAATATAGTGAAGAAAAAGTCACACACAGATGGACACCCTGGCTATTGCAATAATCTGAATATGAAGCAATAAAGGCTTGCACCAAGGTGATGGCAGTATCAGAAGAGAAAAGGGGATATTTGTAAGAAGTAATAATAATTGAGTGGATATGGGAGCTAGTGAGAGAATAAAGAGTAGAGGATATTACCTAAATTTCAAGCCTGAGTAACTTAAATAATAATGTTATCTTCAATAATGTTTGAGAAGTTCCCAGATTGGATGATTTAGGGATAGATCATGAGGTCTGTTTTGAAAATGTTGAATTTAAAAAGTCTCAAGGACCTCCAATTCAAAATCTCCAATTAGCAGTTGGAGATGAGAAACTGGAGGTCAGGAGAAAAGTCATGGGCAAATGAGACCCATTTGCATTGAAACAGCAAATGAAACCGTGAGAGATGAGAACATTTAGGAGAAACAAAAATATGGAAAAAAAAGAAATGGTTTGTATATTGGAATGGAGGCAAAAGTTGGTGAGTCAGAGAGATGATAGAAGGTTGGCTGTCTCAAAGAAAGGGCAGAGCTGCCCATTTTACCTGGTAATTAGCATCATCAGCTCTACTGTGTTGGAAGGAGGGCAGTTATCATTCCTTTAGCAGGCATTCACTGTAGAGTTGTAAGAGCTGATATAGGTTCACATATAGCACTGACACATCAAAAGAATTAGAAACTACATTTTTTTCTATTTTTCAAATGAATTTGGTGGTGTTAGGAGGGAGAAGTTTTAGTATACATATATTATATGTATATATGTATGTACATATATACAAACAAATGTGTGACTTTATATGTATAATTTTATAAATACATATGCATATCTGCACACACATGTAAATGTAAAGTATCACTTATTTAAATAAAAATTCTACTGTTAAATAGTAGTTGGTAATATTTCACTAGTAACCCTATTTAGGAGTAAACTTTTCTTTTTAAATGAGAATCATTTCAAGAAATCAGTTTATTTTATCAGATAAAATCATTATTATTCAAATTATTGTATTGCCATAATTAGCTTATCAGAAAATTAGCTCATCTTTTCCATGAGTCTCTGATTGACTATTGAGGTGTTACTATAAAGAGGGCTGATAAGAAATTCTCACCTTCCCTCAATCACAAATTCTCAGAACTGGAAGGAATTTTCATATCTGCCTTATTCAATTGGTACCAGCAAAATCCTTCCACACAACAAGCAATGACTTTTCTAGATTTTGTTTGAAAAAAAATTTTAAGAGGGAACACATCTGTCTAATATTTGAACTAGACTATTCTATTTTTGGAGCACTATAATGGTTAAGCTTTGTCGGGGGCTGGTAGGTCATGCAATGGATAGAGCGCTTGGAGATAGGGAGATTCATCTTGAGTTCAAATCTGTCTTGAGACACTTACTAGCCATGTGAAACGGGACAAGTCATTTAACCTCATTTGGCTCCTCTTAGGTAAAATGATCTAGAGAAGGAAATTGTAAACCACTCCAGTATGTTTGCAAGAAAACCTCAAAAGGGATCATGAGGAATCAGAAACACCTAGAAACTACAACAGTGATTAGAGCTTTTTTGTTGTTTTATCATTTATATATATTTTTTCTTATTATGTGTGATTCTTGAACATTCCTTCCCATATTCCACTATAAATCATTCATATTAATGGTAGGATCTAACCCATTTGTCTCTTTAGATTAGCAGCGCCTACTGCACAATGCTACTATGCAGATGCTATTCCTGACTGTCACTATGTGACTGAAGTATCACCTTTTCTTACCACTTTTTTCTGGTATTATGTTTTAGTTACTTTTGGTGTGGAGTTCTTTCTCAATGATATTCCATAATCTACTCATGTTCATCATGCACGTTTATGGTTCATTGTTTTTTGTTGGTAAAAATGAAATTCATGAAACAAATTAAAACAATATCTAAACTACTAATTTATAGCATCTATTCAAATAACATGTTTATTGAAATAGGTAGACTTTTGTCATAGAGACAGAAAAAAAATTGATTATCCATGACTTACAAAGTTTTATCTATATCTCTTAGTCATAGCAATGATTTACTATTATTCCTTCCCCATCTCTACAGTATGGATTTTCCGTTCCACCTCATCTTGTTTTGGCAACATTTTCAAAGTCATCTTAATCCCAAACACTTTATATTTCATTGGTGTCTATATTTTATTTCTTCATATAATTTTGAATTAGATATTGTGCTTGGTCATTCCAATTAACTTTAATCATAAATTTGTATCGATCTGCATATAATAAAAACAGGCAAAGTAGTCTGACAATAAGACATAGTGCACTATTATCTAAATATTCCATTATCATAGCAAGGATGGTAAAATTCAATTTACTATAGAAAGCTCAAGGAGGGAGAAAAGGATGAAGGAATAAAGGAAGGAAGGAAAGAAAGAAAGAAAAGAAAGAATAAAATAAGGAAAGAAGGAAGGAAGGAGGGAGAAAGGAAAGAAGAAAAGAAATGGAAACTTTCCATAGTAAATTGCATTGTACTAAGGGGGGGGGGGCAGACTTAGAAAAATAAATATGATTTGTTTACAAAAATAAAGGATTAGTGAAATAAAGTACAACATAATCATATAGTCTAGAGGAGATCTAAGAACCAGAGAATCTTAAATTTTATATACACACTTATGCACCATATATATGTGTGTATATGTTTATTTATATGCATATATGATTGTAATGCATTTTATGTACTTTATCTACATTTCACTTTTGTGAAATGTTGATAGCAATCCCTTTAGACACCTTATCCCCTCTGCAGACCAACAACATCATGGAGATGGCAGACCCTTAATAATATATCCTATAACTAGCTAAAACTTTCTTCTATAGCTTTTGACCATTTGACAATGACCAAATCATCTTTTCTTGAAAAACTTAATTGAATGATATTTCATTACCATCTGATTCAGACCATTCAACAGTTGATCAACTTTAATTGTTAGAAGATCCCCTGCCCTCCACATTTCCCTTAAATAATTCTACAATTGACTGTCTGACATTCATCAATTGTTGTAATATTGAGGATGAACAAGAAAAAAATACTAAGTTTCCAGGTAACAACCCAAATTAAAATAAAATAGCTACCATACACTGTGTTCTTTCTAGAATAGACATATCCAGTTCCTTCACCTGATTCTAATATCACATTTTCTCTAGTCCCCTAACCTTTTGACTGCCATTTCTGCACATTCTTCAGTTTTTAACTATAGTTTCCAAATTGTGGTACTTGCCCAAAACTTAACTATGTTACTTCAGATGAAATCTAAGCAAGACAGAGTCAGAGACATTCTACTCTCACAAAGCTGGACTAATTGTATTCTACTTAAAACTATGATCAAATTTCTTTTTTAGTGGTTGCGTTCATGTTGTACCATTAAATCATATAGATCATATGGTCTACCAAGGTTTTATTCCATTGTTGAATAGCTCTAATAATTTGACATGTGTTTCCTTCAATCTTATCTCAAAATTAAACTTTCTACTTCTTGATATTTTGGTGAAAGTGATATCAACTGTGGTAATTAGTATATTGGAATTTTTACCAAGCAAATGTATCACAGCTCCTCTGAATTTAATTTTCTTCATTTAAAAAATGGAGTTGAAAGAAGTGATCCATAATATACATTTCTGGTCTATTTCTTTGCCAGTCATCCATAAAGTGAAATCAACTCTGATAATTAAACCAATTTTTTTTTCTCCCTCTATCCTTTCCCCCATTTTCCAGAATATTTTTCCAAGAGGAATTATTTGTCCCACAGGTCAAATAGCATTACTATAACTTTTAATAGACTTCTTGAAATGAAAACACTTTATATTTCTAAGATAGATTTGCATTTCTGAAGAAAAAAATTAAAGCACTTCTTATATCATGGCTGGACAGAAATAAAGATTTTGTCTTCAGGTTCCTAAAATCAATGAGTGAGAGTCAATAGTAAAAGCCTATAGACTTCTCATAATAATGCTTTAAATGCATAAAATAAAATATATAGAATTTTAAAAATCAATTATATTGAAATTTTGTTTTTATGATAGATTCTAGGTTAAAATCTGATTTCTTAGGTTCCTTTCTAAGCAAAATTTTATGAATATATGAATCTGGTGGCTCCTAGTTTAAAGAATATTTTTTTTTTGAATATGGCAATTTCAAATTGAAGACTTTAAGTAAAAATGATCCTATGACACCCCTATGATGGCATGAGAATATAAGTGGAAGATACTGTACCAGAGAAGATGAGAGTTTTTAGCATTCTAGAACATAGCCACAACCTTTACTTATTTTCCTATCACAAAACTATAAAAAAGAGAGATGACTTAAAAGCAGCCAAATCTCAAGTCTTGAGAGTCAATATTGAACTATTAATGAGTGCGTATGGAGAAAAATAAAACACTAGAACAAGAAAGAAGATAGGCTTGAAAGGGGCATGAACTGAAGAAAAATAAATGAGTTAGTGGTTGTGTTTGTGGCTGTTTTGTGGATGTAGGTCTCTGAACAATATGCCAGTAAATTATAAGTCATTGTATACAATTCTCCAGAGGTTTTGTGGAAAAATAGTGAACAGTGAATAAAGAATCTTCAGAGCTATAGGCCAACTTATTCTTGAAAATTGATCATTTCTACATCATCTCTGGTAAACAATATAGTATGAGTTTAAAATGTACTGGCTCTGGAGTAAGAAGGCTTAGCAAAACTTTTACTCTCCCTGGCCCAAATCTCATCTAGAAAATGAAACGTTTGAATTTATTAGCCTCTTATGTACTGTTTAGCACATTAATTCATCAATACTTTCATTTTATCATCTATTCATATATTTTGGGTTGGTTTTTATATGACTTGGAATTACAATGTAATCAATCTGGCCACTTTATCTGAATGTCAAATTTGCTTTTGTTACCTTTATCATGCTTCTTAATTTATGTCCTCCAGAGACTTAAATATAATTATCATTGTGTAAATATATTGAATACCAAATTGAAATCTAAGATTTTTTTTTGTAATCCACAGTTTTTTTTTTTTTTTTAACCTTATTCTCTACTTCCATGGGGAAATTATCATCAAGGATCAAGAATATTTAAAAATTTGTATTATTCAAAGTTATATCAGAGAATTTTGATCTTTGTGGCAAATATCTTGCAATATCAATGCCACAAGAGATAAGATAAATTTAGTTCACTAGAATTACTTGCTATAGTAGAGCATGATTGGATGTACCTTGCTTTTTAAGCAATTAGTCTTGCTAAGTAGCTGATATATTCATTTATGTCTATCATGTTAAAAAAATATAAATGTGAATGAAATAACTTTACTAATCATATAATCTTCTAAAACATTTTAAATGTTTATACTTAATAAATTTTCTTGCTGTTGGCAAAATCTTAATCATCCCATTCTATTGTCAATTTTTGCAAATTTTGCTATGGTTATTTAGCATTTCAAACAACATCATTTTTTTTTTTTTTTTAGTTTGGACATTCCCTTCACTAAAGATGAAAAAACAAAAAAAAAAAAAAAACAAAAACAAAAACAAAAACAAAAACAAAAAAAAACAAAAACAAAAACAAAAACAAAAAAAAAAAACCAAACAAACCTTCAGTCTTATGGGAAACCCAATTATCTTTATTTTATTCTTATCAAAAAACTATGTAATGAGTTAGTCTTGTCATTAGATGACATATATAATCATCATCACTGAATCTATACTCAAAGCCTCAATAGTTTCTTAAATATGAGAGAGCTTTGTCTCATTAGCACAGCTTAGAGTCTAGTAAGTCAAGATCACATCTGGAGTACAGTGAATCAGAGGACAAATTTCCATTGGAAAAGGTGCTGAGGATCACTGTAGAAACAAAATATATGAAATATAGTCTAGGTGAAAGGAAAGCCTCATTTGCTCTTTTTCTCTCTGTCTCTTCCTCACTATCATTTTTCCTCTTCATTTTTTAAGTTTCAATCTCCTTTTCTTATACACACTAACACAGAAGAGATGAAAAAATCTAGACATAGAAAAATGAAATAATATATGTAAAATAGATTAGATTTTTAGTTAATACACTGTGAATTTAAATTATTATGACTGCTTCATTTTGCTAAAGCAAAATTCATTAACCACATTCAACTGGACTCACATTTTTAGTGAATTCTCAGTAAATAAAATGTTCAAGTTCAATCTTTTTTTTTTCCAAGCACATGCATTTAGGGCTTTCTTTGTTGTGTTCTCAGTTTTAAAAATGATAATATTATCTCTAGGAAATTATCAAAACTTGTACCTCTTACAATGCACACTTAAATGACTGAGATATTATAATAAGTTGTTATTGAAAGGATTTCCAAATACTTCAAGTATTTTTCAAATTCACAATAACAAAAGATTAGTTTGCATCCAAAAGTGCAAAGAAAGGAACATTAAGAAATGAAAATCAATATACAAATTGATGAAATATTGCTTCAAAATGATCTAGTCAATCTGCAGATAATAAACAAATACTTTTAAAAAACAAAACAAAACAAAACAAAATCCTGGAAACTTGCAATGCTGTGGTTTGTTCTTCTATAATGTCATATAGATCCTGAAAGAAGAATGATAAGATCAATTTAGATAACAACAATCAAAAAAAAAAACATAGTTCTTAAATTTTATTATAAAAAGTGGAAAATAATTGTCAGAGACAAGGTTATAAAATACTAAAATACTGAAAAGTATTTCAATCAATTCAGTTGTGACCAACTCTTTCTGACCCCATTTAGGATTTTTGTGGAAAAAATACAGAAATGATTTTCCATTTTCTTCTCTGGATGATTTTACAGAAGAGAAAACTCTCAAACAAGATTGTGATACTAATAAGTATCTGAAGCCAAATTTGAATTCCAGAAAATGAGTCTTCCTAACTCTAGGCTTTGCACCCTATGGCTGTGCCACTTAGCTCCCCCTACTGAAACTTGGAAATATATAAAAATAAGGAAAGTTGTTTAATTTGTTTTGTTTTGTTTTGTTTTTCTATTGTAGACTATAAAAAAATTTCAGAAGTTCAGATATGTCCACAAGATCGGGCGCAGGCTGAGGGCAGGCAGCTGAGAGCACGGCAAGTCTTTATTAGATAATGAAACATTTATATCCTCAACATATATTTTGGATATATATAAATCTGAATATTTGTTTAAAACTCAAGTGGGTCTAGAATTCTTGTTCCTGTTGAGGGAATAATGAGACCTTTGAAAATATTGATATGCTGACAAACAGAATTGATTTGTAAATATAGGAGTTCCCAAATGGAGATAAAATACTATGAAATATCTTTATTCTACATCTCATGCCATGTTTATTCAAGACATGATGATAAATATGATTCAGGGGTCTGAACAGTCAAGTGATTCAATACACATTTGAAAACTATGGCTAATAAAAAAAGAATAAACTTGAAAAATCTGCTGATTTCCAAAAAGGCTTTTAATATCCAATAATATAAAAAATGCAGTTTCACAGCTATCTTAAAAGTATGAGATAAAACCCTCAGAAATCAATGGCAAATCATGTAAAAACAAGTAATTGTTATGAAAGCTATGCATATTGTATATAAACAGCTAATAATTTCAAAGTCATAAGAATTATTTTGAGTTAAAAATTTAAATACTAAACTATGTTCCAGTCAGGTTTTCATGTCATGTACAAACAAAATTTAAATGGTCAGTGAGGAGAGGAAAAATCAATGTTGATTGAAATTACACAGTCCTATTTTTCAACCTGCTATTATACTCTTTTTCTCCAGAATCTTTTTTCTTCTGAGTTTCCTCATCTGTAAAATACTAGTGTTTGTTTTGATCTTGAAGGCGTCTTTTAACTCTGCCATTCTGATTTGAAGATTCTATTTTTCTACGGCTAGAGAGAGTATTAGATCTAACAGGGCAGGAACTTCATGTAATCCACTGAATACTTATCAGCAGTTTGATGCAGAAGTGTCAACTTTTTACTGCAGAACAAATCAGGGTAAAATAACCTTTTTGAAAATGAAAACAATTTTTTAGTTGACCTGTTTCCCTACTTTCGATCGACTTATTCCTTAAATGTGTCTTATACTCTAGTTGTAGCACAGTGAAACCATGATTTTCAGCGAACTAAAGGCTTAAAATGAATGGACTTCAGATGTTATTGAGTCTTACAGAGATAATGAATAAATATGTTTTTAATTCAAAATAATTTTAAAATAGAAAATCATACTTCTAGAACCAGCTTTAATTGGGGAAGTTGTTATAATCCAGTAATTGTTTTGCCAATCTTCAGACTGTGCAATGATTGCAATCACTATATTTATCTTGTCAAATATAGGTGGAATAATGTTCTCAAATTCTGTATCTGGCCTATTGACTAGCTCCAAAATAGAAAGTCACCAAAATACATCACTTGTTAATAAATTCTGAAATATCTGTCCTTCCTTTTTTTTTCTCTCTCATTTTTGTAATTATTTAAGTACTATATATATATCATCTTTTTGAATGCCATTTTAACCAATATTTCGTCTTGCTCATAAACATGGATATAAATTAATAATATGAATTTATTTTATGAGAGCTATTTTATTCACAAGTACCTTTTTTGAGTGTCTGATGGCCAAGAAATAAATTGTTAATTTATTTTAAATAAACAGCATGGAAATGTAAGAACATCCATGATAGCTCATAAATATGATTGCATTTTTTTTTCCTATAGAGCATATACAATATTTATATACAAGATGTCCCATACCATCAGGGATACTCACATTTTTCAACCTCTGAATGAAATAAAAAGGAATTCTAAATAGGTTGTATATAAATTTTAATATACCTTTTTTAATACTTTATTTATTTATATCATGTACATTCTTTACTGCATCTCTTTCCCAGTGCATTCTAGGACATTGCTTATAAAAAGATTTTTTTTTTAAACAAAAATAAGCAAAACTTACCAATGCTTAAAATTTTGATATCCATTGTCCCCATGGTTCTCTTACCTCAGTAAAGGAAGAAATAGTTTCTTTTCATGTCTCTTCTTTGGGGCCAAGTTTATCATATTTTTTCAACATTTATTCTTTCAATTTTTATAACTACATATAATTGTATAATCATTGTGTATGTTAATTACTAGCTATATTCATTTCACTTTGTGCCATTTCACTCATCTTTTCCTGTTTCTCTGGATTCATGATATTTATATTTCCTTACAATATTTTTATATCCAGTTATATTTATACATCACAGTTTATTTAGTCATTTACTAATCAATGATGCTCTGTTTTGTCTCTGTTGTGTTTTTCTTCTTTAAAATAATAAGAATGGTTCTCTCTGGGAGAAAGCAGGTTTCTTGGGGAGATTTTCTGGAGGCAGCCTTAGCATCAGTTGAAAATAATAATCACCTCAAAACTCAGCCAGGTGATAAAAGTTCAGATCTTTTATTGTCTCCAATATAGCCCAGTTAGCTTAGAGGCCTATCTCTCTGCTTGGTTCCAAGAGCTCTTGAAGTTTTGTCCTTTGCTTCTGCCTCTGCTTTCTTCAGCCTCCAATTCAGTTCCAAGTTGAATCTGTCTTACCTCCAAGAGAGGGCTTCTGACTCTCAATCTTCCAGAGTGCTCTGTGACTGCACCAGAGTGCTCCTCTCCAATCTAATTCAGCTGAACTCTCTTGACTGGGCTTATATATGACTCTTCTGAGAGAATTGGATTATGGGATTTCTCCTAGAATGCTCTCTGGCCCTAAGAGCTTCAAGGGAGGTGTGAATCCACAAAGTTACAAAGTTTACTTTGTGAATCTCCCAAACCTATGAACTCCAATAAGTAAAGGTGTGAACACAAGCATTGTATCAATTAGTTCTACTGAGTACCTTGTTTCAGGTTCTGGCCCAAAACATCTCCTTGTAAGATCAGATCAAGGATACTGAACCATGCTAAATTAGATAATTATTGTCTCTATTAACTCTAATAACTTAATAGTTTGTAAAGATTCCAACATGTCTCCAAGTCTTTGGTATCACAGCAATGTGGACATATGTATGTGACCTCCTTGTAGTAGTATATATTTAGTATTGAAATATATAAACAAAAGAAACATACAATTTTCATTTATGGTCTAATTTCAGATCATTCTCCAAATGTTTGAATCAATTTGTAGCTTGAACAAGAAGGCTATCCATATCTCAGTCTTTATTCTGTAAAATCAATTGACTAGTTTCAATCATCTATCAATTATCTATGTCAGTTTTCTATGTGTTTGGCAAAATGCTTGGCTATATATTTCTTAGCATTCATAATGTGTAGAATTCTTCCATATAATTATTTCTAATTTGAATTCTTCTGAGAATCAATTCATCCAATGAATCACAACAATTTAGATCAACTTCACAATCTTTGTCTAATTTTATATTGGGGAAGAAATCTAGTTTTTATAGAAAAAGTCTAGATTGTTAAACTCAGAATCTCTGCCTATCCTGGGAAATTTCCCATAATTTTCATTATTTTAATGGATAAATCTGACTACTTTATACAAAGCTAGTCCTTGACCCATGGACCAGAAAGAGTAGAAACAGTATCAGGTCTCCTTAGGGAGAAATCTGCCACTTACATTCTATTAGGGTATATTTCTGAATGTAACTATAGCACCTACTTCTCTTGTCATGACTTGCATATCTATTGTATAATTCCTCTCCTACTCTTTACCAGTGAACAAATCTTCACTCTGAGCTTTGATAGAAGAAAGAAATGAAATGAGACAAAAGCAAACTGTCCCTTTGTCAACCACACTTATTAACTGGTGACATCACATTTTTTTTTCTAAGAAACAGTACTATATATCTAAAGGACAAAAGGAAATTTGAAGCTTAAGTCTAATTTCAGTTATAGAAATTTAGAGTTGATATTCAATGGTATAACATTCAACCCCATCTAAGAACAGTTAAAATCACTTTTAAGATAATACAATATAATTTTTGTTTGCTTATAATAGAGGAGGAAAAGCAATGGAAAATTAATGAAAGATGGTTCCCAGTATCCACCACATTTTAAATCCATTAGGCATGGTGAATGTATTTGTTGATGGGTTGATAATCTAGCAGCAAATAAATTGTAACAGATATACACTTTTTTGGTAAATTTTTCAAAGCAAAATTTTAGAGAATATAGAACTGAGGTATGGGTTTGTTACCTGAATTTATTAGAGAGAAAAGGGGGAAAATCACGATAGAATAATATTAGTGAAAAAGAGACAAAACAAAATGGAATTATTTCACCCTCCCTTTGTTCCTTCATTTTTTATTCTTGCCTTTCTTTTTTCCTCTTCTTTCTTCTTTGCTTCCTTCCATATTCAATAAATATCATCCAATAAATATATGCTATGAACAAAATCTGAGGCTTTTCCAGAGCAAAAGAGAATGGGGGTATCACTGGAGCCTTGTATTCCCATCCACAAATTGTTAAACAAGACTAAGGAAAAATGTCTTTGGCTTTGTTTAAAAATTGAGTTCTTTGTGGAAGCTCTTTGGAAAAAAAAAAAAGAAAGAAAGAAAAGGTCTGGGATAGGATGGAACAGGTCAGAAAGGTATGCATGAATTTTGATCTGATCCAAAGGAGTGAATCCCAACAATGTTTGAAATTGGAGATTTTTTGAAACACTGATTTTTATCTAGCTTCTTTTGGTTGTGTGGCTCAATGGATATTCCTACATTTAGAAAGAGAGAAAAATAGAGAGAGAGAGAGAGAGAGAGAGAGAGAGAGAGAGAGAGAGAGAGAGAGAGATCGATCTTCATATTTAAAAGCCATTTGCATTTATTTTCCTTTAGTATTTAGATCCATGAGGTCTGGGAAGCTATTGGCAATATAGGCATTGAATGGTTAGTCATATAAGTCATGACCATCCATGACTCAGGGAATTAATACATGACAGTAGTTTCAAGTTAATTGTATTCCTTTGCCTAATGGAAATTACTAGGAACATTTGGAGACTGACAAGGCAATACTTTCTAGTTCACAAAAAGGCTGGATAATGACTGACCAGTAGATTATAATTGATTCATTATTAAGCCCTGATCAGAATTATGTGTACTCATGCACGTGCATGCACACACACACACAGACACACACACACACAAACACACACACTTTAACCATTCATACATATATATATATATATATATTTTTTTTTACTTTTTTGCCTGAAATATTTGAGGAGAAAAATCTACCCTCATATGGTTTATAACATTTTCATATGGTTTAATGAAAAACTTCCTAACGATGAGAATTATCTTAAAGTGGAACTCATTACCTTTAGAAGCTGTTGGTTCTTCCTCAATGGAAGTTATCAACTAAAATGTTCAATTAAATAAGTACCAGTTTTGATTATGATCTAGATTCTCTTACTGATATGGATTGAACTTGATAACTACAAGGTCTTTCCCAAAACAGGCTGTATTTTGGGGAAACACAAAAAGGAGTAGGCAGAGTTGCTTGAAATATATGTTGACTATCTCTTCTTAGATTTAACAATATTGTCCAGGATGGTTACTAAAGTCAAGAATTTTCTAAAAGTAATTCTGTTTTGGGGGCTCTGACTGACTGCTTAAATCTCTTGGGATACCACAGGCTTCCTAATGACATCCAAGCTTGTGCCTTTCTGTGCTTGCTGGCTGCTGAGTTTAGGTTGGACAAGCATCTGGCACAAAAGAGGGAGCTTGGGGCTTTAATTCAGGCTGTCAGGGTGAAGAGGTGAGTGAAGAGCTGAGGCATCTCTGACATCCCATTCCTTGGAGCTGCCCTTCAAAGTGGAACTAGTCACCTTCACGGACAAGTGTCTTACTAGTGAAATGAAAAGATTCAGCTCCCTGCCTCATATATGTTAACAAGAAAAAAGAGCCAAACCTGAAACTAGGAGTGCAACTATAGAACTGAGGATATGGAGGAGTTGCAGGGGAAGTGGGAAATTGCATAATGTTTTATCCACTTCAAAATGTCATATTTAACACAAAATAAGTGAAATGGACAGTAGAATAGAATAGAATAATTATAATAAATATTATGTAATTATAGTGAACAATTTTGGCCCTAGAGATGAAGAATGAATCTCTTTTTCATTAAAAAGTAAGAGAACTAAAAATGACAGCTAGTATTTGCAAAGTACTTTAAGGTTTGCAAAAAGCTTCACAATTATTACCTCATTTGGACTTCATTGTATCCCTGGTGTGTAAGGTGCCATTTTCACCCCCATTTTACATATTAGGAAATATAGACCTAGAAAGTTTAAGTGATTTGTATAGAGTCACACAACTAACAAGTGGTTTAAGAACCAGAGATTTCTCCATTGGGCAAATTCTAAGTCTGGAATGTTCCATATGCTGTCAGACATAGGTGATGTGTTGTTTTTGATTACTTGCTTTTTCTTTACTATATGAAAAGTCTTGCTAATTGGAGGAGAGCTGAAAATTGCAATATCACAAAATACTTGAGGTTTAGAAAAACAGAATAATATTTAAGAAAAAAGAACAAAAAAGAAACTAATACCTAGACTATCATAAACTATTTCACATATAAAGAATGAGACAGAAGACATAAATGATTTTTTTTACCACAGAAGGATTTTCAGAATCCTTAAAATATAGTATAACAATAATTATTAACATTTTTATATCTCTTTAATTTTGAAAAACACTTTACATATGTGATGTCATTTGATCCTCATAGCAATTTGATGAGGTATAAATTAACATAACTAGTAAGTATCTGAAGAGGTCTTTGATCTCACCTTCCTAGTATTTGCTCTACCCATTAAATAAGGCAGCCATCATTTGAGTCTTGACATTGAAATTTAAGATGAATCCAATAGCAATGTAAGGCTTTGTCAGTAGGACTATAAGGAAAAATGACTGACAGAATTGATGCTTTCAAATTGTAGTGCTTAAGAAGACTTTTGAGAGTGCTTGGGATAGAAAGGAGATCAGTCTTCAAGAATTTAATTCAAGCTATTCATTTGACCATCAAATACTGAAGCTAAAACTTAAATAATTTGAGTGTATAACAAGAAGATGAAAATCACTGGGCAAAATTGAAAACAAAGTTTAAAAAAAAACAGCAGACCATGAGATCATAAAAACAAGAAACTTGGGCAGGCTTTTAGAGACACTGGATGACAGAAAAGCCTAGAATTGTAAGGTCCATGGAGATATGAAGAATCAGACAGTACTGAAAGACTGAAAAGCAACAATACAATATGATTCACTACATTTTACAAGTGAGAAAATGGAAACTTGGAGACAATATTTCCTTCACACACAAGTGCAAATAAGTGTCAAAGATAGGATTTGAACCTGTCTTCCTGAGCCCGAGTGAAACATCCTTTTATTGGCATAATCTTTGTTCAAACAATAAAGCACAATTTGATAACTAGCTCAGTATCATAATTCCTATGATACTCTTTGGTTTGTGAAAATGTTTTCCTAACAGTACATACTTTGGCAGTATTAATATGTGAGTATTATTTGCAAAATGTTTATAACAACTTTTTGTTGCTAGGAATTGGAAATTGAGTAGATGCTCCTCAGTTGAGGACTAGTTGAATAATTTATGGTATATGAATATAATAGAATATTATTGTTCTATAAGAAATGATGAACAGGTAGATTTTTAAAAATCTGGAAAGATTTACATTAAGACATACTACCTCAATGAAGTGAGTAGAACCAAAAGAACACGGTACACCACAAGTGTGATAGACTTGACTGTTTTCAACAATGCCGTGATTCAAAGCCATCCCAATAGATTTGGAATGAAAAATGCTATCTTCATCCAGAGAGAAAACTATGGAGCTTTAATATGGATCAAAGTTTAATATTTTCATCTTATTTGTTACTGTTGTTGGCTTTTGTTTCCTTTCCTTTTTGATCAGATTTGCCTTGCACGGCATGATAAATATGGAAATATGTTTCAAAGAATTGTACATGTTTAACCTATATTAATTGATTTGTGTCTAGGGGTGGAAGGAAAGAGAAAAAATTGGAACACAAGGTTTTGTAAAGGTGAATGTTGAAAACTACTTTTGCATGTATTTGGAAAATACAATATTGTGTATATATACACACACACACACACACACACACACACACACGCCTATCTATTATCTATCTCTATGAGTAATATAAACTTAATGGTGAAATGGAGTCAAAAAGACTCATCTCCCTGAGTTCAAAATCAGCCTCAGACTAATATTAATGTCTAATTAATTAGACTAATGAGACTTAATCTTGTTTGCCTCAGTTTCCTCATTTATAAAATAAGCTGTAGAAGAAAACGATAAACTGTTCATTTTTGCTAAGAAAATGCCAAATGAGACCACAAAATTGAACACACAAAAAATGACTAAACGGTAGTATTACAAATTCCATTTTACAAAGGAACTGAACTGATGCATAAACAATTTAAGTGATTTGTCCCCGACCAGACATCCATTTTATGGTGGTTTTAAGATTTAAATATAGGTTACTTTAATTTTGATTCCAGCTCATATTGCTTTCAAAAGTTTTCATAAAAAGGTAATTAGGTGTAGAAATAAGTTGTCAATTGTATTGGACATTCTTTCAACAATGAAGTGATTCAGGTTAATTTAGTAATTTAGATTTGTGATGAAGAGAGCCATCTGCATCCAGAGAGTGAACTAAAGGGACTGAATGTGAATCACAACATAATATTTTCACCTTTTTGTTGTTGTTTGCTTGCTTGTTTTTTTAATGTCATTTCCTCCCTTTTGATCAGATTTTTCTTGTGCAACATGATAAATGTGGAATTATGTTTAGAAAAATTGCATAAATTTAATCTATATTAGGTTACTTGCTGTCTAGGGAAGGATGGAGGGAGAGAGAGAAGGAGAACAACATGGAACACAAGGTTTTGTAAGATTGAATATTGAAAAATGTCTTTGCGTGTATTTTGAAAAATAAAAGCTATTACTTAAAAAAAAAAAAGAAATAACATCATTAAAAAGTCTATGAGGATGGGAGAACAGAATCAGTTACATGAATTACTTCAGTTTGTACCTTTTGCTGTGTTGGCATAAATTTTCTTTACCTGTTCTTTGACCTTAACTAAATTCACAAAACTAGTTTGTCCCTGTTTTCATTTCATTTTCAATACCATCTTTCCCCTCAAATAATTTTGTATTTAATTATCTTTATGTTCTTCCCAACACTGGAACATAAACAAACCAAAGACAGGAAGTATTTTTTTTTTTCATTGTATCCCCAGAGTCAAGCACAATATTTCTTTCATAGATTTTAAAATATTGTTAAATGTTATACATAATGTCCCAAAAGAATTAGTAGTTTTAAACCCAAATTATTGCCTCTGTCTCTATGCTGCACTAACAAGGTAAGAGAAGAACCTAGATTTATAAAATCCTATCCTAACATTCCAAGTACTTGCAATTGAGAGAAATTGGCCTTCAATTAAAACTCAATTGTTGAGGGCCACAGGTAATGAGGAACCCTGGGCGAGATATAAGACCCTTTAGTTTAGTAAAAGGAATCCTGTTATTAGAGTCTGGTTTGGCTCCCCTTCCCCTTTAAGGGCTCTCAGTCTTCCTGAGAAGTCAGGGGACATGCCAATCTGTGATATAATTAAAACAGAGTAATGCCAACTGGCAAAGAGACATTTACACACAACAGCAAGTTGTTTATGTGATCCCACATGCACAGTATATTGTTAGTGCATGTGCAATGTGCTATAGTTATGTCAAGGTATTAGGGTATATAAGGTTGAGAGGATCTGGAATAAACAGACTCCATGTTTAACTATCCATGTGAGCTCTGCCTCTTCACTCCTTACCTACAATCAAGGACTCATGTGGTACCAAGATCCTACAGTGAGCTAATCCAGACATTACATTTGACATTCAATGCCGGGCCCTGGGAAGCATGGCACAAAGTAGCTTTACTGACATGATCAGTGAGTTCGGGTTGAGAAGACCCCATGACTCACACTGAGTAAGTAGTAAGACAGGTAAGCAGGAAGATTTTCGTAAGGACACTTCCTTTTTCAGCCGAAATAGGGCAAGTCCTTCTGAAAGTCATGGAAGTCTTTTATAGCATCTTGTTTATTCATATTATTTGTTAAGTTACTACTTGCCTGTTCGATTCCTCTAATGCTGATGGAGTTAACCAGTAATGTATACCTGCTTCAATTAAGACAAATGAAAGGGAGATATGTAGAGGGCCACAGATAATGGAGAACTCTGGGTGAGATATAAGAAAGACCCTTTAGTCCAGTAAAAGGAAACTTGCTGACAGTTTCTGGTTTGTCTCCCCAGACACTTAAGGGCTCTTGGCCTTCCTGAGAAGTCAGGGGGTGTGATAACCTGTGTTGTAATTAAAGCAGAGTTATACTAAGTGGCAAAGAGACATCTACACACAATAGCAAATTGTTTACGTGGTCCTGCATACACAGTATATAGTTGGCACATGATCAGTGTTCTATAGTTATATAATGGTATTAAGATACATAAAGCTGAATGAATTTGGGATAAACAGACTATTTTTGACCATCCATGTGAATCCTGCCTCTTCATTTCTCTCCCAAGATCAAAGACTAGGGCTTGTATCAAAATCCCACAATGAGCTGATCTGGACATTACACTCAATATTACAAAAGAATAAAAATGTAAAAAAGTGGTTCACTGTGGAAAGAGAGATAAGAACATTTTTGAAAAGATATAACCTTAAAGAAGATATGGCTTATTTGAAAGTGAAAAATTCTGGTAAGTTAACACCTATACAGGGGGATATCCTTAGGGAAAGGTCAGGTTCCCACATTGCTTAGCATTCAGTGTCACTAAATGAAGGAAATGAACTGATCGATATTTTGCAGAAGTTCCTGAGATGATTTCATATAATGCATTTAATAAATATCTGTTGGCTGTCTAATGCTAAGTCTAAGTTATTTACTCAAAATATATGAAGTTTTATAGGAAGTAGTTTGATCCTGGAAAAGATACTTATATTGGCATTAGACTGGTAAGGATAGGGATTCAATTAATGACTTCAATGTTCCAGAGAGCTCCTTTTATAAATAGCAGGTTGATGATACTGATATGGTAAGCAGAGTATTAGACATGAAGATGGGATTATCTGAATTTATCTCTTGCCTCATCTGGTCAAATTTCTTACTCTTTCTCCCTCAATTTCTTCATCTATAAATAGATATAATTATAGCATTTAACTCATGGAATTGTGAGGATTATATGAAATGCTATACATCAAATACATTGTGAAATTCTTAGTATTATTATCAGTATTTCTTCTCTGCAAGTGAATCATGCAAATTTTCAATGGGAAATTTTGAGGCTCAGTGACATACTTAGAATAACATTGTATATCACATATGACTTGAATCCAGTTTTTTTTTTTTGAAATTGATTTTTTATAGATTATGTCGATGTCTTTCATGATTAAGAGAATAGATTTGAGTAGATAAAAAAGTTACTTTGGTTCTAAATTTTAGGCTTTCCCCCCTATAACTAAACTTCCATCCAAGTAGCATTTATTTCTGTATGGAAAATACCTAGCAATTTATTTTCCAATGACATGTTTCAACACTACTTCAAACTGTACGGAATACTTCCATTTTATATGGATCTGAAACTATATCATTCTGTATCATTGTATAGGAGATATATGTAAGTTTGAAACTAAATGTGATTTTTAAAAAATGCCTCTAGCTAATTTTAATGCTACTAATAAGAATTGAAATCCTCATCATTGATATTTTTTGTTATCGTGCTTTGGAGAGTTTTATATTTAGTTCACTAACTGTAGTGAATCAGATAGCATTATTAGACTTCTTTACTGTTCTCAGAACTGGACTAGGAAATAGGATCTCAAAGGTAAATGCAATGTATGTTGTAGAAGTCTGAGAGACCCACTGGCAGCTTTGGGGATTGGGCAATGTTTCATGTGAATGATATCATTTGAACTGAAGTTTGAAGGAAACCAGTAATTGTAAAAGATTGAAGTGAAGAGTACATTCCGAGGGAGAGTGGCAATTTATTAGACCCCCACTGTGTGCAAAACTATTAACAAAAACAGAAGATATTTATTTGTTTGATCTTTATTGAAGCTATCAATTTGGGTTAAGGAGAAGACATGCACAAATATAAAAATGATGATGATTATAATGAGGGTGATGATGATGATTATGTAATGTCCTATCTTTTCATTTTACACATAAGAAAACTGAGAAATTAGAATCCACTTGACTTACAAACAATTCAAAATATCAGAAAAAAATTTTCTTAAATGTGAAGCTTAAAAAATAATTTAGAAAGAACTATTATTTAATGTCTAATGTGCCTTATAATACCTGGATGAACAGAATTGGCAATTAGGTAAAAAGATAAAAGGGATACTCTAATTTAGGGGCCATAAATGGAAATTGATTATAACTGAGATAAATACCTTTTAATGAGCTTTCTCTCACTACAAGAGAAGCATCTTTGCTGGAACTAAAAACTAATTTTTAATATCATCAGAATAGCAAGTTAGGAAAGGTTTGATCCCCTCCTCACTCCTTTTTAGCCTCACAATGCATGATTGTAAATTGAAAACAAGATTTCCAAGAGGGCTGTCAAAGGCTTAGTATTTGTAACTATGGGATTCATCTCTCCTGGAGCAGAAAGTAGAGATACTGAGTTATGATTTTTGTCTATAAGTCAAGGAAATATAATGCTTTGACATGCAAAATGCTAATTGTTGAACATGATTTAAATTTTCTTCTACCTAATTCAGACTTCTGGAGCTGATAATTGTTTGATGTGGTTGTCCTTGGAATACATCTAAATATATGATTATGACTAGAAACATTCCCTAGAGTTATCCTAACATCTTCATTTTCCTTCACCCTTTTCTTTCATAGTCAACTTAGGATCAATGTCTATTCTACTTTTGACATATTCAGCCTTCTATTTACTCTACAGCCTTAGTTCAGGGTTTCAAACCTTTTACTTGGACAATGAAAAATGCCTACTATTTCATTTATCTGTGTCTTATCTCTCCCATCTACGATGCACTCAACAAATATGCCAGCTTAATCTTTTGAAGCACAAATCTCACCATGTCATTTAAATTCTGTTTGCCTCAGTTTCCTTTTCTGTAAAATGAGAATAACAATAGCATAATCATTGTGAGGATCAAATGGAATAATTTATAGCACATAATTATGTCTGGAATCTAGTAAACATTAAGTAATGTGAGTTACTATTACTATGTCACTCTCCTATTTAAGAATAGTCAATGATTCTCTACTGTTTCTATGAGGAAATACATTCTCCTCTGTTAAAAATTTAAATATTTTCACAATCTGGTTCCAACCTAACTTTCCACACATACATTTCACTACATTTTCTTCTTCTTCCTATACTTTACATTTCAGCCATATCAGCCTATTCACTGATGTCCAAAGTCATCTTCCCATCTACTTCCTCCTTCTTTTTCTGCTGGTTCTCCTCATTTGTGGAAAACGCCACATTTTTGTTTCTATATTGTAATATAATTGTCTTCTGTCAAAGTGAATTTTACGTGCCACCTCTAATAGCATATTTTCTTTCCCCATAGTCATTAGTACTTATTTCTCCTCAAAGTATCATATATAAACTTCTCTATTCACATGATCTCTTTCCTCATAGAAGAGAACTTTTGAAGGCAGTCTTTTTTTAAATTTATTTTTTTTTCCCCTTAGGTAACCAATTCCTACAATAATTTTGCATATGGAAGCAAATAATTAGATATTAGTTGAATTCAGATGAATCAGACAAAGCAATGTTTCAAAAGTAATTAAGGTTTACTTTTTGATGTTTGCTTTTACCTTATGGTAATTTCCTTCACCACCACCTTTAACACAACCCTTACCCCTCTCACCAATAGCTCAAAGGAACAACAATTAAATCAATATCATCATTACCACCATGCAGGAAGAGGGCATACCAATCAATTATTCTGTGACTTCAATCTTCATCCATTCTGACTCCTTCCCCATCCCCCTCCCAAAAAAAAGCAACTCCTCATTACTTCCCAAACAACAAATCTGTGATGTCTTGTTGCAGAGACTGGGTTTACCTTTATACAGTTGACAAAACTCAGGACCAGATTTGCAAAGTGACATATAGTAATAATGTAACATGAATGCCATATTCTTCCCAATACTTTTAAATGTTTCTACCAATTTTGTAAATTTATAAATTCTTAGATGAAGACAGAAAATTTTAAATTATCCTTTATCACCATTCCATTTTGGTATGGTATGATAGCAAATCCCAGCCAACATTTTTTTTTGTATCTTTATTAAGAATGATATGTGTCTGTGAAAATTATTTTTTATGATTTTCTGGTTGCTATTCATTTATTTTTAAATATCTTTTTTTCCTGTGGTAATTATATCTATATTTTTTTTCTCCAAGAATTTAAGAACCATTTCTGGTCCATTAGTAAATCTGGTACAGATTGAAGATAGACAGACAGATCTAGAATTCAATAGAGAAAAGAGAAAATTCTGAATGGCAATAGTGAAAAGGATGATATGCTACTAGTGACAACTACCCCCTACCAAACTTATTCCTATAGCAATGATGACACAACAATTTAAAACAGCCAATATTCTGTCAGTAAGAGTACATGGTCATTAATTATGGGAAGTAAACACATTAGGGGAAACTAACTTCAAAGAGTGAATGGATGGGGAAAAATGAAATGCTTAATCTATGCCAAACATGTCACTGTGCCAAAATATGTGGATATAATATAAACAGAAATATAGTCCCTCCCCTTAAGGAGCTTGTATATGCCTTGAGAAGAGGATGCATATGGGGTAAGGGTAGCCAGAAGGTAACCCTGAGAAACAGGGTGGTTAAAAGTCTATTTTAGGTGAGAGATAGTAAAAATAAATAAATAAATAAAAAAACCCAAACCTCAGTCATAGGGGATGTTGTCCTGGACTAGAGAAAGGAAAGATCAAAGCAAGGCATAATAATAGCCAGGTAATAAGATGGTGGGCCTAGAGATGATGAATACTAACTAATTAAATCCACAGTTTCAATTACTCAAATGATTGCAGAGGGACATAGGATAAAGAAGTACTGTAGATTATAACATATTAATAAGATATTGAAAGAAATAGAAAAAATAATTGAATTTGTTGTTACAAGGCATAGATTTAAATTTTATCATAGTAACTGAAAACACTGAATGGAAATTATTATCCCTGATCCTCATTTTTCTTCTCTTAAGATGAAAACCAAAATACTGATAATCATTATATCTGAATTTTGCAATGAAGAAAACCAAAATATTGATAATCAATACATCTGAATTTTGCAATCAAATATAATGCAAAGTGATAAAATAAAATGTGTAATATTCTTAGAGAAGAAGGAATTGGGATCCATAGAGGTTAAATGACCCCCTCCAATATTACATGACTAATTAGTAGCAGAGTTAGTATTTCTTTTTGGCAGATCATTCAGAGTAATATTGTTTAATAATCAAAGAAAATCCATGGAAAACGCTATCTGCATCCAGAGAAAGAACAATGGAGGTTGAATATTAATCAAAGCACAATATTTTCATTTTTTTTAACTTGCTTTTTTTTCTTGTGTTTTTTTTCTCTTTTCTTGTACAACATAATAAATATGAAGATATATTTAAAAGGGACATGCATATTTAACCTATATCAGATTGCTAGTTGTCTTGGGGAGGGGAGAGGAAGAGAGAGAGGAGGAAAAATTGGAAAACAAAGTCTTACAAAATGAATTGTAGAAACTACTTTTACACATATTTGGAAAAAAACAAAAACAAAAACAAAAAAAAAAGTAGTATTGAAGGAAAAAAAAAAAACTCCATTTTACCATGGAGAACATAACTAATTTGTATCCGTGGAAGGAATAAATAGCATGTCTGTGATATCAATATTAAATGAAAATATTAATTTTCTTATTCTAAATCCAATAAATGGTTGAAAGCAGAAGCCATGTCTTTTGTCATGGCACTAATGTTTACTGGTCAGAAATGAATAAATTATAAAGTTGAAGACCAGGCAGGTTTATACTCAGTGACAGAATTACTAAGTATGTCAGAGCAAAAGCCTGATTCAAACTTATATACTTCTTATTCTTTTGTTTGTTTATTTTTCAGTCACATCGATCTCTGTGTCTCTGTTTGGAGTTTTCTAGGCAAAAATACTGAATTGTTTTGTTATTTCTTTTTCCAGGTTATTTTACAGATCAGTAAATTGAGGTAAACAAGATTAAGTGACTTGTCTAGGATTACACAGCTGCCATGTGTCTGAAGGGATTGAACTCTGGAAGATGAGTTTTAACTGGTAGTTCAAATAATCACTAGCCATAGGATAATTTTCTCTTGCTACCTGCTAAGCTACCTACTAAGAATGCTAAATAATGCTTGCGTGTATGCATATACAATATCCTTTGTGTATGTGTTGGGGGGTGAGGTAGGAAATGGGAAATATCCAGAAACAATTAAATTTAAGTTTAATTAATAATCAATTATGAATCAGTGTATTTGCTATCCATTCACTATGTGTTAGACACTATATTAAATGCTGGAGACACAAAGAAAAAAGGTAAAAGTTAGTTACAGAATAATTAAAAATTCAATTCAAACATTATTTAAGGTTTGATCTTCACTGCTTGAAACCTTTGGATATGGCGATTTGTTTTTGCAAAGCAGCATGTTACATGAAAGAATATCAAAACAAAACAAATCTATAGTTGGTACCTGTGTGATCTTAGGCAAGTCCTTTAACCATTTGGGGACTATTTTGTTATCTTTAAAAATGAGAGGGTTGGAACAGGTATTTTCTATGGCCTCTATCAGATTGAAACTTGTTTTAAATGTCCATCAATTTCTTTCCTATTCCATTTTGGTTAAATAGTTAGAAGGTACAATATCTTCAAGGACATTACAACCATATATATATATATATATATAAATATATATGAATCTGTGAAGTACTGTGATTTAAGGGAAAAGTTTATTATCTTATTCAAACAGAATGTGTGTGTGTGTGTGTGTGCGCGCGCATGTGTACAACTAAGACTGGGGAGAGTGAGTCATACATCATAAAGAGTAGGACAGGGCATACTTATTTATTTTGATACATCATCAGTAAAATGGATCCCGGGTAATATACTCTAGAGTTTCCTTATCAGAACAACTGGAAGGTGTTGATTATATCACTTTCCCTTATTTACTGGAATCATGGATCATCATAGCACATCATCTTCCAGTGCCTAGGAAAGTGACCCCAGATGGCAGGGAATGCAACATGATGATTGTTTTCATAAACTTTATCTTTGAATCACATGGATAGAATTATGAGTTCAGCAAAAACCCGCTCAAAGAAGAACTGAATTTCTATACTGTTGTAAGCTCAGAAAATATAGCCAATTAGGAAGTGGAAAAATAAAATTAATTTAAATTTTCATCTAGTCCTTTTTAAGCCTTATTTACAAAGTATTCAGAAATTGCAATTAATTTTATGCCTTTCAGGGTATGTTGGAATACTTATAAGTCATGGTACTATTGCTTTAGTTATATTAAAGTTAAAAAATAGAAAGAACATAAATAAAATGTATTTCTGTATCCAGAGTGCTGTGTCTGGAGCACTGTGTTTTACAAGAATGACATCAGAAGGGACCTTAGAGATCATTCACTTCTTGCTCCTATTGTATAGAAAAGAAAACTGGGGCCTAGATCAATCATATAAGAACAGAGTTGGAAGCAGCTTTAGGGGCTATTTAATTCAACCCCCACGTTTTATAAATGAGAAAAGGAAACCCAAAGCGATAAGTGATCTACCAAAGATAACAGAGGAATTGGTTAATCTAAACCTTTTACCTCCAAAGCAAGTATATTTTTTACCAGTTCATACTGTGATATGTAGCAGTTAGATGGTGCATATGGGGCAGATAGAGCTCTGGAACTGGAGTAAGGATTACTCATCTTTAAAATTTCAAATCTGATCTCAGGCGTTTTCTAACTATGTAGTCCTGGTCAAGTCATTAAACACTGCCTCAGTTCCCATATCTGTTAAATGAGCAGGAAAAGGAAAAGGAAGCCACTTTTGCCAAGAAAATTCCACAGGGGATGATGAAGAGTTGGCCATGAATGAAAAAGTGCCTGAAAGACAACTGTGATATGTTTTACCTAGTCACAGAGTTGCTATTCAAACAAATATTGTCAATTCACTCTTTTCAATTTTTTCCTAACTTTATTATGCAATCCCTCCCCTCAAGCGCCTTATAGTTTAGGATGATAGTGGAAATAGGATCAAACATAAGAGTAGGACTTAATCAAAATCCTATTAACCTGCATCATTTAATTAGCTATGCATATTGATTAAATCAATCAGTCAATAAATGAATTAAATATTTTGGAATAAGTATGACAAGTTTTTGATAAATTTGAAAATTATTTGATTAAATTAGATGATAGTGAAGAGGAATTATATTTAAACTGCTGAGAACATGTGATAATATCATATTAGACTGTATAAAGCAATGAAAATAGTTTAGAACTGAACCACTTGGGGCAGTATATCATAAACTAAGTAGTTTATAGTTAAAGAAATTTAGGCTTATAAACCAGGAAACTAATCTTTTTCAGATACACACTTAATAGATGGCATAATTAAGAAATTATCTCAGAACCCTAGAATCCTAATCTATAGTATTTTCCACTAAACCATGCTGCCTTTCTACATAAAAGCATTTTAAAAAACACTCTGATATAACTTTTTTTTTTTGTAGTATCAATTCTTCAAGTATTTATGAAATGTTTATTATTTGTCAGGCACTGTGATAAATCCTGGGAATAAAAATAAAAAAGGAAGAAAAAAAAAGGAAGGAAGGAAGGAAGGAAGAAAGAAAGAAAGGAAGAGGGGGAGAAGGGAAGGGAAGGAGGAAGGAAAGAAGGAGACAATTCATTTATCAGGGGCAGGGTCAGCAGAGTTGAATCAAATCCTAGACTAAGCAAGGTAGAGTAAGGAACATAAAATACATTGATATCATTTTTATATTTAGTATCACTGATTACACTCTCAGATAATGATAGGAGCACCCTAAATTAAGTAAGGGTCATCCGTGTTTGTTCTTAATAAATGGTTTGTAATGATTCTAATTTTACTCTATTGAAATTTATTCCATAATGGTATTTTCCTCAAATACATTTAATAATAGTTTTCAACATTCATTTTTGTAAGATTTTGAGTTCCAATTTTTTTTTCCCTCCTTCCCTCTCCTTCCCCTTACGACAGCAAGAAATCTGATATGGGTTATGCATTTATGATACTTTTAAACATATTTTCCTATTTGCCATTCTCTTGAAATATCTTGACAGAGGTCACCTGAGTGTTACAATTATGGGAAAATATGAAGTTCCCCTGACTCCAGTTAATTCTTTAGAATTTATGCAAAGCTTGCATTTGTTTTTGTTTTTTAGAAGCTAGGAAACAAATTAATCTTTGGAATATGAGTTCTTATTTGTTAACTTGCAATTTGCATGGATCTGTGCCCCATTAGAGACCACTCACTAATGACCTATGTCAATGGTGACAAGTTTATTTGGCAAATGAGGTGGTAGTAGCTGCCAGATTTCCATTTTTGCTGTGGCCATTGATGAATGCTAAAGGAGATCTGACTATAGCTGAAGTCAGAGAAATGATGTCTAATGGTGTCTTGGGGACAATAAAGGAGACAGTTAGTGGTAGTATAGTTGACCTCAAGGAGCAACAGATTTATCAAGTGCCTAAGGGATATGATCAGCGTTTCACTCCAAGACTTAAAATTAAAAAAAAAAAAAAAAAACTCACTCTATTTCTCTCTAATTGATCCCAGTCTGGCTCAGATGCCTGAAGTTTTCAACATTAGATATTCTCCCCCACCAACAAATCTAGTATGAGCTTCGTGTTCTTCATGAATTTCCTTAAAAAAAAACAAACAAAAAACCATGTAGCCATGTGACATCATACAAAAAGTAAGAACTATGGACTTAGGTGCATTTTGGCACTAATGTGTGCCCCCAGTTTCTTTGTTCTTCTATTCCCTTATCTGGAAAGTTATGAGTTTGGATGTAATGGCCTCCAAGGTAATTTATAGATAAAGTAGCAGCATGATTTCAAAGAGACCTGGAGACATTTACATGAACTGATGTTAAGTGAAATGAGCAGAACCAAGAGATCATTGTACATGACAACAGCAAGATTATACAATCATCATTTCTGATAGATGTGACTCTTTCCAACAATGAGATAATTGAGGCCAATTCCAATGATCTTGTGGTGAAGAGAGCCATCCAAACTCAGAGAGAGAACTGTGGGAACTGATTGTGGATCACAACATAGCATTTTCACTCTTTTTGTTGTTTGTTTGCATTTTATTTTCTATCTCAGTTTTTTTTTTCCTTTTTGATCTCTTTTGATTTTGATTTTTCTTGTGCAGCAAGATAATCGTATGTGTATACATATACAAATCTGTCATATATGTTAACATGTTTAACACATTTAACATATTTTGAATTACTTGCCATCTAGGGGAGGGCATGGGGGGAAGGAGGAGAAATTTGGAAAACAAAGATTTATAAGATTCAATGTTTAAAAATTATCCATGCATATGTTTTGAAAATAAAGAGTTTAATAAAAACAAACAAACAAGCATGCAAACAAAACAACAGTAACAAACTTTGGCAACAGAGGGTTTGTGAAGTCCCCTGGAGCTTTAGCTATGGCCAACTCTAGAGAAGAAGTCTATTGTACTGACAAGAACCCTACATCCTAAATCAAGAATACGGAGATCCTGTGTTATTGAGTAGCTATGTGATCTAGGACACATCTAGCTTCTCCAAACCTATTTACTTAACTATGAGAGGAAAATAATGTCGTCAATAGGATTTACTTCACAGGTATACTATGAGAACAAAATAAGGACACAAAAGCTCTTTCGAGTATTTGAAGTATTATTTAGAATCAACTATTTTAAAGTACATCTGTGCACAGAACTAAAACCTGCTTATCTGTAGCCACTTGTCCTTGTACTGCCCTTAGGGGCCAATCTGCTCTTCAGATTCTTAATTTTAGACAGGGTAAGTCCCAGAGTATTATCTTCTTTGTGAAATAGCCCTTCTTCCTTCAAACTGTCTCTACAGAACATTCTCTAGTCCTCTCTGTATCATTATTCACTTTCTCTAGATGCCAATTAGCATAGCGAGAATTTTTTTTTTAATTTGTTCTCTGTTCATTCATTCATTCATTTATTTGTTTATTTGTTTATTTATTTTTGATACATCTTTCATTTTGAAACATGTTGGGAGAGAAAAAATCAGAACAAAAGAAAACACCCTGGAAGAAAAAAAAAAAAAAAAAACAGAAAAAAAGAAGTAAACATGGCAACTGTTGATTTACATTCAGTCTCTATAATTCTTTTTCTAGCTGTAGATGGCATTTTCTATCTATCCAAAGGATTTGGGGATTACCTTGGGTAACTGAACCACTAAGAAGAAGACTTTGGTCTTTCATAATTGATCATCCCATATTCTTGATGTTATTGTGTACAATATATTCCTAATTCTGCTTGTTTTGTTCCGCATCAGTTCAAATAATTTTTCTAGGTCTTTTTAAAATCAGCTTTTTCATCATTTTTATAGAATAATAATATTTCATTACCTTCATGTACCACAACTTATTCAGCCATTCTCCAATTTTATAAACCTTCCTCATCACAAAAAGAGGTGCTACAAACATTTTCGAATATGTTCCTTTATTTTTCCTCTTTTATGATTGTGATACATCTTGGGATGTATCTTGGGATACAACTTGGGATATAGATGTAGTATTGGCACTGCTGGATCAAAGGGTATACACAATTTGACAGGACTTTGGGTATAGTTCCAACTTGTGGTCTAGAATAGTTGGATCATTTCACATTAGTGTACTAATTTTCCAACATCTCCTCAGACAGTTATCATCTTTTCTAGTCATCATAGGCAATCTGAAAGTGTAATGGTACCTCACAGTTGTCTTAATTCGCATTCCTGTAATCAACAGTGATTTAGAGTATTGTTCATATGACTATAGATGGCTTTAATTTCATCATCTGAATATTTTCTGTTAATATCCTTTGACCATTTATCAATTTGGGAATGACTTGTATTCTTATAAATTTGACAGAGTTCTTTATATATTTTGAAAATGAGATCTTTTTCAGAAACACTAGATGAAAAAAAAAAATTCCCCCAGTTTTGTATTTCTCTTTTAAACATATTTCTGTCAGTTTTCTTTTTGCAAAACTTTCAAATATAATGTAATCCAAGTTGTACATTTTATCTTTTATAATATTTACTATTTCTTCTTTGGTCATAAATTCATCCCTTCTCCAAAGATCTTGATGGGTAAATTATCCCTTGCTTTCCTAATTTGATTATCGCATCACCTTTTATCCTGAAATCATGGAACCATTTTAATCTTATTTTGGTATGGGGTGTGAGATGTAGATCTTTCCCAAGTTTCTGACATACTTTTTTCCTATTTTTCCAAGAAATTTTGGTCAAATAGTGAGGTCTTAGTCCAGAAGCTGGAATTTTTTTTTTAAATACTAAATTACTATGGGCATCATTTTTTGTGTTATCTTTATTCAACCTATTCCACTGATCCACCACTCTACTTCTTAACTTGTACCACTTTTGATTACAACTGTTTTATAATATAGTTTTATGTCTGGTATTGCTGGGCCACTGTAATTTTTTTTATTAATTCCCTTGATATTCTTGGCATTTTGTTTTTCCACATGAATTTTGTTTTTATTTGTTTAGTGTTCTATAAATATTTTTGTCAGTTTGAATGGTACAATCATAAACAAGTAAACCAATTTAGTCAGATTTGTCATTTTTATTATATTAACTTGGCCAACCCATGAGCAATTAATATATTCCCAATTGTTTAGATATAACTTTATTTGTGTGAAGTGTTTTGTAATTGTGTTTGTAAAGTTCCTGGGTTTGTCTTGGAAGTAGAGACCCAAATGCTTTATTTTCTCTATAGATATTTTAAATAGAATGTCTCTATCTCTTATTATAGGACTTTGTTAGTAATATGTGGGAATGATGATAATTTCTGGGATTATTTTATATCCTCTAACTTTGCTAAGGGTATTAATTTTTTGGGATTCTCTAAATATATCTTCATATCATTTCAAAGACAGATAATTTTATTTCCTCACTGCCTAGTCTAATTTATTTAATTTCTTTTTTCTTTTCTTTTCTAATTGTTAAAGCCAACATTTCTAGTACAATTTTGAATAATAGTGGTAATAATTGACCTCTGTTTCATCCTGATCTTACTATGAATGCAACCTGCTTCTCACCATCACAAATAATGCTTGCTGTTTTAGATATTAGATGTTGTTTATTGTTTTGGATGGTGCTAATTATTTTAAGGGAATTTCCCTCTATCCTTATGTTCTCTAGGGTTTTTAATAGGAATGGGTACTGTATTTTGTCAAAAGCTTTTTCTGTATCTATCAAAATTATATAATTTTTGTTGGCTTAGTTATTGATACAGTCCTTATGGTAATAGTTTTCCTGATATTGACTGAGTCTTGCATTCCTGGTATAAATCTGACTTGGTCATGGTGTATTATTCTATTGATAAATTACTGTAATCTCTTTGCTAATATTTTATTTAAAATTTTTGCATCAACATTCATTAGGGAAATTGGTCTATAATTTTCTTTCTCTGTTTTGGCTCTTTCTGGTTTAGCTATCAATAACATATTTGTGTCATAGAAGGAATTTTGCAGTACTCCTTTTTTTTTCCAAATAGTTTACATTTGTTGGAATTAATTGTTCTCTATAGGTTTGGTAGCATTCACTTTTAAATCCATCTGGTCCTGGAGATTTTTTTCTTAGGGAGTTGATTGCTAGCTTGTTCAATTTCTCTTTCTAAAACGGGATTGAAGAAAAAAATAATAATAATTTAAAATTTAAATTAAAAATTTTAACTTAATTGTGTTTTAAATTTAACACACAATTTAAAGCTTAAACTATATAAATAATATATTATATACCTATAAATATATGGATATATCTATATGTATATCTATCTCTCTATCTATCTATTTTTCCCCTTTTTACCTTTCTACATTTTTCTTGAGTATTGTTTTTAATTGAAGATCAAATTTTTGTTTGGTCTTTTTTTTTTTTTTTTCAGGAGAAATGATTGAAATTCTCTTACTTCATTGAATTTCTATTGCCTTCTCTGAAAGATGGTGCTGAGTCTGTTAATTATTTGTTGCAAGTGCAATCCCAAGTCCTTTACCTTTTGGAATATGGTATTATAGATCCTCTTATCCTTTATTGTAGATGCTGCCAAATTCTGGATACCTCTTATTGTTGCTCCTTAATACTTAAATTGCTTTTGCCTGGCAGTTTGCAGTAATTTTTGTTTGAGGTTATAGTTCTTGAGTTTTACAACACTATTCCTTGGGGTTTTCTTGTGGGACCTCTTTCTGAAAGTGATTACTGAATTGTTTCAATGACTGTTTTTCCCTGTGTTTCTACAATATCAGAATTATCCTTGATAATCTCTTGAAGAATGGTATCCAGGTTATTTTATGAATTAGTCATGGCCTTCAGGTAGACCAATATTTTTTTAAATTGTCTCTTCTGAATCTATTTTCCAGTTCTAGTGTTCTCCCAGTGAGACTTTACATTTTCTTCTGTTTATTTTTTTCATTCTTTTTAGTTTATTTGACTGATTTTTTGATATCTTATAAAGTCATTAAATTCCATTTTCCCCATTCTAGTTTTTGATGCATGATTTTCTTCAGTTAACTTTTATATTTCTTTTTTTTTTTTCATTTGATTAATTCCCTTTTTGAAGGTGTTGTTTGCCTCAATAGATTTTTTTGCATTTGGCCAATTGTATTTTTTGAGGAATTGTCTTCCTTTTCAAAGCTGTTGATTCTCTTTGTTATATCTCTCATTTATTTTATCTTTTTTTTCTTCTATCTCTCTTATTTGCCTTTTATTCTTTTATGAGCACTTTCAAGAAATCTCTTTGGACATCAGATCAATTTATATCACATTTTGTTCTCATTTGAATTAGAGTTTTCAACTTCCCTGTTACCATAATAGCTTCTTATGGTCAAGGTTCTTTTCTGTTTCTTGCTCATTTTCTTTCCTTTTCTTTTCTTTTGGTATTTACTCTTCTTTTTATTATTATTATTTTTATGGTTGAGCTCCATTCCTGGACTATAGGGTACATTGTCTCATGCTTCCTGTGCAGTTCTCAGTCTTGGCTTTGAACACAGGGTCCCCTTTTCTTTGCGAGGAGTTTTAACTACTCTTTCCAGGAAACAGACTGTTTTCACAGAATTTGCCTTCTGCACTGGGCTTAGAGAATGCTTCAGTAGTCTGCTCCTCTTCTGAATCACAATTGAGTGTCTCAATTGCTATCTGCTATGATTAAGACCCTCTCTCTGGTGTTCCCAGACTCCATCTAAGCTGGGCTGAACACCCTTTTCTTCCCAGTGAAACTGACCTTTCTTGAAGTTTTTTTTTTTTTTTTTTTTAATCTTTCTTGAGCTGGAGAGTGGTTTAATTCTGTCAGACTCTGTTCAGAGGCTTTTATTTGGTTTCATGTGGTTTTCCAGGAAGATCTTGAGCATCTTCCTGGCTTCACTCCACCATCTTGGCTCCACTCCTGGAAGGAGTTAGAGTTTGCTTAGCAAGATCATTATACATACATCTATGGAGCCTAAAGATAATTCAATTAGACAATTCAATTTGGTACTTTTCTATTCATTAAACATAGCAGGCACAGTGCTAGGCTCCCCAAAAACAAAGACAAAAAGTTAATTATGCCTCAAGAAACTTGTATTTCACTGTGAGTAATTTGACATGTTCACAGAAATATAAGTAAAGTAAATGCTGAGTACAAGCCAAGATTATCTAACTGTGAAAAGAGCATTAAATGGGGCAAACAGAAATGTCCTCAATTTGGAGATGCATTGGATTTAGAGCTGTACATTGAAAGAAAGTAGAAATTATAGAACTCCTTGTGAAAATAAGACTTTCCATGTATCAAACATAGCCCTGAAAATATATAGTAATGGAAGGTGGATAGGATTTATGTCTATCAATGGAGAAAGTCAGAAAAGTAAGATCTAAGGAATCTTAGTAATATAGGCCTACTTGACATAGTCAACAAAGAAGTGAAGGAAACAACAAAAGAAAACTTCAGTCTGTTCACTAGTTGCCTAAAATTCACCATGAGTAGTGATATGAAATTGAAATTGAAATTGAATGAAAGCTAATATAAGATACATCACTAATCAAATAGGCAAATGTAATGGCCTAATAATAATATATATATATGTATATGTATATGTATATGCATATATAATTTTTTTAGTAATTGTTTTAGTTTTCTGTTTATTATTATTATTATTATGTATATTAACTTCGCAAAATGCACATTTCCTTATGAATCATGTTGGGTTAGAAAAATAACATGGGGAGAATCATGAAGGAAAAAAAAATCCAGAAAAAAGAAATGAACATAGCATGTGTTAGTTTACATTCATTCTCTGTAGTTCTCTTTCTGAATGCATATTTTCTATCCAAAATTTATTGGAATTGCCTTGGATTATTGAACCACTGAGAAGAACCAAGTCTTTCAAAGTTTATCATCACACAATATACTGTTGTCATATTGGTTTACTTGTATATATTACTCTTTATGAATAATTATGGGTGTAATCTGCACATATTTATAATGTTAAAATTGATTAAAGACAGATGAAGGACTTAGAAATTCTTATTTTGAAAAAGAGGAGATGAATGTGATAGCTGTCTATAAACATTTGAAGAGTTTTCTTATGGAATAAGGATTAAACTCATTTGTTGTGGCCCTACATGACAAAAATTGGAGCAAAATAAAGACAAGAGTATAATGGTAAGATTTGCATTTGGTATTAGGAAGAGTTGACTTCATATCCCTGCTCAGACACTTACTATATCATCCTGAGCAAACTAGTTAATCTAGTGATTTTTAAGGTCCTGCCAAATCTAAACTATTATCCAATGAAGTTGTAAAGATGTGGATTTTTGGCTATGTAGTAGGCAAATTTGATAATTTCTTTCCTAACCCATAAAATGGATTACCTCACAAGATAGTAGATTTCCTATCCTTGAACCTCTCTAGTAAAGGCTAGATGATCTTTTGATGAGTATGCTATGGAGAGTGTGTTATATAAGTACAGGCTGGGCTAATGGCCTCTGAAATCCTTACTAACTCTGGAATTCTGTGTTTCCTCTTTGGATTAGATTGTGAAATGGAGAACTATTATAGGAAGAAATATTTAGCGACTATTCAAGTGAAGTGAAACATTTATAATTATGGAGAATATCTTTATATGTTCTTGACCAGTGAGAGAGGCAAGAGAGAGATAATTTGTGAAGACGATAGATAAATTGTGTGTGTATTTATCTGTTTATATATGCTGACATGATAGGATAAGAGCAAAATCTCTTAGAGAAAAGTGATTGGGATGAGACAGTTAAGAAGAGATAGGTTAATGTTGTCATGAAGAAAGGATATCTCCTTAGAGATTGGAAGAAAGGAAGAATGAATGATTCTCTTTTGTTTCATATACATTTGTCCCTAATAAATCTCTGATCTGGCTGATCAATTCCAAGTCTTCATGAAGAAAGAGAATCTTAGATTCATAGGTCTCATGATTCAGAAATTATCTCACCTGCTCATCTAGTTTAGTAGTCTCACTTTATACAGATCAAATGGAAATTTTATTTTATATATCAAGTGAATGAAGGCCAAACTTGTGTCACACACAATTAATATGTGGTAATGTAAAGGTTAGAGTTCTCTGGTTTTTCTCCTCAAATAGAAGCCCTATAATATTTCAGACTCAGATTTCTGATTAGTTTGAATGCTGAATTCAATTCAGTGGAATTCAACAAGGCAAACTCATTCTGCCCTTTGCTTCAACCTGTGCTTCAGTGAGAAGTTGATTTCATGAACCTTCCATGACTGAATATGTGACAAAGTTATCTTTGATATTTTCCATTTAAAATGCTCATTTTCAGCCCATGAAGAACTTCAGTTAAGTGATTTGCAGTTCACTACAGAATCTAGCATCGTGCCCTGGACAAATTAGGTACATAAAAACTCCTGATTGAGATAAGGACCCATTCCCTGAATGCTTAAAATGAAGTAAATAAATAAAAGAAGGATCAAAGTGATTCTTTGGAAATATATTTTCTGGTATTTCTGAATATACAGACATTAGACCTCTGTGATCTCAACATTGGACATAACAAGATTAGTAAGAAAAGTCTGTTCAGTGACTAATTTGTAACCCGCAATAAAAGAAGAGAATATAGTACTCAGAATTTTGTTGTTATTTAGTCATTTTTCAGTTGTGTCTTGGCAATGATAAGGGACTAGTTTGCTATTTCTTTAAGAAATTCATTTTATAAGTAAGGCAGGAGGGATTAAGTGATTTGCCCACAGAGCTAATAGTGTCACAGGTAAAATTTGAATCAAGATTTTCTGAAAATAGGCCCAGAACTCTATGCACTGTGCCATTCAACTGACCCCTACAAGCTAGTTATGAATTCTCAGACCCCATCACAGAGATTAAGTAAATTTATAAGAATCCAATGTCTCCCAGAAAGTGGCAAAACACAGTACAGAAAATTCATGGAAGAAACTTGAGTCAATCTTTCTTCTTTGTTTTCTCCTTCCTGGTTTTGGTCATCCTGCTATCTTTTTCACTTTGAGTACCTAAGTGACCACTGGGTTTTTAAATGGATTAGACCTGTTTGTGTCCATTGAACAGATCCTTATGCTACGTCTCTACTTGTGGTAGCATCTCTCCATTCATGTCTTTGACGTATTGATGCTTTGGATTTGTCATGGTCCTCACTATAGTTTTATGCTTTGAACTTTGTTGTTTCAATTAAGCTTAATGACTTAACAATTCATGATTTGAAGCTCTGGTCTCCAAGTCCTTCTATAAGGGACAATATTGTAGGTATCAAACCTACAATAAAAATTCTGTTCATCTACCCCCCAAAAAACACACAATTCCTTTATTATTTACCAAAAAAAAAATGTGTACATCATTCTTCACCTAAGTATAAGGTTAACAATGCACCAAACAATTTTAGACTGGTGATTCCACTGAACAGGATGCCTGAAAAAAAGAGGATGTTTAAAGTCTGATCCTCCAGCATGTTTATTTCAGGTCCTATTTCAGCTGAAAGCTTTTATCAGAAGGTCTTTCTTCAGACTCTGCATTTCTTTGTGTCAGTCAATAATGCTAAAGGTGAAGGCACGGAAATTGGTCCTTGGCTTTGGATTCCAAAGAGAAGTAATATGATGTTAGCATTTGCATTTGCTGTGAATTTATTTCTTCTTAATCTTTCTTAAATAGCAGCAGTGGTTCTTGAGGCATTGTCTTTCATAAGAGGTGACTGACAGTCGGTTAATGCTATGTGACCATATAAATGGAGCTGGGGTTTTTAAGCACTAGTCACATGGATGACCATATTTTTCTTTTCATATCTCAAAGTGAAAATGTGAGACAAATTGCTTCAGAGTAAATAGAGTCATAGCAAGAAATTGTAGAGGGGAAAGAGCTCTGAATTGAGTGTCAGAGGAGTTGGGTTGATTTGTTGCTGTCCAGTCATTTTCAGTCATTTCCAAGCATTTGACTCTATTTGGGGGTTTCCTGGCAAATATTCTGAAATAGTTTGCCATTTCCTTCTCCAAATCACTTTTCAGGTGAGGAAACTGAGGGACAATTAAGTGACTTACCTAGCATCACAGTTATTATTAAGAGTTTGAGACCAGATCTGAATTCAAGTCAGTCTCAGAGCTCCAATTACTGGGCCAATTACTAGTTTAGTCAGGTGCATATTCTGAACTTATCCCTTATTGTTGATTTGGGAACAATCATTTACTACTATTGATTAGCTTCACTTCCCTCAGATATAAAAATTGAGCTGATTCCTAAGCCATAAATCTTTACTCTTCATAATCTTTATGATCCTATGAGGATGAGTTAACAGTCAGGATCAAGGAATCAGTTTCATTTAGAAGATATTTATTATAACAGATAAGATTGAAAGTGAGAGATAATGGGACACCTTGAGCTTGAGCAGCAGAAATCACATTTGTATGTGACCTACAGGAAGAATCTTCATGGGTTTTTAAGGATATCTTAGCATATATTGATATAGATGCTATTTCAAGATGAAATAATGACTTCTTTATTCTTAGATAATATTCTTCTTAGAACTAGATTTAGAAGGGAGCCCCAAATCTATGAACATTATCTTTCCTTTATCTTATATATCAGGAAGCTGATGGTAAAATGACTTCTCCAAGGTCACACAGATAGCAAGTAACAGAGTCAACATGTATGCAAAAATCCTCTGATTCCAAAGCCAGAGCTCTTTCCAGAATGCTAAGCTGCCTAGAAGACTTCCTAGAACTTGGAGCTTTCTCCAGAATATGAAATTTTTTTGAAGATTTCCCAGAAGCTAGAGCTCTTTGCAGAATGTTAACTTTCCTAGAAATTCATGATTGAATAAAGATTGCTTTAAAGCAAAGTTATTACTTAGTCACATTATTTTAACACTGGGATGTTTGCCTAATTCACTTGGTTATATAGAAAGGATCCACTGCTTTTCCATGGAGGAAACCCTGCATCTTCAGATTGAGATACATAAAATGCTATGTAATTTAGAGGACTTATATTAGTGGAGTTAGTTCAAATGACCACAGCAAATTAGTAATTTCCCATGTATTGATGCTTTTATTAGATTTATTATTTATTGTGTGTAATAAAAGATATGTGCACTCATAATTTCAGCTACTTTGTCCATGGATGACAAACTTACCCTATCAGCACTTTCTCCAGACATGATACTCTTTTCCATGACTCCAGAGGAGAAAGTGAGGCTGGTGATATTGCACAGCCCTTTCTCACTTAAATCCAATTCACTTGCATGACATGATATCATCTCCCTGATTTCATGGTCCTTTTTGAGAATGAAGAACAAACCACAATCTCTGTGAAGTGACATAAGAGCTGCCTCATTGGGTCCCCAACAGAAACTGTTCAATTTCTTCATTTCTTTTCTCTTTCCCTTCCTTTCCCTTCCCTCTCATCCCCTCTCCTGTCAATGTAAATTTTCATCTCTGAAACCTTCTAAGATATCTTCAGGTTTATAAGTGGGGCTCAGGCCTTAATCCCAAATCACCCTGACTCCCTTTGATTGACTAACAAAAGGTCTCAGGGCAAGTTCCAATTGGTTACTGTTTTAGCCTTGTTTGGCTAGAGTGTAAATTCGGTTATTTCTATTTTGGCCTTCTAGAGTGATATTTTTTTGACTAAGTACAAAAAGTTATTCTCTGCCTCATTTCTAACCTAAACTTAATTACTGATTGGGCACTGGCTCAGTCAATCTAAGATTTGTTAAAGACCTTAGCTTAAAAAAAAAATCAAAATCTTCATCTGCATTCAGGATCATATCTAATCATCCAGATCTACAACTTGTCACTGGACCCAGATGTCTCTGGAGGAGAAAGTGAGGCTGGTAACTTTGAAATGCCCTGCCTCCAATCCAATTCACTTGCATGTCATGGCACCACCTTCCTGATTCACTTTGTGAATGAAACACAAACACATTATCATTATCCATATCTTTTTAAAAATCCTCCATAGGTGTCTGATATAATATGGTGGACACCTTCCTCCTGAATTGTGTTATATTACAAGCTCCACAGCTGCCTATTTGTCACCATCTCCCTTTTTTTTCATTTAAATGAATCCTGCATTGAGTTGGAAAGGAGCTTTAAACATATCTAGTCTAAATTCCTAAATCCCATCTTTATACAGATGTTGAAACTGGCTCAGAGAAGTATATAAATTGCCCAAGATTACACAGATAATATTCAATATACAATTTGAAATCAGGTCCTATTATTCCATTGCTTTTCCATTGTATTATATTCCCTTTCAGATAGATCTTCTTGTAATTTTTTTTAAAATCATATATCTGTATGATGTTATCTTTTAGGCATTTTTTCTATATAATTGGTAATGTGGGGTAGCCTATATACGTTCTCAGAATACAGGCTTTTCCTTTGGATATTTGTAATTATCAATTATCAGAAATGTTTGCATTCAAAGGATGAGAAAGCTCTGTTTTCTTCTATTTATTTTTCTTTCTCCTTAAGAATTTGGCAAATTTAACCTTTTTTTTTTTTGC
This sequence comes from Antechinus flavipes, assembly GCF_016432865.1. Classification (NCBI taxonomy): domain Eukaryota; kingdom Metazoa; phylum Chordata; class Mammalia; order Dasyuromorphia; family Dasyuridae; genus Antechinus; species Antechinus flavipes. Next base: position 668,572,349 of record NC_067399.1, read on the forward strand.
TTTAATAAAATCTATATAGTTCTTCCTATGTGCCAGACACTGTGCTGAGTATTTTATAATTATGTCTCATTTGATCCTCACAACATCCTTGGATTATTATTCTCATTTTATAGAAAAGGAAGCAGGTAAATAGAAATAAAGTCACTTGCCCAGAATTACACAGCTACCAAATGTCTGAGGCTAAATTTCAACAGTTCTTCCTGACATCAGATACAGCACTGATTTCTGACTTCTTCCTTATTAATTATAGTCCTGTTGAGTATTGATTTACAAATCTCTTTTTGACTCTTCCCATATTTGGGAATTCCTATGCACTAGACTTATGCTCTGATCCAATTGACTTTGGAGGTATGGGACTTGAAATGGTGCAGGGTTAACCTGAGTTGTCAGTTCCCATTTCTTCATGTCTTGCAGAAACCCCTAAATAGTCTGACTCTGCCCCACTTTCTTCTATTCCTTATGTCCCTGATGGAAAGAGCATTGTTAAAATTCAGAGTGGTACTCTATTCTTCCTCTACTCTACTCTTGTGCCACTAAAACCACTACCCACAAGACAACTAGTTATGAGGTTGAATTAATGACGTTGATGGCTTCAAAATGATGGAGAGAGGACAGAGGAAGGGAAGAAAAAAATTCAGAGGCTGTAAATACAGCAAAATAATTATTGAGAGGATCCTAAGCCCTAACTCCAATTATCCTGTTTTGTAGCCCTGCCAGGTATAGGGTCTGATGGAGGCAGAGGTACTGAGTGAATGTTTTAATTATTATTGTGGGACATATGGCATAGTCTTCTTTCCTAGTAATGGATAAAGTATAGAGAGCCAGATTCTGAGAAAAGTATACTTGAAGCAAAGATACTTACAGCAGGATGTTAACTCAGTGTGATTGATGAGATGATGGTACTCTAGTTGACATATACTTAATACATACTATGGTTCTATAGTTGACACACGCTCAGTGTGCTGTAGTTATGTAATTGTATTAAGTTATATAAGGGCTGAGATAACTTGAAAGAAGCAGACAGGAGAAAGACTGGAGTGAGAGTGTGCTCGATCTCTATCTCAGACTTGAGACTCCAGAGAGATCCTTGAGAAAGTTAGGTCAGACATTACAATAAAGTTTTTATATTTTTAGGGTTTTGGGTGTTTTCACTTCTGAGTATATCTAAACTTAGTTTACCTCTTAAATATAATTCTTATTAGATATATCATTTTCTTGGTTATACTTGTTTCATTGTAGTTCAGTTCATTTAAGCTTTCTCATGTTTCTCTATCCCACATTTATTCTTTATAATATGGCAACATTCTATATTGAATTATATTCATGCCAAAATTTATTAATATTCAATTGATGAACAGTCACCTTATTTTTACTTTTTTGCTATCACAAAAACTAGTGCCATGAATAATTAAGCATACTTGGGACTATAGAATCAATATCATAGTCCTATCATATTTTGTTGTTGTTATTATTGTTGTTGATGTTTTGATATTGCAAAGGCCTTTAATAGACTGGGATTTTCTTCTTATGAAGAAGCTATAACAAGAATAATAGGATATAATATATTTGTTTTACTCAGAATAATGAGTGTTATATTCAACTTACTAAAATCAATCATTTTTCAATATTTTTCTTGAGTATTCCAAAATTTTGAGTTGGGTACCAAACCTCATTTTATGTACCCTATAATCTCTTCACTCTGTACTTATATCTAATATTGTACTATCATTATTTCATTTTGATTTCACAAGGTTATAAAAATAATCTGCCTCCCTCAGCTAGGGAGAACATCTTTTCATGACCCTAATAGTCTTGTCTGTGCCTCTCCTCTTAAAATTACAGGACCATTTCTTGGCTAAATCAGAAGCAGAATACTTAGTTAATTATTCTATGGGTTCTTTTTAAAAAAATATGCCTAGAAGTGAGATTTATTGATCTGAGTATAAGAATTTAATTTACTTTTTAGCAGAATATAAAATTATTTTCCTGAATGAATAAATTAGTTCAACTTCATCAACAATATATCTATTTACTTTTTTCCTATATATCTTCCATTTTCATCTTTTTATACTTTACTAATTTGTTGGATATGAGATGAAACCAGTGTCTATTATGATTTGTCTTTCTCATTTTACTAGTGAATAGAGGGATTTTTTATATTGTTTTTCACAATTTGAAATTTTCATTTTATATATTCTGTGTTAGTCCTTTGTCTCCCTATGTATTCATCATGATTTTTTTTAAGTTAACAATTAATACTAATCTATCAGGAATTATTTCATATCCTAAATTCAGGAGAATAATTAATATTAACAAGTGGGAAAATATTTATTTTAAACTTCAGTGAGCTTGATTAATAACATGGGGTAAATATTTATTATTGAAAATAGAAATTTAGAAATGCTAAGGATGTATAAACTTCAAATAAAGAGGGAATCTTTGAGATCTTTCACTCTAGTTAAGGTTATTACACAAGTCTATGAGGTTTCAAAAGGCAAAGCTTATGCAGGAAAACTTTACACTGAAAAACTCATTTCATTGATTTATGCTTTGTGAGCAATAATCTTTCCATATTAAACTATGTGTTTATTTCATTTCTAAAACATTGGAACCTAAAAGTTAGTTCTTCATCCTATGTAATTCTATAAGAATGGAACCTTAGGGGAAAAGGAAGAAGTTACTATATTTCAATATTTTGCTAATATATACTTTCTTTATGACATTTCAGTGGCCTTCTCTTAGAACCAAATCTCAACATCCCATTATGTACCAACATCCAGGCTTTGAAGGGAAACATCCCTGTTTTACTGAGGGAAAGAAAAGATGAGTTGATTAAGTTTGGAACATATCTGTTTCCTAAAGGGTGTGAAAAGTACCTTTTCACCATGCTTAATGAACAATCCAGAAGGGACAAATGTACATTCAGGGATTGTAGATAATGAAGAGATTTGTAAGAATGAGTTAATAAAAGACAAATAAATTATGGGCTCAAGATACAGGAGACCTAATTTTTTAAATATGATTCATGTGGAAATTTATTTTGCTTGATTATGTTTATTTCTTTTCTTTTTCCCAATTTGAAAAATATGTAGAATGGGCTTAAAAGAAAACTTCATTAATTGAAATATATATGTGTGTGTGTGTGTGTGTGTGTGTGTGTGTGTGTGTGTGTATACACACAATGTAAAACAAAACAAACTGGAGGTAAGAATCATGTTGCTTATGTTATAAGACTCTTGTGAGAAAAAAAATCTTAAACATCAAAATGATACTGAAATGTGCAAAGATATTATCTGTAATATGGGAGAAAAACTATTACCTGGCCTATGGTCCTTAGAGGTGCTTTGAAGAAAAGTAAAAGGGCTGTCTGGAGGTAAGATAATTCTGAACCCAGAATTGCTGTTGAAGTTGTGTTTACCTTTTCTCACTTAGTTTGACTAATATAATGAATATCATGTTTATTTTTCCTCCACCAAATCATCCTTCACATGCAGCCACAATATTTCTCTCTGGCACCAGTAAAGCCATACTGTGCCTCTGCTCAAGAAACACCCTTTTCTCCTTATTGGCTACAATTTTATTTTGTCATTTGAATCCCTTTAAAATCTGACACCAGTTTGCCTTACCTGGTTTATTGGATAAAACACTCTTTAATTCACTCTGTATTCCAGACATATTGGTTTACTTGAGAGTCCAAAACTTGATATGGACAAGCTTTCTTGTGAATCTGGAATGAATTTCCTACTTTTTACAGTTTCAAAGAATCTCTAGCTTTCTTTAATTTTCAGCTCCTTTGTGACTTTCTATAGACAGTGTCTTTCTTGATCTCCTCTCCTCCTCATCGTTTTCTTCCTTAGATGCTCATCTTTTTAAAATGATACACATTAAAAATGAAAAGGGAGAACTCACCACTAACGAAGAGGAAATTAGAGCAATAATTAGGAGTTACTTTGCCCAACTTTACGCCAATAAATTCGACAACTTAAATGAAATAGAAGAATACCTCCAAAAATATAGCTTGCCTAAACTAACAGAGGAAGAAGTAAATATCCTAAACACTCCTATCTCAGAAAAAGAAATAGAACAAACTATCAATCAACTCCCTAAGAAAAAAACCCCAGGACCAGATGGATTTACATCTGAATTCTATCAAACATTTAAAGATCAATTAACTCCAATGCTAAATAAACTATTTGAAGAAGTAGGGATTGAAGGAGTCCTACCAAACTCCTTTTATGACACAGATATGGTACTGATACCTAAACCAGGTAGGCTGAAAACAGAGAAAGAAAATTATAGACCAATCTCCCTAATGAATATTGATGCTAAAATCTTAAATAAAATATTAGCAAAAAGATTACAGAAAATCATCCCCAGGATAATACACTATGACCAAGTAGGATTTATACCAGGAATGCAGGGCTGGTTCAATATTAGGAAAACTATTAACATAATTGACTATATCAACAACCAACCAAACAAAAACCATATGATCATCTCAATAGATGCAGAAAAAGCATTTGATAAAATCCAACAGCCATTCCTAATAAAAACACTTGAGAGCATAGGAATAAAAGGACTTTTCCTTAAAATAGTTAGGAGCATATATTTTAAACCTTCAGTAAGCATCATATGCAATGGGGAAAAACTGGAACCTTTCCCGTAAGATCTGGAGTGAAGCAAGGTTGCCCACTATCACCATTATTATTCAATATTGTATTAGAAACACTGGCCTCTGCAATAAGAGTCGAGAAAGAAATTAAAGGAATTAGAGTAGGCAAAGAGGAAACCAAACTATCACTCTTTGCAGATGATATGATGGTATGCCTAGAAAACCCCAGAGATTCTACTAAAAAGCTATTAGAAATAATTCATAATTTTAGCAAAGTAGCAGGATACAAAATAAATCCCCATAAATCCTCAGCATTCTTATACACCACCAACAAAATCCAAGAGCAAGAGATATAAAGAGAAATTCCATTCAAAATAACTGTTGATAGCATAAAATATTTGGGAATCTACCTACCAAAGGAAAGTCAGGAATTATATGAGCAAAATTACAAAAAAGTTTTCACACAAATAAAGTCAGACTTAAATAATTGGAAAAATATTAAGTGCTCTTGGATAGGCCGAGCAAATATAATAAAGATGACAATACTCCCTAAACTAATCTATTTATTTAGTGCTATACCAATCAGACTTCCAAGAAAATATTTTAATGATTTAGAAAAAATAACAACAAAATTCATATGGAACAATAAAAAGTCGAGAATCTCAAGGGAATTAATGAAAAAAAAAAATCAAATGAAGGTGGTCTAGCTGTACCTGATCTAAAATTATATTATAAAGCAGCAGTCACCAAAACCATTTGGTATTGGCTTAGAAATAGATTAGTTGATCAGTGGAAAAGGTTAGGTTCACAAGACAGAATAGTCAACTATAGCAATCTAGTGTTTGACAAACCCAAAGATTCTAAATTTTGGGATAAGATTTCATTATTTGATAAAAACTGCTGGGATAACTGGAAATTAGTATGGCAGAAATTATGCAAGGACCCACACTTAACACCACATACCAAGATAAGATCAAAATGGGTCCATGACCTAGGCATAAAGAACAAGATTATAAATAAATTAGAGGAACATAGGATAGTTTATCTCTCAGACTTGTGGAGGAGAAAGAAATTTGTGACAAAAGATGAACTAGAGACCATTACCGATCACAAAATAGAAAATTTTGATTATATCAAATTAAAAAGCCTTTGTACAAACAGAACGAATGCAAACAAGATTAGTAGGGAAGTAACAAACTAGGAAAACATCTTTACAATTAAAGGTTCTGATAAAGGCCTCATTTCCAAAATATATAGAGAACTGACTCAAATTTATAAAAAATCAAGCCATTCTCCAATTGATAAATGGTCAAGGGATATGAACAGACAATTTTCAGATGAAGAAATTGAAACTATTACCACTCACATGAAAGAGTGTTCCAAATCACTATTGATCAGAGAAATGCAAATTAAGACAACTCTGAGATATCACTACACACCTGTCAGATTGGCTAAGATAACAGGAAAAAATAATGATGAATGTTGGAGGGGATGCGGGAAAACGGGGACACTGATGCATTGTTGGTGGAGTTGTGAACGAATCCAGCCATTCTGGAGAGCGATCTGGAATTATGCCCAAAAAGTTACCAAACTGTGCATACCCTTTGATCCAGCAGTGTTTCTATTGGGCTTATACCCCAAAGAGATACTAAAAAAGGGAAGGGGACCTGTATGTGCCAAAATGTTTGTAGCAGCCCTGTTTGTAGTGGCTAGAAACTGGAAAATGAATGGATGCCCATCAATTGGAGAATGGCTGGGTAAATTGTGGTATATGAATATTATGGAATATTATTGCTCTGTAAGGAATGACCAGCAGGATAAATACAGAGAGGCTTGGAGAGACCTACATGGACTGATGCTAAGTGAGATGAGCAGAACCAGGAGATCATTATACACTTTGACAACGATATTGTATGAGGATGTATTCTGATGGAAGTGGATTTCACTGAGAAAGAGACTTAACTGAGTTTCATTGGAGAAATGATGGACAGAAACAGCTACACCCAAAGAAGGAATACTGGGAAATGAATGTGAACTATTTGCATTTTTGATTTTCTTCCCGAGTTATTTTTACCTTCTGAATCCAATTCTCCCTGTGCAGCGGGAGAAATGTTCGGTTCTGCAAATATGTATTGTATCTAGGATATACTGCAACATATTTAACATATATAGGTGTTGTGAGCTTTTTCTTCTCAAAACGCAGCCAGGTGATAAAAGTTCAGATCTTTTATTATCCCAATATAGCCCGGTTAGCTTAGAGGCCTATCTCTCTGCTTGGTTCCAAGAGCTCTCTCCGAATGTCACCAAATCCAAAGGTCTGGTCCTTCAGCCTCTGCCTCTGCTTTCTTCAGCCTCCAGCCAGCTCCAACTCTTCATGTCATTCCAGTGAAATCTCGACTTGTAGCGTCTTCCTCTCTCTAGAGAACTCTCCGACTGGCCCATTGGCCTATTTATGCTCCTTCCAGAGAGAGGGATTATGGGTAGTTCTACTTAGTACCTTGTTTCAGGTTCTGCCCAAAACATCTTCTTGTAAGATTAGATCAACTCTAATTACTTAGCAGTTAGTAAGGATTCCAACATATAGGACTGCTTGCCATCTTGGGAGGGGGGAGGAGGGAGGGAGGGGAAAAAAACGAAACATAAGTGATTGCAAGGGATAATGTCGTGTAAAAATTATCCTGGCATGGATTCTGTCAATACAAAGTTATTATTAAATAAAATAAAATTTAAAAAAATAAAAATAAAAAAAAATAAATAAAATAAAATGATACACATGTAGTAGATGACCTCTGTATTCTCTTCTAGTTGAAAATCTATTATCACATTTCTAGCCAGAATGAAAGATCTCTCAAGGAAAAGACCCTTTTCATTAGATCCTAATAGTGCTTAACAAAGTCCCTGAGCCTTTGCAATCTTGTCTTAGATCCTGGCTAGATTAGACTAGAATAGATTGCTCAAGAAAAAAACAAAAAAAAAAAACATTAAGAGAAAAGGACAAAGAGGCTACTCTATTCTGCTTTTTCTCTCTTGGTTATTCTTCTTTATTACTGCTGCTATAGCAAGACATAAGATGTAGTGATTTTTCTCAGTTTTCTCAAAGAACAATTGAATGTGAAGAATTATATCTCTACTGAAAGAGTGTGTGTGTGTGTGTGTGTGTGTGTGTGTGTTTGTGTGTGTGTGTGTTTGTATGTGAGTGAATAAGAGTGTGTACTTGTAGGGAGGGATCATTCACATTACTTATGAAACATTAGCTTGGTCACTGCTTGAGAAAAAAAAATTAAATTGTCCAGATGCTACCAAAAAAAATGGAGAATTTTCAATATGTGTAGTTGTTTCCCACATGCACCCTAGTCTCATGATAGGATGTGGGATATGGTGAAGAATTAATTGTTCTAATTTACAACTTTAGATCTCAGGGAAAGCTTTCTGAAACTATTACCATTACATACGTCTACTGCCCTTTACACTACAGAAATCATACCACAGATTTCAATCTTAGTATGACTCAAAGGAGTAGTCTTTGAATCCATTTCATTTCTAACTGTGTATTCATATCTCAGAATATATGGATTCACATGTCATCATATGTTTCCTCCAATGTTGTCATCAATAGCAATGTTTTCTTTTTGGTCTTTATTTTTCCTATTGTTTTATGAAATAAATAGATTTGCATTAGCATTTTCTCAGTCCACAGCACTGAAATCCTAAGTATTTGTACTGTCTCATCTGCAAAGGAATTCTAAACACTGTACAAAAAAAAAAAAAAATAGGAAGTTATTTGGAATAATGAGGTGTAAGTTTAAAAGAAATAAAAGAAAACATTATTACTATAGTAGTTGTTTGTCTAGTTTTATATTTAGAATTCCATATTTGGAGCATGTTTGTAAGAACAAGATCATGTTTTCCCCTTAGTATTTCTCTCCTATTTAGTTTTATAAAGAGTAAAGGTATGTCTTTTCCTGGAATGACACCAAGGTGGGAGAGAACAAAAACAACTCTGTGTAACCTCCTCTTACCTTCTCTCAAACCAATAGCAGATTAAGCCTCTAAACTAGTTTTGGACTCAGAAAATCAACAAATATTTGGAGTACAACACATTTCTAGAAGAAATTACCTTGGAAGAGCTTCAGAACATGTCTGTTTCAAATGGGAAGGGTGACAGTCTGCTGTAATGGGCTGAAACTCTTAAAAGGTGTGCTTGAATCAGACAACCGAGCACTTAAGGCTAATTACCTATTGGACAAAAACTCTATTAGCATATGTTTGTAAACATGGCCCTTCTCACTATTCCGTGCTGGCTCCTTTTGGTGTATACAGATAATCATAGGAGGGATTAGAGGGTGGAGTGAGATAAGCCAGACTCACTTTGAAACAGGATGAGGAGAAGGGAGCTTGGTGGAGAGTTTGTGGCAATTTTGTCCATCTCCTTCACTTTTCCCCCTAAAGACCAAGAACTTTTGCTTATCCTGACTCTGGCTCATCCTGAGGTCTCCAGAGAGCTAGCTCAGACTTTACATTTTGGTGCCCAACATGTGAAGAAGGACCCTAATTTCACTGAAGAAATTTCAGGTGACCAGGAAATAGGGTGAGTATTTTAATAGACAAACAGGGAACTTACTTTGTTAAGAGCTAAACTACTTTTTCTAACTGAAATGGGGTAGATATTAGGAAAAGATTCTCTCCCACCCCCAACTCCACGACCACCCCCATGCTGAGGGAGCTCTATAGAAAGCATACTTAGGTTGATCAAGAGACAAGGTTTGCTTGTAACTTGGGAGCAGATTGGTGGACTCTTGGATACATTAGAATGCACATTCCCTTGGTTTTTCAAGGGAAAAAAGAAATAGAGGCAGATAATTGGAAACTAGCAGGAAATCAACTATGTAAATATTATAATGATAATGGTCTGATTCAATTTCCAAGGAAACATTCTCTATGTACAACTTAATACAATTGGCCTTAAAGAATCCCACAAGTTATAGAAAGCAGAAAAGTTTTAAGAACAGTCAGATGAAGAAATGTGAGGAAAAAAAGGAAGATAAAGGACAGATTAATGGCAATATCACCAGAGGGTATGAGACTTAAGTGAACTTGAAGGGTGTGGTGATTCTCACTCTCAAAGCCCAGCTTCAACTCCACCTACACCAGAGCAGACTCTTGACTCTCCACCCCACACCAACTTCACCTTCCTGAGTAAAGTGTTGAAGAGTAGTGGGAGGGGCAGTGATGCCACCAGCATTTCCCTCTTCCAGCAATCACCCCTTCCTATGACTAGATTGCAAAAGGCACTACTTAAAGCCAAAGAAGAAAGGCAGAATACAACTTATTTGAGAATAGAAATGTGTCCTGTGATTCAACAGTTTAACTCTTCAGGTCAAGAAAGTAGAAGATACACTGCTTTTGATTTAGAAATCCTTAAAGACCTGAAAAAGGCTTACATGCCTTATGGGGCTATATCATCTTATGTTAAGATGTTATTACAGAATTTGGAACCCCTTGTGACTGGAAATCTATAGCAAGGACATGCTTAGAATCTGGACAAAACTTGTTGTGGCTTTCTAAATATAGTGAGCTCTATAGGATACAAGCCCAAAGAAATAGTCAAAGTGGAGTTAATACCCCAATCACCTATGACCACCTAACAAGTGTCGTTTCTTATGCAGACACTTCAGTACAAATTAATTACACCATAGCAGCTTATGAACAAATTGCCCCTGTTGCTATCAAAGCAAGGGGTTTTATCCCAAATAAACAGGACAAAAGAAAGGCCTTTACAAAAATAGCACAAGGGCCAAATGAACCCTTTGCTGATTTTGTGGGATGTTTGCAGACAGCTTCATATAAACTATTGGTGAAAATACAGCAACAGAAATTATGATTAGGTAACATGCTAAAGGAAATGCTAATGAGGTTTGTAGAAGAATTATACTAGAACTACACAAGGATGCTCCTTTAGAGGAGATCATAAGACACTGTGCCACAGTAAGCACAAATGCCTTTTATAACCAGGCTATAATGCAGACTTCCCAAAATCTGAATGTGGGAAGACAGGGTCGCTTTTCCAGAGAGACTTGTCAATGCTTTCAATGTGGTAAAGTAGGCCATCTGAAAGCTTAATGTTGGCATAGAGACAGAGTGAGAAAACAGGGTGGGAGAACAAGACCTAAAACCCCATGTCCAAAATGCAACAGAGGCTTCCATTGGGCATCAGAATGTAGACTGATTCAAGGAAATGGGATGAGGGGTCCAGCCCCAGGGCCCAAGACAAAAAATACTTGGGGCATGATGACAGCCAATGCTATACTCAGAGAGCCTTTAGAAGTTCCATAACCAGACATGAACAGTCAGCTAGGAGGCAACCTGATGGGAGAAAGAGATTACAATTTAGAGAATACAGTTGTATGCAGCTGGGACAACTGAGATATTCCCTGGAGAAGTGAAACCTGTTCTTCTCCAGCCTATGGAATAGGCTTGACCATTTCATCTCCTGAGAGTACTTACAAAACAGTGTCCATCCATAAACTGATGTGGGAAACTGGGGAATGTATAGATGATATCCCAGTCACTAATATAGGTAGACAACATGTGACTTATCACCCAGGAGAAGTAGTAGCATCAGGTTTACTGATACAGACTCCTAATAAGTAATCTGGTGATAGTTGCCCAGATTCTGACTCCAAGCAACAAAATCCAGGAATATACTAGAAGCAGTTGTAACAGCTGACTGACCTATGCTCACAATCTATATAAATGGGCTACCATTGAAAGGATTGATTAATACTGGTGCAGATCATACAGTCATTAGAGGTGCCAACTGGCCCAGTCACTGGCCAAAGATTAAAGCAGACACCTACATGTCTGATGTAGGAGAATCAATAGCAGCTGAAGTTAGTGCTAACCCTTTGAAATGAACTATTGAAAGAGAAACAGGAGTTTTTACTCCTTTTATACTTGAAAAAATCCCCATCAATCTGTGGGGAAGAGACATTTTACAACAATTAGGATTACAAATGAGTACTTCAGTTTTTTAGGCAGCACTGTTGTTGAGGGCCTGCCAACACTTTCACCTGTTGCTATCCAATGGAAAACTGATATACCAGTGTGGAAAGAATAGTGGCCTTTAAGTAGTGATAAAATTCAGGCCTTATTAGATATAGTACAGGAGCAATTTGACCAAGGACACTTAGAGTCTGCTGAGCTCAGACCACAGCATAGGGAGACAGGGGCAAGAAGCTAGGGCTGGGAGTCAGAGGGTTGCAGCTTCCTGGCACCTGGGAATCTTCCACAAGCCTCTTAGGCCATTCTGTTCAGATTATAAGCAGGTGGTTTGGAAGATTTGCCTTTTATAAAATCTTGAGAACTGTATTTCTGTTATGGGTGTACTTAGAGAATGTGGGCATACTTTGATTTTATTTTGATAATATAAAAAAAGAAACTAGAGGTAGAAATGGAATTGTAATGGAAAAAGAGGAAAAAGGAGGTAAAATAAGAGAAATTACATCTCACTGAGTGGCAAATAAAACTATTAAAATTGAGGGCAAAAAGAGAGAGAGAATTGTGTGAATCTTATTCTCATCAGATTTGGCTCTAAGAGAGAATATCAGACATATTTGATTACAGAGAAAAATTTGTCTCACCTTATAGGAAAGTGGGAGGAAAGGGGGGGGAGAAATGGAAAGACTAATAGGAAAAACAGGAGAATTAGGGGAAAGGTGAAAAAAAAGGAGAAGAGGCTATAAAGAGGTAGAAGTATTACAGGGAGATAGTCATCAAAAGCAAAATTCTGCATAGAAGGGAAAGGGAAAAGGAAAGAGAAAAGCATAACTTAGGGTAAATAAAATGGCAGGAAATACAGAATTAGTTATTTTACCTGTGAATGTGAATGGGATGAACTCTCCCATAAAACGGAAGCAGATAGCAGACTGGATTAAAAGCCAGATTACTACAATATTCTGTTTACAAGAAACACATGTAAGCATAGTGATAAATACAAAGCAAAAGTAAAGAGCAGTCTATTATGTTTCACGTGATAAAAAAAAAAAAAAAAAAAAAAAAAAGCAGTGGTAGCAATCCTGATCTCAGAGCTCAAAGAAAAGATCAATCTAATTAAAAGAGATAAGGAAGGAAACTATATTTTACTAAAAGGTATCATAGATAATGAAGTAATATCAATACTAAACATATGTAAACCAAGTGGTATAGCATGGAAATTAATAGAGAAGTTAAGAAAGATGCAAGAAAAAAATAGGCAACAAAATTATACTAGTGGGGGATCTCAACCTTGCTCTCTCAGAACTAAATAAATTGAACCACAAAATAAATAAGAAAGAAGTTAAGGAGGTAAACAAAATGTTTGAAAAGTTTGGTATGGTAGATCTTTGAAAAATTGAATGGAGACAGTTTATTTTTTTCTCAGTGTTTCATGAAACTTATATAAAAATTGGCCATGTGTTAGGGCATTAAAAACCACAAAATCAAATGCAGGAAGACAGAAATAGTAAATGCATTTTTTCAGATCATGTTGTGATAAAAATCATATGCAATATAAGGCCCGGAAAAAAATAGCCCAAAAGTTAATTGGAAATTAAATAATCTAATCCTAAAGAATGAAAAGGTGAAACAGCAAATCATAAACAATAATTTCATCCAAGAGAATAATAATAATGAAACAACATACCAAAATTTATGGGATACAGCCAAAGTGATATAAGGGGAGATTTTATATGTCTGGATGTTTACTTACATAAAATAGAGAAAGAGAAGATCAATGAAATGGGATTACAACTAAAAAAAAAAAAAAAAAAAAACCTAGGACAAAAACAAATTAAATTAAAAATCTTCAATTAAATACCAAATTTGAAATTCTGAAAATAAAATGGGAGATTAATAAAGTTGAAAATGAGAAAACTATTGAATTAATAAATAAAACTAAGAGGTGGTTTTATGAAAAAACAAAAACAAAAAATATAGATAAACCTTTAGTTAATTTGATTAGAAAAAGGAAAGAAGAAAAATCAAACTGTTAGCCTCAAAAATGAAAAGGGAAAACTTTCACCAATAAAGAGGAAATTAAGACAATAGTTAGGATTTATTTTCCCCAACTACACACCAATAAACTTGATAATCTAAATTAAATGGAGAAATATGTATAGAAATATAGATTACCAAGGTTAAGAGAAGAGAAAATAAATTATTTAAATAATCCTATTTTAGGGAAAAAAAAAAAAACTAGAACAAGCTATTACATCAACTCCCTAAGAAAAAATTTCCAGGGACAGATGGATTTACATGTGAATTCTACCAAACATTCAAAGAACAATTAATTCCAATATAATATAAACTATTAAAAAAAAAACCAGGGAAAGAAGGAGTCCTATCAAATTCTTTTTATGACACACATATGATGCTGATAGCCTAACCAAATAGGGTAAAAATAGAAAAAGAAAATTATAGACCAATTTCCTTAATGAATATTGATGCAAAAAATTTAAATAAAATATTAGCAACAAGATTACAGAAAGCCCTCCCCAAGTAGGATTTATACCAGGAATGCAGGCTGGTTCAATATTAGGAAAACTATCAGCATAATCATCTATATCAATAATCAAACTAATAAAAATCATATGACTATCTCAATAGATGCAGGAAAATACTATTTAAATCTTAAATAAATGATATCCACATTCAGATAAAAAATCAATAGATTCTGAAACCATATCAAAGTATATATTTTTAAAACTTACTTTATCATCTTTTGTCATTTTGTTTCTTTTAATCTTTTTTTTTTCTTTCACAACTGTAACTAATATAAAAATATGTTTAACATGATAGCATAAGCATACATTATATCAAAATGCCTACCATCTTTTTGAAGAGACAAGGGGAGGAAGAATGAAGAGGCGTTTGGGATTCACAATCTTGTTAAATGAATGCTTAAAAATGTCTCGACGTTTTAGTGAAAAATAAATACTATTAAAATTAAAACATACTTTCTAGTTCATAACAATAACTTTCATATATTTAATATTCTGCTTGCTAAAATATTTGCATATGTTTTCCTATTAGTTTCTCAGTGAATCACTTCAATGTTTAATGCAGGTAATACAAATATATTTATCCTCCCCACTATTAGATGAATAAAGTGGGGTTGGCAAAGGGTGACTTGCCAAAAGATGACATAATTTCTAGGTTTCAGCAGTAAGATTTTAAAGTGGGTATTTCTGATTCCACTTTTAGTACGATACTCACCGTAGCATTTTGCCTCTGTCATATAACTCAATCAAACTTAGTGAGATTAAGGGAGAAAAAAAGTCCGTTTAAAGGAGCTTGTAAATTTCATCTCAACCCTTGAAATAAAGTTGTGATGAATGTGTATTATTAAATTGGAACTATGGGACTTTGTAATAGTGCCATTTTCTGCCTAGATCTAATCTAAGAATTTAAGATGTGAAGAATGGAAATAGTATATAAAATGCTTATAGATTTTCAAAGGAACTTAACTATAATCTGTTTCTTTGTGTGAATTTTTTAGATGCGGAAACTGATATCCATTGAGGTTAAATGACTTTCAAGAACATGCAGACATGAATTAGTAAAAGTAGGAGAAAAATTCTGATTTTCTTTCTCCAAAACCCCTCTTCTTTCTTCCATGCCTAGCGATCCAGTGAAGCTCTATTCACATTCAAACCTTGAAGTTCTCCATCTAAAGTGCTAATCTGATTTTCTGGTTAATACATTCTAGATTGTGGAATTGTATTCATTTCCATAATGGTTCAGAAAACAGATTTTTTAAAAAATTTCTACTTGAAAATGAAATAAATTGCCATTAAGTTTCAATATATTTGATATAAATTGTCCTTGTTTCTGGTGGTTGAAAATATTTAATTCAGATGTTCTCCATATTCCTATACAGAAATATTCAATGTTGAATCCTGCTGGCTCAAGGAGATTAGTCCTTTCTTCCTGGGCTAATATACAGAATATTAATGTAGTGGATTAGAAACATATGCAGTTCTCCAAAGAATTATAAAGACTTTCAAAGATTCTGACCCCTAGAGAATTCCTAATTATTAATATAATTAATTTTCTAAAAATATCTCTTCAAGCTTTGATGAGAAAAGAAAGGGATTTTTTTTTTTAATGCTTACAAGGCAACATAACTAATTGACCCAATACTAATTATTTGAATTGTGAAAAATACATTAATACTCTAATAGAGCATTTCTTTCATGTCTTGCAGTCAACAGGGGTTTTACTCATAAAAAAGAGTTTCATAAGAAAGGGGTCATGGTGAATTCAATTTAATATCCTCAGCCAGAATCAAAGTGAATTAGGTCTTAAATTTTTAGTAGTTAGAACTAAAATAGGTACAGCTATCACACTCACATACCCTATCATAGTACTAGGGCAGAAATTTTGTAACTTGTGTGTGTCATGGACCCATTTAGTAATCTCATGAAGCCTACAAAATATATTTAAATGAATTAAGTAAAATGTATAGAATTAAAAAGGAAACTAATGACTTGGTTTTACAGTCATCAATATATGCATATTTATATATTCATAGGATTACATATGTAAATAAGTATACACATCTACTTACTATACATACACACATTGTTTTTCAATCACTTAATCATGACTGATTCATCATTACCCCTTAGATACTGGCTAAGCTTTTCTTGCTAATGATATTGAGATGGTTTCCAATTTCCTTTTCCACATGATCAAGGTAAACAGAAATTAAATGACTTTCTCAGGGACACTGAGCCCAGATTTGAATTCTGGTCCTCCTGACTCCAAGCTCCAGTGAACCATCTAGGAACTCCATGTAGAGACATAGCTATACGTAACATATGCTTACATAAAATATTTTGCATATATTGATGTCAATTAAGTATATATGCAAATATTTGCATGCATACATATGTATACATACACAAAGAAATTTATTTCTATCTCTATCTGTGTGCCTGCTTATTTATCTATCTCTATATCTATCTATTTATCTATCTAGTGAGTGTATATCTTAGGCACATTTAAATACTCTGTGCCAGAAATAGGATTTGAACCCATGCTTTTTAAATTTCTAAAAATAATAGTTTTGGAGAAAATATTTATAGGAGCTATAGGTCAAAGATTGACAAGAGAATAGTGAATTCTGAGCTGGCTATGAAGTTAAGGGTCCTTGTGTTTCAGCTTCTTCTCTTCAGTCATAAGAGATCCTCTCCATCTATTCTATTGTAAGAGCCTTTCAATTGATCTTTCTAATTCAATTCTTTTCCTGCTCTAAAACATCCTGAACTCAGATTCCAGAGTGATTTAAAGTACAGTTCCAACAATGTCTTCTTCCCTTTTATAAAATAAAGCTCAAAGACAGCTTCTCTTCTCTTTCTTTTTCTATTCCTTCCCTTCCACTACCTTCTATTCTTCCCTTCCTTTCTCTCTTCTGCTCCCTTCTCATCTCTCTTTTCCCCTTCCCTTCCCTTCTGTCTCATTCTTTTCTCCCTCCAACTCTCTCTCATATATATTGTTTATGGTATCTTAAGCATATGTAGGTATATAAATGATAAATATAGATATTTGTATTGGTCTATATATGTTCTTTAAATGAATCAAGTTTAAGAATACAAAATTATGAGAAATATATGTGTGCGTGTGTATATGTGTATATGTATATAATCTGTTTATAAATTTAATATTACATTGTTTTAGTTAGTAAATTTCTGTATCTTTATGAAATTTTGGTCACTACTCTATCTTTTATGATCATGCACAGGTTTCCAGGGATAATTTAAATAGTTCTAGGCAGGGAAGAAGTTATTTGGGTTTTGGCACTGAATCTATAAGATTTTTGTGGCCTTGTAAATATGGAGGCAATTGACTATGAAAAAAAAATTCAGAGGAGACCTGGTTTCAGTGAAATCAGATATCCATTGCAAGCAGTGAGGGCAACAACCAGAAAGTGGCACTTGAGTAAGACAAGGCTATTTGGACACTAGTAGTTCCCTTGTGCCCCCTTGGCTTTGACAGCAATTAGCAAAGAGCATTCTATCTCTTTTTCCACTCTCTCCTCTCTGACTCTGAGAAGGTTTCATTTTGTCTAATGCTTTCTTCTTCTTTTGGATCATAGTTTTTGTAGTTGCTTATTTTAAGCTTAACTCATTTAGAGAACAATTATTTTCCCCTGGAAGATCTATGGCAATTTCATAGATAGGTAGATAGAGGATTTATATATATATATATATATATATAGAGAGAGAGAGAGAGAGAGAGAGAGAGAGAGAGAGAGAGAGAGAATGGAAGAGGTGATTAATATTTTTGAATTATATCATTAAGTATTGCTTATTATAAATTATTAAGTTAATTTAGCCATCTAGAATTCTCTTTGTATATTATCGTATTATCAGCAAAAAGTTAGAATTTTCTTGCCTCCTTTGAAATTTCTTCTCTTATTGCTATAGCTAACTCCTCTTGCACTATAAAATAATAATGGTCAAAGCTAACAGTGATAATAATTGCAATTATTATTATTAATATTATTGCTATCTTTATGCTAATATGTATATAGTGCCTAATATGTACCAAACAATGTGTTAAATACTTTTCAAGTTTTATATCATTGGATCCTCATGATAACCATGGAAGTTAGAAGCTATTATTATTCTTATTTTGAAGATGTAAAAACTAGGTTAAATAGAAGTTAAGTGATTCAACCAAATTCTCACAGCTAGTAAATATCTGAGGCTGGATTTAAACTGAAATCTTCCTAAACTCAGACTCAGTGTTTATCCACTGTGACACTATCTGCCTATTAATAATGAGCATCCTTGTTTTACACTGAATTTAGTGAAAAATTCTCTAACTTTTCTCTTTCACGTATGTATTTTCTTCTTGTTGGAGTTAATAAATATAAATTACGGTATTAAAAGATCCATTTTTTAAGTTTTCTAGAATAAACATGAATTAGCATTAATTTTTGTTCAAAGCCTTTCTAGTATCTAAAGGCACAATTGTATATTTTGCTTATAAATTTACATTATTTATTATGTTTATAAATATTTCCATGTTAAAACCAACACTGGGTAAGGTACTTGCTGATATTTTATTTATTCATTTATTTATTTTTTGCATCACTGCTCATTGGGGATACAAATCAGTGTTTTCTTTATCTTTTATGTCATTCCTTGTATTAAGTATATAATCATATTTATAGTTTAGAAATTTATTGAATGTATGGATATATATATATATATATTTAATTGAAAACCAAAACATCTGTTGTAGAAATTAGTTGTCTTTGTTTCACAGAAAGCAGTGGGGAACTATCTCATTATGGATATTTATTTTCATTCTTTTGGATTTGGTCTAATCCTCTATTTTTTTTTTTCTGATATTAGATAATTTATATGGTATCTTTCTTTTTATGTTAATCTCATTACTTACCACTTTTTTTTTTGAAAATTGTTGTACATTTTCAGCTATTAAGTATAATAGGATGCAATTATGCAAAATTTCCATTAAATTTACCTTAGATTTTTTTTTCCTTATTTGGGGGATAATTTCTACTTTCAAAATTTTGAATAATTTAGATTTTTTTTCCTATTAAAATTCAGTTTTTAAAATTTCTACTTTTTAGACAAAACTCCAAATTTTACTTATTAATTTAAAAAAATATTTTGAATTCATTATCCCAATCAATTATTTATCATGATTTCTAGTTCATCATTTAGTTGTGAAATTTAAGATTTTGATGTTAAAGTGTATTTCTATGAATTGCATTCCTACCTCACCATTTTCTCTCTCTTTTATTGATCAAAAAAAAAAATAGAGATACATATTTTTCTCTCAGAATACTTTACATACATCTCAAAAGTTTTGGTACATTTTTATATTATTATCTTTTATTTGATTTAATTTTCTGTTATTTTTATAACTTCCTATTTTACTCATTAATTCTATAAAATTATAGTATCTATTCTTCAAATATTTTAATATTTATATAAGGATCTCTTACTGAATAATTTTCTTGTTATTTCACTGTCATGAGAACTTTTTGTATTATTTTATGACATCTTTGTAACCATTATACAGGGGCAATTTTTGTACAGAATTCATATATAGATGATATATAGGTAAATTCCTTTCTTTTCCTATTAATGTCATTCCTCTGATTTCCTGTTTTTAAGCAGTCTAAAAAGTTTATCTTAACTTCACTGTCTATTGTAGATTTACTATTAATTTCTCCCTCCTATCAGATTAACTTAATTTAAATATTTATATCCCATATTGTTTGGTGGTTATACAGTTAAATATTGATAATATTTCATTGCTTCTCAAGATTTTAAGCACAACAATTTTTCTTTAAACATTTATTTTTTATCCAATTCTTTATTTCCAGAATTCTTATCTGAAATAAGGATTTCTATGCCAATTCATTTAAGTTCACGTTAATTATAATAGATTTTAGTTTAATGTTTCTTTTTAACACTATGTGAATCTTCTCATCTTAAGAATGCTTCTAGTAAACAGTATAGTAGACTGCTTTGTAGTCCATGTAGCTTTCCTCTTCCATTTTATGGTTATTTTTGTGCCATTCACATTCAACTTTCTCTTTATAATTAATGATATCTTACAGGAGAGAGAATGTGTCTCTTTGTGAACTTTGAAATGGATCAGTCTGCTTCTTCTCTATTACAGCTTTTATTTTATCCTTATCATGTTCTAGTCCCAATATTGATATTTCTTCTTCCCTTTCCTTTTAGTTCTCTATTCATATTTCTTCCATCAGTATTTGAGTTTGTTTTTCTTACAACTATGTTTTTGTTTATCCCATAAACTCCTTAAAATTCCTCTCTACCACTTTCTCATCCATAACCTTTCTTATTTTCATTTTGAATTTCATGTTTTCCTATGCCAAAATCTACATGTGCATATTGATATGTCTTCATTGAGGGATAGTAGTAACTGGTATTATCTTTATTTTTTTTTTAACTTTTTTTTATCTTTTTTAATCTTTATTTTTCTTTTCTTTTATCTCTTTGTTTTTATACTTGAATTAAGATTCATAGGATGAACATTTTCACGAATACTTCCTATATAACACATAATTTTCATCTTGTATGTGTCTATCATACAAGCAATTTGCCTTCCTTTCTTTATACTTTTCCTAAGCAATAGTTTCCTGTCTTCCTGTGCTAATTTGTTTTTCTTTTAAACTGTTAAAAAAAAAAAGAAAGCCATTAATATAACTTGCCACTTTAAATTTTCTCTGAATCTCAAAGATTTTAAGACTTTGAGAAAACATTTACCAACAGCTGCTGTTTTTTTTTTTTTGTTTTTTTTGTTTTTTTTTTTTTTTCCCTCTATCATCTTCATCATACTTGGTCCAAGATAAGCTTATCATCAGCAAATGTCATCATGAAAATTGCTTCAATTTTGGTACTCAAACCTGAAAAATACCTTCAATTGCTTCTGCTGCTTTGATTTCAGGGAAGATCAAAAATCTCAACCTGTGAGTTCACTTTGCAGTAGGTTCAAAATCCCTCATCATTTATCAAAACCTACTCTATTTCACTTAATCTCCATCATTCTCACCATCATCATCATCATGTTGCAGTGGCAGATATGCCCTCATAGTTCATATTTAAAACAACAAACAATAAAACAACAACAAAAAATCATTGTGCTCTATTAAATTATAAGGCCCTTGAGGAAAAAAATGTTTTTCCTTTTCCTGATTTGAATCTTTATCATACAACACAGTATCTGTCACATAATAAGTACATAATGCTTATTTTAATATATTGTCCATTTTTAATCTCCCTAATAATATGTTTGCTTAAGCCACAAAAAAAAAAAAAAAATGTATTCCTTTATGTTTTTCTTGGCACCTGAATTTCTATTACCAAATATTTACTTACTTTTAGTCTTTTCATTAAGATAATAATAATAATAACCTTAACAATCCTCCACTCCAAAAAAGTTTTTTTTTTCCCCCCTCTCTTCTGACAGGGGAATTTTGTAGAAATATGCTAAGTTCTAAAAGGGTAGGGGATCCAGGAAAAAGGTTTAAATATTGCATTTTGGTATAATATTCAGAGCTTCCCTATCCTTAAGAATGGCAGAATTTACTAAGGCTTTTGTATTTGTAATTGTGGTTCCTTAGTACTCCTTTTTGACTTTTTGAAATAGTTTTTGTTTAACCTGTAAAAACTGGATTTCAACTGATTTTTCTTGGAATTTCCTTTTGATATTAATTTTTGGAAATGATGAATATATTTATTTGTTTTATTTTACTCTCTTATTTTAACAGTTCTAGTCAATCAAATTGAGATTTTCCTTTAATGTGACATATGTGGTGCTTTTTCTAATAACAATTTTGGGCGATTTGAGAATTCTAAGATTGTTTCTCATGAATTAATTTTCTATACCCATTTTTATTTTTACTTTGTTTTCTAGTTTTTTTTTTCTATTTTGATTTTAAAAAATACATATATTTTTATTTTTTACATAAGTAGATCATTGTTTTCTGTCTGGTTCTTTCTAAGTTTCTAGGTATTTTGTTCTTAAATGAGGTTTCTGTTTTAAGGTATCAGTTTTCCTTGCACTTCTCTACTCTTTAGATTTTTCATTCTGTATCTTCTGTTTCATTGTCTCCAAATACTCCTGTACTCCTTGTAACTAGAGAATTTTTTTTCCCATTAAGTCTTCCTGAATATGTTATCTGGTATTATCTAGTGATTATTTTCTTTGATGTTTTCTAGCTAAGCATCTTCCATACCAACATATTTCTTCATCAGGCTTAGAGTATTCCTTGGCTTATTTTGGAAGATAAAGAGAGATGTAACTGGATCATGTTCCTTAAATAAAGTGATGTGGTGGGGAGGCAACTGGGTCCTGATTATAATCAACCAGACTAAGTCAATCTTTCTTTTAACATTTATTTTTCTCAATTTCATGTAAAAATGACTTTTAACACTTTTTAAAAAATTTAGGCTTCAAAATTCTCTCCCATCTTCTTCTCCCTTTGCCTAAAATTTTAAACATTTAGATATATAAGCATTCATGCAAAACAAATTCCTACACTAGTCACGGGGTTGTAATGACAGCATATTTAAAATCAGCCGGAGTCAGGAACTCAGGTTAAGGGAAAAATCCTCAATCTCTATTGAAGTGAAGAGGTGAACAAGGATTGCAATAGCAATATGGGCAGCTGTGACAGGAAGTCAGCCAACAGAGGGGGATCTGAGCTGAAAGGTCGTCGCAATGGCAAAAGCAAGCAGTCTCTCCTCCCCTTCCTTTTCCACTCCCCTGCCTCCACCCACCAAAATCGTCATTTCCTATACAACACATCAGGACTTGCACAAAGAGTGGGCGGGGGCCATTCTTTCTCCAAGCTTATATATTAATAGAGTATGGTCCAATTACTATTTAGCCTCATGTGCTTGGGACCTCAGTGCATCAACTCAAGCCTCAGCCCATTACATCTCCCGCTTTCTTTTGTTTTAGAACACAGGTGATCATGCCATCCCTGACTCCTCAGGGAGGTCAGAGCCCCCAAGGGGAGGTGATCACACCCTCCCTGACTTCTCAGGAAAGGAGGTGAAAGCACTAAAAAGGAGATAATCACACCCTCCCTGACATCTCAGGAAGGGAGATGAAAAGCACCAAAGGGAAGTGGGGGTTGCTACCAGGTTTCTGGGTTGAAGGGTCTTATTATGCACAAACCCATCAGCATGGGAAGTATTACACAAGCACATAGCAACAACACAGAGGCTATTAGTGATGACTCTCCCCACAGTCAGTGCAGGCTTGATGTGGTGTAACAAATATGAATTATACACCCAAGTAACGGTATAACAAATAATATAAATCAACATTGTGTTGTAAAAAATTGCCAGAAGTCCTAGAAGGAGAGTATGTAAACAGCAGTCACACATACACCTTCTTCAGCAGTCAAGAGATAGTCCAAAACCAATCTATTGTCCATTGCTTCACATATCAGGGAATCCAATGATCCCCCCAAGTTTTTGAAGTCCAGCAAAAGTCTTTTTATGTCTTAGGGAATCCAATGATTCCAGCAGATTTTGAAGTCCTGTAACAAGCTTATATATTAATGGAGTATGGTCCAATTACTATTTAGCCTCATGTGCTTAGGACCTCAGTGCATCAACTCAAGCCTCAGCCCATTACACGGGGTGAAAGAAAACACAGACAAAAAGTAAAGAAAATAGAGTGAAAAACAGTATTCTTCTATCTTCATTCAGATTACATCAATTTTCTCTTGAGGTGGGTAACATTTTTCCATTATGAATCCTGAAGAACTGTCTTTAAATTTGTTTTGTTGAAATAGCTAAGACATTCCCAATAGATCATACAATATTTTTTTGAGGTGTACATTGTTCTTGTTCTACTCAGGTCAATTTGCATCAGTTCATATATGTTTCCCCAAGTCTTTTTGAAACTCTCTGACTCATCACTTCTTATATCACAATAATATTCCAACACAATCACAAACCCCAAATATTTGATCATTTCCCAATTTTAAAAAGAGAGTGTTCTTTTAATTTATAACTCTTTGCCACCATAAAAAAAGAGCTGCTATATTTTAATCTCTTTGCAGTACAACTCTAGTAATGATATTAAGAGTTAAAGAGTATGTACATATTTATACATAGTTCAATTTTTTTCCAGAATGTTTGAATCAATTTAAAACTTGATCAATACTACATTCATATCCAAATTTTTCAACATCTCCAACATTTATAATATTCTATTGTGTCATACCAATTTGAAAGGTGTGAGATAATGACTTAAGAGATGTTTTAATTTGTATTTCTCTAATGGTTTAGAGCATTTTCATGTGACAATAGATAGTTTTGATTTATTCATCTGAAAACTGTCTATCCAAATCATTTTGCCATGTATATCATTTGAGGATGGTTTATATTCTTATAAATTTGACTCAATTCTCTAAATAAAAAGTGAGGCTTTTATCAGAAACTTGGTATATAAAAGCAACTCCCCCAGCCCGCAAACAGCTTTTTTTTATTTCCTTCTAATTTTGAAAACATTGAATTTTAGTTGTGACTTTGTAAAAAAAAAAAAAATCTTCTAATTTAATAAAAATTACCCCCCTTTATATTTCATAACATTCTGTCTCTTGACAGTCAAAAATTATTTTCTTATTCATAGATCTGGCAGGTAAACTATTATTCCACACTCCCTGAATTTGCTTATTGTATCCCTTTTTACGTTTAAATCATGTACAAATGTTTACCTTATCCTAATATATCATATGAAATGTCGGTATGTATCTAGTTTTCCTCAAAATATTCTCTAGTTTAACAAGACCTTTTTATCATATAGTGAATTATTTTCTCAAATTCTTGAATCTTGGATCTCTGGAAACACTAGTTCACTATGATCAATTGCTATGATGTCTTGTATATTTAATCTATTCCACTAATCCACCATTTTACATAGTAGTCAATACTAGATTTTTTGAAGATTAGCATTTAATAATCAGTTTGAGATCTGGTCCAGGTAGACTACTTTATTCAACATTCATTTTATTAGTTCCTGTTATGAGTCAAAACTCCTGTATTTGAAAAAAAAAAAAAAAAAGGATTCTTACAAGGTGCTAACTCAATGGAATTGATGAGACAATGGTTATCTAGTTTAGCATGGTGATTAATAGTTCTCTACTTCAGTTTGATTGATTTAATCTTACAACAAATAATGGTTCTTCAGTGACATAATGATTGGCTTATGCTCAGTAGGATGAATGGATTTAACTGTAATAGAGCATATAAACCGGGACAAACTCAGCCAGGGTGGGACTCAGAGACAGATTCACTTCATCTCACAACACCCTGATGGTTGGCCTCCTGCACTTCCACCACTGAGACCAAGGCTAGTCTAAAAGGCTCTCCAGAAAACTGTTCAGCCCCAGGCAAGGAGACAATAAAGAATTTGGACTTTAACACTAGGCTATTCTCATGGAGATTACCCTTCTGAAAAAAAGGCTGGTCTCAAGACCTCCAGAAAACCCAAAGGGAACACTACAAGTTTCCTTGATGTTCTTTACTTTTGTTCTTCCATATCATTTTGTTATTTTTTTTTACTACCTTTAAAATTTGTTTGTCATAGATTAATTGTTATGGCATTGAACAAATAAATTGTTTAAGGTAGAACTGACATTTACCCCATAGTTTATATCTTACTTTATTTGTGGGGAAAATATAATTGTATTCAAACAGTTCCCTGCTTTGTCTTGGCATCTACTGTAGACAACTATCTTTTATACTGTTTAAAATTATTTTAAATGTAATTTCTCTTCCTATCTCTTGGTGTTAGACTTTGTAATACAAAGAAATGCTGATGATTTGTGTGTTTAGTTTATGTCCTATAACTCTGCTAAAATTTTAATTATTTCATGTAGTATTTTAGTTGATTATAAAAGTATACAAACATATCATCTGAATGAAACATTTATCCTAGGTTATTCTTATCTTTTCTTTACTTTTTTCTCTTAGTACTAGAGATTGCTTTTGTGGTGCAATTTAGTGCAATTTATAGTGCACTAATTATGAAAATGGGAATCTTTACTTCACTCATACTCTTATTGAGTAGACATTTAGCTTATTTCCATTATAGATAATGGTTGCTGATGATTTTAGAAAAATTCCATTATCCTTTTAAATAAAGCTCAATTCATGTCTAGGTTCTCCCCTCTTTTTAATAGGAATAAGTGTTGTATTTTGTGATTTTTTTTTTCCTTCATTCTTTAGTAATCATATTATTTCTGTTATTTTTTTTTAATAGACATGGTACATTGTGCTAATAGTTTCCCAAATATTAAACCATCTGTGTATTGCTAGTATAAATCTCACCTGCTTATAAAGTGTAATTTTTTGTGATATACTATTATAATATCCTTGCTAATATTTTATTTAATTTTTTTGAATGGATATTCTTTAGGAAATTTATTCTTCTTTCCTTCGTTCCTTTGTTCCTCTTTCCCTCTCTCTCTCTCTTCTTTCTTTCTTTCTTTCTTTCTTTCTTTCTTTCTTTCTTTCTTTCTTTCTTTCTTTCTTTCTTTCTTTCTTTCTTTCTTTCTTCTTTCTTTCTTTTTTTCTTTCTTTCTTTTTTTCTTCCTTCCTTCCTTCCTTCCTTCCTTCCTTCCTTCCTTCGTTCGTTCCTTCCTTCTTCCTTCCTTTCACTGTCTCTCTGTCTTTTTTCCCATTTTATGTAGCTGTATCATATTTTGTCATAAAAGGAATTTGTTAAAAATTCTTCCTGGGGTACAGCTAGATGGTGCATTGAAAAGAACACCACCCCTAAATTCAGGAGTTCAAAGCAGAACTCAGAAACTTAATACTTCCTAGCTGTGTGACTCTGGGCAAGTCACTTAATCTTCAATTGCCTCAAATGAAAATAAAAATCCTTCCTTATCTAATTTTTTCAATTGGTTTATTTAAGATTGGAATTAATTGTTTTATTTTCACTAAATAGTATTTAATTTTTCCCATTTCATATAAAGATAGTTTTCAACCTTAAATTTTATAAGATTTGAGGTTGAAAATTTTTTCTCCTTCCTTTCCAAGATGTCAAGCAAACGGATATAGGCTATACATATCTAATCAAATTGGACATATTGCCATATGTATCATTTTATGAAAGAAAAATCAGAACAAAATGGAAAATTCATGAGAAAAAACTATGCTAAAAATGAAAATAATATACTTCAATCTGCATTCAAATCAATACTTCTTTCTTTGGGTGTGCCCAATATTTTCCATCATGAATCTTTTGGAATTGTCTTAGATCATTGCATTGCTAAGAAATAAATCTACCAAAGTTGATTATCACACAATTTTGCTGTTCCTATGTATCATTTTCTACTGGTTCTGCTCATTCCATTTAACATCAGTTCTTGCAAATCTTTCCAGATTTTTATGAAATCTGCCATCTCATCCTTTTTTATAGCACAATAATATTCTGTTACATTCATATATCAAAGCTTTTACATTCATTTCCTAATTAATGGGTATCTCCTTAATTTTTAAATTTTTGCAAACACAAAAAGAGCTGCTATAAACAGTTTTTCATATGTGGGTCTTTTTTCCATTTTTATGATCTTTTGGGGGGATATAGATGTAGCAGTAATATTGCTTGATGAAAGGGCATGCAAGGTTTATAGCCCTTTGGGCATAGTTTTAAATTGCTCTCCAGAATGACTGGATCAGTTCACAACTCCATCAATAATACATTAATGTTCTACTTTTCCCACATCCTCTTCAACATTTATGACTTTCCTTTTTTTGGTCATGTTGGCCAAAAGAGTTTGTTTTAATTTGTACTTCTTTAATCAATAGTGATTTAGATAACTTTATATGAATTTATATATACATATACATATATACACATATATCTTTAATTTTTAAAAGCTACCTGTTCAAATCCTTTGACAATTTATCTATTAGAGAATGGTTTGCATTCTTATAAATTTGACTCATTTGTTGATATATTTGAGAAATGAAGTTTTTATCAGAAAAAACTGGCTTTAAAAAATCATTTACTAGGTTTCTGCTTTTCTAGTTATCTTGGTTGCATTGGGTATTTTTGTGCAAAACCCTTTTTAATTTAATGCTATCAAAATTATCCTTTTTTGTATTTTATTATAAATCTGATAAGTTTCTTACTCTCCTAATTTACTTATGTTATCACTATGTCCAAATCATTGACCCATTTTGACCTTTTTATTGGAATATGATGTAAGATGTTCTCCTATACCATGTTTCTGACATACAATTTTCCAGTTTTCCAAGCAATTTTTGTTAAACAGGTTTATTAAACAATAAATTACTATAGTCATTCACTGCTAACATATTCCAGTGATCCACAACTCTATTTCTTATCTAGTACCAAATGATTTGCATGGCTGATGCTTTATAATATAGTTTTAGACCTGAGTACAGCTGGGCCACCTTCCTTTTTCATTTTTTTCTTCATTATTTCCCTTACTGGAATTAATTCTTCTTTAAGTGTTTGGTAGAATTCAAGTATGAATTCATCTGACCCTGAGAATTTTTTCTTAGGGAGTTCATTGATGGATTGTTCCATTTCTTTTACTTAAAATGGAATTATTTAAGTGTCCTATTTCCTTTTGTGTTGATCAGGATTTTTTTTTTTTTTAAATATGAATCTGATTCTGTGATGAAGAAAGACAAACATTATCAGCAGATCAAGATTGGAGCTTATAATTTCCATTCCCTGAGTGGGACACTGTCACTTCTGAAGACAATTTTTTTTTAACCAGGCCTTAACCATCAACCTTGCAAAAAGGATCAAAGCTCATGAGGCCCTGAATAAGCCCTCAGTCATGGACACAATGATGTACAGGCAACAGATTGATGAGTGTCTAAGAAATTCAATGCCAGTAGAAAGTTCAAGGAGGCAATCATACCAACAAGGAAACTTCTCAGCACCTAACTACTTTTAACTTACTAAATAAGAAGGCAGATATAGTCAAGAAATCACCATAGAGAACTAAAACCACCAAACAGAATGAAGATACCAAAGTTCATAAGCAAGAAATCATTAAGATTACAGAGCAGCTGATTGAGGCCATCAATAATGGGAACTTTGAAGTTTATGCAAAACTGACCTCATTTGAACCTGAAACTGTTGCCAACCTTCTAGAAGAGATGTACTACCACAGATTCTACTTTGAGAATTTGTTGCCCAAAACAACAAACCCATACAGACTACCATCCTGAATCCCCATGTACACATTATAGGTGAGAATGTTGCATGCAGTGCCTATGTCTGTCTTACACAGTGTATTGATAGACAGGGCTAATCCGCCACCAGCCAGTTACAGGCAATGGCCAGTTATAGAATGTCTATTTTCACTGTTCATGTACACCTGTGTCTCTACTGCAGTAAAGAATCAATACAGGGACTTTCGGTTAAGATGGCGGAGAGGAGGCTCACAGTTGCATAAGCTCCGCGCTTTCTCTCACTATCCACTTCATTACAAGCCTCTGAATCAATGCTTGACTGAAAAAAACCCACAAATAGTTACCAAGAGAAGCCATCCTTGAGATCCGCCAAGAAAGGTCTGTCTTTACTGGAGGGCTGGGGCGGTTTTAGATCGGCGCAGGCGGCGGGCAGCGGCAGTGAGGGCACAGCAGCAGACTGGAGAGGGGGTGGAGAGTGATCGTAGCCGTTTCTGCGGGGAGAGCTTCGCTACAGGTTTGGATACTTTCCTCCGGCAGCAAGTCAACAGCCCAGCAGAGAAGCTAAAAACACCGGGCTGAAGAATACAACCCCAAACAGCTGGAGTCTCTCGGGACCTGGCCGCCCCCCCTTTCCCCCCCCTCAGTGACTCAGCACGCTTTGGGATCTCAGAGCGCAGGCGCAGCACAGTCCTGCTAGTGCCTCACTGCTGCCCCTGCAGTCTGTAGAGGAAGCTCGATAACACACCCAGCCCCCCCCCCCCCCCCCCCAAAGAAAGACTCCAATTTTTTCTGTTTTTCTTTGGTAGTTTGTCTCTGATTAATAGACAGAATGAGCAAGAAGCTGAAGAGGACTTTAACCCTTGACAGCTTCTACACAGATAGAGAGCAGACTCTAAATCCTGAGGAGACTAAAAACAGGCAGTCCCCAGGTGATTCCCCAAAGGAGGAGATTGTCTGTTCCTCAGCACAGATGAACCTCATAGAAGTGATTAAAAAGGCTCTCACAAGGGAGCTAGAAGAAAAATGGGGAAAGCAGAGTGAGGCTTGGGAAAAGGAGAGGGAGGCTTGGCAAAAGAGCCTGGAGAAAGTTAAAGAGAGAGTGGATAAAGAAGTAAAATCCTTGAAAAATAGGATTAGTGAACTGGAAACAGAAAACAGCTCTCTAAAAAACAAAATTGGCGAAATGGAAAAAAATTCCACAGAACAAAAGAACTCAATGGGACAATTAGAGAAAGATTTTAAAAAAGTGAGTGAAGAGAATACTTCACTGAAAATCAGAATTGAACAAGTGGAATTGAATGACTCGAGGAGACAAGAAGAATCAGTCAAGCAAATCCAAAAAAATCAAACAATGGAGAAAAATGTGAAATACCTTCTGGGGAAGACAACAGACCTGGAAAACAGATCCAGGAGAGACAATCTGAGAATCATTGGACTCCCAGAAAAACATGATGAAAAAAAGAGCCTGGACACTGTCTTCCAGGAAATTATCAAAGAGAACTGCCCAGAAGTCATAGGAACAGAGGAAAAAATAAACATTGAAAGGATTCATCGATCACCCACTGAAAGGGATCCTAAAATCAAAACACCAAGGAATATAGTGGCCAAATGCCAGAACCCTCAGATGAAAGAAAAAATATTGCAAGCGGCTAGAAAAACCCAATTCAAGTATCAAGGAGCCACAATAAGGATCACCCAGGATCTGGCAGCATCCACATTAAAAGATCGAAGGGCCTGGAATATGATATTCCGAAAGGCTAAGGAACTTGGTATGCAACCAAAAATAACTTACCCAGCGAGAATGAGCATCTTTTCCAGGGAAGAAGATGGACATTCAACGAAGTAAGCGAATTTCATCTATTTCTGATGAAAAAACCAGAACTTAACAAAAAGTTTGATCTACAAATATAGAACTCAAGAGAAATCTAAAAAGGTAAAGATTAATCTTGGGAACTATATTTTGACTATATAGATGTATAAAGAATACATGTATACCTTGTTCTAGAAATTGATGTGGAAAGGACATTGTACCAGAAAAAGGGTAAAGTGGGGGTAGTACATCTCATGAAGAGGCATAGGAAACCTATTATATCTGAGAGAAAGAATGGAGGGGGATGAATATAGTGGGTATCTTACTGCCTTCAGAATTGGCTTTAAGTGAAAAATCTTAAGACATATTCAATCTATCGTGAAACTTCTCCCATCTCATTGAAAAGTGAGAAGGGAAAAGTGGAAAGGGAAGGAATAAGCTAAGCGGAAGGGAATACGGGAACTGGGAGGGAAAGGGGTAAGATAGGGGAGGAACTCTAAGGCGGGGGAGGGACACTAAAAAGGGAGGGCTGTGAGAAGCAAGGGGTGCTCACAAGCTTAATACTTGGAAGGGGGGAAAGGGGAAAGAAGGGAGGAAAGCATAAACCGGGGTTAACAAGATGGCAAGTAATACAGAATTGGTCATTCTAACCATAAACGTGAATGGGGTAAACTCCCCCATAAAGAGGAAGCGGTTAGCAGAATGGATTAAAAGCCAGAATCCTACAATATGTTGCTTACAGGAAACACACCTGAAGCGGGGAGATACATGCAGGTTAAAGGTAAAAGGTTGGAGCAAAATCTACTATGCTTCAGGTGAAGTCAAAAAAGCAGGGGTAGCCATCCTGATCTCAGATCAAGCTAAAGCAAAAATTGACCTAATTAAAAGAGATAAGGAAGGACACTATATCTTGCTAAAGGGTAGCATGGATAATGAAGCACTATCTATATTAAACATATATGCACCAAGTGGGGTAGCATCTAAATTCTTAAAAGAGAAACTAAGAGAGCTGCAAGAAGAAATAGACAGTAAAACTATAATAGTGGGAGATCTTAACCTTGCACTCTCAGAATTAGATAAATCAAACCACAAAATAAATAAGAAAGAAGTCAAAGAGGTAAATAGAATACTAGAAAAGCTAGATATGATAGATCTCTGGAGAAAATGTAATGGAGACAGAAAGGAATACACTTTCTTTTCAGCAGTTCATGGAACCTATACAAAAATTGACCATATATTAGGACATAAAAACCTCAAACTCAAATGTAGTAAGGCAGAAATAGTAAATGCATCCTTTTCAGACCACGATGCAATGAAAATTACATTCAACAAAAAAGCAGGGGAAGTAGACCAAAAAATAATTGGAAACTAAATAATCTCATACTAAAGAATGATTGGGTGAAACAGCAAATCATAGACATAATTAATAACTTCACCCAAGAAAACGATAATAATGAGACATCATACCAAAATGTATGGGATGCAGCCAAAGCGGTAATAAGGGGAAATTTCATATCTCTAGAGGCCTATTTGTATAAAATAGAGAAAGAGAAGGTCAATGAATTGGGTTTGCAATTAAAAATGCTAGAAAAGGAACAAATTAAAAACCCCCAGTCAAACACTAAACTTGAAATTCTAAAAGTAAAAGGTGAGATCAATAAAATTGAAAGTAAAAAAACTATTGAATTGATTAATAAAACTAAGAGTTGGTTCTATGAAAAAACCAACAAAATAGACAAACCCTTAGTAAATCTGATTAAAAAAAGGAAAGAGGAAAATCAAATTGTTAGTCTTAAAAATGAAAAGGGAGAACTCACCACTAACGAAGAGGAAATTAGAGCAATAATTAGGAGTTACTTTGCCCAACTTTATGCCAATAAATTCGACAACTTAAATGAAATAGAAAAATACCTCCAAAAATACAGCTTGCCCAAACTAACAGAGGAAGAAGTAAATATCCTAAACAGTCCCATCTCAGAAAAAGAAATAGAACAAACTATCAATCAACTCCCTAAGAAAAAATCCCCAGGACCAGATGGATTTACATGTGAATTCTACCAAACATTTAAAGAACAATTAACTCCAATGTTATATAAACTATTTGAAAAAATAGGGATTGAAGGAGTCCTACCAAACTCCTTTTATGACACAGATATGGTACTGATACCTAAACCAGGTAGGCTGAAAACAGAGAAAGAAAATTATAGACCAATCTCCCTAATGAATATTGATGCTAAAATCTTAAATAAAATATTAGCAAAAAGATTACAGAAAATTGTCACCAGGATAATACACTATGACCAAGTAGGATTTATACCAGGAATGCAGGGCTGGTTCAATATTAGGAAAACTATTAGCATAATTGACTATATCAATAACCAAACAAACAAAAACCACATGATCATCTCAATAGATGCAGAAAAAGCATTTGATAAAATCCAACATCCATTCCTAATAAAAACACTTGAGAGCATAGGAATAAATGGACTTTTCCTTAAAATAGTCAGGAGCATATATTTAAAACCATCAGTAAGCATCATATGCAATGGGGAAAAACTGGAACCTTTCCCAGTAAGATCTGGAGTGAAGCAAGGTTGCCCACTATCACCATTATTATTTAATATCGTATTAGAAACACTAGCCTCGGCAATAAGAGTCGAGAAAGATATAAAAGGAATTAGAGTAGGCAATGAGGAAACCAAACTATCACTCTTTGCAGATGATATGATGGTATACCTAGAGAACCCCAGAGATTCTACCAAAAAGCTATTGGAAATAATTCATAATTTTAGCAAAGTAGCTGGCTACAAAATAAATCCCCATAAATCCTCAGCATTTTTATACATCACCAACAAAACCCAACAGCAAGAGATACAAAGAGAAATTCCATTCAGAATAACTGTTGATACCATAAAATATTTGGGAATCTATCTACCAAAGGAAAGTCAGGAATTATATGAGCAAAATTATAAAAAAAGTCTCCACACAAATAAAGTCAGACTTAAATAATTGGAAAAATATTAAGTGCTCTTGGATCGGCCGAGCGAACATAATAAAGATGACAATACTCCCTAAACTAATGTATTTATTTAGTGCTATACCAATCAGACTTCCAAGAAAATATTTTATTGATCTAGAAAAAATAACAACAAAATTCATATGGAACAATAAAAAGTCGAGAATCTCAAGGGAATTAATGAAAAAAAAAATCAAATGAAGGTGGCCTAGCTGTACCTGATCTAAAATTATATTATAAAGCAGCAGTCACCAAAACCATTTGGTATTGGCTAAGAAATAGATTAGTGGATCAGTGGAAAAGGCTAGGCTCACAAGACAGAATAGTCAATTATAGCAATCTAGTGTTTGACAAACCCAAAGCCCCTAACTTCTGGGAAAAGAATTCATTATTTGATAAAAACTGCTGGGATAATTGGAAATTAGTATGGCAGAAATTAGGCAGGGACCCACACTTAACACCATATACCAAGATAAGATCAAAATGGGTCTATGACCTAGGCATAAAGAACGAGACTATAAATAAATTAGAGGAACATAGAATAGTTTATCTCTCAGACTTGTGGAGGAGAAAGAAATTTGTGACCAAAGATGAACTAGAGACCATTACTGATCACAGAATAGAAAATTTCGATTACATCAAATTAAAAAGCCTTTGTACAAATAAAACTAATGCAAACAAGATTAGAAGGGAAGCAACAAACTGGGAAAACATTTTCACAGTTAAAGGTTCTGATAAAGGCCTCATTTCCAAAATATATAGAGAACTGACTCAAATTTATAAGAAATCAGGCCATTCTCCAATTGATAAATGGTCAAAGGATATGAACAGACAATTTTCAGAGGATGAGATTGAAACTATTACCACTCATATGAAAGAGTGTTCCAAATCATTATTGATCAGAGAAATGCAAATTAAGACAACTCTGAGATACCACTACACACCTGTCAGATTGGCTAAGATGACAGGAAAAAATAATGATGAATGTTGGAGGGGATGCGGGAAAACTGGGACACTAATGCATTGTTGGTGGAGTTGTGAACGAATCCAACCATTCTGGAGAGCAATCTGGAATTATGCCCAAAAAATTATCAAAATGTGCATATCCTTTGATCCAGCAGTGTTTCTATTGGGCTTATATCCCAAAGAAATACTAAAGAAGGGAAAGGGACCTGTATGTGCCAAAATGTTTGTAGCAGCCCTGTTTGTAGTGGCTAGAAACTGGAAAATGAATGGATGCCCATCAATTGGAGAATGGCTGGGTAAATTGTGGTATATGAATGTTATGGAATATTATTGTTCTGTAAGAAATGACCAGCAGGATGAATACAGAGAGGACTGGCGAGACTTACATGAACTGATGCTAAGTGAAATGAGCAGAACCAGGAGATCATTATACACTTCGACAACGATATTGTATGAGGACATATTTTGATGGAAGTGGATTTCTTTGACAAAGAGACCTGAGTTTCAATTGATAAATGACGGACAAAAGCAGCTACACCCAAAAAAAGAACACTGGGAAACGAATGTAAACTATCTGCATTTTTGTTTTTCTTCCCGGATTATTTATACCTTCTGAATCCAATTCTCCCTACGCAACAAGAGAACTGTTCGGTTCTGCAAACATATATTGTATCTGCAACATATCCAACATATAAAGGACTGCTTGCCATCTAGGGGAGGGGGTGGAGGGAGGGAGGGGGAAAAAAATCGGAACAGAAACGAGTGTCAATATAATGTAATTATTAAATAAAAAATTAAAAAAAAATCAATACATACATTTTTGGTTTTATTTTGAAGGAGACAATGATTAGGGTAGAGCTGTCACTACTCATACACACTCTGCTAGCATATTCATGTCTGCTTCATCCCACTCTTTCTTGATGCCAGTATCTGTAGAAAACAAGATCAGATGTAATTTCTTATTAAAACAAACAAATATGGACATTAGCATCTGGCACTACAACAACAAAAGTAACCAAGGAAATGAGGAGGGAATACCACAATACCAAAACAAAAAACAAGAAGAAAAAACTGTTAAAAAAAAAAAAAAAGCCCTGGTGTTTGTGGAGCTTCAAAATCAGTCAACTACTCCTCCTGTCCACAGATTTATATGTCAGTCTGTCTGTCTGCTCATTGGCTTCTTGGATGATCAGATGTTGCAATGAAAATTGCCACAAAACTCTCCTTCTGTTGACCTCCATGTTGAATGCTGTTTGTTAGAAGAGAAAAACAAACAAACAGAAAATGACTTCCTTATACAAACAAACAAACAAAAAAAAATCTATTTTACTTAGATGGTCAGATTTAATAAATTTGCCATTAAATTTTGCAAAATAATTCCTACTATTGGCTTTAATTTCCTTTTCATTGCTAAACTTATCCTTTTTATTTTTGATGCCGGTAATTTGCTTTCCTTTCTTTTGTTAGCCAAATTAGCTAATAGTTTATGTATTGTTTTGGACTTTCTATAAAACCAATTCTGAGTTTTATTTCTTAGTTGAATGGTTACCTTACTTTCAATTTTAGTAATCTATCCTTTGATTTATAGGATTTCCAATCTGCTGTCTTATTGGAGGGTTTAATTTCCTTTATTTGTTTCTATTTTTAACATTTCCTGCCCAATTCCTTAATCTATTCTTTCTTTATTCTATTTATTTAAGCATTTAGAGATATATTTTCTTTAGGTACTTCTTTGGCTGAATCTTATAAATTTTTGGTATATGGCTTTATTGCTATTCTCTTCAATGATTTTTTTTTTATGATGTTCTATTGTCTACTTATTTTTTAGGATTGGATTAAAATTTTAATCTATTTTCTGTTATTTTTACAATACATTTTTATTGTATTATGATCTAAAAAGAAGCATTAACATTTCTGTTTTTCATGAGATGAACCAAATCAGTTCCAACAGAGCAGTAATGAATTGAACCAACTACACCCAGTGAAAGAACTCTGGGAGATGACTATGAACCACTACATAAAATTCCCAATTCCTCTATTTTTATCTGCTTACATTTTTGATTTCCTTTACAGGCTAATAGTACACTATTTCAAAGTCTGATTCTTTTAGTACAGCAAACTAACTATTTGGGCATGTATACTTATACTGTATTTAATTTATACTTTAACATATTTAACATGTATTGGTCAACCTGCCATCTGGGAGAGAGAATGGGGGAAAGAGGGGAAAAATCAGAACAAAAGGTTTGGCACTTGTCGATGCTGTAAAATTACCCATACATATAACTTGTAAATAAAAAGCTATAATGAAAGACAAAAAAAAAAAAATCTGCTTTTCTGCATTTGACTGTGAGTTTTTTTTTATTTTGTAACACAAAGTCAGTTTCTGTATAGGTACCATATACCATTGAAATAAATTTATATATTTTTTCTACTTCCATGCTTTGCCTTCTCTCTGCCCCACAAGAGGTCCATCATTTTTATTTTTTCTAAAATTCTGTTCACCTCTTTAATTTTTGCCTTGTTTATTTTTTGGTTAGACTTACTTATCTACTTCTGAGATGAGAAATTTAAGATCTTACCCTCCTACCAGTATCCTTTACTGTCCATTTCTTCTTATAACAAATTCTTAACTTCTTTAAAATTTTGAATACTATTTAGAGATGCATATCTAGTTTTTGATTAGTACAGTACTTTTTTTTTCTTTGCTATCCCTTTTAATTAGATCAGTTTTTGCTTGGTTTAGCTGATTGTAATTGCTACCTAGGTTCTTTCTTTCTTTTTTAATCTGAAGCAAATAGATTCTGCTTCAGCCCCTTACATTTATTCTATGTGACTTTCTTGATTTTTAACTTTATGTTAAAGTTGGACTCTGCTTCTGGAATGAACAAGGAACTATCCCAAATTTCAAGTTCTTCATGTTGCTGTTTTCGGAGGTAATTTTGAAGACCATATATTTTTAGTTCTTCAAGAGTGCTATGACTAAGGAAAGGTGTTATCCCTGCTCTTCTGGCCTGTATTCTGCTCTGTGAACTATTATAGATACTCTTTTCTGCTGTGGACCTGTGACTAGGATCACTTTTGGCCTGCAGCATCATGTTTTACTTTGATAATGTTCTTCCTCTGAGACTTGGATCTGTGCCCTGGATCCCTTTTTGGACAATGCAACAAAGTCCTTCATCCAGTACCAGCAAAATTTGCTATATTTTCTTTCTCACCAGTGTAATGTTCTTGTTTGGTTTTCTGGAGGTCTTGCAGCAGCCTTCTTTTCAGTTGAGTAACCACCACAAGAATAGCCAGGTGTTAAAGTCCAAATCCTTTATTATCTTCTTCACAATCTAGTTTTCTTACCTGGGGCCAGGGCTTCCTTTCTTAGAGGCCTTCCGGAATCTTGGTTTCAGTGGAGAAGCTAAGGAGGAGAGCCTGCCACCATGTGCTGTGAGATAGAGTGAATCTCTCTGAGTCTGAGGACTTGTGCTCTTTCAGCCTCCAGCCACCACAAAGATGGAAGATGGAATGAATCTGTATCTGTGTCCCTTCTGAGTCTGTGTCTAGCCCTTCTGAGATTTTCTCTAAGCCCTTCTGAGTCTGCCTATGACTCTGGGACCCAGCTTATATGCTCTACACTGAGTATAAATCAATCATTATATCACTAGGAAACCATTATTTGTTGTAAGATTAAATCAATCATACTGAATTTAGAAAACTATTAATCATTATGGGAAACTAAATAACCATTGTCTCATCAATTCCACTGACTTAATACCTTGTAAGAATTCTTGTTTCAAAGTTCTGGCCCATAACACACTAGTTCTTCATTCACCTTACGATCTATGGACTGAGAGTTCTACAAGTAGTAGATGATCACTCAGTGGCCCCCAAGGTCTACATTGGCAGGTATAAGGGCATGCTACACTGGACTGTGCTTCATTCTCATTCCAGACAGTTTATATTGCCTTTATAAGTTGTTTTGGGCTAGTAAATTGTTTCACCCCTTTCTTTTGTTGATTCTGCCACTCCTGAATTTGTTTGGATATATATTTTAAAGTTCTTTGGAGGGAAATTTGGGAAAGCTCAGGCTACCTTGCCTATCTTACTTCACCATCTTGATTCCACTTCTTTGTTAGATTTAGTCATTCTTTCAAGCTACTTTCATTCTCTTGTCAACTGCCTTGGATACTTCTCCCTACTGCATACTCTGTCTGGGTTCCTTCTTTTTGTTATCATACTCAATGTCTTTTATTCTTAGTCTCTACAATAAGCTTCAGGGAATTCATGGAGTAGATTTTAACTAGGTGGGCCCCATTCACTTATAATTTGTCTGAGATCCCACATATCTATGATGAATGCTTCCTGGAGCACCCAGTGGCTGCTGGGTCTGAGGCTAAGCTGAGGTCCTGTTAGGACTGGTTCTACATTGGACCTTGTTTTAATGAAGTCTAACCTGAATGGACCTCAATTTCTGGAGAGTACTCTCTGGAGATCTAGGCATAATAAACTAACTTTGGATTTGTGGGAGGTTAGGCCTTCTTGGTTTGGATGCTATAGAATTCAGGCAGGAGTGCCAAAACTTCAGGGTAAGAAGTACAAAGAGAACTCAATTACTCCAGGAGCATCCTAGAAAGATCTTTAGAAATCAATATAAAGTTAATGGGTGCATGAAGGAAGAAGAATTTAAAAAAAAATAATAAATCTACCTGCAAGCAAAAAAAAAAAAAAAAAAAAAGGATAAATAAATGAACGTGAAATTTAAAAAAAGGGGGGGGGCTTGAAGCAGGCTCAGGAAAAAAAAAGTTGTTCTGATGTCTTATGTGCTGGAATTAATTAATGGAATTTAATATAGTTACTAAGAATACTTGGAGGTATTGATATTCAATGGTGTTTTAAATAAATCATTTCATTAACAAAGAAGGAATCAATGAGGATTGAGGAGAGAGTTGACATTCTAAACAGCATTTACAGATTTCACAAATTGCTTCCTAAGTTTTTTGTCCTTTGATATTCAAAATGATTTGGTCAGAGAGGTGCAGCAGGTATTATGACAATTTTGGGTGGTAGAAAACAAATTAGAATTCCAATAGACTTATGATGGAAATGCCATCCACATCCAAAGAAAGAACTATGAAAACTGAAAGCAGATCAAAGCATACTACTTTCAGTTTTTGTTTTCTTTTTTCTTTCTTGTTTTTTTTCCCTTTTGTTCTGATTTTTCTTTCAAACATGACTACTATGAAAATGATTTTAAGATGAATGAACATGTATAACACATATTGTTTTCTGTCTGAGGAAGGAGAGGGGAAGAAAAAAAAAATGGAACTCAAAATCTTAAAAGAATAAATGCTATCTGGGGGAGAGAGTAGGGGAAGGAGGGGAAAAATTGGAAGAAAATATTTGGCAATTGTCAATGCTGTAAAATTACCCATGCATATAACTTGTAAATAAAAAGTAATAATAATAATAATAATAAAACAAAAGAAAAGAATGAATACTAAAATCTATATGTGTAATTGGGGAAAAATACTATTGAAAAAGAAAAAAGAAAGCTGAGGTCAGAGTCATCAAGTCATTTGACTAAAATCACACTGATGTTGTATATCTGAGCACTGATTCTAACCTAGGTCTCACTTGATTTAGAGTTTTTCCATTATATCTTCCTAATGTTCTGACATAATTAGAAAGTCTTCATGCAGGACAAGACTAGATGCTTAATAGAAAAAAAATGGGAGGATTAGTTAGCTGAACAGGATGAATAGAACATCCAAAATAGAAATAGTAAAAACAAACAAATAAATAAATAAGCATAAACCAAAGTAGAGGTGGGAATGCATGTGGTAACTTTTGGAAATACTGACCAGCCTAATTTAAGTGGATTTTAAAATGGTGCTGTGGGTGGTGAGGTGGAGTGAAGCTCTTGCTTGGTATTGAAAAGTTGTATTTGTACTGCTAACTCTGTCATGAGCTAGCTATTGGATATAAACAAGTCATGGATTTTCCCAAGATCAAACCTTCTATAAAACCTACATAGTAGTGGAACTCCATGGTCCTTGGGGCCCTTTCCAGGCTTGAAATTTTTTGGTTCTTTCTTGTCCTAATAATTGACAGGGTGAATTTTGGTTGTAGATGCATTTAAAAGCCAAAGAAGCATATCTGTATTGGAAACATGCCTCAGTATTAGCTTGTGATCCTGAGTCATTTAATCTCTTTGTCTCAGTTTCCTCATAAAATAGAATTTTCAATCATATACTCTATCAGCATCCCAAACACAATGCATACAAAAGACACGACTCCCCATCTCCATAAACCTTTTCCTCTTTGAAGTATTCAACTTTCATCAAAGGTATCATCATTTTTAATATTTTCTCTGATTTATGAACTTGAAAATCACCTCCTCCTGATCCCTCACTCAGCATAACCAATCAGTATCGATATTTCTTCTTCCATAGCATTCCTTGAATCAGAGCCTTTTACTCCATCCACATGGATGCCATCTTATTTTTGATCTATCTCCATTATCCCTTGTCTAGACTCCTGTAATCATGTCTTCATAGGACTCTTCCTTTAGTCATGTCTCATCCTGACTTACTTTACTTGCTCTTCCAAAAGTGGAGGCCATAAAATCATCATTGTGAAACTGAGTATGACCTCAGAGTCAATCTAGTTATAGATCAGGAAACTGAAGTCTAAGGAATAAAAGGGACTTGCTCCTGTTCACATAAGGATGAAGAGATGGATGTTTGAACTCAGTGTTTTTCTCTCCAAATTGAGCATTATTTCTTTTGCACTGCACTCTCCCCCTTACTTAATAAACTCCATCAATATTAGGTGAAAATATAATCTCTGTTGACCTTTAAAGCTCTTTTCTACCTGGATTTAATTTACAATCCCAAATTATTGCACATTATTATGCTACCAATTCTTTCCACTCTTGTTCAACCTTCCTCAAGAAATTATTATAACTCACCCCAAAAAACCTTTACTCCCATTCTAGCTACTATCTGTCTCTCCCTATTTCTCTCTGTTTCTGTCTCTGTCTCTCTCTCACTCTCTCTCTTTTTCTCTTTCTCTCTCTATCTCTCCTTCCTCTTTATCTCTGTTTTTTTCTGTCTCTTTTTCTCTCCCTCTTTCCATTTACACATAGAAATATTTACATAAATTTATACATTATATCTCCCCAAATAGAATGTTAGTTTTTTTTATAGGGGTAGAAGATAACTTGTTCTTTTGTCCTTATGTATGTTTGTAACATGTTTCATGTTCCTGAAGTAAATGTTTATATTGAGGAATTAATATGGAGGAGTACTTAGAGTTTCTTTAGTACTTGAAAATAGTTGAAGGAACCACTTCTAACTTGAGATTATTGATAATGTTCCCAGTGAATAGAGAATGGAGCTGGGAAGGCTTTCCTATTTTTGTATATATCTGAAATAAATATATCTTTTAAAAATCCATTTATGTTAAATTGTTAAAGAGAGCTGAGCAATAATTATTGGCCTCCTAACAATGAGGGGGCCAAAGCTGCTGAAGAAGAGCCAATGTTAATCGAGAAAAATATCTACACATATGTTATTTTAGTGTTGTAAAGATAATATAGTAAGACTCTGAGAGAGAGAGTCAGGACACAATCAGTACAAAAAGACAAAAGTCAAACAGTTCATGGTCCCTAGGAATTTATGCTCTAATAGGGAAACTAGGTAAGAGTTTTGTGTAGAAGATGTAGAATGTGTAGAAATGTAGA
The DNA here is from genome assembly GCF_016432865.1 of Antechinus flavipes. NCBI lineage: Eukaryota > Metazoa > Chordata > Mammalia > Dasyuromorphia > Dasyuridae > Antechinus > Antechinus flavipes. Next base: position 668,615,240 of record NC_067399.1, read on the forward strand.
AGATAGTTTTAAAATGTGGCAGAAAACCAAAATGATCAAAAATATGAGATGCTAAAAAATTGCATTTTATATCTATGCTTCAGATTTCTCCTCTATTAAATGATATGATTAGGATGAATATCTCTAATGTTCCTCCTAGTTCTAAATCTGCCTTTATTATCCTCAGGGAATCATATGTAATAATTAAAGAATGATAAGCTAGACTCACACTGTGAAGAGCTTTAAATTCCAAACTTCCAAATCCTAGTCATTTCTCTAAGGATCTCCCAGGTATCTGAAGTAATAAAAATATATGTGTGGGAAGGTCTCCACCATTTGTTAGCATAATTGAAAGAATTTAAACAGCATTCAATGACTCATCTATATTTTATGATTTGTTTGCTTTTGTTTTTGCTCACTTGGTTTGCTTTGCTTTAATAATCTTTAGAATATACAGGTCGCAAATATTATTTTGATTTTCAAAGAAAAAAAATTAGGCAAGATGAAGCCACCTCTTGATAAAGAAGCCTAGAGCTGGGAGGTGCCCAGAGGCAATTCTGTTAATTATACTCACTCATTTTACAATTGTTGACAATAAATTCTAGGGAAAGAAAATAAGATCATGAACTTAAAGATAGATAACGGCTATCTAGCCATCAATGATTCTTTTTAAATAAGGAACCTGAGGCTCCTAGTGAAGAATTGACTTAGTCAAGCAAAGATAGCAAATGGCAGAATGGAGATTTGAACCCATGTCTTCTAATTTCAAATTCCAATTTTTCCCCCTCATGTAATGATTTAACCAATATCAGAAAACAAGCAATGACTTGAATGTAATTCTTTCAATCTTATTAGAATGAATGGATAAATGAAAAGGAACTTACTTTTACAAAACAATGTCTACTATGTCTGTTTCAAAAGGAAAACAAGAATAAGAGTGTCGGAATTGTTGAACAGTTGAAGTATAGACTTATTTCAGATCCAAGAAATATATTTTATTTTGGAAAGTACCCAGATGGATTTTTGCTATTTTTACCACTGTTCTTAAATATGTTTACATGAATCTTAGATTTTATCAATGTTGATATTTCTGCATGTGATGTAAATCACCATCTTCATAGCTATTAATCTTGAGTAATTCTTGTCTATATCCTCTCAAACTTTCATCCCAGGTGACAGGGAAAATGAAATCCTACGAAAGCATAGTATGCTTTGCCAAGGAACCTCCCTTCTTGAAACAACTGCCTATCAGAACTCCTGCTAACTGTGAAGACATCTTCTCAGTGATAACCTCTGGTTATTTCTCTCTCAGGACCTTGACACTCAGAAGTCAGTCTCCCTAGCAAAGCTGGCTTCTCCGTGCCAACAGAGTAAACGTCCCTTTTGCCAATCAGACTTTTCAGGTTCCTGAATTCTTTTCACATTGGACCTGCATCAACCAGAGGGTGTTCCCACAACTCTGCACTACCACTAACCACATCACAGGGGATCAGTATAACATGTTAGGGTGCTGTTTTGATATCTCCTAACAGTGAGTTCCAATGTCTCCCTAGCAATTCTAAGTTAAAATGTCAAAATTCTCAATTTAGTATCTAAAACTCTTTATAACCTGACCCCTTATTTCCTTTCTAACTTTGTTTTGCTTATGTCCACATACTCTGCACAAATGTACCATTTCCTTAAAAAAGACATTTTAAATCCCATTTCTGAATCTTTGCTATTATTGTTCCCCATGAGTACAATGTTCCAACTCCTCATCTTAATTTTTTAGGTTGCCTGTTTCTCATCAAGATTCAGCTGAGATTATATTTTGTGCATGAGGGTTTTCCTGGCTGTCCCAGCTACTACCTGCCTCTTTCATATCAATTTAATCGTTATTGTTCAGAGTCTTTTGTTCTTTATTTTCAAAATGTTTTTCTCCATCATTAGAAGGTATGCTTCTCATGGAAAAAGACTGCTTTTACTTTTCTTTATGTATCCAATGCACAGTGTCTAGCTCATAACTTCATAATAATTTACTGTTTACAGAATTGATAACATTACTAAGATGTTAATGAAGCACATCAGCTTAGTTATACTTTATTTTCACCCAATGATTACTCTTTTTTTTTTTAAATAATACTAGTCTTTTTTTTTTTTTGACAGTTCTAAATGAGATTTTATCAAGAATGCTTTGGAATGATTTAATATTTCATCTTGAAGGAGGGGAGACTAAAGACCAGAAACACAAGACTTTATACTTTTCTGATCCTCTCTTACAATGTTTTGTCCCCTAAATTTTCTTTTATTTATATTGTATAAACTTATAAATGTGTCTAGAAACATGGGACATCAATCAATCAATAAACATTTATTAAATATTTACTGTGTTCTAGATTTTTATCAAGAATATAGCATAGTGACTGGCACACAGCAGGTACTTAATAAATCCATGTTTTCTCTTCTCCTTTCATTTCTTTTTAATGTTTGTCCTTCCTTATTTGAAAAAAAATATAAAACTTATCCTTATTGACCATTGTGATCAATGGGATACTACATTTTAATTGTCTAGAACTTGTAGTGTAACAAGTCTTAGCATCACAACACTTTATAATGGGATAATAAAAAAAAATAATAAGAAAGGACAGCTAGGTGGCAGAGATAAAGGGCTGACCCTGGAGTTAGAAAGAACTGAGTTCAACTGCAACCACGGGCACTTCACATTTACTACCTCTGTGACCCTGGACAAGCAGCTTAACTTAGATTACCTCATCAAAAATAAATAAATAAAGAACATTGTTTTAATATAAATTTTAGCATAATTAAAAGAAATATATGGTTGTCCAATCATAATCTAATCCATTCTTTCCTTGATTAATCCTAGCCTCAATTCATTGACCATTTGTAAAATGTTTTAGGTTCTATAGGTATATATGTGGACATGTGGACACATACAGTATATATATGTATATATGTATATGTGTATATGTATGTGTCACTATGTATACATGCATATATATGTATGTATGTATATATATATATATAGGCAGTATATGGGTAAATAAATAGATAGATAGATAGATGAACTGTATAAACAATATCCTTCTAAATGAATGCCTTAATACAAATAACGGACATTTATTTATCCACTTAAATATTTCTTTTTGGTTGAACAGGTTAATGTCTTTTGATTTATCAGTTTTTTTGCTAGAAATATCATAGCTTCTTGGCATGAACCTGGCTTTATCACAGAACTTCAAATTCATTCTTCTGAGAAGAGAATAATTCTCTCTTCCCCCCATTTTTAATGTGAATTATTTTTTTTTTCTAAATTTTATTCATTATCCTTAAGCTTAATTTTTTTATCTTAAAATTTTCATGCTACATAATAGCAATTAATAACATACATCTATATTAGTCTGTGGTTATTGTTTCTTGTCATGTATTATCTTTCTTTACACCATCATGATCATTACCATTAATGTCATTGTCACCATCATTTGTAGGAGGGGGGACTCTGAAAGGGTGTACTTGAATCTGAGAAACTAGGGTGCTTGTAGTTAAATACCTACTTGATGTGAGATGGGGTTCCTTAAGCACCTACTTGATGTAATGAAATGTAATGATGTGGTCAATCTTGTTAGCATAAACTTAGGGTAATATGATAATGTGATGTTCTACAGCTGTGCATGCCCAGTATGGTGCTGTAATAATATAGTTGTGCTGGGGTATTTAAGGGAGGGTCACAAACAGGGGGCTTTCTCTGTGGAGGAGATCTCAGCCCCAGAAAAGACTTCAGGCTCCAGTCTCCAGAGTCCAGATGCCAACTTTGACAAGCCACATAGCAGCTTGCCTACCTCCTTCACTTCTCCTCCTAAAGACCAAGGACTTTGATCCTGACTCTGACTGTTCCTGAGGGCCTCCAGAGAGCTAGCTCATACATTATAATTATTATCATTAATATAATGTGTGTATTTATTTTTTTTTTGTAATTGATTGGTATGTTTTATTGCATATTTATTAGTTTTTATCTTACTCCCCCTTTTTTTTTTGTTCTTATGCCTTTTCACATGGCTCACAGACCTACAAATTTTAGAAGCTACTCTCTCATTCTTTTCAATAAATCATGGAATTTTGCAATTTTCAAAGAATAATGATTAATTTGTTGAGTTTTTGTTGTTGTTGTTGTTGTTTGCTTTTTAAGTATTGCTTCAAGAAAAATAATTGGGTCTCTACATTTTGCTTCTTTCAGGAGAAACTGGTCCTTGATGATGGAGTTGCCATCAGAAATTCTTTTGAGTGTGTTTTTTTTTTTTCTTTAGTATATTTCATGAAAAAAAAATTGTGTTTTTGTAGACCATGAAGAATTCTGCAATGATTCCATTGTAGAATTTTTCAAAACAAGAGTGAAAAGGCTATTTAAATTGCCTTTATAATAGGAAACATCTTATGTTTTGGACTAATGACATCTAAAAGAAATTGATAAATGGGCTTAATGAAGTCTGTTTTTATTTGGATGATCTACTTTTATCATAGGGCTAGAAAAAATAATTGAGGTTATCTCTTTTATTCCCCTTGTTTTCCAGAAGAGGCAATAAATAATTAGAGAGGTTGAATGACATACTTTAAGTGACATAGAAAATGTCAGAGGTTGAAATCAATCTCTGATCTTTCTGATTTCACAAATAACAACTCCTTCCATTCTATCCATGTCTCAATTGACTATGAAGTTATGCATAGATAATGATAACAATTTGCACCTAGGTTTTTTCAGATTCTAGGACTCTAGTCCTGGAATTTCTTGGATTTCTTCCCAAAAGATAATGCTGCCTCAAAGAATTATAGTGGCAAAACAAATTATATTTTCAATATAATGGTAAAGATGATGAATATGAAAACTGGCCACTATCTTTTTGGTATGATGAAGAGATCTAGAGGCTGTCCTTTGCATTTAGAAGTATATAGTAATAATTTTGAATTCTCACATCTACTAATTGACTTATCTCAGGGATAATATATGCCTTTCCCTTTGAAATGATGGGGTCTGAGAGTCTTATACTCAGACCACTAAGCTCCAAACTAGCTCAAAAAGCAGATTCTATAATCCTATGTTAATTACATAGTAATTTAAAGCATAGAAGTGTTACACATTTTTTAGTTAATTAAAGCCTTACAAGAAATCTATGAGTTCCTTAAAACACACATTAACATTCCAAGAAGGAGAAAATAGATGCTCAGAGGGATCAAATAATTGGACAAATTAAAAAAAGTTATATTTGAATTCAGGTTTTTCTAACTTCAAATCAAGCATTCTAATCATGTCTTTCCAAACTTAAATTACTACCTGCTTATTTATTTGTGAATTTATATTTTGGTTTAATACACAGTGGTCATTGGTAGCAAAGTCATTTGTTACCATTATAAAAAGGAATGTTCAAATATATACAGTTGCTCAGAAAAGGACGAGAGTTGATCTCATGCTTTTCAAGGAAACATTCTATCTATAGGGGAAAAATTAAAGAAGTTTGTCACTTAAACTAATTTGACAAAATTGATATAAATATTGTCATTTAAATTAAAACTGGATGACAGACTATAAATGATGACAGACTATTAATAAATAACAAAATATCGAATTAATAGAAGATGTCCACTGTTGTGCTACAGGGATCTGCATTAGACAGAATTTAATTAAAGATCTTTATTAACTATCTGAAAGATAGATTTAGTGATGTGTTCTCTCACTGTTTATTTTGCTTTGCTAGAACTGTGTTCTTTGAGAAATATAACAATTAGAATGGGAAAAGACTGGGAATATGGAAGCAAAAAGGAAGGCAAGCTTCTTTATCTACCTAACACTAATATGAAATGAGATTATAATGGGTGTGTGTGTATGTATGTGTATATATATATATATATTATATATATATATATATACACACACACACATATGTATGTATGTATTTCTGATTTCATGAATACTATTCCTTTCATTCTATTCTGATGTCTCAATTGACTGTGAAGCTATGTATAGATAATGATAATAATTTGCACCTAGGTTTTTTCAGATTCCAATTCCTGATTTCTTCCCAAAAGATAATGCTACATCAAAGAATTATATTGTGAATTATGACAAAACAAATTGTTTAATATAATAATAAGAATAATGAATGTTCATATTATGTATACATTGTGTGTGTGTGTGTGTGTGTGTGTGTGTGTAATACAGTACGTAAACTGGATTTGCTAGCAAAAAATCACCATAAGTATAGTTGTTACACACAAATGACTCATTGGAAATTGGAAAAAAAAAATTATCCAAGGAATGAGCTAATCATACATGGCAGCCTGACTCCTATACAAACTAAAGGCACTGATAGGTCCCCATTTAGTTCTCACAATAATGAATAAAATCTCATATTTAATTCAAGTTCTTTAATTTAGCAAATATTAGTCACTCATTAGGGTAAAGATACAATTTTTTTGTTGTTGTTGTTGTCGTCGTCGTTGTTATTGTTGTTTTTGTTTTGTTTTGTTTTTTCCTGACCATCTCGTGAATGCTTGCCCTGTGTGAGTTCATCATGAAATAATCTTTTTGGAAAATGTACATTTGACATTTAAACAATGTGGCCAGACCAAGTGAGTTATGCTCTTTGTAGTAGGCAGTTCCAGAAAGGAATCCATGACTAGTATCTTATCTTGCCATGTGACCTTCAGAATAATTCCAATACAATTCAGACAGTATAGAATTGACCTCAGAGTCAGAGAGACTTGAAATCAAGGGCTGCCTCTGACATATAAGGATTCCATGACCCTCGCTAAGTTATTTAACTTTTCAATAACTCTTAGAAATGTTCTAAGACTATAGATTATGGAGAAAATTGCAGTACAATCTGCACTGGCATAATGCCTGTATTTTCTAATTAACACAACAAAACCTCAGATCTAAACCCTGTTTCCCTTATGTGATATGCTTTGCTGATACTGGAGACACATAAAAAAGAAAAAAAAAATCCATCTTCAAGGTATCTTCATTCTGACTACATATGATACGTATGAAATGAGTACAAATGAATAAATACAAAATAGTATCAAGAAAGAAAATGGGTTTATATTTAGAAGATCAGGCAAGGAACTTAAGCAGGAGAAAGTCATTTAGAATGTTTTGAAAGACTAGAGAAGCTTTAGAAATTCCTTCATGATATCCAATATGGAGTTTTGATTTAGTGGAAAAAACACAGGGCCTGGAGTTCAGAAAATCTGAGTTTAAATGCAATGTCAGCCATATTCTAGCTATGTAAACTTTGACAAGCTACTTAATCACTATTTCCCTCTTTTTTTCTCATCTGTGAAATAGAGATTTATAATAGCACTTACTTCACAGTGACATTATGAGAATCAAATAATTATAAAATACTTAACAAAGTCCCTGCTATAGTGTAATTAAATAAATTAGTTATTATCAGTAAAATTATCATTACTTATTGATAATTAAATCATGCCACTGAAATTCAAATAGACTAAAAAAAAAGAAGATACAAATTCCAGTTATCTTTAACAACATTGGTCAAGGTGGGGTCATCACATAGATGAGTGAGAAGGAAAGGGAAAGAACAACAAGAAGAAACTCCTTTAAAATTCATACATTTTAAAAGAAGAAAAATTCATAAAGTATTTGTGAACATAATAAAGGTGGGCTCAGAGAGGCGTTGAAAGGGTAATGTATCTGAAGGTACTTTTCCATCTCTTTACCAACAAAATAAATCTCATTACCAAATAATGATTCTTTATATATATACATACATACATATATATATATATATATATCAGTTTTCTTTGATTAAAAAAAGAATCAAGAAAAGTAAGTTGAAGTTTTTGGGAAAAGAGGGACAGAGAGTTTTTGCCACTACCTTTTTTAATACTCCATTAAGTAGAACCCTTAATCAATTTGTATTTCTATAGAACAATCCTTTAGTCTCTAAATACTTATATCTAGATTTCCTCATCTGGAAAATGGGGAAAGAAATGGTTTAGTTGAATACTATAGTTTTATTCATTTTGCAATCTATGAAACTACAATATAAAATGGATTACTTACCTGCTTCCTGAATGATATAACTTTTTCACCTCTCCTATACACAGGGTAACATAATTTTAAGTCATGAGATGCATTAAATTTGACTAATATGGAGGTGGAGCCAAAATGGCTGAGAGTGGACATGTACCTATGTGACTCCTCTGAGTTTCCCTAAAATAAACAGCAGACTAAGCCTCTGAACTGGGTTTTGGAATAACAGAACCAACAGATATTTGAAGTGTAACACATTTTCCAGAAGATATTTCGGAAGAACTTCATAAATTGGGCAGGGAGAGAGCCTGGGGCAGGGAGGTGGGGCTGGGAGCCAGGGCATTGAAGAATCTATTGTGAGGCTTGTAAGAAGCCAGTAGTTCAGCAGATTTGCTCTGCGGCATCCAAAACAAATAAAAAAGGCAAATGGCAATCCTCTAAATTCCAGAATCCCAGAAAAATGGGACCTGGCCATGCCTCCTCAGCACTAGAAGTCAGTCAGCAGAACTATCCCATGGCAAACTAAAGTGGCTGTTAGCACTTTGTCTTAAGAGTAGAGTTCAATGATTTAAGGGGGAAAATGAGCAAAAAAGCAAAAAAAATAACCCTGACCATAACCAGCTTTTATGGAGAAAGGGAACATACCTCATACCCTGAGGATTCCAAGACAAATCAGCTCTAGATGAAGACCCAGAGGGTAATATGAGTTGGTCCCCATTTCACAAGGCTCTGTTGGAAGAATTCAAAAAGGATCTTTAATGATAGAAGAATGTGGAAAGGAAATGAAATCTTTTCAAGAGTATGGGAAAGGAAAACCAGAAATTATCTGAAGAAAACTCCTTTTAAAAATAGACTGCATGAAATGGAACAAAGGATATAACTCCTTACAATATAGATATGAAAAAGAAACCAATTATTAAAAAAAATTATAATTAAAAAAAAAAACAGAATTTGTGAAATGGAAAAAAATGCAATGAACAAAACACTTTAATTGCCAAATGCAAAAGAAGATAAAAAAGGTAACTGAAGAAAATAATTCACTAAAAATTAGCATTGAATAAATGGAAGGGAATGATTTAGAGATGTCAAAAATCATTCAAAGAAAATGAAAAAATGAAAAAAATAGAAGAACATGTAAAATATTTAATTGGAAAAATAACCTACCTGGAATACGAGAGACAATCTAAGAATTTTTGGATTTCATGAAAAACATGATGAAAAAAAAAAAAGAGTCTAGACATCATATTTCAGGAAATCATCAAGGAAAACTGCCCAGATGTCCTAGAACCAGAAGGTAAAACAGTTAGTGAAGAAATTCACCATCACCTTCTGAAAGAGACCCCAAATTGAACACTCCAAGGAACATCATAACTATATTTCAGTATTATCAAGTTAAGAAGAAAATATTGTAAGCAGCCAGAAGGAAACAATTCAAATATTAAGGAGTCATAATCAGGATTACCCAAGACCCAGCAGCTTTCATTTTAAAGATCAATGGGCATGGAATCTGATATTGTGAAAGGCAAAGGAACTTGGATGGTAGCCAAGAATCAATTATCCAGCAAAACTGAGCATCATCTTTTAGGGAAAAAAACAGGTGAATTTCATCTATTTTTTTATGAAAAAGACCAGAGCTGAATAGAAAATTTGGTCTTCAAATACTTGAGAACTCGAGAGAAGCATAAAAGGTAAAAAGGAAAGAAAACATAACTTTCGTTTAAAAGTCAAAAAGCTTATATCCCTATATGGGAAGATGATATGTTTAACTCTTTAGATCTGTATCTCTGTTATGAGTATATTTAGAGAGTGTAGGTAAAATTTGATTTTATTGTGATGATTTAAAAAAAGGAAGTGCTTTACTGGAAGAAAAGGAAAATGGAGTTAAAATGCAGTAAATTATATCTCATGAGGAGGCAAAAAAGACCTATTGCAATTGAGGGAAAGAATGGAGGGGGATGAGCATTGTGCAAATATTACTCTCAAAAGATTTGGCTCAAAGAGGTTATCAGGGACATTTATTTTCACACACAAAAAAAAGTTTGTTTCATCCCATAGGGAAGTAGGAGGGGGAGGGGGAAAGAAAGGGTGGAAGTTAATAGAAAGGAGAAGAGAAGTAGAAGGAGAAAAATATAAAAAGTAGGGGGTGGCCTGCAAAAAAGGGAAAACATTTTGAGGGAGGAAATAACCAGTGACAAAATACCAGGGAGGAGGGAAAGGAGAATGTGGTGTTCTCTCCTTTTCTCAAATATGATTGTTTTCTGAGAGCAGGTTTCTTGGGGAGCTTCTGGAGGCAGCCTTAGTTTCAGTTCAAAGTAATAATCCACCCCAAATGCAGCCAGCTGTCAAAAGTTCAAATCCTTTATTGTCTCCTTCAAAATAGCCTGGTTAGTTTTCTTAGAGGCCTATGTCCCTCCTTGGTTCCAAGAGCTTTTGCAGCTTGTCTGCCAGCTTCATCCTCCAGCTCTCTCTGAATCTTGGTTCTACTCTTTTCAACTGACTCCAGGAGCTCCTTATATATGATCTCTTAAAGATGTGAACCCAAAGGTTGACTCCTCCTCTGAGAGAATGGGATTGTGGGTTTCTGACTTGTGAATCTCCCAAATTTGTGAACTCTAATGTATAAGCTAATGTATAAACTCTTAAAGGTGTGACCTTAAGCATTCTTTCTTTCAATTCCAGTGAGTTAACACCTTGTTTCAAGTTCTGGCTCATAAGGGGAAGAGAAAAACATAACTGAAGGTAAACAGGATGGTAGGAAATATAGAGTCAGTAATTTAATCTGTGAACATAAATTGGATAAACTCTTCCATAAAATGGAAGTGGATAGCAGACGGGATTAAAAGCCAGAATCCTATAATGTATTGTTTACAAAAAACTCATTTAAAATAGAGTAAATGCATACAGAGTAAAAATAAAAGGCTGGAGCAGAATTTATTATGCTTCAGCTGAGGTAAAAAAGGCAGGGGTAGCAATCCTGATCTCAGATCAAGCAAAAGGAAAAATAAATCAAAATCACTTGGGACTAGCAAAGCAATAGAGTGTTGGATCAGTGGAATAGATTAGATATACATGACACAATTAGTCAAAACCTGTAGCAATCTATTATTTGATAAATTCCCAAACTCCAGCTTCTGTAATAAAAATTCATTATTTCACAAAAATTGTGGAGGAAACTGGAAAATTATGTCAGAAACTCAGCATAGACCTACATCTCATACCCCATATCAAAATAAGGTCAAAAGGGATACATGATTTGGACATAAAAGATGATACTATAAACAAATTAGGAGAACAAGAGGTAATTTACCTATCAGATTTTTGGAGAAGGGAGGAATTTATGACCAAAGAAGAATTAGAGAACATTATAAAAGGCAAAATGGACAACTTTGTTTATATTAAAAATGTTTCTGGAAAAACAAAACCAACAGAAATAAGATTAAAAAGGAAATACAAAGGTGGATAATGGCTGAACAAGTTGTATAATATGAAAGTAAAGGCATAAAAAAAAAGAGAGAGAAAGTTTGTTGTTTGTCCTTCATTCTAGAAAACTATGACAGAAAGGAGATGATACCATGATATGCAAGTGAATTTGGATGTGAATGCAAAGTCACATGCTTCATTTTCCCCTGCAGACCCACCTGGATCCAGTAGTAAGATATAGATCAAGAGAACTGGAGTTGTCCCTGGATAAAATGTAAGAACTTGGCCTTTTTAAGCTGAAGTTTTCAATAATCTTGAAAGGAACAAATAAGACAGGAACTCCTATCTGGGGGGTAGAGGTTAAGTGATAACAATGCAAGTTAGGGAGTAAAATTGGAGTAGAAAAGTTATCAGGAATAGGAAATAAGAGATATAGTAAACACAATAACAAATTAGAGGGAAAAAAAGTAGGAAGTAATGTAATCATTGTTCTCTGTAAAGGGAAGGGACTTTGAAGAAATATACTTAAGGCTCAGTATGATTGATTTATACAAGCTGTTAATTCAGTGGAATTGATAAAACAATGGTTATCTAATTTAGAAACTAAACAGAAGTCAGTGTCATGATATGCTAGGGATGAAATAATGTGAAGAAAGACAGAAGGACTCATAGTAAAGAATGGAGAAGTCAAAGAAAATGAAAACCTAAAAGGAAATTTCCATAATGATATCCTTAATAACCTTGGAAAGGGAAATAGCAAATGGAAAGTGGGGGTAGCCATCATATTACAAGCAAATAAGGAAAAAGTGGACCATTTAATAATGGTAGTTGGACGTTGTATGATGATGAACTTTATTAGTCTTAAGTTTCTTTAGAAAATCAGTTATCTAAGAAAATTCCATAATCATGATGGGAAATGATGCTATCATTGAGAGAAGCAACTATGTAGTCTGAATTCAGATCAAAGTCTATTTTAACTTTTTTTATGTTTTCTTCCCTTCTTTTGATTTTTTTTTTCTTTTTTGTTCTGATAGTTCTTTCACAACAGGACAAATGTGAAAATATGTTTAATATGAATGTATATGTATGATCTATACCAGAATCCTTGTCATCTTGAGGAGGGTAAAAGGGAAAGAGAGCAAGAAAAAAAAAATGGAACTCAAAGTCTTTTAAAATTGAACCTTGGAAATTAAAAATAATAATAATAATAAAATTACCACAAAAAATAATGTTAGTTAATTCTTGCAGGCAACTCAGTAGTGTCTTGGGAGTAAGTATCAGACAAAATTCAAATCTAGGTGTTCATGATAGTCAATTCTCTTCCCTTAGTGCCAATGTTAAAAACAGGAAGAAAACGAACCAGTATAAAAGGGAAAACCATAGAGAGGAATTTCCCAAAGATTCTACAAATGGAAAGGCAGAGAAGAATAAGGACTAAGGAAAAGCAAGATTAAGCCTGAATGAGAGGAGTGAGAGGAGATAGTAAAACAACTTTGGTTTGGATAGAAATTAAAGTTGAATCACAATGATTACCAAGGAAAGGGATTAATGAGGCTTTAATGAGCAGATGACTATGGAAGAAAGAAAGTGTCAGTTTAGTGGGGTGATTAGAGGAAGTAATTGAATGAGAAAAAGAGTGGTCAGTAGTAAATGGCAGTTAGATACATTGTTTGTTTGTTTTTCCTTTTTGGTATCATTAGTCCTACATTCCTCACTTCCATAATCCTAAATAGAAATTTTCCCATTTAATAAATATAAGACAAAACCAAATTTGATCATATATGAAAATATTTCAAGCTATTTTAAATCATGATTCCTTTGGCCAGAGGTGCTACATAGCATTTATCATCAATATTCATTATGTCATGATTAGTTATTAAATTGATCAACATTATGAAATATTTTATGAGATAAATACATATGTATTTATCTCATAAATGCATCATCTATTCCAAATCTTGAATGAGGTTCTTAGTAAATACATCTGTCTGTAAAAATAGTGAAATAATATCTTATAAATGTATCATCTGTTCCAAATCTTGGATATCAGGTCTTTAGTAAATACACTTTTTGGGAGATGGAAAAATAGGGAAATAATATTCTTATTATTTTAACAAATTTCCCATGAAAACTCATCTGTCTTGGTCATTTCTCTGTAATAACTATGTTATATTCTGTCAAGGGGGGCAGAGTAAAGGTGTGTCAAAGTGAATCACTACCTATGTGGATTTATGATGATTAGTTTACTATGTATATAGCTAGTTATTGAGGACCATTTTTTTAAATATGAGACAAACATTTTTATCACAGGAAATGGTGCAAAGTGTTTGAATTGTGTTTTCTTGGACTTATTTCAATAAACATAATAGAAATAGAATATATAAAGTGAATTTGAAACTATAATTATACTTTAATTATTTTTGGATATTCTGAAATAAAAGCTCAAAAAAGATGTTTATAAAAAGGAGTTGATGCTGAATTGATATATTGTGGAAATTAACTGCCAATCCACTCTATTCTTTTGACAATCAATAATTAAAAGTTAAAGTGTAATTTCATTTAAAAAAGAATGCTTTTGGAAGTTATACTAATTAAGTTTCTCCTTAAAATTATCAAGCATATTAAAGACAAGGGTCAAAAATTTGTGGTCACTATAATTACTGTACTAGCAGTTCTTTTTGTAAGGCAGTCTCCTCTCTCTTCCTATTCTTAAATAGATTATAATTATCCTTGTCAATTTTATATCCATCACTGTCTTGGAAACAGAAATTTACCATTGGACTATTATTTTGCAAATGGCAATTCCATATTAAAACTATATAGTATTATATAACAGAAACAAAACTTTTCCCAAGCCCCAAGTTTTGTATGCAAATATGTCTATCTTCCATCACTTGGATTTTTTTTTTTCTTGGCCAGATTGGCTATTTAATAGATTATGATTGTTGTTGGCTTAGTTGTTTTCAACTATGTCCAGTTTTTCTTGCCGCCATTTGGAAGTATTGTTTATTTTAGGAAAGATGCTGGAATGTTTTGCCATTTCCTTCTTAAGCTTATTTTAAAGATGAGGAAACTGATTAAAATAGGTTTAAGTGATTGCTACACAGCTAGTTTCGCAGCTAGTAATTATCTATAGCCAGATTTGAAAATCAGGTGCCTGAGGCTGAATTTGAACTTAGAGCCAGAGCTCTATCCACTGTACAAGCTTGTTGCTCCAAAAATTGTGCTAGTTGAATAAATCAGTTCAAATCAGGACCTACAGATATTCAGTCAATATATTCTAGTTCTATTAAAGAATGATTGATTTAAACATTTGGCATTCACTGACTTGAATCCCAAGACTACTGAATATATATGAATCAATCATTTATCAGTCTGTTTGGTGTCAAAGTGAACAAGACATGGCTGTTTTACCATGGACATGAATGTTTTACAATGGTGGTTTCTTGACAAATACTAACACAGAGGGAGTAAAAATGGATTAGAAATACACATGTCAAAGCCCTATAATTCCCTCAACATCCAAAGGGAAAAAATAGGATCAGAAAAAACTGAGCTCAACTAAGAATGGGGAAGGAGTATTTCTTCAATACTACTTGAATTGCTCCTACAAATCTTCTCAGAAGTTTCATGTCACAGTTTAAGGTATGGCCCTAAACAACTCATTGAAAGTAACTGAGATATTGTACGAAGGTAAAAGCAACTTAGAATGCTCGACCTGGGATGTTTACTAAAGGTAAACATGGAGATTTAAGTGAGCATTGGATTTATTCTGTGTAACTACAGACATTATAATCAAGAACAACAGATAAGAGTTAGAATCATAAGGGAAATTAGAATAAAAAGCCTTTGAAAATAAAAATTTTATGTGTCTATATCATTATCATCTCATATACTGTCTGATATTTAGGTCATTTAATAAATACTTATTGATCTTACCACCTTATGAAAAAAAGATATACTGTAAGCACAAATTATGCCATGTATTTTGATTGACAATCTATAGCGTTCATTTCCCTGTCAAGTTTTTCTGTTCATCTATCTATAAAATAGAGCACAATATGGAAGACAAAAGAAGTGGCTGATAAGTGTGAACAGACTGCATCACATAAATACACAATTGTAAAAAGGAGGTAGAATTATCATATGAAGCAATCAAGGGATAACCAATGAACAGACCAAGTGGCCCACTTCTGTTTCTGCAATGTTATGAGAAAGAGAGGAAGTTCTGAGTACATTCAATAAATGAGAAGAAAAGGACAAAAATAGGACTTGATAGGAAAGGATTATGGTCTGAGAAACTACAGTGGATAATAAAAATGAGATCTAAAACACTGTCAAATTTCAAAATGAATAAAAAACACCTCTTAAATTTGAGAAAAATTAACATTGTCAGATTTATAGAGAAGGCATTTTAATAATATTCTATTTGTGTAAGTTAGGAAACTGAGACTGCACCTAAAAGTATAGAGACTTAATATGAGTTATACAAAGACCATAAATAAAATCAAGTCTTGTCATTCAAATTTCATTTTCCTTATACTTTAGGAAAGGAAATAAGCTTTTATATATTACTTATTTCTTGTCAAGTATGCTACTAAGTGTTAGTAAATGCCTCTTACTCTACAGAGAAATCCATTGGGAGTTCTTGGTCCCCAAAATCAGGAATCATAGAACTTGGATGAACCTTGAAAATTACTTGAATGGTGCTTGACTTGGACCTAGAAATATGAGTTTATATCCTGATTCAGATACTTATCAGTTGAATCATCCTGGAGAGGACAATTTTCCTCATTATGCCTTATCTAAATAATGAGAAGGCTAGACTCAGTGATCTCTCAGATTCTTGCTGTTTCTAAAATTGTGACCTTATGACTTTTGATGGGGCGGGAAACTAGTTTAATTCTTCTATGTTATAGATCAGGGAAAAATTAAGCAAAAAGAAATGCCATTACTCAGCCAAGATAACACAGTGAATTGGGATCATTTAAGCACTTTCCAAGACATTGCACTGGATGTGAGATTGGTCAATTATATAACAGGATTTTGTAAGAGTCTATTATGTGATATATACTGTGCAAGCTCCAAGAAAAAAAAATAAACCATGAACAATACTCTCAGAGAGTTTAAATTCTATTTAAAATATAAGATATTTTATATTTATAAAATAAGAGAACATTTAACTATTCTCTACAATAATCTAAAACTATGAAATAAAAGTCACAAAGTAGAGGATATTCTTCAGCCCAGAGATCCCAGGATAAAACATATATTTCAGGAAGTTTGAAGACAGAAAGTAAAGTGATGCATTATAAAATAATCATACAATTTTTTGAAGGTAGTCAAACAAAACAATTACAATAAACAGAATGAAGTTTCTTAGAAAATAGTTTAACATATTTGATATTTCCTTGTAACTGAATATAATTATGCATAAGGAGGGAGGAAAATTCAGGGAAAATGGAAAATCTTACATCCACAGTTAAAAAGCAAAGAAAGTAGGATCAAAGAGACAGTTTGCATAATGATTAAAAGAAAATTAATGAAATATTAATGAAAATACTACTGAAACACCTAAACTCAGAGTTAACATAAAGATCGTTGTTAATTTATAAGTAAAAAAAAAATAATAAAACTTCTATCCTCTAAAGAAAATGGTGATAGGTATATGCATGTAATGTTGGACAAACTGTCAGACTAGTTCACAGTATCATTTTGCAATATGGATTTTTTTTCATTCATTACAAGGAATGAGGCATGAGATATATTAGGATGCAATTAGGCTGTCAAAAATAAGTTATCAACAAAACTTTATTATAAAGCAAAATCAAAATTATGCTAAGATACTTATTTGAGTTACAGAAGAGGTTTTTAAAATTCACTGTATTCTAATTATGTGTTTTACAGAATGTTTCTGTGTCCAAAATTACAGTAATCTCAGTTCCCAATTTATCTTTCAAAAGTCAAGAGGTTTATAAGTTGGGCAATAAGTTTTCTATGGTAATGAAAATAGTTGCAAGACTTTTTTTCCTCAAAGAATCCTCTCCATATGTAGATATGTGTGTATATGCATGGATATATATATGCAATATACATATCCACATACATCTATACACAGAAGTATACAAAATACCATGATCATACAAAGCAAATTTAATATACATAATATAAATAAATAACACAATATAAAATGATGCAAAAGCAAACAATGCCAAAAGGCACTTGAGGGCACATCAATTGCCCTTGAATATCTCAGTTAACAAAGGTCAAATGATGAAGAACTGTTTTTTGTTTTTTGTGTGTTTTTTTTTCCTCATTCAGGAATTGGGGATCACTAAATGTCTATAAGTTCATAAACTGGCAGTTTATTTTTAATTCTTCATTATAAGAACAGGTCAGGAGGTAATATCAAGGATTATATATATGTATATATAACAATGGGACCAACTATTTTTAAACTTTATTTTGAAAATTGTTCTCTGATGAAATGAAAACAATCATAAAACAATTTGCTTGTTTGCCCTTTTAAAATATTAATGCCACTGTCTGGCTCTATAGGTGGTATTTGCAAAGATAGAGAGAGTTGTGTTGAGAAAGAGAATGTGGTTGAAGATTCTATGCAGTTTGACAGGTCAAATCAGCAGGTTATTAAATAACCAGCCTTCTTTCATAAGAGGTGAGCTAGGGTATTCTCTCTGAGCTTCCCTGAGATGCCAGGAAAGAATTTACTTTTATCTGCCTTAAGAACTACAGCCTTGGCATAAGAAAAGAGAACCAGTTACTTTCTCGGGTACTACCCTCAGCTGAGTCTGTGCTGCCCTTATTAATTTATTAGTCATTAAATGGTGATGGGCTATTTTTAAAGTAAGTGCTTTTTTAACTTGCAGAAATAGAATATAACATTAATGTATCTATTAGGAACACAGGCACAATAGCTAGAGATATGAAAGAGTTTTATACTAAAAAAAAATTCAATGCATATCAAAGAATCACTGCTTCATTGGGATATACACATAAATAGGTTAATGTAAGCAGTTTTTTTTTTCTTCCAACTTGAATAGTGTTTTCTTTATTTAAAAGCTAGAATCAAAACACACAGGAAAAATTGAGGGGATTTAGCTCAGAAAGCCTCTTGGGTACAGATATAAAGTATTAACTCCCAAAGACTCCAACAGAACATGAGGGAGAGCAGGTACGGAAAAATGTAAATGGGAAGTAACTAGCTCTACAAGTGCCCTCTTTACTTTGTTATCTTTTAAAATAAATTAAAACAAACACACTTAGGTAATAGGACCTTTGGAGAGGAATAGGTAGCTGGTAGTTTTGGCCTTAGACTTTAGCCCAAACTTCTAATTACCCAAGATCCCACTTCCTATTTTAATTTACTTTAAGTTCCAAGCCCAAGGGGACAACTGTGTGAGTATATGACTCTCTTACAGAGTTAGATCTCCCCTAGTAGAGGATGGAGTGAGGGAGAATACAAGTAGGTGAAACCTCAGGAGAGGGTTAGAGTAATTGGGTTTGTGCAACTGATGGCTAGCCCTTACATTTAGTCAGTCAGTGGTATCAGAAGAGGGAGATGAGAAGAATGATGAGCTGGAGTCTGAGCTGAGAAATGATACTGCCACTGGCTGTGCTGCCTCAGCTTTATCATTTACCTTCTTGAGGGCTTTTTGGTAGAACTGAGCTGACATGTCTTACAATCATTCTATAGAGTCAGTTCTTTTTTCTGTCTTAGCCACTGATTTTTCCAATAGGATAGCATTTCCTTGGTTTCATATGCAATCAGAAAAGGAAATAGTGTTCAAATTCTTGATTGCTTGGATGGTTGGAAAATCTCAAAATCAAGCTCAGTCTCCTCAGGGTATGGGCTGCAGACCAACGATTCTTGGACCCAATGATGCAAACCACACCTCTTAACTTCTTCCTAGGTAACTTTCAATCTCAGCTGACACTTCTCATCATAAGTCATGGGCCTGCTTTTCTCTTCTCTGAGTTACAGGCAGCTGTGGTGGAAGAGTTGTCTTCATTATCTACTTTGAGGATCTGAAGGCACTACTTTCAGGAAGATCAAAGGCAGAAGGACTTGTTGTCCTAGAACCACTGTAACCTCCACCATCAGCTCTTCTTGGAGGACTTCTTGGAAGGTGGGGGGTGAGGCAACCTGAGTATCTTGTTTCTTTCATTCATCTCTCCTTGCTCATAATGCTGTTATGCCTTCCTCATTTTCCTTTCCTTCTCTCATTTCTTTTTAAGATAGGAAATTGGCCCCAGGTCAGTCAACTGTCTATGTGTTGCCCAAAGTTGTTCCAATAATTCAGCCATTCTGCTATTTCTTTCCTTCTTGGATTCAGAGCTTTCAGTTTCTTCTTCTTCCTCCTTTTCTGAGGAACTTTGACTTCTTCTCTCCTCAATGGCAGACTCAGAGGATGATTTAGCTAAGCCACAAGAGTACAGGCAAATAAGGACCCTGGCTTCAATGAATCATCAAGCATCTTAGCATATTGGAATTAAAACAAATCTTGTGGCTTTTGTGTCACTGCAACACTGTCATCATCAGGAGAGTTATACTTGGAATAGATGGAAAGCATATGCTATACATCACTTACAAAGTCGTGTAAATTCTGCTAAGCTCTATTCCTCATCTTTTGCTTGATCTTGCGAAGGGCCATGGAGTGTTCAATAATGCATGGTAGTGATGCAGGACAGGAGCTAAAGCATCCCTGGGGGAGTGGCCAGGTAGCCAGGGGTCAGAATAATTGATGATGTAGGTAGGATGGTGTCTACTTTCCACTTCATCCCCTTACTTTTGGTGAGTGGTTCCATAGTAGGTGGTGCAGAAACTGGCAGCAGAGGAGGAACATCATTAAATATCGCTGCTGCTACTATATAAAGAAAATCCAGTTCTCGAATTTACTGTATAATGGACAGGGAAACCAGAAGTTCAGTTCTGGGGACTCCATCTGTAGCTAGTACCCACTAGGGAAATGTCCATACTCAGCCAATTGGCAGATGAAATCACAAGCTGCTTTTTAGCCAGTATGCCCAGATTTACCTCTACCTCTTATGATTCTGAGTCCTTCACAGCACAGTTTCCAGACAAATTTAAGTGAATCATTTGGTAAATATTTATTAAATGTAGAATGAGTGTCTGGTACTTTAATAAGTAGGCTAAATATATAAAGTGTGGGGGATACAAAAGGTTGCCAGGCCTCAAGGAGATCATAGTCTAATAAGAGACAGCAAATTTGTACAAAGCAGCTAAATAAAGGATATATAAGTTCTACATGTATGTATGCAAACATATATGTATATATGTACACAAATGTGTGTATGTGTACATACATGGATACATGGCATGTGTGTGTATTTGTGTGTATGTATATATACATACATACACACATATCTATCTATATATCTATATCGATATCTGTCTACATCTATCTATCTATCTATCTATCTATATAAAGGGAAGGACCTAAAATTCAGAAAGACTGGAACATGTTTCTATAGAATGTAAGAGTTTGAATGGAAATTAAAGGAAACTGTGGAAGCCAGTAAGCATAAGGAGGTACTTCAGGCATGGAGGATAGTCAGAGAAAATAACTGTCCTGGAAAATGGAGTGTCTTGTTCTTAGAACCAAGAAACAAATGGCACTGGATCAAAAAAAGAATTTTTCAAGGATTAAGGTGTAATAAGACTAGAAAGATATCGGGGAGGGATATGTTAAGCTGTGAAGGGATTTGAATGGCAGAAGATATTCAGTGGAGTTTGTTGAATGTATCCATACTTGCCAGAATTACTTCAGTGACTGAATGGAAAATGAATTGGATTGAAAAGAAACTAAGAGATTCAGAGCCACTAGCAATCTATTGCAATAGTACTTCCATGAGATGATGAATCAAAGGAGGAAAGAAGTGGTGTCTAGATTTTGAAAAGTAAAGTTTACAGGCTATGATGATTGATTCGGTATTGGAGGTGAGGATGAAAAATGGCGAAAAACCAAAGATAATATCTAGTTTTCCAGCATGAGGGACTGGAAGGATGATGTTGCCTTCTTCAGAAAAAGGTATTTAAGAGGCTGGGAAGGTTTGGGGAAAATATAATGAATTTGGTTTTAGGCATGTTGATTTTTGTGATGACTACTGGATTTCCAATTTGAGACATTTGAAAGTCAACTGGAGTTTGGCAAAGACTTTAAAAATGAATAGGTATATTTGAGCATAGATGATAATTAAATTCATAAGAGCTGATGAGATAATAATGTAGGGAGAAAAGAGAAACCAGGACACGACCCTCTTTGATACCAATGGATAGAAAGTCTGACTTGCATGATCCTTTAATAAAGAAAACTGAGGATAGGTAAAAGGACAAAAGAATTAGGAGAAAGTGATACTCTGAAAACCTATCATCAGGGAGAAGAAGGTGTTCAACAGGGTTAAAGGTTGCAGAAAGGTCAAGAAGAATGAGGATTGTAAAAAAGGCCCTTGAATTTGACAATCATTGGTAACTTTGCAGAGGACAGCTTTGGGGACATGTTGAAGTCAAAAACAGATGATAAGAAGATAATTAATTAGTGAATGAACAGAGAGGAAGTGGAAGCAATTTCTATTTTAGATGACCTTATAAAGGCATTTAGCCACAAAGGCTACTTAGGATGATAATGTGGATGTAAGATTGAAGTAAATTTTCTTTTTTTTTATTATTAGTGGAGAAATGTGGCTATGTTTATAACAGTACAAAAGGATATTCTAGACAAGGAGAAATTAAAAATACTTGAAACAGTGGGAGTGAGTTATTAGATGATATACTGAACAGTCTGGAGACAGGAAGACATGAATTTAAATCTGGCTTAAATTCAAATACTAGTTCTGTGATACTTGCCAAATTACTTAACCTCTGTCTACCTTAATTTCTTCATTTATAAAATAGAGGTGAAAATAGATCCAAATTGCAATAGAGTCAAATAAAATAATATTTGCAAAATAAATTTAGCACAGGGTCTGGCATATAGTAGATTCTATATAAATACCCCCCCCCCCCCCCCCCCCACCGCTTTTTGATGTTTTTCTTTATTCCTTACTTTTCCCCTCTAATGCTCCAGGAAAATAAATAATTAAATGGATTATGTGTTACTTTGTGTATATTTGAATGACAAGAAACTTTTTTTGGGAAACCTTGTAATTTGGATCATACCCACATTAGAATATATACTCCTTAAGGGCAGGGTCTTTGAATTCCTGGGGTTTGAACACAGAAGAGACTGAATAAAGATCTATTCTATTTTTAATTGAATTGAATTGATTCATATTGTATAATCCCAAATTCTTTTTTTTTTTTTTGTTTTTCTTTAGTAAAAGTATGTGGTTTGCTGCTTCTTATACACAATATTCCATTTCTTTCCTCTGATATTTTGTATAATCTCTTCATGTTTTGAATTACCCCTTTCATTGCTTCTATCTTGTAAAATTTCACGAGTCAGCTAAATAGCCAGTTTGTATAAGAAATAGGAAAATAAAACTCTTCCTAACCAACATAATTTTGTATTCACCTTAGAAAAACTTTGTATTCACTTATTTGTGTTCTTGTAGCTTTTTAAAATCAGAGAAACAATTGGGGGCCAGATTTTTCCAATTTTGTATTCCTAAAATCAAACACAGTGCCTCGCATATGATAAGTGTTTAATAAATGCTTGGTCAATAGAATTGTGATGAAATGAGACATCCACATTTAGAGAAAGAACTAAAGACTGAATGTAGATTATAACATAGTATTTTCATCTTTGTTGTTTGTTTGTTTATTTGCTTTTTTTTCCTTTCTCATGTTTTCCCCTTTTGATCTCATTTTTCTTGAACAGCATGATAGATGTGGAAATATGTTTCGAAGAATTGCACATGTTTCAATTGTATTTGATTACTTGCTCTGTAGGGGAAAGGGAAGGGGAAGGGAAGAAGAAAAATTTGAAACAGAAGTTTTTGCAAAAATTATCTTAGCATGTATTTTGCAAAATAAAAAGCTATTAGTATTAAATTTGAAAAAAAAATGTTTCTTGGCCAAATGAAGACTGAATTTATTCCATTAGTAAAAAAAAAATCAATATTTTTTTCAATGAAATGTGACATTAATCCAAAATTTCAAAATAATTAAGTAACTACTATCATTCAGACACAATTGATATCACTCTATATTTAGATATACATATATATGCATATGTTCATATATGCATGTTTTTATATTTATTATATATCTTATCTCCTCTTGGAATAAGCTATATACAGTGGGTTTCATGACATTTTTCCCCGTTAGTATTTTGGGGGGATGTTTTAAGGCATTAACACAGGCTTCTCCTTAGTCTAGAGCCAACCAGAATTAATATCAACTGCCATCTATTTTTCTCAGTATTATGGCATCACATATATCAGGAATTAAGTACTAAATGCATCCAGACAGAAAGGAGCAAATAATGACTAATTAAGTTGAGGATTGATTTCTTAATATGTTATCACATTCACAAATGAGATTGCATTTAACCCCTTGGTTCCAATAAGATGTTGAAGGACAGTAAATTGTAATGCTGTGGAAGAGAACCATTGAGATTATCGGAATTGGATAACTACTCATAATCATGATGATCTATTAATTGCTGAATGTTGCATGCAATTACAATATAGAGTTATCGTCAAAGCCAGTCAAAGAACCTCACTAATGAGGCAAAAAAGAACAAACTCAGAGTTGGTTAGCTGTCTTTTGTTCTGGACGAGAAGTAAAATGACATCACTATGTTAAAGTCAAGTTAGTATGTCTGAGTGTAGTGATCAGATCAATATAAGCTTAGAATGCTCTGCCACAGGTCAGACACAAATAGTCCTTATATTAGAATATTAGAAATATATTGTCTAACTTTGCACATCTCAGGTTTCTTCTGAGCTACTTCAACCCTGCTTTGGTCATAGAGCACAGTACCTTCTCTGAAGACCAATCTGGATATCCTATACCTGTCTTCCATTCATACAATCAATTTTAAAGTTTGGAGACAGACTTTGAGAGTGTCCTTGTATTTCTTTATCTGGCCACCATGTGAGTGCTTTCTCTATGTGAGTGCTCCACAAAAGAGTCTTTTTGGCAACTTTACATTTGGCAATTAAACAGTGTGGCCATACCAACAGAGTTGCACTTTTTGTTGTAGATTTGGAATACTTGGCGATTTAACTCAAGAAAGAACCTGAATGTCTGGTATCTTATCTTGCCAAGTGATCTTCAGAATCTTACAAAGACAATTCAAATGGAAGAAATTCAGTTTCCTGGTATTGGTCTAGTAGATTGTTTAGGTTTCATACACATATAACAATTAGAACAGCACAATGGCTCTATAGACCTTCAGTTTGGTAAGTAATCTAATGCCTTTCCCTTATCTTCTTTTGAAGCCTTCCAAATACCGAGCTAGCTCTGACAATGTGTGTGCCAATTGAATTATCAATGTGGACATCCCTGGAAAATATACTGCCAAAGTAAGTGAACATATCAACAACATTTTGAACTTCACCATTTGCTATAATTGATAGTTCTGCATATAGATAGTGTGGTAGAATACCTGTATTTTCTTGGTATTAATTGTTGAGACCCATACTTTGTTGTATTTTAGCTGCTGTATCTTAGCTTCAGAAACTGCAATGAGTGCACAATTATCTGCAAACAATCCTCACCACAAAAAATCATGCACTAATATTCCTTCAACTTTAGTTTTGGTTTGTAACTTTTCTTTAATTTATTTATTTTTCTTTCCTATGGGTTTTGATGTTTTTTTTTTTTCATTTTATTTTTCTCAATTACATGTAAAACATTTTTTTTAACATTTACTTTTAAAATGTTGAGGTTCAGATTCTCTCCTTCACTCATCACCTACCTACTGAAAAGGGACATGTAAAGTTAGGGAAAATATTTCCATAAAAGTCATGTTGCAACACAAAAACAAAAACCAAAACAAACAACAAAAAATCATATATCTACCCTCAAGAAAAATCCTGAAGAAAATTTTAAAAAGTATGCTTCAATCTGTACTCAAACACAATCAGTTCTTTCTCTACATGTGTACATTCTCTACATGAAATACATAAGTTTTTCAGAATACTCTTGGATTATATTGGTGAGAATAATAAAATCATTGGGACAGTTAGATGACTCACTGGATACAGCACCAGCCCTGAAATCATTGGATTGTAGATTTAGAGCCAGCAGATTATTTGTTTCTGTTCATTTGTTTCAGTCTGAGCCAACTCTTTGTGATTCCATTTGGGGTTTTCTTACCAAAAATACTATAGTGATTTGACATTTCTTCCAGATCATTTTACAGAAGAGACTAAGATAAGGATTAAGTGACTTGTCCAGAGTTACACAGCTAGTAGTTATCTGAGTATACATTTGAACTCAGGAAGATGAGTCTTCCTGACTCAATCCCTCCATGTAATGAAGTGTCACCTAGTCACTCAAGCAAGGACCTGAGAAGACAGTTGATCCAAACTCACTTTATTGTTGGAATCCTTACTAACTGCTAAGTAATTAGAGTTGATCTAATCTTACAAGAAGATGTTTTGGGCAGAACCTGAAACAAGGTACTAAGTAGAACTAAGTTCAATGAGTTCACACCTCCCTTGAAGCTCGTTGGGCCAGAGAGCACTATGGGAGAAAACCCATAATCCCTCTCTCTCGTATCCCACAATTCCTCCCTCTTGGATAAAAGAAACAGACAGAAGCTCTCGGTCAGATTTAAGCAGAGTTACGCCAGAAGCCCTCTCTCCGAGGCAAGGCAGAATATTTTCCACTTGGCTGGCTGGTGGCAGAAGTGTTCTTCGGAGAGTGATGATGCTACAAGTCGAGATTTCAGCGGAATGACATGAAGAGTTGGAGCTGGCTGGAGGTTGAAGAAAACTGAGGCAGAGGCTGAAGGACCAGACCTTTGGATTTGGTGACATTCGGAGAGAGCTCTTGGAACCAAGCAGAGAGATAGGCCTCTAAGCTAACCGGGCTAGAAGAAAAAGCTCACCACATTTTGGCGCCCTGAACGTGGGACTAACAGACCCCTCAGTGGATTTCAGTGGAAAAGCTCCGATCCTGATTCAAGTGGAAAAGCCTCTGATCCTGATCCAGTGGAAAAGACTCATCAACCCAGAAATTAGGGTGAGTGCAACAAAGAAATTTTGTTAGAAGAGTTAAAGTAGAATTTCAGCTAAGATGGGACAGATATTTAGAAAACAGCCTGTTTCTGTTCAAGGAAAATGTTTAGACAGCATTGTCAAAATTATGGAAAGCCAAGGTTTAATTATAAGTTTACAGCAAATCACTGAATTTTTACAAACTGTAAAGGACATATGTCCTTGTTTCTCTCTTGATAAGGAATTAGATCTAAATGAATGGAAATTGGTTGGAGAGGATCTTTGTCAATTCTATGATAAAAAAGGGCCTAACTCAATAATTAATACATATAATGTAATACAATTGGCTATAAGAAGTTATTTAAGTGATAGAATGATGAAAAGGAAAGTACAGGAGGAAGAAGTGCCAACTTTACTAGGTGAAAAGGAGGACGAATCAGATGAGAATGGAGTTAAATACAATTCTGAGTATGATACTTCACAGCAGGAGGAATTAGGTGATTCCACATTTCATGACCCTCCCTCCGCAATTAACCCTTCATGGGTGGAACAAGGGGGAGGGAGAGAGACAGAAACACAGTCAGCTTCTCCTGTAAAGCAGAATTTAACAAGATTAGAAAAAGCATTAATTAAGGCAAAAAATGAAGGAGAAGATATATCTGATTTTATAAATGCATATCCTGTGATTGAAGAGCTCAACTCCTCAGGTCAAAAAGAGAGAAAATACACTCCTTTTAATTTGGGACGCAATAGGCAAACAGGAGCTGTTGTACAAATCACTTTTGACCAACTAGCTGGTGAAGGTCAGTATGCAGAGAGTTCAGAACAGATTTATTATCCCATAACAGTCTATGAGCAAATTTCTAAGGCTGCAATAAAAGCTTGGAATTCTCTCCCTGGACAGAAAGATGGAAATAATGCTTTCACAAAAATAGAGCAAGGTCCCAACGAACCTTTTGCAGATTTTGTGGGACGTTTACAAACAGCTGTAATAAGAACCATTGGAGACAATGCAGCAACAGAAATAATGACTAGACATTTGGCTAAGGAAAATGCCAATGAGATTTGCAAGAGAATTATATGGGGGCTAGACAAAAATGCTTCTTTAGAGGAAATCATAAGACGCTGTGCCACAGTGGGCACAAATGCTTATTATGCCCAGACTAAGTGCTTGGGGAAGAGGATCTGCTTATATTTCCACAGATGAAGAAAGAATCAGATGGCTGACAATGAGACTGTCAAAAGGATTCTTAAAATCTTCAGAAATCATTGGGTTCCCTGAGATGAAAAATTGTTGATGAGACTTTTTGCAGTACTTCAGAGCTTACAGGAATTATTAGATTCCTGGCACATGAACTAATGGACAATGGATTCCTTATGGACTATTTCTAGGACTTATGGACATTTGTAAATTTTCAGGTCAATTTATGTTGTTACATTACTACTAGCCTGTGTTATATTACTATGTGCTTATGTATTTTAAGCAATTACAAGAATCACTTTGGTTTGCATTTCTCTTATGTCTAGTGATTTTAAACATTCTTTTATGTAATTATGAAAACTTTGCAATTCTTTTTTGATGATTTATTGGGAAAAGTGTGTGTGTGTGTGTGTGTGTGTGTGTGTGTGTGTGTGTGTGATTCTTATTTAGTGCATTTCATTGATCTATCTCTCTATTTTTTTGACCAAAACCAGATGGTTGTGATGAGCATCTTCTGATTTGTAATACAGTTTGAAGTCTAGGAATAGTATTCCTCCTTACTCCACTTCTTTTCAGAAATTTTCTTGATATTCTAGGAATATATTCTTCTCTCTAAAACTCTTTCTCATTCCCCAATAATTCTCCAACATTCCATTTCATTTACCTATGTTTTTAAGGATTTCTCCTTTACTTTCTCTCCCTTCCCTCTTAATTTTCAATCTATACATCCTTCTAAAAGCTCATTCCTTATACTATCTACTTGTTCTTTTATTTGTTTCTAAATTTAGAAGACTTTTATATCCTTATACATGTAAATGTTGTTCATATTTAATCCATTTCTGAATTGAGTAAAGTTCGAGCTCTACCAACCATTCCCACTTGTTTCTTTTATATCAGTTCTTTTTTTTTTATGATTCATTTATATAAGAAAACTATTCCTTTTTATCTATCCTTAACTGTTTTATTTTTTTTGAACCACTCCATCACTCACAACTTAGCCAAAACTGTCCTTCAAACTACCTAAATAGTAATCCAAGTCATAAGAATATTGATGACATTTTTGCATATAAGAAATAAAGTTTGACCTCATTGAATACCTTAAAATGGTTTTTAATGTTTACTTTATATTTCTCTTGGATCTTATATATTGAATTTGTCATTGTTGTGCTCTTTTTTCCCCCCTACAAATACCTGAAAGTCTTTCAATTCATTTATTTCCCTCCCCTCCCTTTTTTTTTTTTCTGATCATAATTTTCAGGCAGTTTAAAAACAGGAAATATTTTATTTATATCATGAGTAAACTCACTTTTAATGCATTTTTTTGTTTCTCTTCTTCTAGCTTGTCCTCCAATTTGATGTGCTTATGTTGCATTCACAATTTATTATCTCTCTTTGTTTCTCTGTATTTACATTACATTCCCAAACTGTTCTTTCTCTATTTCTCTGTTGCGACTTGTCATAGATTGGAAATTCTTTTATTCTTCCCATTGGTTTTATTGTGCAGGACATAAATTCTGCTCTTCTAATTTTCACTTCTCTTTTTTAATTGTTCATGAATGGTGTGTTGTGATTTTGTATTTTCTTTGTATTTTACAGAAACCTTCATCTCATCATTTACCTTGCTTTTGTAATATTTAGTCACAGACACTTGAAGTCATTATGAAGCCATATTTCCTTGGGCCACTCATAGTTTTCCTGTAGATTTATCTGCTAATATGTAAGGTCTTTGAGGCATTTGATAATTGTACTCCCTAAAACTCTTTCTCATTCCCCAATAATTCTCCAACATTCCATTTCATTTACCTATGTTTTTAAGGATTTCTCCTTTACTTTCTCTCCCTTCCCTCTTAATTTTCAATCTATACATCCTTCTAAAAGCTCATTCCTTATACTATCTACTTGTTCTTTTATTTGTTTCTAAATTTAGAAGACTTTTATATCCTTATACATGTAAATGTTGTTCATATTTAATCCATTTCTGAATTGAGTAAAGTTCGAGCTCTACCAACCATTCCCACTTGTTTCTTTTATATCAGTTCTTTTTTTTTTATGATTCATTTATATAAGAAAACTATTCCTTTTTATCTATCCTTAAGCTGTTTTATTTTTTTTGAACCACCCCATCACTCACAACTTAGCCAAAACTCTCCTTTAAACTACCTAAATAGTAATCTAAGTCATAAGAATATTGATGACATTTTTGCATATAAGAAATAAACAGTTTGACCTCACTGAATACCTTAAAATGGTTTTTAATGTTTACTTTATATTTCTCTTGGATCTTATATGTTGAATTTGTCATTGTTGTGCTCTTTTTTTTCCCCCTACAAATGCCTGAAAGTCTTTCAATTCATTGATTTCCCTCCCCTCCCTTTTTTTTTTTTCTTTTTCATTTAGGATTATATTTAACTTTGATTGGCCTTGGCTGTAATTCTAGATCTTCTCTTCTACAAAGTATAATGTTCCAAGATATATGGCCCTTCAATATAGAAGCTGCTAGATCTTGTCTAGTTCTGATTGTTCCTCCACAATATTTAAATTGTTATTTTTTTCTTGTTGCTTGAAATATTTCCTCCTTAATCTGAGAGCTTTTAAAATTGATAATGAAAATGCTGTAAATTTTCAGATTGTGATCAATTTTTGTTTTGTTTTCTCATTCTAGACAATCAGAACAATTTTCCTTGAAAACATCTTAAAATATTGTATCAAGATTTTTTTTTTTCTGATCATAATTTTCAGGCAGTTTAAAAACAGGAAATATTTTATTTATATCATGAGTAAACTCACTTTTAATGCATTTTTTTGTTTCTCTTCTTCTAGCTTGTCCTCCAATTTGATGTGCTTATGTTGCATTCACAATTTATTATCTCTCTTTGTTTCTCTGTATTTACATTACATTCCCAAACTGTTCTTTATTTCTCTGTTGCGACTTGTCATAGATTGGAAATTCTTTTATTCTTCCCATTGCTTTTGTTGTGCAGGACATAAATTCTGCTCTTCTAATTTTCACTTCTCTTTTTTAATTGTTCATGAATGGTGTGTTGTGATTTTGTATTTTCTTTGTATTTTACAGAAACCTTCATCTCATCATTTACCTTGCTTTTGTAATATTTAGTCACAGACACTTGAAGTCATTATGAAGCCATATTTCCTTGGGCCACTCATAGTTTTCCTGTAGATTTATCTGCTAATATGTAAGGTCTTTGAGGCATTTGATAATTGTACTCCCTACTCCTACCCCACCCCCATTCCTTTATTCTCTTTTATTGCTTACTTTCTGACTCTCCCCCTTCTGGAAAGCATTTTCATCTCCAAGCATTTCAGCTTCTTCTGACAATGGACAATTCATGATTTCCCAGTCAAAGTCTCAGCCTCAAGTGATTATAAGATGATTAGAATTGGATCCAGTTAAGTGTTGTGTTCTTTCCCACAAGTTTAGTAGAGTGTTGTGTAGTACCTACCTCAACTTTCTTCTCATAATAACCTGTGCCACTTTCTCTGTTCCTTAGTTTTCTGGTTTGATGCTAGTAGTTTAGAACTTTACAATATTGGTGCAATGGATTTATGTAATGTGACACTGGTTGTTTATCTCAGGCCCCCTTCCCCCCAGATTTTTTGCTTCTGAATTGTTGTTTGTGAGTCATAGTTAAACAAAACATTTGTATTTCTATCACACTGGAGTGTGTTTCTATTACACTGGAAGTATGGAGGAAGAATAAAAGTATGAGCGGACATTATTTATTGTGAGTCAATATGCCTAGTCTTTTGGTCAGCTAGTTCAACCTTACTTCCAGTGCCATAGAAAATGAGAGGAGAGGTGTAGGTATTATTTCATTTTTAATCTTTTTAATGATTCTGAGTGTTCAAGATTCCAGCTAGCTAGATAGTTCAAGTTGCTTTATTTTGGCTTCTGATTTCTACTTTGGAGAGTTATGAGAGGTTAAGAAGATCACAGAAAATGCCTCACCTTCTGTATTTTTGTCCATGTAACCAGTTGTTGATATTTGTCTACTATATTTCAGTATGATTTTTTTTCTTTGTATTATGTATTTTATTTGATACATTTAAAAACATTATTCTAGGAAGAAGTCCATAGGCTTCACCAGACTGACAAAAGGATCCATGATACATTGTTAAGGTTCCTCCTTTAAACACATATCTTCTATGTTGCGGAAAAAAAGGAGCTTGAAGTTATACATGCATAATGTCTTTTCCTTAATAGTTTCTAGTTGGAAATATATAGCCTTGATTAAAACAACAACATAGATGATAAATTAAAGTCTCTTCTGCAATGCATTGTGACTCTGAGGGCCATAATTAAAGTCTGAATTTGATAGTGATATGGAATAATATGATCATCTCTTATTTTCTATCCAAGTGTCTAATGTCTCTATGTCTGACTAACTTACCTTTTGCTACAGAAATAGTTGCTTTGATATTTCACATAGCTCACACCACTCTCCTGCTCAAAATGTTTTTACTTTTTCTCATCATTTCAAGAATAAACTTTTTTCTCTCCAGGTGTCCAATTCAAGGTCGAGCATTTTTTGATTCCAGCCATGATTTCTGTGTGTTGGGTTCCACATGAATTTTTACTTTTGGTCATACTGGATTTTTCCAGAACATATCTGCCATTTTAGTTCAGGAGGCTCTATGCATTGCTCTGTTAATATTATTATATATATTTAAACTTTTTTTTTTCACTATTCTATGGCTCAGTCTTTTCTTTCTCCAAGTATAGAGGAAGGTCTGCATTATCTGATATTCATGGTTTGGCAGCATGACATAATGAATGAGTATCAGAAAAATATGGATCTAAATCTCACAATCGTTATGAAAAATGAGTATGATACAATGCTGTGTTGTATTGGAACAGATGTCACACTCAGACTTAAGAAATCTGAGTTCAAGCCTTGGCTTTGCTAGTTCCTACCTGTGTGATGTTTATTTAAATCATTTAAAAATCTCACAGATTTAGTTTCTTCATTTGTAAATGAGAGAATTAAAACACATTGCATATACACTTTCAGTTCAAAATATTATAACATGTGGCATGTATGTCACTGAGTTGCTATGAAGATCAAATTAGGTATTGGTTGTGAGCACATTTTAAACTTTAAAGAGCAATAAAAATATGAGCTTACCATCCCATTTCACAAATGATGACAAAAACAATGAAAGGTTAAATAACTTGTCTAAGAATAACCCAAGTGGCAATAGACACTGAGTTTTCTAGGCCATAGAATCTAAATTGTTTTTGTCAAGATGCATATTTATAACTATTTACAAAGATAGTTATTTATCTGTCTAGATAGATATCTAATCATTGCCACAATTGATACTAACCAAGAACAACTAATTACTGTTTTGTATCCAATTCAAATTTGTCATTTGCTTATTTTGTCTACGTGATATTTTATTACATTTTATTAGAATTGATGTTATCAATTTTAGGGAGCGAATGGGAATAAGCATTTATTTAGGTATTGGTTATGAGCATATTTTAAACTTTAAAGAACAATAAAAATATAAGCTTACCATCCCATTTCATAAGTGATAACAAAAGCAATGAAAGGTTAAATAACTTGTCTAAGATTAACCCAAGTGGCAATGTCTATCATATGGCAGTCACTGAGTTAAATGTGTGTTTTTTTTAAACATTATTGCATTTAATCCTTACAACTACTCTAATGGGGATAGATGCATAATGAGCATAATGATGCTTATTTTATATTTGAGGAAACAAAATAAGTGACTTGGGTAGGATCCTAGAGCTGTCTGGATATGAATACAGGTCTTTCTGACTCCACACTGAATTGCCTATCAGTTGTGCCATTTATCTGCCCTTTGAAGGAAAACCTCAAAAAAAAAAAAAAGCATAAACATTTTAATTAGTAAATTACTTAAAAAATAAAGTTATGAATAAAGTTATTCATTCAGATAATGACTTCCCCTTGCTTCCTTTTCATATATTATACTTGTTAGTGTCCTCATTTCATCCTCATTTTTTTTTTGTTTATTCCTAAAATTATATGTTGTTGTCATCCTGGTTTCTTTAGTGGCCTTATACTTTAATGCTAGATTTGGAAATGGAAAAAGATTATAAAGGTTGCTTAATTATTGCTCACTTCACACTCCACCTTTGTTTTTGGTCCTGACTGTGATTTTTACAAATATTGCATTAAATAAAACTAGCTCACCCTAAAATGTACTCTATGTCTTTCTAATTTAGTAGGGTCACTGTTCAATAAGCAGAAACATTAATAGCAATTTTATCACAGAGGAAAATTACAGAAAACATGTTATGAAATCAACCACTAAGATTAATATGATTAGACAGAATCATGGAAAATTCTATTCATGGTGGGTTGAAGACTCTGGTACAATATGAAGGATAGAAATGAAAAGGCAGTCTATCAAGTAACTTCTAATTTTGCCTAGTTATCCTTTTTCATTTAAAATTATTTAATTTAGCAATATTTTAAATCCCAATTTTCAATTTTTTTCCCCTCTCTCCCTTATCAACCTGGAAGCAAACAATAGAATATTAATTATACATGTGAAATCATGCAAAACATATCTCCATATTAGTCATATTGCAAAATAAACAAACAAAAACAAACAAGAAAATTCAATTTTCTCTCAGTTCATCACTGGTGTTGACTAGCTTATTTTTATCATGAATCCTTTAGAAATGATGTGGATCAGAAGAGTTAAGCCTTTCACAATTGATAATATTTCAATATTGTTATTTTTGTGTAAAAAGATGTTTTTTTTTTCTGATTTCACTTTTCATGCATTCAAATAG
Source organism: Antechinus flavipes (assembly GCF_016432865.1). Classification (NCBI taxonomy): domain Eukaryota; kingdom Metazoa; phylum Chordata; class Mammalia; order Dasyuromorphia; family Dasyuridae; genus Antechinus; species Antechinus flavipes. Next base: position 668,649,845 of record NC_067399.1, read on the forward strand.
ATCTTAACATGTTTTTCTTTCCTTTTTTCTTTCTGAAACCATGACCCCCTTCATTTCTTATACCACAATGGTACTATATCACAACCAAACACCACAACTTGTTCATTCATTCTACAACTGATGAATCCCTTCAATTTGCAATTTTTACCAACATCAGAAAAAAAAAAAGTTCTTAAAAGCATTTTCATACATTTAGATCATTTTCCTTTTCCTTTGATCTATTTCAGGTATATATCTAGTAGTGTTATGACTAGATTAAATAATACAGAGTTTCATAATATTTTAGGAAAAGTTCCTTGTTGTGTCTGGACTAGCTCTCTGGCAGATCTCAGTACCAGCTCGAATCCTTGACCTTAGTAAAGGAGTAATAAGGCAAGATTCAAATGGATGGTCAAACATGGAGCCTGTTTATTCCAAATTCTCTCACCCTTATATACTCTAAGATCCTTATATAACCAAAGCAACACTGCGGATGTGGTACCTCTATACTGCACATGGACCACATAAACAACTTGTAGATAACTCTTTGCCACTTGCTATCACTCTGCTTCAACTATAACACAGGTTGTCACTGCCTTCTGATTTTTCAGGAAGGCCAAGAGTCCTTAGGTAAGATGGGAAGTTGAATCAGACATTGTTAGCAGGTTCCCTCTGTGCTGAAGGGTCTTATATCTCTCCCAGAGTTTCCCCACTATCTGTGGCCCTCTATAGTTTCTGAGTTCTTTTTAATTTGATTTTCTCAAATAGAGCATTTTTTAAAATATGACTAGAATTTTGATTTGGCTTCATAAAAACTTGGATATGACTGAAAAATGACAGAATAACAAAAGATGTCATTTCTTCTTCTGAAAACTGCCTATTCCTATTATTTGACCATTTATCAATTGCAGGATGACTCTTAAAGTCAATAAATTTAGCTAATTCTGCTATTTAATTAGAAATAAATTTTTTTATCAGAGAAACATTCTATATTTTTAACAATATTATTTGATGGTCTATAGTGCCTCTTAGCAAAATGTAGTTTCCCTGATTATCTCTTTTAATTTGTCTAATTATTTTTGTTTTTCTTAGTTTGGTACTGTGATTGCTCTCCTCATTTCAGATGAAATAAAATAGATGCTGCCCCAGCCCTTAATTTCAAGGCTATGTATATAATTATGTCCCAAATTGTGATTCTCTTCCAAATGTTTATCTTGCCTACAACATATTATTGGATTTTGGTTTCAAAGCATTCTCTTAACTATTTCTGGGGTTCTATGTGTTAGCTCATCCCATTTACACTCATAGTTGTGATTACTGTGTGCATTTCCCTCATTCTCATTTTTCTTTATTTTTCTCTGTTTTTTGTTTTTTTTTTTAATTCTTCTGCTCCTCAAAAGTCTGTCTTACTACTGATTCTTGTCTCTGCCTTAGAATCCTCCCCCTCCCCATCGTATCTCTCATCTTCTTTCCCTTTTATTATCATACTGAGTAAGAGAGATGTCCATATTTGAATGGTTGTGGGTATATGTATTCTTCCCACTTTGAAGAATTTCAATGAGAGGGTGATTCAAGCATTGCTCACCATCCCACTCCACACATTTTCCTTTTCATTATAAAGGCTTTTTTTTTTTTTTTTCCTGCTGCCTCCTTTATATGGGGAAATATTTCCATTCTGCTTCTTTCTTCAACCTTGTTTCAGAACATCTTTTTTTCTGCCCCTTATATTCTTTTCCCCCAGATTGTCTTAACTCAATCAACTCACACCTCTTCCCTTTTTCTATGTAGATTCCTTCCACCTTTCCTAATTATGGCAAATATCTGAGGAGTTACATGTATCATCTTCCTACATTGAAACATAAATAGTATTACCCTATCAGTTACCCTACTGATAATCTCTTATGACTACTCTTTTCATTTTTACCTTGTGATAATTTCTTTGAATCTGCTTTAATGTCACATTTTCTATTCAACTCTCATCTTTTCATCATGAATGCTAATGAAATAGCATTTTTTTCTCAAAGGATTAAAGTCAATTTTGTTGTATCGATTATTTTGCTTGTAATACTAGCTGCTTGGTTTTCTTGAATATTATAGTCTAAGTTCATGTACTTTCAACATGAAACCTACTAAATCTAATGTGTGTCTTACTGTGGTCCTACGATATTCCAATTCTTTCATTCCAGGTGGAATAATTTTTCCCATTTGACCTGGAAGCTGTAAAATTTGGCTACGATATTCTTGGGAGTTTTCAATTTGGATTCTCATTCAAGAGGTGATTCTTTCAATTTCTGTTTTCCTTTCTGGGTCTAAAATACTGGGGCCAATTTTCCTTTGTATTTTCTGGATAGTGATGTTTTGATCATGACTTCCAGCTAGTTAAAATATTCTTAAATTATTTTTCCTTAAGTCTTTTCCAGATCAGATTTTTTAAATGGATTCTACATTTTGTTCTTCTTTTCTTTACTTTTTTTTAAGGTTTCAAAGAATTATTATATTCCATTTGTGCTATTCTCATTTTTAAGAAATTATTTTCTCCAGTGAACTTTTGTATATGATTTTTTTTTTTTGGTCTATTCTGCTATTTTTTTCAATATCTTTTGTCTTAAAAAAAACAAAAAAACATTTGGCAATACTGTTCTATTAAGTGATATTTCCTTCAGTATTTTTGTGCCTCTTTTACCAACCTGTTAATTCTCTTTTCAGGATATTCCTGTATTACTCTCATTTGTGTACCCATTTAATTATTTTACCTCTTTTATCTCTTTCTTTAATTCATCCAGGAATTCTTGTTGGTCTTGGATTTAATTAGCCTTCTTCTTTGTGGCTTATCTAGTAGTTCTTTTTTACATTGTTGTCTTCTAAGTTTTTACCTTGATGTTCCCTATCATTCTAGTAGTTTTTAGTAGTTAAGCTTTATGGTTGTTTTTGCCCAGTAATTTTCCAAGCCAATAATGTTCACATATTGTTTTTGTAATTAAGGAAAAAACCCTAAAAAACAAATTTTAATAATTTCAAATAAATAATTGTATAGAAATTTTGAAAAAAATATATTAAATTGATAAAATTAAAATAAAATTAACCTAAAAGTAAAACTAGATGGTCATTTTGCAAAAACATAGTTTAGTAGGTAATTTGATTAGAAGATATAGTTATTAATCCATATTAAAATGACCATAATTTACAATAAAATGAAATTATCAGAAACAATTTTGCTTCACATTCAAAAAATAGAGAAAAGTGTTGAATATATATACATATGTATACATTTACATGTATCTGTATAAATGTAAATGTATGTACACACATACATACATATATGTATGTAGGTATGTATGTGTAAATGTGTATATAATATATAGGTTAATGAAAATAAACCATTTTAATAACCAATTATTAATATAAATTTATCCTACTTCCTGCTGCAATTGAATTCCTAAAGATGGGAAGAGAGTTGGTAAAAAGTATGAAGTGAATATAAAATGAAATTCAATCTATCATTCAAAGAACAAATAATTCTAATACCATCCCTACTGTTTGCAATTATGACAGTCTTCCAAGTTCTTTTACTGTACTGAAATAATGTTCTTACTAAACCAAAGAGATGCAATGAGATAATAGTCATATTCCAAAATCTATATTGAATGTTGCTATACTGATTTGAAATACAATATTAGGAAATAGATCTCAAAATCATATAATGTAGATCATATACTATTAGATGGTTTTAATTTATGCTACATAAGCAAGTGGGTTTCAACACAATGAAATAAAAATTGTCATAAATAATATAATATTCAAAACATATTGATCCTTGAAGGGGGAAACTTTAATTAAATCTAAATCTGGCTTCTTCTAAAAAACTTGAAAAAAAATTCATTAGTGCAAATTAACTTTTATTTAATGTAGTAAATACTAGTTATTTAAATCTAAGAATAAATACTTTTCATAATGGAGAAAACTTTTTGACCTTTTCTTTTGAATTAAATTAAGGAGAAGCTTAATTAGCATCAGTAAAATTGAACATAATGCTATTTATTGCAGCACAACAAAAAGAAATTGAGAAAATAACCCCGTAAAAAGTGGGAAGAAAATTTTTGTTTTTTGCACATTATATTAAATGTGTTTAGGGAAACTTTGGTAGTCAATTGATTTTAATGAAATAATTTTAACAAATTTAAGGATATAAAACAAATTTAATTAAAATGAGCATTCTTGTATGCAATAACAAAATCAAATTACAGGAAACTTGCCTTCAAAATAATTTCTTTAATTATTAAAAAATAGAGTCTATGTCTAACAAGATTCATCTAGGCATTATATGAATCTAAATATAAAATTCTAAACAATTAAAGACAGAAATAAATACTTCAAGATATACAATAGTTAGATGAATGTACTATAAGTAAAAAAGAAAATATCACTTAATAGAATATATTTATTTAGTACTATACTAATAAACCAAAATAACATTTTATTAAATTTTTAAAAAAGTCTTAGAGAAGAGAAAATAAAAATCTCAAGTTTATGTCAAAAAGTAGAAAAAAGGAAGTCTATCAATGCTAGCTCTCATATTGAATTTCTCATTTTCCAAAAAACTGTACTGATTGGTTTTAATGTCGCCATAATTTCATCATCAGGAAGCTCATCATCACAGAGGTTTATTTATTCTTAGTATTCATATCTTAATAATAACATCAGTTGCTTCCGCCCCACTTATGAAATGTTGAAGAATGGAACAAAAACTATATTCTTGTTTAATCATGTCAAATTCTTCATTATCCCACTGGGGATTTTCTTGGTAAATATACTACTATGGTTATATTATATTATAAATATTAAATTTAAATATTAAATATTAAAATTCCCTAATTATATGTAAAATTAAGTTTAATTCTTTTGAAATGTTGAGTTCCAAATTCACTTCCTCCCTCCTGCCCTCCCCAACCTTCTTGAAAAGTCAAGTAATTAGATATCAATTATACATATGAAGTCATGTAAAACATTTCCATATTAATCAGGTTGAAAAGGAAAATGGAAACAAAATATGAGAAAATCCGCGGCAAGTGTGGCTGGGCTCCCCAGAAGGAGATAAGAGAGATCTTCCATCTCTGTTGGAGACAGAAGAAGGCAGAGGCAGAGGCTGAAGGACAGAACCTTTGGCTTTGGAGACATCCGAAGGGCTCTAAGCCTCTAAACCAGCTGTGCCCTGAGAAGAACAAACTCCAACATTTGAACTCTAACATTTGACAAACCCAAAGACACCAGTTTCTGGGATAAGAATTCATTATTTGACAAAAACTACTGGGAAAATTTGAAAATAATATGGCAGGAGCTAGGCACTGAGCAATACTTAACATTCTCTATCAAAATAAGTTCACAATGGGTTCATGATTTAGATATAAAGAGTGTTACTATAAGTAAATTAGAAGAACAAAGCATAGTCTACCTCTCAGATACAGGTGGAGAAGGAATCAGATGGGTGCCTACGAGCCGCATTCGCCTTGTCCATCGCAGAAAGATGGAGCAGACCCTTGAAACAAAGGAGAAGACCCAAGAAATATCGGGTGGTTCTGTTGCTGATTGTGCTCACAAGAATTATTAGATTCCTGGCACATGAACTAATGGACAATGGAATCCTATTGGACTGTTTCTAGGACTTATGGACATGTGTAAATTTTCAGATTGATTCTTGTTATTTGTTACATTACTACTAGCCTGTGTTATATTGCTATGTGCTCATGTAAATTATGTATAATGCCTCCCATATTGATGGATTTATGTATACCATGTATATCTGTTACAAAGTTCTGGCCCATATTGATGGATTTATGTGTACCCCCTCAGAAACCCCCTATGTTTTAAAACAAAAGAAAGGGGAGATGTTGGAATCCTTACTAACTGCTAAGTAATTAGAGTTGATCTAATCTTACAAGAAGTTGTTTTGGCCAGAACCTGAAACAAGGTACTAAGTAGAACTAATCAAGACAAGGCTTGTGTTCCCACCTTTACTCAAAGTCCACACCTTAAAGCTCTTTGGGCCAGAGAGCACTATGGGAGAAAACCCATAATCCCATTCTCTCAGAAGAGGCAGATAAAAAGCCAGCGATGAAGGATCTATGGCAGAATACATATTTTCCTCTTGGCTGGCTGATCGCGCTAGACTCGAGAGAAACGTCTCTGCTGCAGAGAACACTTTTGACGGACTTCAGTGGAGCTACGCCAGAAGCCCTCTCTCCGCGGCAAGTGTGGCTGGGCTCCCCAGAAGGAGATAAGAGAGATCTTCCATCTCTGTTGGAGACAGAAGAAGGCAGAGGCAGAGGCTGAAGGACAGAACCTTTGGCTTTGGAGACATCCGAAGGGCTCTAAGCCTCTAAACCGGCTGTCCTCTGAGAACAAACTCAAACATTTTGAACTCTTAACAGATGGTTTTAATTTATGCTACATAAGCAAGTGGGTTTCAACACAATGAAATAAAAATTGTCATAAATAATATAATATTCAAAACATATTGATCCTCAAAGGGGGAAACTTTAATTAAATCTAAATCTGGCTTCTTCTAAAAAACTTGAAAAAAATTCATTAGTACAAATTAACTTTTATTTAATGTAGTAAATACTAGTTATTTAAATCTAAGAATAAATACTTTTCATAATGGAGAAAACTTTTTGACCTTTTCTTTTGAATTAAATTAAGGAGAAGCTTAATTAGCATCAGTAAAATTGAACATAATGCTAATTATTGCAGCACAACAAAAAGAAATTGAGAAAATAACCCCGTAAAAAGTGGGAAGAAAATTTTTGTTTTTTTGCACATTATATTAAATGTGTTTAGGGAAACTTTGGTAGTCAATTGATTTTAATGAAATAATTTTAACAAATTTAAGGATATAAAACAAATTTAATAAAAATGAGCATTCTTTTATGCAATAACAAAATCAAATTACAGGAAACTTGCCTTCAAAATAATTTCTTTAATTATTAAAAAATAGAGACTATGTCAAACAAGATTCATCTAGGCATTATATGAATCTAAATATAAAATTCTAAACAATTAAAGACAGAAATAAATACTTCAAGATATACAATAGTTAGATGAATGTACTATAAGTAAAAAAGAAAATATCACTTAATAGAATATATTTATTTAGTACTATATTAATAAACCAAAATAACATTTTATTAAATTAAAAAAAAGTCTTAGAGAAGAGCAAATAAAAATCTCAAGTTTATGTCAAAAAGTATAAAAAAGGAAGTCTATCAATGCTAGATCTCATATTGAATTTCTCATTTTCCAAAAACTGTACTGATTGGTTTTAATGTCGCCATAATTTCATCATCAGAAAGCTCATCACCACAGAGGTTTATTTATTCTTAGTATTCATATCTTAATAATAACATCAGTTGCTTCCGCCCCACTTATGAAATGTTGAAGAATGGAACAAAAACTATATTCTTCACCTTGTTTAATCATGTCAAATTCTTCATTATCCCACTGGGGATTTTCTTGGTAAATATACTACTATGGTTATATTATATTATAACTATTAAATTTAAACATTAAATATTAAAATTCCCTAATTATATGTAAAATTAAGTTTAATTCTTTTGAAATGTTGAGTTCCAAATTCACTTCCTCCATCCTGCCCTCCCCAACCTTCTTGAAAAGCCAAGTAATTAGATATCAATTATACATATGAAGTCATGTAAAACATTTCCATATTAATCAGGTTGAAAAGGAAAATGGAAACAAAATATGAGAAAAATAAAGTTAGAAAAATATTTTTCAGTCTATCTTCTGAATTCATTACTTTTCTCTATGGAGGTGGATAACATTTTTGTCATGGGTTCTTTGAAATTTTCTTGGATCACTGTCTTAATCAGAGTAATTAAGTATTTCATAGTTGATCATTTTTATGTTATTGCTTATACTATGTACATTTTCTTGGTTCTAATCACTTTGTTTTGTAAAAATTTATGCTTTCCCAAGTTTTTTTTTTCCTGAAACCATATTACTAGTCATTTCTTATAACACAATCACATTCCATCAAAATTATACATCCTGATTTGCCCAGTGATTCCCCAATTGATGAGCATCTCCTCCAACTCCAATTCCAAAAAGAGTTGTTATAAATGTTTTTGATATAGATAATTAATTTTCCTTTTTTCTTTGCTCTCTGATATATAAAGTTAGTAGTGGTATTTCTGGATCAAATGGTAGGCACAATTTTATAATATTTTTATGTGTTTCTGCTTTGATTTTTCAAGATTTGTATTGTAGTGTTTATTTCTGCATTTGTATTTGTTCTTTTTTTTCGATTTTTGTTGTTGAAAATACAATTCACCAGTCACTTCTTTCTCTCTTTTATTGATTTAAACATTTAGAAATATAAATTTTCCCCTAAGAAAAGATTTGACTGCATCCCCCAAAATGTTTATTTTGTCTTATAGATATCATTCTTTTTGATGAAACTATTTACTATTTCCATGATTTGTTCTTTGACCCACTCATTCTATAGGATCAGTCCATTAGTTTCAAATTCATTTTAATTTATCTTTTATTTGTTTACCAGATATTCTGAATTATGGTCTAGAAATGGTGTATTTAAAATCTCATGCTTTGGTTGTAAGGTTTTTATGTCCTAACACAGAGTGACTTTTTTCTGAAGATGTTATGTACAGCTGAAATAAAGATATAATTATTTTTATTCACATTCAGTTTTGTCCAGAGGTCTATCATTTTTAACTTCTCTAAGATTTTATTCATCTCCTGAACTTGTTTGGGTCAGAGTTATTTAGCCCTGAGAGGGGAAAGTAAGGTCCCCCACTGATACATTTCGACTATCTACTTCTTGTAATTCATTTAACTTTTCATTTAAGAATTTAGGTTCCATGTTATTTGGTGTATATGTGTTTATTATTAAAATAAATTTTTATTCCTTTTATTAAAAAAGCATTTTCCATTAATTTTCCAATTATATTTTTTAAAAAGTATTTCTTTTGCATTTTGATTCTACATTCTCTTCTTTTCTCCTATCCCTTTTTCCTCTTTGAGAAGGCAGATTATTTCATTTTAAAATTACATATGATGATATGCAAAGCATATTTTCTTACTAATTGTATTGCAATAGAAAATTAAACAAAATGCAAATGAATAAAGTAAAAAAAAAAGTGCACTTCATTCTGCATTCAAAGTTCATTACTCCTTTTCTAGGCAGAAATAGCATTTTCCATCATGGATTTTTGGAATTGTCTTGGATTATTGTCTTGATTAAAGTAGCTAAGATTTTAACAGATGATCATCGTAATGTTCCTGTTACTATGTACAGTAATGCTACTGGTTCTTCTCACTTCACTTTCCATCAGCTTATGTGTATTGTCCCAGGTTTTTCTGAAACCACATTGCTCATTTCATACAGAATAATAACATTTCATTAAGATCATATATAAAACTTATATAAAACAAATATACATATATACAAGAAGTCATTCCTCAATTGTTGGACATACTCATTCCCATATTGTTCCTTCCCAGAAAACAGCTGCTATAAATATTTTTGTGCAGATAGATCCTTTCTCCTATTTTTATCTATATGAACTATAGAATTAGTAGTGATATTGCTGGGTCAAAGAGTGTAGTTCCAAATGGTCCTCAAGAATGGGTGAATTAGTTCATAATTTCAAGCACACATTTTTCTACATTATTTCCAAAACTTTTGTCCAAAAAAAATTCTCTAAAAATTTCTGTTCTTTTAGTTAATCTTATAGGTATGAGATGTTATTTCATATTGGTTGTAGCTGGCATTTCTCTACGTCTAGTGATTTAGAATTTTTTTTTATGTTGCTGTCAATGATTTTGATTTCTTTTGAAAAACATATGGTCATCCATTTTATCATTTACCAAGTGGAAATTGGCTCTTATTCAACTCTCTAAATTCCAAATCTGTCCCTTGATTTCAATATTTTCTGTGAGAAGAGTATGTTGAGGATAGTATAAAATATACAATAAAAAGCTTGGATTCATATTTGCTGCGTAAGTATTATCTCATCTATCTATCTATCTATATCACTTTTATTTAAAACTTAGTGTGCATATAGTTGCTATGAAATGAACAGAATTTATTTTAACAGTGGTACTGTATACAGAGTATTTTTTCTTTTGCCAACAAAATTTTTCTCATTCAGTTGATTCTAATTATATAATTATAGTTCTGTAGGAAACCACACTTTTTAATGTTAAAAAAAATCTTAATCATAGTGGCATCTTCTATATTGAATTCTGAGCAAAAGAAGCTTTATAATTTTTCACATACCCCTTGTCAAAACTTTTAAAATAAGATCTAGACTTCAAAACTCCTTATAAAATGTAAGGTCTTTGAAATCAATTGTTTTTTATTTTGCTATTTTATCTGTTAGCATTTAGTACAGTGTCATAAACAATATCATTTTTTTAATAAAGAATTAATGGAGAGAAGGATATTGGTCCTGGAGGAGTAAATTACCATATATTCTTTTAATCTCTCAAATGGATTATACCAACCAAGATAATCAAGTAGAGTCCACATTTTATCCTCCTCCTCCCCCCACCTCCTGCCCAATATCTATTATTCAAATGAGTCTATATATAATTATAAATAGTGAAAGGAAGACCATAAAGGTTTTGTTTATTTATTTTCCTATCAATTGAAGATTAGGGGCTGGGGGAAAAAGTGTACACATCTATTTCCTAGATAAAATATTAGAAGCATTTTTCTTGATGTTTTTGCACTTAACCTTATTTCTATAAAATTTTTAAATCACATTCTAGGAGAATGACTTATATTTGTATTGAATAATCAAATCTAGAAGGCCTTTGTTTGTTCCTTAAGGGTGAATGAAAATTCCTTTAAGATAAAAGATTATATTTTGATAAATTATTTTTGTAATGTTAAAAAAGAATATATAGCATATGGTATATAATATATATCTGCAAATAAGCAAACTACATATATTATAAGCCCTGAAGACACATATTTCTCAATAGTGCTTTTTGATAAATTGTAAGTACTTATGAACAGAGAAGCAAGGGAGGGAAACCACTCCCAATGTAATTTATACAAACATCTGATTTTTTGTACTTGTAAATACACATTTAGGTACACACATTTCAGACTTTTTGTGGGCATTGAATTGAATTCAGAAAGTAGAAGTTTATTTGGAAAGAAGTTATACTTATCTCCTCAGGTGATTAAACATAAGACAATATAGACAATGAGCCAATAAAACTACTCTCTTCTTAAAGCATAGAATAAACATCTGTTTCTTCTACCATACTGTATTTTCATGGTGTTAATCAGGGCCATCCATTTTCTGATAGGTCAACTACTGAATTGTATGCCTTTGGGCCTTCAACAGCACCACTCCCATGGAATCTATTATCATGGTCATTGGTAATTCCATGAGCAAACTAAGGCTATCATCTAATTAGATCTCAATGATTTTGATTGTCTCCATGAGGAAATTCTTGGCTCCCATTATTTGAAACGGATTGGGTGAGCAAAATGGACACATTCTTTTGGCCTATGAAACAAATTACCAGATCTAGGATTTAAATTTGAAGATATCTTATAATGCAAAGTGGAATGAAGTAGCACAGCTGAACTTCAAACCTAGATATAGTTTCATTTTACACAAAATAAGCAATAAGAGCTCTTTTAGGCCCATCTTGTCATTATTGTTCAGGAATACTATCGTGTATAAATTTTCATAACCCCATGGATGCTTGGCTGTTCTATTCTTCATTGTCTTTCAAGATTTATCCAAGCCCATGTTTGTTTATTTCCATGACATTTTCTATCTCAACTTCTGCCATCATCTTTTTCTTTTATCTTCAATCTTCCCCCTCTCCCCCCGCAAATTCATGGTCTTTTCCAATGAATCCTGGCTTTTAATTATGTTGCTAAAGTATTTAAGTTTCACCTTCAGTATTTGAACTTCCAGTGAATAGGATGAATTAATTTCTTTAAATATTTGCTGGTTTGAAGGGACTGAACTCATCTTCAGAAATTCTGAGAAAGTAACAACTACATACACCAGAAAAACAACCAAGGTAAAGTTGAGAAAAGGATGTTTTCTAATCCAAAGAAGTATGCAGCAGCTGTTTTGAAGTAGAGGATCATGATCTTACCCAGACAGCTTCCATAGACAACAAATAATCCAATATAACTTAAATATATTCAATTATTATATTCATATTTCCATTTTTATAATGCTGGATAAGAAAAATCAGATTAAAAAGAAAAAAATAGAAAAAAAAGCAAGAACAATTTTTTTTTAAAATATGAAATAACTATGATGTGATCCACATTGAGTTCTCATAATACTCTTTGTGGATGCAGATGACTCTGTTCATCACAAGTCTATTAGAATTGTCCTGAATTAACTCATTGTTGAAAAGAGCTGATTATCATATAATGTTTTTGCTATGCATGATATTCTTTTGGTTTACTCACTTCATTTAGAATCAGTTCACATAAGTCTCTCTAGAACTTTCTGAGATCATCCTGATGATTGTTTCTTATAGAACAATAATATTTCATAACATTCATCTATCATAACTTATTCAGACATTCCCCAACTCACGGTATCCACTCAGTTTCTAGTTCCTTGCTACAAGTGTAGGAAATGAATTTTTGCACACGAGGATCCTCTTACCTTTTTTTTTTATGATTTCTTCAGAATACCAAAAAAAAAAAAAAATAGTAGGTACACAGTAGAGACAAACACTGAATCAAATAATATGCATGTTTTGGTAGCACTTTAGGCATAGTTTTAAATTACTCTCCAGAATGGTTGGATTAGTTCATAACTCCACCAACAATGTATTAGTGTGTCCCAGTTTTCCTATATCTCTTCTAACAGTTATCATTGTCTCTTCTAGTCATCTTAGTCAATCTCAGAGATGTGTAGTTATACCTCAGAGTTGTCTTCATTGGTGTTTCTTTAATCAATAATGATTTAGAATATTTTCTCATAGGATTAGAATTGGTTTTAATTTCTTCATCTGAAAATTGTCTGTTCATATTCTTTGACCACTTATCAATTGGTGAATGAATTGTATTTTTTTAATATAAATTTCAGTCAATTCTTCATATATTTTAAAAATGAGGATTTTTATCAGAAAACTTGGATGAAAAAATTTCCCCAGTTTTTTGCTTCCCTTCAAATCATGTCTGAATTAGTTTTGTTTGTAGAAATTCTTTTTTTTTAATTAATATAAACAAAATTATATATTTTGCATTTTGTAATGTTTTCTAGTTCTTCTTTGGCTGTTAGTTCCTTTTTCTCCACAGATCTGAGAAATAGACTATTTCTTGTTCTTGTAATTTGCTTTTAGCATGACCCTTTCTGTCTAAATCATTAGCCCAATTTGATTTTATCTTGGTGTAGGGTGTTAGATTTTGGGCCAATGTCTAATTTTTGCTATACTATTTCCAATTGTCCAAGCAGTTTTTGTCAAATAGTGAGTTCCTATCATTGAAACTGACGTCTTTGGCTTACCCATGGGTTTTTGAGAAAGATGTTTTTTGCAGGGGCATAAAATCTTGATTTGGAAGCTTGATAAAGGGGAGCAATGGATTTGTAAGGGAATTTTCAAATTCCTTTTCTATAATGTGTCTGTGACCATGAACATAATACTACCTTCATTGTGCCTTGGTTTTCTCATTTGAAAAATGAAGATAGATATTATTTCAGTCAAACCAATTTTTAGTTTTCCTCTATTTTTTTTTTTTTAATTTTGGAGTCTCTTTCAGGAGGTGTTTAGTGAATTCTTTCAATGGCTTTTTTACCCTCTGATACTAGAACATGATGGCAGTTATCTTGGATGATTTCCTGGGAAAATATCGTTTAGGCTCTTTTTTTTTTATCATGATTTTCAAGAACTCTAATATCCTTAGTTTGTCTCTCCTAGATCTATTTTCCAGGTCAATTGTTTTTCCATGTAGGTATTTGACATTTCCCTCTATTTTTTTCCTTTCTTTCTTTCTTTTTTTTTTTTTTTTTTTTTTTTTTTGTTTTGCTTGACTGATTCTTGATGTCTCATTGAGTCATTCATTTCCATTTGTTCAGTTCTGATTTTTAGTGAATTATTTTTTTTCCATGTCCTTTTTTTTTTTTTTTTAATTCTTGGGAAAAAAGGAATCCTGAAAAGTCCTCAATGAATAATGTGAAATATACTGTACACAAAGTAATAGCAATGTTCTGGGATGACCAGGTATAAACAACTTTGTTATTCTCAATAGTATGATTATCCACACCTACTCTGAAGGACTCATCATAAAAAATCTTATCCATACACAGGGAAGGTACTGATTGAGTCTGAATACAGATCGAAATATTTTATATTACTCTATCTCTCTATTTTTTAACTTAATTTTTCTTGAGGGTTTTTATTTTTCATTAGGGTGGCAGATCTATGTTTTCTTTCACAACTTGACTTTTATGGACATGTTTTGAAAATCTTTATATGTGGTTTCTTAATTGTTGTTGAGGGTAAGGGATAAAAAATCTTTTTAAAAAATGTAAATTAAAAAAAAAAACTTGAATGTAATTGAAGAGATTTTAAATAAATAAATCTAAAGAGAAAAAAAAAAGTTTAATATGCATTTGAACAATTCACATTTCCTGTATTTTTTCTTACTATTTCCAGTTGATTAAATAAAATCATTTTGTTAATCTTTTCACGAGTGGAAAAAAAAGAAAAACTTGAAAAGTGCTCCATGAACTCATGCAAAATGAAATGCACTATGTAAAGTAATAGCAATGTTATAAGATGATTAGCTTGAATGATTTTGCTGTTGTCAGCAACACAATGATCCACTTTGAAAGACTATGATGAAAAGTGTTATCCATACACATTGTGTATGAGCATAGATTGAAGCATATATATATATATATATACATATATATATATTTTTAATTTTACTTTATTTTTATTGAAAGTTTTTATTTTTTGTAAGGTGGGAAAATCCGTTTTCTTTTGCAATTTGACTTTCCTACAAATATTTTGCAAAACATCAGTGTACCTTCTCTTTGTGGAGTGGGTGAGGAGAAAGAAAAAGAAATAATCTGGAAGTCAAAACTTTTAAAAACAATGGTTAAAAATGTGTTTTACATGTAACTAGGGAAAATAAAATATTAAATAAAAATATGGATCAGGAAAAAAATAAGGTTATTCTCGACCTTTTGTTCTCCCAAATCAATTTTGTTATTTTTTTTCCCTGGCGCAATCTATTTTTTTTTTTTTTTTGATAATTTAATTGCAATGGCATTGAATAAACAGATTAGATAGCATCATCATTTTTATTTTATTCACTCTGCCCATCCATGAGCAATTCATGTTTCCCCAATTATTTAAATGTGCTATTATCTGCATAAAAATGTTTCATATTAATGTTTATGCAATTCCTAAGTTTGTCTTGGCAAGTAATCCCCCCCCCCCCCCCCCCTCAGCTGTTTAATACTGTCTATGGTAATTTTAAATGGAATTTCTCTTACTATCTCTTCTTGAAGGAATTCAATGGTATTATATAGGAATGGTGATGATTTGTGCAGTTTTATTTTATGCCCTGCTATTTTGTTAAAGTTGTTCATTGCTTCTAGCTTAATTGTTTACTTGATTATTAATTGCTAACTTAGTTCTTAAGAACTAGCTTTTTAATTGAATCTTTAAGATTTTCCAAATCTAACATCATATCATCTGCAAAAGAGACAATTTTATTACCTCATTGCCCATCATGATTACTTCAATTTATTTTTCTTCCCTTATTATTGTAATGAACATTTCTAATATAATATTGAAAAATATTGGTGATAACATAGATCTATTATAGAAATGTTTCCAGTAAGATCAAGAATCAAACATTTTTATCTTATAAATAATGCTTACTGATAATTTTAGGGAAATGCATCATATTCTTTTTTAAAAATTAAAGCTTTTTAATTTCAAATTATATGCATGAATAATTTTTCAACATTAGCCTTTGTAAAACCTTGTGTTCCAATTCCCTCTCCCCTTTCTCCACCCTATCCTCTTGATGGAAATAATCTAATACATCATATTCTTTTAAGAAAAAAATGACAACATTTTCTGAGTGATTTTAGTAGGTATGATCATTGTATGTTGACAAAAGCTTTTTCTGTAGTTTTTAATATAATGATATCACAGTTGTTACTTTTGTAAGTGATATAATCAATTTCATTAATAATTTTCCCCATGTTAAAACATGTTATTCCTGGTGATAATTCACTTGGTCACAATGTACAATCTTTTTGGTATATTGTTGTAGTCTTTATTTAAGATTTTTGCATCCTTATTCATTAGTGAAATTGGTCTATACTTTTCTTTCTGAGACCGAAACTTTTTGAATAATATTATGATTAATTAGATTAGATGATCCTGGTTTAATAGAGTATTAAATAACCCCCATGGTTTTCCTCATGATAAGAATAGATCAGTGGGAAGAGCAATAAGACCAGATGCTAATATTCAGGCCAGTGAAGTTGATTTACCCAAGGTGTAGGGGTAGCTCTGCTTATAAAGTCAAATTTGTTTTCTTTCTGATGGGTATCAAAACCACTAGGTGGGGCTATGAGTCTGGATAGAGTTAAGACTGTAGAAGACAACATTGCTCAAAGAGAGGATAATAATAACCATTATCTATAGGCTGACATGACATTTTTATATTTTCTGAATTTTTTATGAGTAGAATAAGAGCTATTCAGGACCAGATGCACATGACTTTTCCATGAATACATTTATCTGATCTGGAGATCATTTAATGTCCAATTGTGACCTCATCTAATTTAAAATCCAGATTTCCCAGAGGATATTCTTTACATGGATATAATAAGCTAAAATGAGAGGGTGATTTTGGTAGAGTTGACAATGTTGAACACAATCCACTCAAATGCAAAGCTTTGACTACAGGGCCACAAAAAGGTAGTAATAATAATACTAATAAACTAATTTGATGAAGGACTTTATAATTTACTATACTTTCCCCACATTATCTGACTTTCACAATCACATGAAAGATAAGAACTAGTATTATCCCCATTTTATAGATGAAGAAATCGAGGATAAATGCCTCAATTTTCCAAAGTTAAATCATTTCTGAATTAGGGTTCAAACTCAGTTATTTTATATTGCATATCTTTTGCATTATAATTAAATTAATTTTAGGCCGCAACATTTTGATTGTTCCCCTTCTATTTCCTGAGCTGTTCATGCTTTTCAAATCATTACTGAATGCTGTCCAATTTACTTAGGATGGGATTCAAGGTCTTCCTTTATCTGTGTCTGACCTATCTTTCTAGCCTATTTTTACACTATTCACTTATTTACTAACTTCGTTAAATTTCTATGCTTCAGCTAATTGCATTTTTATCCCCAAGTCAGCTATTTTTAGTTTCCACTTTTTAACTCACATAATTTCTTCCTGAAATGCCTTTCATCTCTCAATTCCACCACAGACATTTCTATGTAGTAAGATTTATCAATCCTTCCCTCCTCCTCTACGAAGCCCTTGATCCGCTAAGCTAATGGAAGAACTTCATTCTTTTCTTCCTCCCATAGTACATGGTTGAGAGGTTAAAGAGTGGTATAAGCCTCAGCAAGTGTCAACTATTGTGACCCAATTACCACATTTAGAAAACTGAGGAAATTATCCATGCAGTACTACCCTTCTAGAGTAAATATAGTCTCATTGAGGTAATGAATGTAAAGTGTTTGGTGAAATTAAAAATTCAAGAGATCATTATTTGCTTGTAGCCAATGCATATAATATCATATTTTATTTGAGTTATAGTTACTCATGTAAAATACTATATATACATATATAATATATTCAGTCACAGATAAAAATGACTCTGGCTATATATATTTACTATAAATATTAAGTTTTTGATGTTAATATGCCCATTTTGCATGTCAGAGAATTCAAAGCAAAAAAGTGCTAATAAAGAAGAAAAAATTCTGTCTCTCTCTTTCTTCCTCCTCCTATTTTTTCATCCTATTCTCTTCTGTTCTTTTTTCTCTGCTCTCTAGATGAAAATAGATTTATAAATATGAAGAATGAGGAATGATGACTATAAGATATTTTTATCAAATATTGTAAATATACACTCTCTAAAATGCAAGAAAGGTGATTTACATATGCAAGCAAGACTGACAATACATACTGAAATCAAAATAATTTTAGAATAATTTAGAAAGAATTTTAGAATTATTATGGAAAATTATTATTAAATATGATAGAAAATATTTAGAATTATTAAACAATTTCTATTCAAAGAGGCAGTATAATTTCTAGGAAAATCAATCAGAGTGAAATACCATAGAGGATAAGAAAGTATACAAATGCAAAATACCAATAGATATAGCAAGCAATGCCTAGAAATACAGTTCAAGAAATAACAAGTAATAAAAACCCCTAGACTTACAGTATAGGCAAGTTGAGGGAAATTTCACCTTAGGCATATTGCCTGATTTTGCTGGAATGAGACTTGAAATTTGAAGATGACTATAGAAGTGCATATATTATATATTATAAAGACCTAATCTTCTTTAAGAAATTCAGTAAGGATAGGTGAAAAATCTGTTGAATGTAAGACTGATTGAATAAATGAATGAATATGATGATTTATTAGTTTCTTATAATGTTTCTTTCAAAGTCTTTCATAATCTACTCTTTAATACTCTTCAATAATTGCTTTTAGATTGAGTCGCTTGGTTCTTCTTTAAAGAAAACAATTGATTGCTCTGCTATAGGCGTTTTTCCCTGGTTGTCCCCCATGTATAGAATATTTTCCATTCTCAACTCTATTATTTTAGTTTAAAAAGTCATAAGAATGAGAGATGGGGTCATAATAGAGGAATATCACATACTTTTTTCTAGAAGCAATAACTACATGTTTGTGTGATATAACCTATGTTAAAACTTCAATGGATAAAACTGATAATTGAAGGAAAGTAAAGGGTATCTATCCTGGATGCAAGTAACTTGGATAGATAACAGATGAAATTTTTCAACAACTTTAAGTTTAGGAAGGCCTTGAAAATGAAAGAGGTATACTACCTGAAAATCCAACACTGTTTCCTGAAGTGAAAAACAACTCTTTTCCTTGATTGACCAAGGTTTTTTACTGAGAACTAAATGACTGAACTATCATAGCTCAGTCAGAGGGAAGAACGGACAAATTAATATTGAGTTCTCTTCCATGGTGTGCAGAGAAGACTAACACATGGCTTTTTTTTTTTTTTTTTTTGTCCTCCCGTCTTTCAAACTAAGAAATAAACAAATACAAACAACAACAACAATATTATCTCATTTAGATCTTTATTACCATTGCAGCTCATAATTTAAAAGTCTGAGTCTCTTGTTCTAAAATAATTTGTGCTCATTTTCTGTGGGCATGCTAGTTGAGATTAGAATATTTCATACACAGAATATTATTTTAGAAATGTAGAATTCTAGAATAGGAGAGACTGATATTTTCCTCAGGGTCTATCTCATAAAAGTTTAGTATTATAAATGATAGCTACAACAATAAGAACTCTATAATGTGATTTGGTTATTGTTTTTCAATTCTGATTGATTCTTTGTATTCTTGTTTGGGGTTTTCTTAGCAAAGATAGGAGTGCTTTGTCATTTACTTCTCCAGCTCATTTTACAAATGAGAAAACTGAGGTGAATGGGACCAAATGGCTTTAGAGTCATACAACTAGTAAGTGCCTGAGCCAGGTTTTAAACTCAGGTCTTCCTTATTTTTATTTAGCACTTGTTCATCAGGGCTTAGTACTCTTGTTATTGTTCTTGTTCACTTCTGTCCAAGTCCTTGTAAATCCTTTGGAGATTTTCATGGTAAAGATACTGGCATAGTGTACCATTTCTTTCTGTAACTCATTTTTAGATGAGGAACTGGGGCAAATAGGGAAAGTGACTAGCTCTGAGTCATACAGCTATTAAGTATCTAAGTCTGGATTTGAACTCAAGAAGATAAGTCTTCCTGATTTCCAGTCCACTTCTCTATCCACTGCTCTTTATTAATTCTACTGGAAGTATTAATTATTGGAGTATGGTGCTTTAGAACAGATGAACACAGCCATCCAAATGGAAGAAAAAAAGGAGAGCACAGAACACTAATCATTCATAGCCACTTAGATTCAACAATGGATAAAATTCTAGTAGTTTATTAATAAACATGAAACATATCTGTGTGAATAGAACAATAGATGGTTATCATTAGTGTGAAGTGCTTGAAAAGGACCATTTGCTCAGTACTTAAAAAATAAATAACTAAAAACACTTCAGGAAATATAGGATTATTTTTTTCCTTCAGTATGCCCCATTAAAACAAATGATAAATCTTTGGGCATATTTCCAAATTGCTCTCCAGAATGGTTGAATCATTTGACCAACCTCAGTTTTCCCTCATCCCCTCCAACATTTATCATTATCATTTCCTGTCATCTTAGCCAATCTGAGAGGTGTGAAGTGTGGACCATCATATTGTAAAAGGAAAATTCATTACACTAATGAATTTGTTATCTGAGGACAAAGGGAAAAATACTGTATAATATGGACTCCTATTCTGAAATTATAATTCATTACTATAGTGAACTTTGATTGTGAAATGATGACTTTTAATAATCTCAAATAGGTTTCTGAACAATCAGCATTCAAATTCTCTTTTTAATAGGAATATTGTTTTGAAGAGGCTATTTAATTCCTGCTTAGAAGACAACCATTTCTAATGGATGAAAATAGGAGTTCAGTTAATAAGAAATAAGATGCAATAGTGAACAAAAATAATCTACAACAAGACTATATAGAAAGAATTGAATGAGATAATTTTTATAAAAGAGAAGATCAAAAAATAGATTATTGGAAAATGAGTCCAGTTAGTCAGCCAACAAAGAGGAGAGAATATAGATCCTGGCTTAATTATTCAATGTAGCTTGGGAGTATGCTAAAGTCAGCTTAAGGTGGCTTGCAAAAAACAAACCAAAAAAAAAAAAAAACTGTTCAATTTTCAGTAAGAACATTTGTTATGTTTTTTTTCCATAAATATTACAAATCAGGGATTTATTTATCATTTTGTTGATTTCTTGGCTTTAGAAAGGATGGAGAAAAAGTGAAAAATATATTAATTAGTTTTAAAAGTGTGTTCTGCATTACTTTTTTTTTTTTTTTGACAGTTATTTGTCAAACATTTACCAGCATATATCTTACTGGGTTTCCACAAATAAGTAAATAAATAGATACAGCTCTTAGGGACATTTTTTTCTAAGTGTGTGTGTGTGTGTGTGTGTGTGTATTGCATAAAATCTTTGGCTATTCTGGGGAAACCTACAGATTCATTCTTAGCCTCATGTCCTCAAATACTTAAAATAAAACACATAGAATTACAAGGGAAATAAAACATTTTTGAGCACTTATGACAATAATAAGTGAAAAAAAAAATACATGTACCTCCTCATAGAGAATCCCTGAAGAACAAAATACTCTGAACATGCTTTTGGAGGCATTATACATGATTTCATGAAGAAAATTGACAAGTCACAAGGACAAGGAAGCTTGGGTTGGTTGAAATCTATACCATTCGAATGAATTTCCACATTGGTGAGATTCTTGGTCCATTTGACATTCTTCATAATGAAAAATTCAAATTCAGTATTTTATTTTGTCTTTTACAATGTGCTGAGCATAATGTGAAATATTATGTTGCTTTTTTTTAATTACTCTTATAATTAGTGTTGTACAGCATTTGTAAAATGATTATTGAGTTTACAATTATTCAATTTCTGTCCCTTGACCAATTATTTTTATAATAGTTTTCAATATATGTGTATGTATACACATATGCATGTATGTATATTATGTGTATATTATAGACTTTTATCAATCCCTTATAAAATGATTTAGTACTGAATCTCTAATCAAAATGTAAAGGTTAAGGATCAACTTTTATAAAAAAAATTATAAAAGTTTATAAGAAATTTTCCTCATTTTACTACTTCCTTTTTTTCTCTAAATAGATGTTGTTTGTGCAAAAGTCTTTCAGGTTGAATAATATAAATGATTAAATTAATCTTTTGTAATTGATTATATCATTTTTAAAAAATTAAGAATATGATTCCTACCCATAATGTAAAAAGCAGATTATCTGCTTCCTTTCTGAAGTTTTTTTATTGTATGATCTTTAATATGAAGGTCATAGATCCAGTGAGAATTTGTTGTAAATGCTGACATAAAATGCTGCTTTAAGTCAAATTTCTGCCAAAATGTTGTCAAGATTTCCTTGCAGTCAAGATAAAATCAGGAATTGTAAGAATGCATTTACAAAACACTTTTTATACAAAATGAGATCTAAAAAATTTGAAAAAAAAATAGCAATTGCTTATGGGTTAAGTCAAGCTAATATGATAAAAAAGACAATTTCATCTAAATTAATCTGCTTCTTTGGTGTCATACTGATCAAACTGACAAAAATAAATTCTTTATAGAGACAGAAAAAAAAATCATCTGAAAAAACAAAAGGTCAAGAAAATCAAGGGAATTAATAAAAAAAAAAAAGATGCAAAGGCAAGTGGGCTAGCCATCCCAGGCCTAACACTACATTAGAAAGTAGTGGTCATCAAAAAGAAATAGATTAGTAGATCATTGGAAGAGGTTAAGGACAAAAAGAAAAAATAGTCAACAATTAGAGGAATCTACTGTTCTATAAACCCAAAACACTCTAGCTTCTGTAGCAGGAACTCACTATTTGACAAAATATTCATGGGAAATTTGAAATCATTCCTCCTCCTCCTCCTCCTCCTCCTCCTCCTCCTCCTCCTCCTCCTCCTCCTCCTCCTCCTCCTCCTCTCCTCCTCCTCCTCCTCCTCCTCCTCCTCTTCTTCTTCTTCTTCTTCTTCTTCTTCTTCTTCTTCTTCTTCTTCTCTTCTTCTTCTTCTTCTTCTTCTTCTTCTTCTTCTTCTTCTTCTTCTTCTTCTTCTTCTTCTTCTCTCTCTCTCTCTCTTCCTTCTTCCCTCTCCCCCCCTTTTTCTCTTTCTCTCTCTCTGTGTATTTCTCTCTGTCTCTTTCTATGTGTCTGTCTGTCTCTGTCTCTGTACCTCTCTCTCTTTCTGTCTCTATCTGTCTCTGCCTCTGACTGTCTCTCTTTCTTTATCTTCCTTTCTCACTTTCATAGTAGAGGAACATTGTTTTCCTTTTAATTTCTAGTTGTTAATTTAATTAGTCTTCTTTTGATTTCACCTGTTTTCATTTTTATACTATAAAATAAGAGTTGACCACTCTTTCAGGCATTGCTTTAGGAATATAAATACAATCTCAAAGCAACAACAATAAGACGACAATCCCTTATATAAAGATGTTTTCATTTTAATGGGTGAAGACAATACATAAAATAAGGTTGATTTTTTTTTTTTTTTCAGAAAGATAAAGTCCCCACATAGCTGCATGGTAGGGAGAGTTCCATGAGTTAGGATGGAGACTAGACAACGTTAATAGAATCAGCATGACTGCCCTGAACACTTTAGTTGAAATGGCAGTCACCTGAGGAATTGGTCTCTAAGAGGCAGGTGAGAAAGCTGTGACTCAGTCTTCTAATTTGAGAAAACCTCAGGGTCTGATTGAAATTCCAGAGTGAGCAAACAGCAGGATTGAAAATCCTGAGTGAGAAGGCTACTGTGGAATGACAAAGAAATTCCGAGTTGGGATCAGAGCCTTTTGAGTAATGAAATTGCATTTTCTGTTTTGTTTTTCCTAAAAAGGATTTCTTTACCTCATTTTTCATTAATCTGCTCACCATCTAGACTTTAGTGTTTACTTCACATTCATTCTATTGCTTCTGTCTCTGCTTTCCTCATGGAATTAAAGCTTCTAAGGTATCTACTTTGAGTTCCCTCTGCTAAAGAAAAAAAAAAAAAAAGTTTTTATCTTACTGCTTTGTAGAAATTGTTCTCCTCTCTCCTTTTTCCCCCATTGTGCTTATCTCTTAAATATATGATTTCCTACAGAAGATAGGAAGTATAGAAATATTATTTCATGGTAGACATTTTCCTATATCTCTGATTGTGCAATTCATTTTACCTGGTCCTCTCCATGATCATTTCCCCTCACATTGTTATGAAATATCTTTTCTGGGTTCATGGTTTTCCAGCATTTTGGACATCAGAAGTTCTAATGTGCATTATTCCAGTACAGGAAAATGCCTATGGAGGCACAGCAGTCTTAGAAGTAGTGGCCGTCATATACCATAACTTCTAGGGGAGATAGCAATAATTTTAACATCTCCTGACCTTAGGGATCTTCTGGTCTAACAATCTGTCAGGGATTCTAAATCTTCTGGCTTTGGAATCTGTGATAAAATTAGCATATTGATGACATGAATTGGATAAATTTGTCTTCTTGCTCCAGGTTCTTTGCTAAATTTTTTTGGAACTTAGCCCACTTCAATTGTCATTACAATTACAATAAATTTTGCCCTTGGATAAGAGTTCAAGTCTGCATATTCTTTTGAAACACCTCATGACACCTGTCTGCCACCA
The DNA here is from genome assembly GCF_016432865.1 of Antechinus flavipes. Classification (NCBI taxonomy): domain Eukaryota; kingdom Metazoa; phylum Chordata; class Mammalia; order Dasyuromorphia; family Dasyuridae; genus Antechinus; species Antechinus flavipes. The sequence goes on from NC_067399.1 coordinate 668,674,418, forward strand.
CCAACCTTTTGGGGTCCATTCCAAACCTCAGTATTTGGTGGCTTATATGGGGAGAGTCTGTTCTTCCCCAGCTTGATTCCCTTTTTGTCAAGGTAAGCCCCTCATTTTTTCTCCCTCTATCCTGTGACTGGGACACTCCAAGTCACCGGGAGAAGGCTTCTCTGGGTTGCCATGAGTTCCACTCTCAACAAGTTCTCCTTGACTAGGGCTACCCAGAATGGGAAATTCTTGCAATTTTTAGCAAAGTCCCTAAGGAATGTTTGCTACTCTTTTACTGTCTCTGGGATGCCAGAGAAGACAGAAGAGCTATAGGATAGCTCCTGGCAAAATTTTGTGTTTTTTTTTTTTTTTTTGAAAAGGGGCACAGTTCTTTTTCATGTCATTTTGTCTGTGTCTGTTTCTCTGTGCAGAATGTCTGTGTCATGTACATTGTGTGAGCTAGATTTTGTTACTTGGAAAGATTAAAACGCAACCAGCAAGGTAAAACAAAACAAAACAAAACAAAACAAAAAACAAAAAACAACACAACAACAAAGTACTTCTATACTGTAGTTAGGATGCTGAGAAGATTTCTTACCATTTTTATTTCCCACTTAAAAGGGGAAAATGCCTAATTTTTTTTTTTTTTTGGTCGATCTCAGTTCTGGCCAATCTCGGGGCCTATAGAAACAAAGTAAGCTAATTAAAATTAAAATAACATCTTAGCAGATTCTCAAAGTTTTGAGATCAGTGATTAAGAAGTGTGGCAATTGTTGTGATATGGGGAGTCACCTGCCAGTGGCTGCTGGAGGCCTAACTCAGACCTGTAGAATGGATCTCTTCATGTAAGAGGATGATGATGATACAAGGAGACTGAGAGACCATTGCTACTATTGTCTACCTCTTGACTGAGAAGCAGTTGTGTTGTCTGTCCTCCCTCTTCTTCCCTCTTGCTTTCAATTTTTTTCATTCCCAATCCACAAGGAACACCTGTGTTAGTAAAATCTGTGTTAGCTGTGGAGGCTCTCAAAAATTGATCTGCCCTTCACCTGGGCATGGTACTTAACAGGCAATTAATCATTTTCAATGGCAAGAAAAATTCCTGAAACATTGGGAATAATTCCAGGAATTTACCCTATTCTGAAAGAAAAGAAAAAGGAAAAACAAACTAGGTAAATAGTAATTTTTTGCTAACCCTTTATTGATTCCTCTCTTGACCAAAGTCCCCCTTCTGTTCCTTTGGGAAAGCACTCCAGAAGGTTTTAAGGGACCTTCTCCACTCCACTCCCTGGAGTCCTGAATGTATCTCCATTGTGGGGATTGATAACAAGATCAATCTTAGCCCAAGGTACTCGGTTTGCTAATTCATTTCATCTCAGATAAGATTAAGAAAAGGGAATGCTAAGCATTGTAGGGAAAGTCAAATTCTGCCTCATCTGTAGAAATGGGGATCCCATAGAACCTTGCCCAAACACCCCCTCCCCCAATCCAGCTTGAGGGAATGAGGATGGAAAGGGAGTCAGGCTCCATGGTCAGCATTCCCTGAGCCCTGGAATCAAAAGGAGATCCTGGTCTCTCCAGCCTTTAGCAAGTTGGGTCCAGCAACTGCCTGGGAAGGATCTGATGGTAAACTTTCAAAATAATGTATCTAGCCCTAAGCTGAGATTAGTAGAATTTGCTATTAGAGAAAATCTCTTGGGATTATAACTGATATTCTTTTGAGTTTTTAATTTAATTGCCTAATCACTGTCAGTAATCCATATTTGAAAGAAATGCCATAAGTTACTCAGAGGAATGCCTTCTTGAACTGTCATTGGCGGACTTCTTATCTGGGCAAGAGTTGGGTGGACAATCTTAGCCTCTGCTTAAAGTGAGATCTTTCTGACTCAGTTTCTCAGTTCTGTTTCATTGTTTTCCTCTTGATAGTTCCTGATTCTGGCTATGAGATGGAATTGTTACCGCATGCTCAGTTGTTAAACAGATCAAAGGATGCTTTAAATTGAAGCATGAAGGACAGATTTTGATGCTATTGTAATCACATCCTTGCTTTTCCTCTTATAGTAAATTTCTATAATCAGAGAAAATGGTCAATAGAAACCATGAGCCCAGTTCAAGTATCCCTTTGATCTTAAAGATGCTTTCTTTTGCATACCTTTTCATAAAGAGTCACAATTTCTTTTTGTCCTTGAAAGAGAAAATCCAGGGAATATAACCCCTACCAATTAACATGGGCAGTCATGTCCATCACATGGAGATAGCTCTGGGCTTTCTGGACAACCCCCACATATTTGCACTGGTACTGGTTATCCAGTATATAAATGATATCTTGATCTGCAGTCCCACCAGAGAGGTTTCTCTAGATGCAGCCACCAAAAAAAAAAAAAAAAAAAAAAAAAAAACAAAAAACAAAAAACAAACAAACAAACTTCCACCCCCTCCCTCCACCCAGGGCTATGGAGTTTCTTTGTCTAAAGGCCCACATTGCCTATCAGTTTGTTAATCACTCCCAGAACTGTGGCTTAAGTTTTCCGGGCATGGCTGGATTTTATACCTAAATGTACTAATAGCCAAGCCCCTCTATAATTCTATTCAAGGCCCTGACACAATTGCTTTTGAATGGGGGCCCTGATCAGGCCAAAGTTTTAAGACCATGAAAGCTAAACTAACCTCTTGCCCAGTCCTTAGCCCTACCTAAAGCCTTTTAGACTGTATATTGATGGAAGTCAGGGCTAAGTCCTGGGGGTCTCTACTCAGTTTCTGAAACCCTATCTCAGACCCCTTCCTTACTTCTCAAAGAAACTTAAGAAGTGACCCTCCTACCTTACAGCTAGCTGCCACAGCCCTTCTAATTGAGAAAGCCTTTAAGCTCACCCTAGGTCAATCATTGGGGATTCTAAATCCACATCAGGTTCAGAGCATTTTGGAAACCAATAGTCATCAATGGCTAGGTAAGGAGAGGTCTACCAGGTATCAGGTTCTCTTGTTAGATACTCCCTACTTAACTCTCTGGGTGTTCCACACTCTCAGCCCTGCCTGTATTCTCCCTGATAACACTCAGTCAGGTGACATTTGTAATTGTGGGAAAGCTTTAGATTCTGACTTGAGAGATATTCCTCTTGATAACCCAGATGGTGAATAGTTTACAAGTGGGTCCAGTTTTCCTGAAAAAGGGGAAAGAAACACAGGTTATTCTGTGGTGACTCCCAATAACACCTTAAAGGCTAAGCCACTTTCCTCTGGGGCTTCTGCCTAGAAAAATAAACTCATTGCCCTTACTAGGGCTTTGGAAATGGAAATGAGAGTGAACATCTATACAGACTTCAAATATGCTTTTCATATTTTGCATGTTCATAGGGTTATAAGGAAAGAAAGGGGACTTTTGACAGCAAAAATTTCTCTTAAAAATGCAACTGAAATTCTACAACTATTACAAATTGTTCATGAACCTAGGGAGATTTATGTTTTATAAAGGGCACCAGAAAGGAGATTCACATCAGGCCAAGGGGAACAGGTTTACAGATTCAGCTGCTGCCCCTGCCCATTTGCCCCTGTCCATGGTACCTTTAATTCACCAGCTCCCTGACTCTTACACCCATTCAAATAATTTCCAGGTACAAGTGCTTTGCTTAAAATAAAAGTGGGTACACCATTTTTTCCCCTCTGGGTGGTTTCAAACACCCTCCGACCAGTTTCTAATCCCAGAGGTAAGCCAATGGAAACTTCTTTTTGGCTTACACCAAGCTACCCACTAGGGAAAAAAATGTTCTAAAATCCCTTGTGAAACCTATCTTCACTGTTCAAAAGCTAGGAGAAACAACTAAACAGATCTGTCAGGTCTGCCAGTTTGTCTCCAAGTAAATTCTGAAAGGGCTTTTAAACTTCTCCTCTCCTGAAGCCTTTCTGGAGGAAGGCTACATACATATGTGGGGAAGATTCGTTGATGGATTTTACACACATACCCCCTTTCAGGGGGGCTTCAAACTGCCTTTGGTTTTTGTTGACACCTTTATCAATTGAGGGAAAGACTTCACATCTAAGACTGAAAAGACTCAGAGGTTTTGCTAAATGAGATCAAACTCACTTAAGATGACTTATCATCTCTACTCTGCCTGGTGGCCTCAGTCTTCTGGGAAAGTGGAGAAAATGAATCACACTCTCAACAGAGTCTTTACTAAACTGTGCCTGGAGACTAAAGAGAATTGCATGAGGAATCTCCCTTTAGAAAGGATCATAAAAATGTCATTCTGATTACTCCAACTTCAGTCAAACTTAAAGGTTTCCACGGCTGGATTCATGTTTCTAGAAATAAAAAGTGCTACTCCTGTTCTTTCTTCTCCTCCAGGCATTCCTGAATATTTCTGTGAACCCATAGAGGACCTGAAACTACTCTTCTGCAGGACTCCTGGAAACACTGAGAATAGAGATAGAGAAGGGTGAAATTGTCAGTGTGCTTCTCTCCCTTACTCTAGCTTTCTTTGTTTCTTGTTATTTTCCACTTTTTCCAGGTGTACCTTCAACAATACTCCAATGATAAGAGCGTTGCTCCTAGTATTTCCTCTCCAGTTGTTGTGGTGTGACTCTGGGTGCCCTACTGGTGGGGAGATAATCCCTTAATCTTTAGTTAGGCTAGGGAAATCTGTGATCAGTGGAGGTATTCAGGATTGTTAGGTGTGCCGTCAGCATCCAAAAGGTGGCCCACAAATGCGACCTGATGCATTATGTGCAAGGGCCCTATTCCCAAATGCACCCCCATCTCCACCCTGGATGCCAGCCCATTTGTACTAGCTAGCTTTTAGGGAAATAACTTTAACTTGATTATCCCCTGTTTTCTTGCCAGAAAGGATCTCTTACCTACCTACTAATTGTAGGATATCCATTCCAAAATTATTCTGCCAAACTCATTCTTAATGCTTCTACACCATCCTCCTTGAAGTTTCTTCAAAGGGATAGCTCTACATCCCTCACTAGCATGAAGCAGCTCTAGAAGGTGAGATCTCCATCCTTTTGTACCAAATGAATCTGGGGAGCAAATTGCTTGAGAGAGGAAATGATGTTATATAACACCTAGGAAGACAGCAATAATTTAAGTCCCCTGACCTTAGGGGGCTTCTGTTTTAACAATCTATCAGTAATTCTAAATCTTCTGTCTTTGGAATCTGTGATCTTGAGGCCCTCTGATCTAAGAATGCTGCTAATGATTGTAAAGATCTTCTGGCCTAGGAATATAATAATAGTTCTTCTGTTAAACTTTAGGGAAGGCATATTAGTGATCCTGAGACTCTAACCTTAGGTCTAATTGTTCTATTAGACATTGTATAATGTCTAATATACATTATTATATATTAATATATAATGTATATTATATGTAATATATAATATATAATTGTATGTGTATATATATAATATATATATATATGTGTATATATATATATATAATATATATATATATATATATATAATGTACTATTGTTCTAATAGACATGTTTGTCAATGATTCTAAAGTCTACTGGCTTTAGGATAGTCCTAGATCTGCTGGGCAGTGATAAACAAATTCCTAAGACCACCCCTCAGTTCTACCTCTAGGCAATAAAATTAGCATATTGATGACATGAAGTGGATAAATTTATCTTCTTGCTCTAGGTTCTTTGCTAAATTCTTTTGGAATTTAGCCCACTTTGGTTGGCATTACAATTAAAATAAACTTTGCCCCTTGACTTGGATAAGAGTTTAAGCCTGCAAATTCCTTTGAGACATCTCATGACATTGGTCTGTGACCCCGACCTTTTAGAGTCTGTCCCAAATGACCACGTATTTTAAAATCAGCCGGAGTCAGGAATTCAGGTTAGGGGAAAATCCTTGATCTTTATTCTTAGTGGAGGTGAAGAAGGATAGAAGGTGAAGAGGAATCAGGGATGAAGGGGGATCGGAGTGAAGGTGGATCACGATAGCAATGTGAGCAGCTGTGTCAAGAAGCCAGCCAGCAGTCTCTTTTTCCACTTCCCTCTCTTCCCCCCTGCCTCCACCCACCAAAATCATCATTTCCTATACAACACATCAGGACTTGCACAAAGAGTGGGCGGGGGCCATTCTTTCTCCAAGCATTTATATTAATAGAGTATGGTCCCATTACTATTTAGCCTCACATGCTTGGGACCTCAGTGCATCAACTCAAACCTCAGCCCATTACAGGTTCAAGCCTGCAAATTCCTTTGAGACATCTCATGCCACTGGTCTGCAACTCCCAACCTTTTAGGGTCTGTCCCTAAACATTTTATAGATTACATATTCATGTAGATTATGTCCATGGTTAGTTTGTCACATCCCATTTTAATATATCTTTCTTCCCCAGTTGAAGTATTCAACAGTGGGACTCACATCACTGAATGATCAAACACCTGCCACTTACACAATAAGTAAGCTAGAGCTATGGTGAAGTGGCTGGGTAACCTGAAAGAATGATGGGAGATAGTATTCTTTAGGTGGTTCAAACTGTCAAGACCACTTTAAATACTATCTTCATTCAGACCCAAATGGAAAAAAGCCTAGAAATCTTTGAAAGCAAGAACTTTGGGAGTAGCAATCATTTCAGCCCAGTATTTAAAGTTACCATTTTGGGAAGCTTCCCATCTGGAGATGCACTTTAACAACTGCCACTGCAAGTGTTATAACCACATCTAGAGAGGGTATAAAAAATAAAACTGTCTCCAAAATCCTTGTCCCTGACAAATGGCTTAATATTAGCAAATATAATTTCATCACTAGAAATGACTGGTTCTTTTTTTTTTTTTTTTTTTTTTTTTTTGCTGCCCCATCCACCACTAAAGATAAGACATTAATCGTCTTAAACATTTGTCTTATGTTGTTTCCATTATTAGAATCTATGCTATTAACATGGAGGATTCTGGAAAGTTTGCAGAGTAGTTCAAAAAATCTCAAGCTCTCCAAATTTCCTTCATAAACAAAACAAAAATTTCTCTCAGGGAAAACATTGACCAGTGAAAAATAAATAAGACTTGGGGCAGAACAGGTATTCTCCTCTTATAATCTGAGAAGATTCCAAGTCTGCTTTGACCAGTGTAAAGTATAAACATACCCAGGCTATGTGTACTTCACACCTAATCAAATAACTCAGGGCTATCTCTCTAGAAAGAGCCAGTGGGGAGCCCTGGAGCTAGCTGAGTCCACAGGGAGTCTCAGCCCAAAAGCAGAAACTTTCATCTCCTGGGGAGTGTGGGAATGAGGGTCTGAGTCTGCAAAAACTGAAGGAATCTCTGATGATAAGGAATGCCAGGCCCAGCTGTATTTTTGACATACTACCCTATATAAGAAGGAACAAAAACATTTGATGAGTAGAAGCTTTGGGGCAGCAACTCTTTGGCTACAGGACACTTTCAGAAGAGTGCAGTCCTTGCTTTGGAGTTCTAAACTAGAGGGGAGAATTAAAGGAAGAATTAAATCCAGAGGCACCATCCTCACCCCAGGATTAGAGGTCCTTACACTAATAATTCTTATTTTTGAAAATGAGTAGGCAAAGGGAAAAAACACAGCCATAGAAATTTACTATGGAGATATGGAGACTAGGGTTTGGCTTGTGGAGGACAGAGAAATTAAAAAAAAAAAATCTTTCCTATCCCAAAGAGCACTGGTAAATGCCTGCCTACTTAGAAATAATTTATAGAAGAACTGAGACAGGGGCAGAAAGATGGGCTGACCCTGCATCACCTGTGGGGCATGCCTTCAACAGAAAGGCCCTGGGGCAGGAGTTCAATTTGGAACTTGGGTCCTCTTATTCTTATGTCTTTGGCAATTTATAGAATCAAGGGTCCTCAAATTATGGCCGGCAGGCCAGATACAGCAGCTGAGGACATTTATCCCCCTCACCCAGGGTAATGAAGTTTCTTTATTTAAAGGCCCACAAAAAAAAGTTTTTGTTTTTATTATAGTCCGGCCCTCCAACAGTCTGAGGGACAGTGAACTGGCCCCCTATTTAAAAAGTTTGAGGACCCCTGTAAAGATCTTTTGACCTTCTCAATCAATAAACATTTGCAAAGTGCCTTCTATGAGCCAGGTAGCATGCTAAGTGTTAAGCATCCACAGTTTAGTTTCCACAAATATGAAAATTAAACTGAAGAAATGAAACTTTAATTAGAAAATTGAAATCCACAAATACATCAAGGAATAATTAAGGGTGGATATTCCCCCAAAAGAAAGTAAGAATGTAAGGCCATTGGGGGCAGGGTCTGGTTGTGTAATGAGGGTTGGAGATTCAAATCTATAGATTTTGAAACACCCAATTTATGGGAACTAAGGGAAGGGACTTGTGCTTCAGGATAGGAAATAAAATGTTGTCTTTGGAGTTTCAAAGGTCTTTCTATTAACCTAGGTACCCATTTTTGCAAGAATTTAAAATAACTCTTTCCTGCATTCACACACACAAAACAAATGTATTGAAGAACTCAAAAAAGACTAAAATTTGAATGATGGAGATTAAGGAAAAAAAATGAAAACAACAAAAAAGAAGCACCCAAGAAAAACAAGAAGACTATGAGGAAAAAAAAAAGCTTAACAACTAGAAAAGGAGATTCAGAATATTAAAGATGAAAATAATTCTTTGAAAATGACAACTGGGCAAGGGGGGGATTAAGAAATAACAGAGCAAAATATAAAGAATGAAAAAAAAAAGAAAAGAATATGAAATATTTTATAAGAACAACAAAAAATGTGGAGAACAAATTAAAAAGAGAAAGCATGACTACCTGGAATCTGTAACCTCCCCGCCAAAAAAAAAAAAAAATCTTTAACAGAATTCATACGAGAAACAATCAAAGAAAATTGTCCTGAAATAATAGAAGAGGAGAAAAAAGAAATAGAAAAAAAAATCTATTGATGGCTATCTCAAGGAAATTTTAAAATGAAAAAAAAAATGTAGAAACAATATTGTTAACTTTCTAAACTCCAAGATCATAGATAAAAATTTTACAATAAACAAAATAATTCAATTATGATAGAATTACAATTAGAGTTGTACAAGATTTATCAGCAGCTAAGGATATGACAACAGGTCCTGGAATATTATTTACTAACAATCAAAAGAACCATACCTGTGGTCAAAAATATCCAGGAAAATTAAACATAATATTGAACAACAACAAAAACAACAACAATAGCACAGGGGTATACAAAGAACTCACAGATTTTCAATATTTTGTCTCAACCAAACCTGAACTCAGTAGAAAATTTAAGGTATAAGAGCCAACATCAAATATTAATTTCAAAGGACTCAACAAGGCCAAACTATTTTTTTAAAATATGGAAATATAAACCATTTGTTTAAGATTGGCACCAGTAATAAAAAAAAGTTTAAAAGAAAGGCTAAGTTAAAACTTACTCTGAAAAAAAGCAAAATTGTATAAGAAAAAGTAAAAAGATTAATTTTGCTATAGGAATGAAGTACAGAGGAACAACCAAAATAGAGGAATTGGATAGGGAAGGAAGGGTGGTAGTTTTGAAAACCTTCTCGCATCTAGAATGAGTTAAATGGGGAACAACACACACGCAGACATATACACATGTTTGTGTATATGTGTGTGTGTATGTGTATACATATGTGCATACACACAAACATATCCACACACAACACATAACACACATGATATATACATATACGTATATTTGTGTGTGTACATATAGGGATATACTTATATATGTGTATATACATACATACATATATATGGATATAAATATATACATGTTTAACAGTAGCAGGCTTGGGAGAATAAGGGGAGAATGAAAGAGAAAAAAGAATAAAGTACATAAAGTAAAAAATGTATAGCAAAGAATAAAAGAATAACCTACAGAGAAGTGAAGAAAAAATGGATAGTCATTAATATTATGTCTTCTATTATTAAAAGTGCCTTATTGAAATGGACATTTATTACATATTTTGACCCTCTGGTGTTCTGCTAGACATATGAAACTGTTTAGATTTGTTTTGATTTTCCTTTTTTTTTCCTAGTTTCTATTTTTATTATTTATATTTAGTTAAAACAAAAACAATGAATATGTGCTGCTTGAGAACAGAGAATACTTTGCTTTTCTATTTGTATTTTGAAATGATGCTTTATTTGCATTAAAGACTTTAATACTTCATTCATTGATTATCGGTATGTTGATTCACATATCCTTCTTTCCTTCCTTGCACTGTTTCTTTATTCTTTCCTTCCTTGCTTCTTTATTTCTTCCTTCCGCTTCCTCTCCACCTCCCTCTCACCCCACTCTACCTCTCCCTTCTTTTCCTCTCCCACCTTCTCTTTCCTCCATGTTCTTTCTTCTCTTTATCTTGGAGACACACGCACACACACATATACACATTTTCTCCTAACACTTCTCCTCCTAATTCTCTTCCTCTTAGTTCTCTTCATTCTCATCCTTGTCCTCTTCTTCTGCTTCTCCTTCCCTTCCTCTTACTCATCTTCCTCATTCTCATCCATCCTTCCTCCTGCCTTTGACTCTCTCTTTCCTTTCTTTTTTGAGACTATTTTTAGGAGTAACCATGCATTCATGGTATAGATTTATATATTTGATCTCAGCCAGATTATTGACAATTCTGGGCCTTAATCCTCCATATTACAGGAAAAAAAATTCTTCCAATATACCTATATTAAATAATTAGAAATTATTTGTTTGCAACTTGATGCTTCTTTACTTTTAGTTTTTGTTTGTTTGTTTTTTAAACTACTTTGGCTTGATTGGGGCAGCTGAGTGGCACAGTGGCCTCATGTCTGGTATCTTCCTGATTCTGAATCTGGTTTCAAAAACTTACCAACTCTGACCTTTGGCAACTTTTCAACATTCATCTTTTAAATAAGTTTCCGAGATCCAATTTTCCCCCCTCCCTTTCCTTATGTCTACCTTAATCATGTTTGGCTCAGTTTCTTTATCTGTTAAAAAATCTGAAGAACAAAATGATCAAAAACTCAAATATCTTTGCCCAAAAAAGAATGTATGATAACATAGTCAGATGTGACTGACAAATGACTGAACAACAACAGTTTTGATTTGGCAAGGTAACAATTTCTGATAAAATACTGCTTTGGAGTAACAGGAAGGGGTACTCTTCAATTCTAGAAGAAAACATTGTTCATTATGTGAAGTTATTAACAATCCCTGGCACTACAGCACTCAAAACTCTGTTCCATGTATTAGATTACTTTAATGAAAAACAACATCACTTCATGAAATCATTCAAATATCTCGTCTGTGAAATATCAAAACTTCACATTTCTAAAAGACTTATTCTGATCTTTTCCCCTTATTCTTGGAACACCCTTCCTGTTTAACTTTGGATATTTTCCCATTGCCCCTCAAGATCTATAAGGACACTTTTCAACTCCTCTTGTCCTTTTTCATGTCCGAATTTTCTGCTTGAGATTTTATGTGTATGTATATGTGTACCTTGCTCATTCATTAATATGCTTGTTATCTCATTGGACTGTTTGCTCCTGGATGGCAAAGATAGTTTTTGCTTTCTTTTATATCAAAGTTCTTGGGTTAGATCAATGAACATTGTATATAAACCTCCCCTGCTCCAATTGAGTGAGAAGACAACGTCCAGGTAGCCTGTATACAAAATTGTAGCCACAATACCCAGTATATCCATATATAATGGTTGTGTTACTGACCTATTTACCACAGGACTTCAAGACAGAGGAGATAATAGAATTGTAAAAAAAATAATAATAATAGATGATGGTGCTGGTTTGGGTGTAAACTAAATTTAAGTGGGATAGAGCTACACTGAGTCATCAACTTTACTCTTTTCCAGAGTCATCAAAATTCAGTGGCAAGACCCAAGTCAAGGCATCTGATTATGACCCAGGATGCAGTGGAGGACCTTGGCTCTAAGGACTCCACAGTGCCTGATTCAGCAGCCCTCATATACATTAGCATAAATTGTTCTTTTCTACACATTCCTCTAGGGGAAGTCTTCACATGTTTTCCACGAACATTTCCTTATGTCACTTACTGGTCTGAGGCTTGTTGGTTACCCTCAAACTCATTTGCTCTATCTGCCAAGATGGTTTTATCAGGGTATGGCTATTGCAATATTACAATTTCTTAGAGTCATGGCTGAGAATTGGATGATGGACACACTAAAGATGGATGAGTAATCATAAAAGGGGCTCAGCAAGCCCTGATAACAGAGATGCTGGTCCTCCCTGAATATTTCCTGGCACATAGTAGGCACTTAATAAATCTTATTAACTTGTTGACTCAACTTGATTCCCCTTTCTCCATTAAATCAACAGATTAGAACCCTTATTATTATATGGATAAAGTACAAATGTTTTCCTCAAGGAAACATGTGGCCAAAAAGGAGGTGGGGAAAATGCATTTACATAGAAACCATAATGTGCCAGATACTGTAATAAGGGCTTTATAAATGTTATTTAATTTTGTCCTCATAATAATCTTGTAAATTGGTTCTTTCATCGCTGTTTAACAATTAACAATAGAGGACACAGATTAACAGAGGTTAAATGATTGGTTAGGTTTATATAACTAATGTCTGAAGCCAGATTTGAACTTCTTATTTCTACCTTGATCATGTTGTTAAAAAAAAAAAAAAGGAAGAAACCATGAGAAAAACAAAAAAAACAAAAACAGTGAAAATAATATGTTTCAATCCATGATTCTTTCTCTGGATACACTCAGAATTTTACACCATGAGACTTTGGGAATTGTTTTGGATTATTGTATTGCTAAGAAGAACTAAATCCATCATAGTTAGTCATAGCACAATATTGCTGTTACTGTTTAAAATGTTCTGATTCTGCTTCAGCTCATGCAAATCTTTCTAGATCTTTCTGAATTCCACCTGCTTATCATTTCTTATGGCACAGTATTATTCTGTCACATTCATATACCATAACTTGTTCAGTCATTTCCCAATCAATGGGAACAACAGAATGAGCTGCCATAAATATTTTTGTATGTGTAGGCTATTTTCTCTTTTTGTTACCACTTTGGGAGACCGACTTAGTAGTAGTATTGCTAGATCAAAGGGTGTACACAGTTTGGGTACATTCCTTTGGGTACTCCAAATTACAAGTGCCATTTACATTATGATTTAGTATTTGAAATTACTTTATATATGGTATCACCTTTCAGCCTTACAATGCCATTGTGAAGAAAGTGACCTTACAACCATTTTACAATTATGTACACTGAAGCTGAGGGAGGTTGAGGGACTTATCTAGTGGCAAATACCTAGTACATATCTGAAGCAAGATTTGAATTCCAGGATTTTTATTCCAAGTCCAGACTCTATATACCCAAACACTTACTGTTTTTAATTGGAGGATGAGTCCTCAAAATCGCATAATCGAAATCTTTAATTATATTCTGAAGAAATTCAATTGTCAAAACTATTATAAAGAAAAACTCTTCTATAAAGCTACATAAGCATCTTGATACTAACAATTTGGTATCTAGTTCATATAGAGGACAGAGCTGGAGATTTTGAGTTAAAAAAAATTAAATTTTGTCTCAGACAATTACTAATTGCAGGTAGAGAGGAAAAATATTTAAAGTTGTCAGCCAGAGTTCCTAATCTGCAAAACAGGGGGAGTAATAACACTTATTTAAAAATGTTGCTAGGAGAATCAAATAAGATAAAATAAGATAAAATGAAAAGTTCTTTGTAAACCTTAGACTATTATATGGAAGTTAGTTTTATTATTGTTGTTGTTGCCACTGTAGTCCTACTGCTATAATTAAGAAGATTGAGTAAGGCTATACATTGTGTTGATAGACCAAGAAACCCAGTAAAAAGAAGTTCACTTTTTTTTTTCCTGCTGTGGCCCAGAAAAACAAATTAGAGAAAATCAGTAGAAATTATGAAGAGGAATATTCTGTTGTTTGTGCTGCTCTCTTAAAGAGGACATGACATCAGGAAGGTGATGGAAAAATATACAAGTAGATTAGATTTAAGTGAGCGAGGGCTGTGCAGAGTCATTAGTCTCACTTTGTCCTCTGGAGCCATCTGGGTTCAGTGGCCATATGTAGATCAGGATGGCTGAAGATGGTCCTGGACACATTAGTGGTAAACCTTGGACTTTTAAAGCTAAGATCTTGAACAGGTCTTAGTTTGACTTAGGCAGTGACCAATCAGTGATTGGCCAGTATCTAGTCAAAAAATCAGTCTGGGAGGGTAAGAGCCTCAAGGTTTCTGACCAAAACATAAATAACTGCTATTTATATTCACTCTGAGCCATTCAGAGTCCAAATAATGACATTATGTGAAATAATAAGAGTCAGAATTACTTGAATTTAGGTCTTCATCCTAGCTGGTAAACCCCAAGATATCTTACAAAGTTTCATTGATCAAAATTTACATTCCTTTGGGCAAGATACTGGCAAATAAGGATATGATGAAAAGAAAACAAAGGAAAGAAGAAGGAAAAGATAAGAAGAGAAAAAAAAAGAAAGGAAAAGAAGTGTTGTCCAATTGGGGAGTTCCAGTTGGGTTCCCAGTGGGACAGTTCCTACTCCTACTCATAGAGATTGCTGTACATCCTTCATTTTTGAAGACTGTTATCATATTAGGGAGGTGATGCTATAGTTTGTGAGTGAATTGGACTTAAGTGAGGGAGGGCTGTGCAAAGGTATCAGCTTGAATTTCTATTCCCAAGCCATTTGGATTCATTGGAAAGATACACATTAGGATTACAGGAGTTGGTTCTCAAAAAGGATATTTAAACTTGGTGGAAGAAAAGAGAGAAAGCAACAGCAAGAAAGCAACAGAAAAAGAAGGGTAGAGAGGAAGAAGAGGAGAGATGTGGAAACATCTCAGTTTTTTTCAGTTTATTTGTTCCTTCATCTGCCAAATGGGGAAATCATTAAACCTACCTCCCAGGGTTGTTGTGAGATTCAAATAAAGTAAAAAACAGAACAATACTCAGTGGGGGAGGGAGGGAGAAAAAGAGAGAAGAATAAAGTGAAGGAAGGAAGGAAGAGGGAGAAAGTTTAATTAAAGAAAATGAGAGAGAATAATAGAAGGAAATGAAAAGAAATGGAGGGAGGAATGCAAGAAGAGGAGAAATGAGAGAGGATAAAATGATTGCTAATACTGTAATGAGCTGTCTGCTGAGCCAGTGTAGTAATATTTTCTCTGGAAAATTTCAAATGATGGCACCAAGACTAAAATTTGTCTGGAGTCTTGAAGGCAGTATGTCTTTGTATCCCCTATTCTTAGTACATTTTATAACATACAGTAGGTGTGAATAAATTCTTTTCCAGGAGTGGTTTGAACTAGAAAACCTGTGAGATCCTTTGTGAACTGGGAGGCTGAGATTCTCTGATCTGCTAAGAGTGTTGTGTTTGTATGCAAGGAGTAGAGTATTTCTCATACAGTTGTGCTGCTCTTTTTTCTTAATCTTTCCAACTCATTTTGCTGTGAAACATTTAAACATTCTTGGCTCAAAGACATGCCACTCAAATGAGACATTTAGAAAAATTATCCCAACATGGCAACTCTTGCACTTGAGCCCTTTGAGCTGTTAAGTCTCGCTAGTCTTCTGAGGGATTTAGTGAAATTGTTTATTCATTTCCTTTTGCATCTGTAATATCTGTTGTAATTGCTAAGAGCAAATTAAGTAAGTGGCAAGCATTCCAGTGGCGTTGTTGTTCCATAAATCAAAAAGAGCCTACTGAGCCTAGCTGAACAGTGAAGCGAAAGTGGCCAATTATCTTTAAGCAAATTCTCTCTCCAAAAGGACTGTCATGTTTATCAGGTATGAATTTTGTCTGCTATCCTACAAGTTCTTTCCAATTTAAAAGTTATTCCCTTCCTTGTGGGCTACTCTCAACTTTGCCTCAACTTTTTCCATTGTCAAGCTGCTGTTGGTTTGGGATGGAAAAGATATATAGTCTTCCACTAATTATCTCTCTAGAGCCGACATTCCCAGCTCATGACTCTTTTTCCACTTGAGTTGCCAGTTTTAAGACAATAGGAATTCCTCTAGAAAGACAAGAGGAAAGGACAAGAGTTTTATTTTTTATGTATTTGTTTTGCTTTTTTAAGAAAATAGATTTTATATTTAAAATATTGTACCTGTAACATGTGCTGGATTTTAGGATTTCCAAGCAGTTATTTGAATTAGGCCATTAATGTTGATGGGGGAGGGGGGAAGCACTATGAAATGGAAAGTAAGAAAAGCCCATTTTCTAGTTTCTGTTTTGTTTTCTACCCCACTCCTATTTTCAGAACTGACTAGCAACTCAAATTTATATAGCGCTTTATTACCCAAAGTACTTTATAACCTCATACCATTTGGGGGAATGCTCAGGAACTGCTGACATAAGATTTTTCAGGTCCTCTCAGTTTAATCAATTCAAAGTGTCAGATTTATTTTCTAATTTGCACAATATTTTTTGATAGCTTGCTGACCTGGCTGGCGGTATTTCTAAATCAAAGATTTGTACTTTTTGAAATATGAGTTTAGTCAACATTTTGCTAAGTTCTCCATGAAAATATTTCTTACCCATATGTGAATGGTATGATTCCAAAGGGACATAATGCTGAAGGATAGTAGTCAAATTGGAATAAGTAACATCCTCCCACCTCCTTTATTTCCTTTTTAGATGGAGAGTTAATCTTTTACCTCTAGCTAAGGAAGAGAACTTAATGAATAGCTAATTAAAATAATAGAATCATAGATTTAGAGTTAGAAAGAACCTTGGGGATGGATTGAGTGTGATTTATTGTTTTGTCCAGAAGGTGTCTCGGTGGATAGTGCTTCAGGCCTGGAATCATGAAGACCTGTGTACAAATCTGATTTATAAGGTATGTGATCCTGGACAAGTCACTTGATTTCTGTTTGCTTCAATTTCCTCAAGTATAAAGTGGGGACTACAAGTACACTAATTTTATGGTGGTGTTGTAGGTATTAAATGAGATAATACCTATAAAGCAAAATTAAACTGTGTCTGGAATATAGTAGGCACTATATAATTGCTTCCCCCTCCATTTCCCTCTGGCTAGAATAACTACATTGTGACTAAGTTAATGGCTTAGTGTTTGAAGAGAAGACCCTGACATTTAAAAACTTTTTCCTTGCTTAATAGATGAATTTACATAAGGAAAAGAAAAATATATATATATATATGTCCCTAAAAGTTGAGTTGAAGTTTTTTCTCTCTCCTAAAATGAAATTTTAATTCTCCCTAACACATTGACATTTGTCTTCCATTTTACTGCTCTGCCCCAATTCTGGTTAAAGAACCGCAAAGAGAAGGAGCCAGCTACCTATTAAAATTTTTCATTCTGTGTACCAAACAGTTCTAAACATGAGGAAAATTTTACTGATATTCAGTCTAAACATGCTTCTTTGAAACTTTTAAGTTTGGAAATCAAAGGGAAACCCATCAATTGGGAATGGCTACACAATCTGTAATATATGATTGTGATGGAGTATTATTGTACTATAAGAAATGACAAGTAGGATGATATTAGAAAAAGAAAAAAATGGAAAGACTTACAAGAACTGCTACAAAGTGAAGAGAGCAGAATGAACAGAATATTGTACATAGTAACAACAATATTGACTTAGCTATTCTCAGCAACATAATAATCCAAAGGACTAATGATGAAATACCACCTGCCAACAGAAAAAGAACTAATATTGTTTGAATATAATATGAATTTTTCCACTTTTCATTTTCTTTATTCAAGTTCTCATACAAAATGAGTAATATAGAAATGTTTTAAGGGATTTCACATGTATAACCTATATCTCTTTGCTCATCATCTCAGGGAGAGAGGGATAGGGAGAAAGGGATAACATTTTGAACTCATTTTTTTTAAAGCAAATGTCAAAAAATATTTTTAATTTAATTGAGGAGAAATATATTTATTTATTTATTTATTTATTTATTGTTCCTGGTTGGATTTCCTGGGACACTAATATCTTTCTGACATAATTCCTTCAATAGAATTTGATGATTTGGTATGAACTCAATTTACTTCACCATCCTGATTATGCTATTTCCTTACCCCCAATCCAAATAATTGTTGAATGAATGAATGCACACTCATTTTTGTTGGTGTCATTTATTTTTGTCAGTACTATTTGATTCTTTGTGACCCTATTTGGGATTTTCTTGACAGGAATGATGGAATTTTCATTTCTTTCTCTAGCTCATTTTACAGATGACAAAACTGAGGCAAACAGGGTTAAGTAATTTGCCCAGAGACACAGATAGTAAGTGTCTAATGCCAGATTTGAAGTCATGAAGATAAATGTTCTTGACCCTAGGATCAGCATGTTCTTTACTGCATCACTTAGCTGCTCTATATTTATTACAACACCTAAAATTAGATATTACAAAAAAGAAGAAAGAAATAATTGCTCTAAATAATTAGAAACATAAAAATTGTTCCCCTCGTTCCATATGCTTCAGAGGGAAAAAAAAAATGAAAAACATTCTCATATGGGCTATGTCATATCTATGTATTATTATTTTTTGTATTTATTTATTTTGTAACAAAATATTTTAAAGACTATAATGAACTAATAGCTACTGACCAATGGACATGAGAGGGAAATTAGCCTTAGCCTTGTCACATTCCAATTAATTCAACAAATTTTTATTAAGACCACTTTATCAAAAATAATTCTATCTGTGTTTGTGTACACACATATATACACACATATATTTATATGTGTATGTGTGCACTGTGCATTTATATGTATATATAATGATATCCTCAAGAAATCCTTTCTAGTAGAGAAGATATGACAAGTACAAATTAAAATGTTAATAATAATGACTAATATTTATAGTATAATTTCCTCGAATCATTTTATATATTTTTTATCTTATTTTATCATCAGATCAACCCTATAATTCCTATTCTACTTCCCATTATACAAATAAGGAAATAGAGTGGATAAAAATAATTTTTAGTGGCACACAGATAATAATGCATTACTTATGGATGACATCTCCATGGTATAGGGAAGAGAGTGCTAGATCCACAGTAATAAAAACCTGAGTTCAAATCCACCTTCCCACACTTACTAGCTATGTAAATCTAGATAAGTCATTTAATCTTTGTTTGCCTCAGTTGAATATTTGTAAAATGGAAACAGTGATAGCACCTATCTTCCAGGATTACTGTGAAGATCAAATGAGATAATAATTGAAAAAGCAGATGATACAATGTATGGCACATATGTGATGCCATATAAATATTAGTTAAAATTATTATATTTGAACTCAGGTCATCTGGATTCCAAATTCACTGCTCTTTATAATATGCCTCACTTTTGTCTCAAGTAAATCTAATGTGGATAGATATGAAACAAATAAATTAGTACTGCATATTTAAGAAGGGAGAAACCACTTAACTAAAAACTTGGAATAACAGGAGAATAAAATTAAAACAAAATGAAATTTTTGGAGCAAGGAATACTAATTAAATGCCTTAAAGACTGTAAAGAACTTCAAGAGACAGATATGTGGCTCATACTTATTTTAGGGAGACTAAGTTTATGAGATTTGCAGCCAGATTACATAGTGATCAGTGTGCAAGACCTGAAATCAGAAAGACTAATCTTCCTTATTCTAATCTGGTGTTGCATATTTACTAAAACTTGGACACTATTAAGTGATTGGACAAGTCACTTAATCTGGTTGGCCTTAAGCTTCCTCATGTGTAAAATGAATTAAAGAGGGAAATGGAAAACTACTACATTATCTTTGGAAAGAAAACCTCAAATAGGGCCAGGAAGAGTTGGACAGTATCTGGTGAGATAAATGGTGAATAATCCAGTTCAATTGGAACATACAGTATAAAGTGGAGGAGTGATAAAACTGGATAGATAAATGGAAATTGGAGGATCTTGGAAGTAGCCTAATAATTTTATGTTGCTATTGGCAAACAAGAAAAATCAATGATAGTTTGTAAACCTAGCTTGCTGGCTAGCTAGAGCAGGTGAAACAAAGATTATTGTAACAACTGTGTGAGTAGGACAACTAGGAGAGGAAATACATCAGAGTCAGGGAGACAAACTAGCTTTTAAAAAAGTTCAGGTTTAAAAAAAATAATAGAATAAATTTGGGTGAAAGGTGAGAAATGAAGGGGGAAGAAAG
Source organism: Antechinus flavipes (assembly GCF_016432865.1). NCBI lineage: Eukaryota > Metazoa > Chordata > Mammalia > Dasyuromorphia > Dasyuridae > Antechinus > Antechinus flavipes. The sequence continues at coordinate 668,694,554 of NC_067399.1, forward strand.
AATAGCAGATTAAATGTTTAAAGATGAGGGAGAGAAGTAAATGAGATTTCAAGTCCTAATGGTTAAGAAGGTGATATCATCAAAAGAAATTACCTAGTTGGAAGATGGGCGTGACATGTGTCTAGGAAAAAAGCAGTGAATTCTGTTTGGATATATTGAGTTTAAGATGACAGAAGGAGTCATGTTGCAATGCAGTTGAAAAGGCAAGACCATGGTAGAGAATGAACAGTGTTATAGGATATTGTTCTTTGTTGGAGCCACAGTAGAAGTCTTTTCCCCTTCCTCCCTCACCCCCCCCCCAATCCTTTTTTTTTTTTTTTTTTTTGGCAAATGCCTTATTTTGTCAGACAGATAGGGATTTCTTGCATTCAACTATTTTTGTATTTTAGTTTATCCCTTGTGTCTACTGTTCTATTATCATATACAGCAAAATAAGGATGATACATTTCATCCAAAAATATTTGCACACTCAAGACTGTTACTCTTTTGTCACAAGCTTTGCCCTTACAAGAAATACCTTTGTGTGTATAGGAAACCTTTATCTTCTGTTTGGTTATCCCTACCTTATATCTGCTCTGTGAACCTCAGTATCTGGCCTTCTTCCAAGGATTGTCACCAACTTCTTTTATAAGAATAGAGGCTCACAAGCTCAATATATAAGTAACTACACACATATACACACATTTGTAATTTACTTAAATACAAATATCAGTTTTCTTTCAAAATATATGTAAACCAACCCCCCTAAAAAACAAAAATCAAACAAATATCAATGAGACACCCACATATACTCCATGACTTAAGGCATTACCCTTGATAAGGCAAGGACTAATGATGTCAGTTCTCCTCTCATTGATTCCTTTTACAACCTCTCAATCTAAAAGCTATTATTTGCTTCCACAATTTCATCTCCAGTGGCTTTCAATAGCTATTGGAAGTCAAGGTTCCCCTTGGTTGCCCAAGTTGCTGATTTCTACAGAATTATACTGCATCATTCCTCTGCTACTTCCAAGTGATGGTTGTGTCTTTGTTGTCACTGACTTCCATAGATTCTGCTTCTGGAGCATAGCACCATTCATTTTCATTGTTCATCCCTCTGTTGGTTGCATTCTAAAGTATGTAGTTCTTAGTTTGACTGTAATTGCTTGTGTCTTAATAATCTTTAAACCCAAGATAAATTTATGGTAGCTGACTGTTTTTGCCCTTCTTTTCCAAACAAATCTCAACAACATGTCTCCTATTCATATTACCATTTGCCGTATGAGTTAAGAGCAATACCCTCCTCTTGCCAGTTGATCTTTATATTCCTTATCTTATCTCCACAATACATTCAGGTTATTCAGTGTTCCTATATATTTCCTGAATGATCTAGAAAAGGTCCTGTCCCTTCTGGGTAAAAAGAAGCACTAAATTATGTTGAAGGGAAATGTGTTTTCCTTGCTAAACTAGCTTAACAGACCTAAGAAACAAATTGATGAGTTATTGCACGAGTCTTCATATAATGGTCTTGGGGTTGGGATTCAGGAATAGGCTATAGAAAGGATAGAGATTTCCAATTCAGTATATTTAATAACTGAACCTAATCTGCTCAGAGTTATTATACTGAGTGTTGTGTGATACTGTTCATGCCTCCAAGAAATTTTCAATCTTTTGGAGTGGGTAAGTTTTATACTTAAGAAACAAACTATATTTGCAAATGATCAAGAATTGTTTGGATAACTTGAGGAGTCTGTGAAATTTCACTAACATGGATCCTCTAGCAGAGAAACTATAAACTGTATATACATTTTTACTATTTTTATGTCCATCTAGAATTCCTTTATGTACAACATAATGGTGATCTTAGCCTACATATTTTGAAATTAAATGGATATATAAATGGGGTATTTAAATTGAATATTTAGGCTGTGTATTAATTATCATGGACTTCCATTTAAAAGGAATGGTTAAGATATTGAGATCAAAGTGAAGAAAAGTCACCAGAAGAAATGGCTTAAATCTTGATGCATGAGTTATTTCTGTGTGTAGGATAATACACACACACACACACACACACACACACACACAACCATTTGAAGGTATCAAACAATGTTTTTAAGATACATAATACTTTAGAGAATCAAGAATATATACTATCGAGGAATCTCTAAAAAAATAAATTGTCCAATAACTATATACTTTGAAGGAGAAACAGATTTTTAGAGTTATAATTTAATTTAGGAGTTTTAATTTAACATTTCAAGCTGAAGGGATATTTCAATTTAATATTTGACTCATGAAAACCTTGAGAGGATGGAGAAAAGAATTGTTTTACTTAATAGTGTTTCTCCTCAAAGGGCTTTGGGGCTGGATTTTGTCTTAGCAGCTAATATTACACACTTACTTGTTTTATCTTCAAATACTGATTTGATTCAATTTCTTAAAAGAAGTGCTAGAAGGCAAAAGAAAACTTTAAGAAGTATATATAACAGAATCACAGATCATCAAAACAGAATCACAGATGTTCCAAAACAGAATATTTGTTTTTTGTGGTTTGAAAGTAAAAGCACTTTTGAAGCTTAAAGATAGCATTTATTCAATATATGTGTGAATATGCATTCATGTATATATATACATTTATTTAAATATTTTAATTTGTGGAATAAAAAAAAAAGCATTTCCATAACATAATACAATAAAAAAGATGATTGCACGTGAAACTTTGAATCTACTATATATGACTTTGTATTCCTTTCAAATATTCTCTTACCCTAGAGCTAGCTACATTTAGACCCAAATAGGTATACATACAAAAATTATTCTGTTAATAGTTCTTTATTATTTATTTCTCTGGATGCAGATAACACTTTTCTTCATATATTTTTTTGTAGTTCATTTGGATGTATATGATAATTTAATAATTCATTTACTCTGTCATTCTTATTTATGTAGCAGTAGTACTATTTGAAGACTTTACCATCATTATAGTAGATGATCTTGTTGCTATGTTTGTCCTGATTTGATGACCTATTTGAAGGGATTTGTCAACAGGATTAAAAACATCATGCTAAAAAGCAAGGGAGTAAGTACACAGACTTGTTTCCATACCACTAGTGACTAGGAAAGCACGGGAACTTCATCTTTTATCCAGAATCAGAAGCAAACAGTTAATTGCTCCAGCATTGATTAATAATGGTCAATTGAGAACACTATGGAAATATTCGACTCATCTCTCAACCATCAAATCCTTATCACTAATCAATTATTCCATTAGTATAGGATACTTGAGATGTATCTCACTGATTAGCCACCATTAGATCTGCCCCAATTTGTCATCATTTGGTTCCTGATTGATTGAGAATAAATGTAAATAGCAAATTCTGTTTTGGCCAGAAACCCTAAGGGTCTTCCCTTCCCAGATTTATTTTAAATGCTTTTTTTTTTTTTTAACTTGGTGCAGGAGATCAATTTTTGCCTCAGTGACTACCTAGCCTTAATGACAGAATGGATGTGGCTTCAGTCAAACTAAGATCTGTTAAAGATCCTAACTTAAAAAAGGCCAACATTTCTCATTCCATCTAGAGCTATCTTCAGTAATTTTGATCTAAATCTCACCATTAAACCCAGATGGTCCTGGGGGAAAAAGTAAGGCAGATGATCTTGCACAGTCCTCTCTAATTTAAATACAATTTACCTTCTTGTCATGGCATCATCCCCCTCCCCCACTCCTCTCACCCTCCCCCACCCCTGTCATAGTTCTTTTTGAGAATGAAGGACAGACAGCTGAAAGGTTTTATACCTCACTTAGAGTTCCCCCATTATCTGTGGTCTTCAAGAATCTACCACTCTATTTCTTAACCAGGACCAACTGGTTTTGATGACTGCTGATTTAGAACAAAATTTTAGATCTGATCCTGATAGCTCCCTATCCTTTGTACTTTTTTTTTTCATTTACACCCTTAATATTCTTGTCTTTTTGTTCTTTCAGATGAATTTTGTGATTATTTTTTCTAGGTCTATAAAATAATGTTTTGGCTGTTTGATTGGTAGGGCTCTCAACAAGTAGATCAATTTAGATAGAGTGAAGATAATAGTTGCCTTTAAGTATACACAGGTTGTTACTAGTCTGAAAGGGAAGAAGAAACAACATTTGGAAGTGGCAAATAAACAGAATAAGATTTGATATCTGTAAAAATTGTCCAGCAAAATGGTCTATTTTGGGTAGACATGTATTCTGCTTAATAGAAGTCTTTGGAGAAAGACTATATGACAATTATTTATTTATTTATTTTTTAGATATTATGATGGCTTTCTTGTTTTGATATAAGTTGACCTAGTTAAACTCTCAGTGGTTTTAAGATTCTATGACCCACTTTTTCATGATAACCTTCTCCACACTTCTTGGTGTAGGACAAAATGAATCTATCATTTCTTTTCTTGCAGTAGAAAACTTTCCAGTGGAGTAATTTATGACTTGACTGTGAAGCAACATCTTAAAACACATAGAGTATCCTTCATGACCATGTAGAGGTAAAATTATGTATTTTCAGTGTTATGAATATAGTTGACCATCACTGAAACTTTAAATTGCTATTCCTAGATGTATTATTTATTCATTTAAGATTATTTATAATCTAATATATAGTCAAAATTTTTAGATTTATCATTAATGCTTCGTGTTAATTAACACCAGAAAGAAAGGGACAACATGTGGGATTATTTAAATACTCTTGATTTTCAAAACTAACTTTTAGAAATCATCTGCAATCTTCTCTCTCTCTTTTTTTTTTATTTGACATAACTTAAGGACAAAGGCAAGATGTTTGTCCACACTTAGAAAAGATCAGAACTGATTTTACTGCCAACCCTATGGTCATTTTACTGTATCATATAGAAAGATATTATGAAGAAAAACAGAAACAAAACAAAAATTGAACTTGAAGTCAAAGTCTGTAGTTGGCCACTATGAACTATGTGATCTCCTGGATGAGTCTCATTTTTTTATGATTTTCAATTTGCTCATTTCACTAATAGAATATATGAGAATGATTCATTTCGATTTGTATCTATCACCATGGCTGGCACAGAGTAAGGGTTTGATAAATGCTTGTCTGATTGAATCTGACTAAGTGTACTTGAATATTTATTTTCAAAGAACTACCTTCTACTCAAATATTTTTAGGACATCAATAAAGGTACTTTTCCCCATAAGTAAATTGAGACTGTGAGAAGTTATGTTTCCCATTACAAACTATTAATGACAAATCTGGGAACCCAATATCAGTTTTAGTGATTATGCATTGCTCTTTCCATTACATTATTGTTCCATCCTACCATGTATAGTTTAGGTCTACACCAAGCTTATTATACTTAGAAGTGATGTAGATTTTTTTTTTCTTTTTCACTGTGTAAAGCAGTGAAGGTGCTCAAATGTAATTCTTGTTTCCTTGATAAACATAGTTTATTGCATGACATACACATACTTATATACTATCAAGTGTTTGCATTTAAATACAAAGACATGCATAGATATTCAAATGTGAGGGGAAGAATGAAAGGGAGAAAAAGAGAGAGGGGGGAGGGGGAAGAAAAAGAAGATGCAGTGGAGAGGGAGATATAGAAGGCCTATTCCCTTAAACTTTGATTAATCTGTTGAGTTTTACTATTCATCCATTTGGTCTTGGTGTGTCTCCTCCCTTCCAAATGCAGAAACTACCATCATGCCACAGTGGATTTCTCAACTGAAATTCAGTTCTGGACAGAAATGGGGACATGATTCTCCTGAATACAGAAGATTGAGTTATATTTATATTTTAAATATTTGTTCAAATAATATCAAGAAAAAACACAAAAAATTCTGCTTTTTTATGCACTAACTTGCTTGGGCAGGAGACATATTCTAGGCAGCCAGCAAGCTGGATGAATGACTAAACAAATGTCTTTTCTTCCACTGAGTTCAGTCTACCTACTAAAAAGCAAAGGGACAGAAAGAAAAAAGATACATGGATTGATACTCTTAGTTCCAGCTTATCAGTCTTTAAATGATCATTTCTGGCTCAGTAACCAGTAAGAATAATTTTTAGCATCAAAAAGTTCAAATTCCCAAGTTATCAAGAATGGAAGTAGGCTCAAGCTGAGCTTCCATAGTTAGGCAGGAGTGTTTATGTATGCTTTTCAGAATGGCCGCCCATTTAAAACTATACTCCCATTGCATATATATAAGGAATTTAAGTTCAGGAAGTTTAAATGATTCATCCACTGTCACACGGGTGGTAAATTTCAGAAGCAGGATTTGGATCAGATCATAGGAGAGTCAGGATAAAATACCACATTATATTCTATTTGTCTATTGAGATATTAACAGAAATATTTCTTGTATGAGTCAGCCCTGATATGTTTTTCCCTTGGAGAAGGCCCCAAAGCTGACATTAGGAAACAGATGGTTCTACATTTTGTTTGGATAAGTTTTGAGTTTGGGTGACATTTGGCTTGAGGAAAAAATGTATTGCATGACCTCTGGGGACTCTTGTTGGGTTTGAATCTTTTAATAGTCTCTTTCTGTACTCCATCTTGTACCTACAATTCTTTAGCAATAGAGAGAACTAGGGACATTGAGCCTATGTGATGAAATGAGTAAAGTGAAAGATGACATATATGCTATACAAAAATCCAAACAAACAACAACAACAACAAAGACTCTCAGAAGAGATGGTTATACAAAGAGGCTGACTCCCCTAAATTTTAATACTCCTAACATGGCAAGAGGTTTTGAGAAAGAATGGGAAATCAGAAGTTTTATTGCCTCATCTCAAGTCCCATCCCTTGTAGCATTCCAATGCGGCCTATAAACCTTCTGTATGCTTTAGCAATGAAAAAGAAATAAAACATTTTCTTCTCCGAACACCAACAGTGTATTTCTGAATTTTACCTCCACTCTGCCGGGATGCTGAAATTGTACAAGGGAAAAGAGAACACAATAGATTTTAAAATGTTTGAAGTGATTTTATTTGACTCACCACAGTCTGGGTAAAATATGTTCCTTTAAAAAATGCAACCTGTCTATAAATTATTTAATCGGAATCTATCAAGAGAGAAGTCTTTCCCCCAGAGAACAGTGTACATATCAGTTCCTGAGTATGTGGAGCAGAGAATTAGTATGTCAAATCATTAAACTATGAAATCTTACTTTTAGGAAAGAAAATATATTGTAGCTTTTGGTCTATGAACAGATACATTACCATTTCGTAAGAGATAAATATGCAAAATAAAGTCTGCAAAATGCAGACTTGTAAGAACTACATAAATGTTAGCTATTATGATGATTAATAATTATTATTATGGTTGCAGTGGTTATGGTTACTTCTACCATGTAGCGCAATATCTTATAAATGATAAGAAATTAATAAATGTTTATTGAATACCCAGAATTTGTTTTAGAGTAGTTCCAGGGGGCACATCCTATGTGGGATCTTTCTGAACTACTCCAGTTGGTGGCACTCTTGCCTACTTGAAATGATTATATATTCTTTCTATCAAGGCAATAATATGGCTTTCTAAATAGGATTCTGGCCCTGGAATCAGAATGATCTGAATTCAAATTCTGATGTCAGGTACTTACTAGCTCTATGATCTTGGGCAAGCCACTTATCATTCATCTGTCTCGGTTTCCTCAACTGTGAAATATGGATAATAAAAGAATCTATCTCAGAGAGCTGGTATAAAAATCAAATGATATAATATTTGTAAAAAAAATAGCATAGTGACTGGCACATAGTGGGTGATACATAAACACTTATTCTTTTCTCTCCTTTCTCTTGTTCTATTTGTATATATTTGTTTTCTAAACACATAACCACTGAATTACCTGGCTACCTTCTCCTGACTTTTCAGTGTTAATCATTTAGTAAAGCATTTCATCTTTATGCTTTCTTTAAAAATCTTTGCCTCCTTGTTCTTTTGGCAATGATACCACAACTCTAGAATCTTCTCAATAGTGCTTACATTATTTGTATTTTTTATCACATGAGGAGCTGTAAGAAATAAGGAACAAGTTCATTAGGGTTAATACATCTTAAGGTAACTAATCTCAATTAGACTTTCATGATAGCTAAGCAATCCTTTCACTCTTCCCTCTGTCCTTGTCCATTGATCATTTGATGAATAAACATTACTACACTGTGTGATTACTTTGCGAAGCATTGTTGTTTTGTTATCCCTTGTCCTTCATGAAGAAAACCAACATGACAACATGATTTTGGTGTTAAGATACAATTTGTTTGACTGTAGTTTACAGACCAGTATAATTCAAAAGACTCTACCACAGGTTGGGCCAAGTATTCTATTTTAATATTTGGGATAAAGATGTTTATAGATGTGCACATATAAAATTTATTTTGGGTTACTGTGATTCAATTGTGATTATAGAGTTACAATAATGTCACGAGAAGGGGTCCTATTTCTCCAATTTATTATATCTAATAGTAAAGTTCTTCAGAGAGATCTTGAGATTAACATATATTCTGATCTCTATGTGAATGCTTTTCTTGGGTGAGTTCTCCGTAAAATAGTCTTTCAGGTAAATGTATGCTTGGCATTTGAACTACATGGCCAACCCTTAAGAGTTGTATTCTGCAGTAGAGTTTGAATGCCAGACAATTCATCTTAAGAGAATACCTCAGTGTCTGATGCCTTCTTTTAGAGCTGGGTAATATAAAAAAAAATCTTCTAAAATGATTTGAAAGGAAAAATTCAATTTTCTGGAAATAAATTGTCCAGGACATCAAAGTCTATAGAACAGCTCTGCAGACCTTCAGTTTGATAGGCAACTTAATACCTCTTGTCTCCCACACTTTCCTTCAAAACTAGCCAAAAATTGAGCTAGCTCTGGTAATGCATGTGTCAACCTCATCTACTATTGTGAATGTCCTTGAAAAATATATTATCTGGAAGGTAGGTGGATAGAGCACCAGTCCTCAAGTCAGAAACGCTTGAGTTCAAATCTGGTGTGAGACACTTAACACTTCCTGGCTGTGTGACCCAGGCAAGTCACTTAACCGTAATTGTGTCAGCAAAAAGAAAGAAAGAAAAAATATATACTACCCTGGTAAGTGAACTTATCTATAGCATTCATTTTTTTCCCATTTTCTATAGCTACTGGTTCCATGTATGAATGATATGATCCATTCATAGGACCTCTGTTTTCTTGGGTTGTGTTAACTGTTAGGCATCTCAGTCTTAGATGTTGCATTGAGTAGGTAATAATTTGTGAACAAAAAGTCATGTATCAATTCTCCCTCCACTTTAGTATTAGTTTATGGCCTTTTCAACTTAGTTAACTGTCAGTACAGTAGCGGAACTGGATGCTGTTTCATCCTTGTTAAAGGTCTCTGACAACATTCACAAAAGTTCATTGCAAAAAGCATGGAAGCAAACACATATTCCTATTTCACTATATTGATAACTGGGAAAGTGTAAGAGCATTATCCTTCACCCAGAATCCCTATAAATCCCATTATAAATACTGATGAACTTCTCTGGGAAACCAATTTTCTCCATTATCTTTCAAAGTCTTGGCAGTCTTAAAAGTCTTGGTGATATCAATTAATGTTGTGTACATGCTTCTGTTTTGCTTTTAGCCTTTCTCATGGAATTGCCAAGCAGCAAATACATGTTAACCATTCTTTGGTTCTTTCTGAAACCACACTGACCCTCAGGTAAATGAACATCTTCATGGTGAAGGATCAGTTGATTATGTAGGACTCTTACAAGAATTTTGCCAGAAATGATTCAGAGAGAGATTCCCTTTGAATGTCACAATACAGCCTATTTCCCTTTACTTTATAAAGGACAATGGAAGTACCCTTGTTATCTTGGAGAAAACTTCCTTTTGTCATACACTATAGAAGATTTCAGTAAATTTTGGGATGAGCAGTGGACCCCATATCTTACAAATCTCAACTGGAATAGAATCAATGCTAGATAGTTTGTCAAACAAAAGGAGCCTAATTGTGAGCATTTAATACCTCTTATTCAGTTGGAAATTTGTCTAGAGATGAACTGATTTCAACCTGAAGTTTGAGATAATTTTAGAAGTTGTTGATGACACTGTTAGGAATACTATGGAAATATACAGCCCAGCTCTCCATGTTCATGTCATTATCACCAATCAATGTGGTTCCATCAGTACCAAGTAGTTGAGATGCATTAGGGTTCTTTAGCACATATGTAGCCCTTAGTAATTTGCAGGAAATTGGATGACTGCTATCAGCATAAAACTAAACTTCAGCTTTCCTCTCACTCAGCCAAGAATAATGCCTCTCCCCACGCTTCACTTGCACTTTATTTTTAATAGAGTTGGAGTCCCTTCTTAGAGCTATGCTTCTAGTAAACCCTTTGAAGTTCTTGCTTTTATTTAGTAGTTTCTGAATTTCCCTATCATTTTCATCAAACCGACCCTGATGTTTGCAAGTATTCTGGACCAAATAAACAAATATGATGCTATATAGTGAACCTCTGAAGGCTCTCCATTCCTTTTCTGCTATTCCTTCCTACCCAGATCAGCAATTCCTACCCAGAAAGAAAGAATTGCTCTAATCTTTGGAAGATGTGTCATAATATTTATCTTGCCTAGGATAATCACTTTTGTTGAATTTGAATGTTTAATTGAAGAGAATAAGTCTATGACTGGTCCAGTACTCTGTGCCCATGCCACTTTGTCATTCTCACATCCTGTTTATCTCTTCTCCTTATAATAATGTAGTCTATTATATGTCAGTTTTTGCTGTAAAGATACATTTATGAAATTGTCTTGCAGTTAGTAAATGAAAGATAATGCATGTAATGAGGTCACGAGACAAATAAATCTATAGTAGTATGTGACCATTGCTCTTACTATTTACATCCCCACTTTTTCCAATGACTCCCTGCCATGTGTGATAATCTGCATACTTTGGCATTAAAATCATGCAGAATTACAAGATTGTCTTCTTTTAGAAAATTAATGATAAAGTCCCCTAAGTCTTCATTTTTTTTTTCTTTGACATTATCAGCAATTATCATGCTGAAAGCATGTGTAGTGATGATGATGGCATGGCACTGCATGTGGCAGTCACATTTTCATGAACCTGTCTTTGACTTTTTTGGGGGAAGCAAGAGTAAGTCTGATTGAAAAACCTGCTCCATCTTCATAGCACTCCTCATCACAGAAGTTACTCCAGAAAAATGTGCATCCAATTCTGATTTTGGCAAGTTGTCCTTCATTTGCCAGCCTTGTTTCACTAAGGACTGATATTGGCTATGATACTTAATGAATTCTCTTGCAACAACAGCTGTCCATCTCTCACATCTACCAGATTTCATATTTTCAATGGGCATGCACAGATTCCATATTCAAGTGGTAAGAGGAATCATCTTCACAAATTTGTGTATTTGTGTGCATGTTTTAACTGCAGGCTGGAATCCTTCAATATAGGGAGTCCAGACTTAGATGAAGCAGGCAAATTTTAGGGAAACTTTTCTAACCCCTTCTGTATAACAGAAGAGAAGGAGTAGAGTTTTTTTTTTTTTTTTTTTCCCCAGGGGCTCAGATATCTGTGGATGCTGATGAATGTTACTGTTGATTCAGCCCAGCAAAAAGACAACAAAATGACCACCTGTGTGAAGGTTATGGCTAGAGATCACATTGTATCTGTACCTGCTTCTTCCTCACTCACTTGTTGGCATGGGAATTCAAGGTTCATAATATAATAAAAAAATAACCTAGGAGAAATAGTTAAATATGCAAATAATAAAACAATGTGGGTGCTCCCTTGCCTTGCATGTAAATTAGAACTCAATATCTTCACTGCTTCCCCCAAACCACCTTTCTGCTGAATGGGCCTCTTACATTTGAGTGCACAACCATCCTTCTAAGTCACTGATTCCAAAATTGATGTCACCCACAAACTCTATTACCATTCACCCGATATTTCCAAACTGTTGTGTAATCTCCCCAAACAATTGTGTCATATGTTCTTTTCTTCTTGTTGGCATACGCCCTATTGCTTTTTTCAGTTATTTATCACTTCTTACTGAAACTATTGCTATAAGCTTCTAATTGGTATATATGGTAAATGAATATGCTACATTTTTTTTTCTAATTCTATATATCAATTTATCCTCTATGTAGCTAATATGGTAATTTTCCTAAAGGAAAGATTTAACTATATCAACTCCAGTTGATCCTCTCTTGCGTAGCATTAAAGAAAAAATTAATTTTGCTTTAAAGATTACTACGTTTTCTTTCTATAGTCTCATTCTTCTAACTCACTGCCCCATTTTATGCTTTTTATTGACTAGATATATTCACCTAGTTCCTCAATAGTCTGTAAGTCTTAGAAATGGTTATCCCTCATTCCTGAAATGATTTTCCTCATCACCTCTTTTTAAAATAATAGGCTTCTTCTAAGAATGCATTATAATACTCCCTTCTACTGTAAATCTTTCCTCCTTTCTCTACCCCTTCAGTCCATAAATGAAACCGTTTTTCTGCCAAAGATTATTTTATATCTGCTCTGGAAGCATTTTAAAATGCCTATTTTATATCTAGATTTTTTTCCCATTAGAATGTAATCTCCTTGAGAGCCGGGATTTTATTTATTTTGTTTTCCCCTAGATCTTAACAGAGTGATTTGAAGAGAGTCGTTACTTCAATCATTGATATCAATAACAAATTGATTGATTTGTATTGGTCATCTTATTAGTGACATAGTAATACCTTATATAATTGCTACACATTTGAAATTCTTTTGAGAATTTCTCATTCATATCTTGTAGTCAATTATCCACTGGGAAATGGTTTTAATTACATATTATGTTACGATATGTAATACACACATATGTTCATATATATATATATATATATATATATATACATGCATATAGATCTATATATAGATAGATCTATATGCATAGATATATAAATATATCTATCTATATATAGATCTATATGCATGTATATACATACACACAGTTTATATTAGTACATACACAGTTTATATTAGTAACTTATATATTTTGAATATTATACCTTTATCAGAATTATTTTAACAACTTTCTTCACTTCTTATTCTAATTGCATAGTAAAATTAAATATAATTAAAAGAATCCTTTCTATATTTTGTTTATCTCTATCAGTTTTGTTAAACATCCTCTTATCACCCATAGATATCTGATTTATTGAGGCATATATTTTAAGATGAATTAAAACTAATTTCTTTCAAATACTTTTTTTTTGTTTTTCTTCCAGAAAATTTTGGGAAATAGAGGTTTCTTCCTCCAATAATTTACATTTGGCATTGAGAAGTCAGTGTAGAAGAGAGAGCGAAAGAATTGCATACTAATACAATAGTTGAAAAATGACATGGTCCAAATAAATATCCTCAGTAGAAACTTGGAATTGTGATAAGAAAGGGGTAAAATTCCTACCCCCTTTGACTCAGAAATACTTTTACTAAGAACATATTCCAAGAGGAGTGAGAACATTTTTAATATGAATATTTACAAAACTTTTGAACAAAATATTTTGCAGCAGCAAAGAATGAAAAACCATCTAGGTAACTATTTGTTGAGGAATGAATAAAAGAATTTCTTACCTAAATAAAAAGGGATATTTTGAGATGATAAATATCATGAAAATATGGGAATATTTCTATTAACAGATCTGTTCATTTATTCTGCATTTATTAAGCATTTAGTTTGTAACACACTGTGATATAACCTAGAAATATATCGTGTTATATTTATATCCTAGATATAAAATTGATAGACAAAATTAACTTCTGAATACAGTTAATAGAATAATTCTTACGTGTATAAGCTTGTACACTAAATGGAACAATAAGTAAATGCACACACAGAGACATAGGTGCACACAAATACACATTATATATGTGTGTGTGTGCATGTGTATACATATACATATATACATATATAGTTGTTTAAATATATACACACATATATTAAAATGTACACACTCATTACACACCCATACACACACACACACACACACACATATATATATAAACATGTATTTAACTATATATATATATATATATATATATATATATATATAGTGATATTCTCTTCTCTAAAATATAATGTTCTCTGGGAGCAGGTTTCTTGGTGGCTTCTGGGGGCAGCCTTTCTTTCAGTTCAGTGTAATCACGCCTAATGCAGCTAGGTATTAAAGTCCAAATCCTTTATCGTCTCCTTTCTTGGGCCTGCTTAACTTTCTTAGAGGCTAATCTCCTTGGTTCTAAGAGCTCTGGCCACTAGTGCTTTGCCTCTGTCAGCTTCTGCTCTAGCTCCCTCTGAATGTCTCCAGCCAGCAGAAAGGTGAAAGATGGAATGAATCTATCTTCGCTTCCAAGAGCTCTAGTGGGCTTGTCCTCTAATGGGCTTGTCCTTTAGTGGGCTTGTCCTCTAGTGGGCTTGTCCAAGCTTATATGCTCTCTTATCAAAGGTGTGAATCTTGTAGAACTCTAGTAAGTACTGAGTACATTACTGAACTAGAGAATTGTTAAGTACCATGCTAAATTAGATAATTATTTTCTCTATCAATTTCACTTACTTAGCACCTTGTAAGAATCCTAACAATATAATATGAAATAAATTGAAACATAGAGCTTGGAAAAAAAATATGCAGAATGAGATAATAGCTACAACAAAGTAAATAGAGACAAGAAAATAACAATTGAAATTGCACATATAATAATATTTTTGAACAAGCTTGGATCCAATCAAGAAATATTTAAATTATCTCTCCTCCATTCTTTGCAATTTTGATTGGATAACCAAAATTGTGGAACACTGAATACACTGCCAGGTTTAAAAAATTATTTTGGTTGCATTTGCTAAACAATCTCTCTACTTTTATAAATGATAGCAGTGATTGTATTACTTTTTACCATAACCATAACCCAAAATTGAATTAGAATAAATTGAATAATTTAAGAGAACTAATCATTTCATATAGAATATCAATATTTTTGTACAGATTAAGAAAAATGAACACAAACTGTTATCTTATTAAAATATGGCAAAAGGGATAAAACCAAAAAGTTCTAGACTCAATAGAAAGACAGAAGGAATCAACCTGATGATCCAGACAAGCACTTTATATTGACTCAACAAATGCTATAACAAATCTGCCTTCCTCTCATCGATGTAAACCTATCCAATGTTTTACTCTTATTCAAAAGAAACCTGGAATTTGAATTATATTTAGTAAGAGCTGAGCTTTCTGTCAGATATGCAGGGAAGTGGAAAATATGTTAACACATTAACACTGTCAGTTTTCAAAAGGCAATGACATCCTGGAAGGGAAATCACTGGACTCAACCTGGATGCTAATGCTAAAATGAAGAAATACTTGTCAAAGAAAAGACAATTTAATATGAGCAGAAAGACAGAAGCTAGGCTTTTTGTACAGTGGCAGATGTAAAACTTTCCAGTCTAAACAAAGCAGATCCCAGTCAAATGTATAGGTAGTCCTGAATTCAGAGTCTCTGGGCGGAAAATTGGCTTGGCAAAGTGAATATGAAAGAAAAAAAATGATAATTTTTCCCATTTATTTATAAGTTAACTTGGATGAGACACATAATATCCATGGGTCTTAGTTTCCTCATTTGTAAAATGAAGTGGATGAGATGGCCTAAATGATTCCCAAGGTCACTTCCAGTTCTAAATATGTAGTTTCAAAGTTTTCAGAATCTTCATTCATGTGTCACTGCCAAAATGCTTCAAATACTTTGCTCTCATGACTTCTAGCTTCTATAAGAATTTTAAATTGCTAGCATTTTTGTGTGGTTGTAAGGTTGGTTAAGCATTTCATACATATAATCTCATTTGATCTTCACAACAATCCTGCCAACTAACTCCATTTTACAGGCAAGAAAATCAAGACAAACAGATGCTAAATAACTAATCCAAGTTCAAACAGTTTATAAGTTCTTTAGGCCATGTAGTTGTCTCAGCTTCATATTAGAGGATGTGTTTTTAATTTGTTGCTGTTATTTTTTTTAATCATACTGACTATAGATAGAAAGCTGGAATTTAAGTCTAGTTAAATTTTATTCCTGAACTTCATACCTTTAGGGCCATGGGCAACTCTATTATTGTCTCCACACTTTTATTTCTGCAACTGTAAAATGAGGATATTAATACCTATGGTATTTCCATTACTGGATTTTGGAGATAGTTTTCAAAGGCTCATATAAAAGGAAATATTGGACCCAAGGATCATACACACATGTTCCTGTTTGATTTATTACCAAATAGAATTCCCAATTTTGCTTCTCTAGAAGCTCCAACCGATTTTTGGGCACTCATTAGGTGAATGTGACTATTTATTGTATTAAAAGACTAGTTTCATTTGGGACACAAGGTTTTTCAGGGGATAATGTTGAAAAGTATGCACATGTTTTGAAAATAAATAAAATATTTAATAATTTAAAAAAAGATTTCTTAGGGGAAAAAATACTAGCTTCTGGGAATACTCAAGTCACCAACTTGACAAACTCTTTCATTAAGTTTCTTCAATTTGTGTAGTATACATCCTGGAAATTCAAGAAACTGAAAGGGGCCTTAGAGCCTCATGTCTGATCCTTTTGAATATTCTATCAAGGTTCAGAAAACTCTTAACCTCTTACAAATGTCTTCCTTAGAAAGATCATTCTGTGTCAGTACAGATCTTTCTATTGCTTTCCAGATCTAAAGATCAAGAAAAGTCTCATGGAAAACAAGTCAATTTATGTGACAAAAATTACTGCATTTAAAATAATATTTAGTTATTATGTGTTTAGAAATTAGAATGGTAGTTTATTCATTATGCAAAATATACTTTTGGGGGAAAATACTTATTTCCATTCACATTGATTCTAACAAGGTGGGAAAAGATGATGAATTTTTTGGAAAATCTTGAATTGAGCACTCTGAACTTCAAGATTACATAAGACTATAGGCAAAAAACATTCAATTTTCTAATAAAAAAAGTGAATCATAACTAATCATGGCAAGTCTTATATTAGTAACAAGAGGGCATTTTCTATATAAAACTTTTCTCCAATCATGTAAACTTTGTTATTAAAAGACCTAACAGTGCCATATACTTGAGGTAATATTCACATTTTCTAAAGATCATCATTTGTTATTAAGGTAACAAATTTGTGTTCTACCCTCATAGACATTTTTGTCCCTTCTGCTAATATTATGTTTCTTCCTTCTTTCTTTCCCTCCTTCCTTCATTCATTCTTTCCCTCCTTTTCTTCCTTCCTTCCTTCCTTCTTTCCTACCTTCCTTCCTTTTTTCCTTCCTTTTTCCTTTTTTTTTCTTTCCTTCCTTCCTTCTTTCCTTTCTTCTTTCTTTGCTTCTTCCCTATAAATTATCATTGCCTAGAATACTGGGGATGAGGGTCAGTGAATTTTAATTTAATTTCAGATACTTATTAGCTGTTTATGTCACTTAATCTCTGTCTGTCTGTTTCCTTATATGTAAAAGGGGGATACTAATGACATCTGTCCTTGAAAATTGCTATGACAATCAAAAGAAACAATAATTAAAATGTGCTTAACAGAGTGCTTGGTGCATAGTTAGCACTATATTTATGTTAATTATTTGTATTCCTGTTACTAATATTCCAACACCAAATATGTGTGCGTGTGTGCAAACACCTACATATACATATGCAGTCACTCATAGAAAACAGTGGCACAAATTATTGATTAGTAGTTATTAATATATGAAAAAGAATTCAAGGTTGTATCTCTTTCACATCAGATTGGCAAGGAGGACAAAAGAAGAAAATTGTTAAAGGGTTGGGTGAGAACATGTCATAATGGAAATAAAAGCAGACTGAAGCAGCAAATATGTGAGCAACATCTATTTATTAGTTAGGCTTGAAATAGCAAATCAATGAGATCAATGACTTATCAATAATCAAAGACATAGTGTTACAGGATTTGGGGATATAGGATCTTTGATAAGATCAATGAGATCTGATGAGAGAAAAATATGGAGTATTATAGGTGTGTCATTTGATGGCTTGATGATTTAATGTGAAAGTGGGGTGAATATATTTTTAACATCTTTCCATTACATCAATGGGATATGAGGTCAGTACTCAGGTGATGGGATTAGTCTGGAGGACATGAGAGTTGCTACAACAGTTTAAATTGATGAGATTGGCTTTTACTTTCAAGATTCTCCAGAAAGGGAGAGATGGATGAAGTTATAAGGATGGGGATACAAGTCACAAAGTAAGGGTGGAAGTACAAGTGACAGAAAAAGGATCCTGACATAAGTAATATGAGGTTAACTCAGTGAATTTGCAGAGATTGAAATTTAGGCACACATAGTGAAGGAGAATATTTAATTTGGACTATCTTGATTATATCTTATGAAAATAGAATTAAAATCAATTTTTAATTTCACAAACAAGCACACTAATAGGATGTTGGTAGAGCTGGAAATTGTTTTCAACAGTCTGGAAAACAGTTTGAAACTATAACCATAAAAGAGGAAATTAATAAAATTGAAAGTAAGAAAACTAACTAATACAGAAAACTAAGAGATGGTTTTATGGAAAAACAACAACAACAACAAAATAAGTAAATGTTTGGTTAATTTGATTAGAAAAAGGAAAGAAGAAAATAAAATTGCTAGTATTAAAAATGAAAAGAGAAAATTAGAGCCATGATTAGGAGATATATTGCCCAACTGTATTCCAATAAATCCGAAAATCTAAGAGAATGAATGAATACTTAACAAAAATATAAATTGCCTAGTTTAATAAAGGAGGAAATATATTACTAAAATAGTCCCATATTAAACAAGTTATTAAGCAATACTTTAAAAAAATCTCCAGGGCCAGATGGATTTATAAGTGAATTCTACCAAACACTTAAAAAACAGTTAATTTCAATAACATTTCAAGTATTTGTAAAAATAAGGAAAGGTTTTCAAATTTATTTTATTCTTTAACCAAGTAGAGTCAAAATAGACTAAGGAAATCATAGCCCAAATTCACTAATGAATATTGATGCAAAAAAATTTATTTAAAATGTTACCAAATAGATTATAGAAAGTTATTTTCAAAATAAAACAAAATGATCAAATATGATTTATAAGAATTAATACAGGGCTGGTTCAATATTAGGAAAATTATTAGCATCTTGACTGTATTATTAGCCAGTCTGATAGAAATCACATCATTTTCTCAATAGATGCATAAAACGTATTTGAAAAAAAAATCAAATACCCATTCCTGTTACAAATAATAGAGAGCACAGCGATAAATGAAGTTTTCCTTAGAATGGTCAGAAGAGTCTGTCAAAAACCTTCAGCAACCGTTATATGTAATGGGAACAAACTAGAACCATTCCCAATAAGAACAGGATGAAACAAGATTAAACTGCCCACCAATCACCATTGCTATTCAATATTGTATTAGAAATGTTAGTTTTAGAAATAGAGAAGAAAATTAAATTAAAGGAATTAGAGTAGGTAATGAGGAAATCAAATTATCACTCTTAGCAAATGATATGATGCCATACTTAGAGAATCCTAGAGAATCAACTAAAATTACAAGAAATAATTATGAACTTTTGCTAAGTCACAGGATAGAAAATAAATCCACATAAACCATTAGTATATCCATATGTTATGAACAAAGTCCTAAATTCCATTTAAAATAGCTGTAGATAAGATTATATCTATATATATATATACACACATAAAACCAGGAATTGTATAAATGCAATTACCAAACAGTTTCCACAGAAATAAGTAATGACAAGAATATCAAGTACTTATGCATAAGCCATGCTATTATAATAAAAATGAAAATTCTACCTATATTAATCTACTTAAGCAGTGTCATACCAATCAAACTGCCCAGAAATCATTTGGCAGAGCTAGAAAAAATAATAAGAAAGTTCATCTGGAAGAATAAAAGGTCAAGAATTTCAAGGGAATTACTTTAAGAAATGCAAATGAAAATGACCTACCTTTTTCAGACCTAAAAATCTAATATAAAGCAGTAGTCATCAAAACTATTTGGTACTGGCAAAGAAATAGAATAGATGATCAATGGAATAAGTTAGGTTTAGAAAAGACAAGAGTCAATAACTATAGTAATCTAAGGTTTGATAAACCCAAAGACCCCAGCTTCTGTAATAAGAACTCACTATTTGAGAAAAATTACTAGAAAAATTGAAAACTAGTATGGCAGACACTAGGCATTAACAAACATTGAACACCCTACACCAAGATATGGAGGAAATGGGCTTATGATACATACATAAAGAGTAATATTTAAATTAGGAGAACAAGGGATGGTCTAGTTTTCAAATATGTGGAGAAAAAAAATTATTGCTAAAGAAGAACTAGAGAACATTATGAAATTCAAAATGTATCATTTTGATTACCTTAAATGAAAATGATTTTGCACAAAATAAAATCAATACAGACATGATTAGAAGGGAAGCAGAAAATTGGGAAGTTTTTTTTTTTTTTAACATTCAAAGATTCTCATAAAATTATCATTTCTACGATATTTAGAGAATTGTATTAAATTTGTAAGAATCCAAACCATTCTCCAATTGATAAGTGGTCAAAGCATATGAACAATTTTAAGAAGAAGAAATTAAAAATGAAAACCATTTCTAGTCATATAAAAAAGCTCTAAATCACTATTGATCAGGAAAAAAAATGAAAATAAAGAGAACTCTGAGATACTTTCACACAATTCTCGGATTGGCTAAGATGAAGGGAAATATATATTGATAAATATTGGAGGAAATGTGGGAAAACTGGGACACTAATGCTTTGTTGAAGTTGTGAAATGATCTAACCATTCCAGAGAGCAATTTGGCACTGGGCCCAAAAGCCTATCAAATTCTGCATACCCTTTCATCCAGTAATGTTTCAGCTGGATAATTTAAAAAAAAAAAAAGGGGGAGGGACTCGCATGGGCAAAAATGTTTGTAGCAGCACCCCCCCCCTTTTTTTGATGGCAAGGACTTGGAAGCTGATTGGCAGCCCATCTGAATATATTATGGTATATTAATGTAGTGGAATATTATTTTTCCATAAGAAATAATCAGCAAAATGATTTCAGAAAGTCTTGGAGGGGTCTATATGGATTGATATTAAGTAGATTGATTTGGACAAAGAAAACATTCTATACAGTAAACAACAGGATTAAGTGTATGTGATAATCCACTTTAATGGACGTGCCTCTTTTCAATAATAAAGAGAATCAGGCCAATTCCAGTGGACCTGTAATCGAGAAAGTCATCTGTATTCAGAAAGAGAATTGTGGAGACTGGTGGATCATAATATTGTATTTTCACATTTTTGTTTGTTGTTTGTTTTTTCTTTTTTTTTTCCTTTTTGATCCGATTTTTTTTTTTGTGCAGCATGAAAAGTGCAGAAATATAGGTACAAGAATTACATGTTTGCCATATACTGGATGACTTGCTTTCTAGGGGAGGAGTTGCAGAGAAGAGGAGAGAAAAAAACTTGGAACATAAGGTTTTGAAAGGCTAAATGTGGAAAACTATCTTTGCATATATTTTGAAAATAAAATGCTATTATTAAAAAAAAAAGATAATAGCTATATGACATTTTGTGCAGGGCCTGACATCTCTCTCTCTCTCTCTCTCTCTCTCTCTCTCTCTCTCTCTCTCTCTCTCTCTCCTCTTTCTCTGTTTGTGTCTGTGTATCTCTATCTTGGTGCCTCTCTGTGTCTTTGTGAAAATACAAATATATGTTTATAGTGCACAATTCATATAAATGCACTGTAAAAGAAAGTAAAAAAAAAATACATTTTGAAATGCTGAGATTTATGAACAGTTTTTTTGATGTCCATAGTGGAAAAGAGTTATTCACATTAAGATGATCTAACTTCCAAAACATAGGCATTCTTAGCTTTATTATTTTCTGGCATTAAATTAAACATAATGTATATTTGAACTTTTTTTATTTTTTTAAATAAAACTTTAAGTTAATTTAAAAGTAATTGCTTATTTGGGGGATAGGAGAAGAAGGCATTTTTTTCTAAAGAAATAAATTCTTATACATCCCTTTTTTGTTCAGATGGAATGACTATCCTTTGGCTAATGATTTTTATGTAAATTCTAGTAGATACCACCTCATCTCTATTCTACCTTGTATATTTTATTTCTAATGAAATTCTACATTAGCTATTTATCTTCTGACCTTTGGTAACTGGAGGGAAGATTCAAGCTCTGCTTTATTTTTATCTTGGTGCCTGGGAAATCGTTTGGTTCACAGTATGTATGACACAGTAAGATGAAAGAATGATTATAAACCAAGTCTGAGGTGTCTTCAAATAAGTATTTTAATTCAAAACACCTGTAAGCAGTTTGTTTTCCCAAAATTCAAAATGTTAAATCTCAACAATTTTATTTGAATATCTACTTTAAAGTATGGAATTATGTGAAAGTAGCCTCAGAATATATGGGAATATAAGGATGTGAGCAAGATGTTTAGAATGAATGGGATCACTAATTAATACATTATTATTATTATTGTTGTTATTATTTACTCATTATTCAACTGGCATTTTTAAAACCTAATATTTGTGAGTTACTTTGTTAGTTGTCTGTATATTCCTCTCCCAGCTACCCTCTATTAGACTATGAGCTCATTGATGCTACAGGTTGTTTTGCTTTTGCCTCATATTTCAAGCATCCAACATAGAGAATCATAGGAAAATAGAATGAAAGGATCTTCATCCACATTGCACCCAAATACATAGCTTTGTGATGGTAAGTTGAGCCATATTTTGTCTCAATTCTTACCTTGCCTTTCATTGTTGAGTAGGTGTTACCTTAGAGAAAATGAATTCTAGAAAAGATCTAATTTAAAAAGGTCAAGGTCACTCATTGATTCATGGGCCATCACTGCTTGTCTTGACTTTTGTACTTCTACTGGGTTTTGATCACTGGTGGAGAGAGTGAGACCAATGACTTGCAGCTCTGCCTTACTTAACTGCTATTCAGAGGCAAGTCAAGACATTCTCTTTGTGTGATCATTTGTCCTTGTCAAGAATGAAGAATAGGAGGCAAAGCCAAGGGGGAAGAGAGAAGCTAGGATGTTGCCTCGAATCTCTTGAAATCAACAGTAAATCAAACCTCTGAACAGATTCTGATGTGACAGGACCCACAAACATTCAGATTGAAACCATTTTCAAGATTAAAATATCTTGTAAGGACTTCAGAAAATGTCTTTCTCACACAGGAGAATGTGACCCAGTGCAGGCATAAGAAAATCTAGCTGGAGGTTTTTAGCTAAAATATAGACCAACAACATTGACCCTTTCATCTTTACTCAAAGGCTAGTGGTTCAGCAAGCCAACTGTGAGACATCTACCCCAAGCATAGAAGACAAATTGTGAACCCTCTCTTCCCTTAAACCCTAGCATAACATTCAAGACCAAGTCAGGCCAAAACAGTGCAGTGGGAAAGCTGGCAGCACCACTGGCCCGGTGCAGAAAGTCAGGGAGAAACCTATGTCCCTTGCAAAAGAAGCTTTGAGAAAATCTCCCCTGTGTCCTAGGATAAGAGCTCAAATTTTTAAAATGAGCAAAAAAAGTAAAAATAGACTTGACCATAGAAAGCCACTATGATACCAGGCAAAATCAGAACAAAAAACCAGAAGAGGACAACAGCAGCATAATCCCTACATATGAATCCTCAAAAAGAGATATGAACTACTCTAAAGCTGAAAACTTTCTTTTGAAAAAGATAAAATAATTTAAAAATAAAATAAAAGAGAGAGAAAAAATTGGGAAAAGAAATGAGAGCAGTGTAGGAGAAATAGGAAAAAAATTAAAAGCATCAGAAAAAAAGCAAAAACTTGGAAAAAATAGCATAGACATTGACTAGAGATAACAATTCTTTAAAGAATGGAATTTGTGAAATGGTGAAAAATCCACTGAACAAAACAACTCCTTTAAAAGTATAGTTGAATAAATGGAAGAGGAGGTTAAAAAAGCTAACTTAAGAAAATGATTTATTAAAAATTAAAATTGAAAAAAAAGTCAAGTAATGATTCTATGAGACATCAAGCATGATTTAGCAAAAATGGAAAACAAAATGAAAAAATACCAAAAAAAAACCTGGAAAATATGTCCGGTATGGAGAATTTAAGAATTTTTGTACTTTCTAAAAATCATGATCAAAATGGCCTGGGCAACATCTTTCAATAAATCATCAAGGAAAAGTACCCATATATCCTAGAACCAAAGTATAAAATAGTCATTGTAAAAATATACCAATCACCTCCCCAAAAAACCCAAAAAACAAACAAACAAAAAAACTCTAAGGTTTATTGTAGCTAGATTCCAGAATTGTCAGAAAAAAAGAGAAAATTCTGCAAGTAGACAGGAAAAAAAAAAAAAACAATCAAATAATGAGAAGCCACAGGATCTAGCAGTTTTATATTCAAGGATTGTAGGGCCTGAAATATGATATTCTGGAAGACTTGAACAATAACAAAAAATCAACAACTCAGTAAAAATTGAGCATTATTTTTCAGGAGAAAAGATAGACCTTCAATGAAATAGGCAGTTTTCAATAATTTCTTATGAAAAGATCAAAGTTAAACAGAACATTTGACCTTTTAAATACAAAACTGATGAGGTGAGTAAAAAAGGTAAAATGGAATGATTAAAAAAAAAAGTTATTTAAAGGTTAAATTGTTTACAACCCTACATGGGAAAGTGATACTTATAACTTTAAAGAATTGTATCTTTTTCAGGGCAGTTAAAAAAGGTGTACATAGACAGAGGCTATGGTTATAAGTTGAATTTAATGTAACGATATATTTAAAAAAAATTAAGGCATGGAAAAAGAAGTATACTGAGAAAGCCCAAAAGGGGAGGTAAAATGGAGCAAATTTCATTATAAGAAAAGGCATACAAAACCTATTATAGCAGAAGGAAAGAGGGGAAGGAGAAAGATCATTTTTTGAATATTAATCTCATCAGATTTGCTCAAAGAGGAAATAGCATTCTTACTTAGACTGGCATAAAATTTTGTCTTTTCCCATAGGGAAGTAAGCAGGAAAGGGGAAAAGAAAAGAGGGAGAAGCTAAAAAAGGGAGAGCAGATTGAATAATAGGGTGGTCAGAAGTAAAATACCAGTGAGGAAGAAAAGGGTAAAATGAGAGATAAAAATATAAATGGGGAAAACAGCATGGAGAGAAATAGAATTGATAACCATAACTGTGGAGGTAAATGGGATGAACTTTCTGATAAAATGGAAGTGAATGGCAGAACAGGATCAAAAGCTAGAACCCTGAAATATGTTGTTTGCAAAAAAATGCATTTGAAACAGAGAGATATTCATAATAAAGGTAAAAGACTAAAGCAGAATGTATTATACAGCAGCTAAAGTGAAAAAAAAAAGAAAAAAAAAGAAAGAAATGGTACTGATCCTGATATAAGACCAAGCAAAGGCAAAATTAGATCTAATTAAAAGATAAGAAAATTACATCTTGCCAAAAGTAACATAAGTAATAAAGTAATATCGATATTAATCTAAACATATTGATACACCATATGATACAGAATGCAAATTCTTTTTTATTAATTAATTTATTTTAATACACATTGCTTTATGAATCATGTTGGGAGAGAAAAATCAGAACAAAAGAGAAAGGCCATGGGAGAGGGGAAAAAAAAAAAACAGGAAAAAAAAAGAAGCTAACATAACTTGTGTTGATTTATATTCATTCTCTATAGTGCTTTTTCTGGATGCAAATGGCATTTTCTGTCCAAAGTCTCTAGGGATTGTTGAACCACTGAGAACAATCAAGTCTTTCATAGTTGATTATCACATTCTTCTTGTGATAGTGTGTATATATATATATATATATATATTTTTTACTAGTTTTGCTTGTTTCATTCAGCATCAGTTCATGTAGATCTTTCCAGACCTTTCTAAAATCAACTTGTTCATCATTTTTGTGGAATAATAATATTCCATTACTTTTATTTACAACAGCTTATTCAGTCATTTCCCACCTGGTGGGCATTCTATTAATATTCTAATTATTTGCTACCACACACACAAAAAAAATTGCTACAAACGTTTGCACATGTGAGTCCTATTCCTTCCTTTATGATTTCTTTGAGATACAGACCCAGTAGTGTCATTGCTGGATCAAAGAGAATGCTTAGATTGATAGATCTTTGGCCATAGTTCCAGATTGCTGTACAAACTCGTTGGATCATTTCATAACTAACTAACAATGCATTAATGTCTCAGTTTTCCCACATCTTGTACAACATTTATCATTTTCTTTCCCTGTCATTTGAAGCAATCTGAGAGATGTGAAGTAATATCTCAGAATTTTTTTAAATTTGCATTTCTCTGATCAATAATGATTTAGAGAATTTTTTTATATGACTGTAAATAGCTTTAATTTCAGTATTTGAAAATTGTATTTTCATATCCTTTGACCATTTATGAATTGGAAAATAACTTGTATTCTTATAAATTTGACACAGTTCTGTATATATTTTAGAAATGAGACCTTTTAAAAATAAATAATATCTATCTAAAACCATGAGCAAGTACTATATGTAACAGGGATAAGCTAAAACCATTCCCACTAAGATTAGGTGTGAAACTAGGTTGCTCATTATTAACCACAATTATTCATTATTGAATTAGAAATGTTAGCTTTAGCAATAAGAGAAGAAAAAGAAATTGAAGAAATTAGAATAGGTAATGAGGAAATAAAACTATAACTTTTTGAAGATGATATTATAGTATATTTAGAGAATTCTGGAGAATCAACTAAAATATATATGAGACAATTAACAACTTCAGCAGAGTTGCAAGATATAAAAAAATCCATAAAATTAACAGCATTTCTGTTATTAACAAAGATCAGCAACAAGAGATAGAAAAAGAAATATCATTTTAAATAATTGTAGACAATATAACCTAGGAACATTATGAACATAATAACAAAACACTTTTTCACACATATAAAGTCACATGTAAGCAACTGGAAAAATATCAAATGCTCATATATAAAAGCTAATATAACAAAAATGAAAATTATATATAAATTAATGTACTTATTCAGTTAAATACAACTGTCAATAATGACTTTATAGAACTTGAAAAAAATAACAAATCTTATTTGGAGGAGCACAAAACAAAACAAAAAAACAAAACAAAACAAAACAAAACAAAACAAAACAAAACAAAACAAAAAAAAAAAAACCAACACAAAAACAAAAACAAAACAAAAAAGGAAATTAACAAAAAATGCAAAGGATGGTGGCCCAGTTGTATCAGACCTAAACTCAGTTATAAAGTGGCAGTTATCAAAACCATTTGGCATTGGTTGAACCAAAGAGTAGTAGATCAGTGAAATAGGTTAAGTTTGTTGTCCACAACAATGAGTGACTATAACAATCTACAGTTTTATAAACCTCAAGACTACCACTTCTGGGATAAGAACTCACTATTTGACAAAAATTGCTGAATAAAATTGAAAAATAGTATGACATAAATTAGACATAAATTCAATTCTTACATCGTATACTAAGATAAAGTTAAAATGGGTTCAAGATTAAGAAATAAAAGGTAATGTAACCAAATTGAAAAGGCAAGGGATAGTTTATCATATCTTTAAAGAAAGGAAGAATTTACAGTCAAAGAAGAAATAGAGAACATTATAAAATGCAAAATGAAAAATGTGTGTTACATGAAATTAAAAAAAAATTGCAGAACCAAAATCAATATAGTAAGGCTAGAAGGGAAGCAAAAAGCAAGGGAATTATTTTTCCAAGCCAGTATTTATGAGTAAGGTGTCATTTTTCAACTATATAGAAAACTGCATCAAATTTATAAGAATGCAATTCATCCCCCAACTAGTAAATGGTCAAACAATTTTCAGTGAAGAAATTAAAGCCATTTTTAATCATATGAAAAAAAATGCTTTGAATCACTATTGATTAGAGAAATGCAAATTGAGACAAATCTGAGATACCACTTTATACCTCTCAGATTTGCTGCAGTGACAGGAAAAGACAATGACAAATATTGGAGAGGATGGCAGAAATTAGAAACAGACCAACTTTTACATCATATTCCAAGATAAGGTTGAAACATTCATAATAAGAAATAAAAAGTGATAGTATAAGCATATTGGGAGAGCAAATGGTAGTTTTTCTGTCAGATCTTGGAAGAAGAGAGGAATTTATGGCCAAATAATACCCCTATTGTTGCTGGAGTTGTAAAATGGTTCATCCAGATTGGAGCATAATTTGGAACTATGTTCAGAGGACAATAAAAAATGTGTATACCTTTTGATCCACCAGTATCATTACTGGGTCTATAACTCAAACAGATCATAAAAGAGAAAAAAGGACCAACATGTTTGAAAATATTTGTAGCAGCTCTTTTTGTCATGACAAAGAATTGGAAATTGAGTGGATCCCCATCAAGTTGGAAATGGCTAAATAAGTTATGGTATATAAATGTAATAGAATATCATTTTTTTCCCATAAGAAATTATAAGCAAGCTGATTTAAGGAAATCCTGGAAAGACTTACATGAACTAAAGATGAGTGAAGTGAGAAGAACCAGGAAAACATTGTACACAATAACAGCAAGATTATATGATGATTACTATGATAAACTTAACATTTCTCAGAAATGCAGAGATTTAAAGCAATTCCAATAGACTTGGGATAAAAAATGTGATCTGCTTCCAGGGAGAGAATTGTGGAGACTGAACATGGACCAATGTATAGTATTTTCATTTTTTTCCAGTTTATTTCATTTTCCTTTCCCAGGTTTCCCCCTTTGCTCTGATTTCTTTTCTTTTCTTTTTTCTTTTTTCTTTTTTTTTTTTTTGGCACAACTTGACAAACGTGGAAATATGTATAAAAGTATTGTACAAGTAAAACCTGTATCAAATTGCTTGTTCTATTGGGAGTGGGGAAGGTTAGGGAGAGTAAGAGAAAGAATTTGGAGTACAAAATCTTATAAAAATGAATGTTGAATAGTACCTTTACATGTATTTGGAAAAATAAAATACGAGTGAGGGGAAAAAAAAAGAATGGAGGGTGAGTCATTTCTGCTGCTGGGTGATGGACTTGGCTGCCAACAGACAGTGGTTCTTCAGTCCTTGCTGTTTCTATTGCCATCACTATGCTAGAGTTGAAATTTTAAGAGGTATTTCTTTGTTAGCTGAAAGATGCATAAGATGAAAACAATAGACATATATAATTACAGCATAGCTGAAGACAGAGGCAAGATGTTAGTTTGGTAAATATTTCTATCTTTTTTAGATGGTAGTAGATGGCAACCAAAAAAAGTACATCTATAAAAAAAATTCCTTTGACATTAAAGGTTCAGCAACAAGAAGTAAAGGTTGTCTCATAACATAGCCACATATTAATGCAAAGACAAAAACAATGACTTATAATTAAATATGAGGGTTGTAACTGATCCTGACTCACTTGTAATGAATATGCTAGGAATAAGTTTGCATCAACAAATGGGGTCAGATCAGGACTTTCAGATTTATGCCTCATCTGTGAGTTTGCCTTCAGTCAGAAAGGCTCAGTTAGAGATTTTTTAAAGTTAGAAACTTTTCTATTTAGAAATTAAAAAGACACTGAGCACAAATCAGCAGATCTTAATGGGAGGGTAGACAGAATTGGAAGTATTGTAGACATATATTCTGAAATGTGTACTGATAAGTACAAAGTTTTTGCCACATATACCTCCTCTGACAATGGAACAATAATTAACAGTAAATAAAATGGAGAATTTATGAAGTGTCCTTTGTTCCTTTTGTGCCATCCTAATGAAAAATTTCCTGATATAATGGCCTGTTATCATAGATCTTGTGTGGATTGCTTACAACAGTATCTGAGAATTGAATCTCATAATAGAGTTAATATCAGATGCCCAGAATGTACCAAACGATTTATTCCCCATGACATTTGCTTGACGGTAAATGAACATATCTTGATGGAAATATATGAAGAATGTATGTTTAGATGGTAGTCTATTACAGACCCTGACTATAGGTGCTGTCCAACTCCAGACTGTGAATATATTGTGATAGTTTTTGGCTGTGCCAGTTGTTTCATATTAACATGTGAATGAGAAGGATGTGGGAAAGAGTTGTGGTTTTACTGTGAACGAAATTTGGAAATAAAATTAGACTTGTATTGCTGTTTGACAGAAAAGAGCCCAGGGCTTATGTATGAGAACAATATGTTCTTCTTCCATTAGGTAAAGCCAAAGTCTGGAGAAGCAGCTGATGATCTAAAACCATTTACACATATGTTGTATGCAAAATAAAGATGAATAATGGAAGTTGCAATCATGTGGCATGTGCTGTCTATGGTTGTGAGTTTTGTAACCATATGTAAAAGAGATCTCAGATTTGCATTATTTAAGACCATCATGCTGTACTTTCTGGATTCTTCTTTGTCCCCTTTCTCCAGACTGCGGTCTGGGTCCCTGTGCCCATTGGCCCTGATTTTATCTAGACCCAACCCAAGCCATTTCCCCTCAATGTTGAGATACCCCAACCCATGGCAGGTACTCTGCACCACGGCCAAGACCCAGGTAGGAGCCCCACTGTCCCCATCTTCCCAATTCCCTTACACCCAACCCCCACCATGGACAAAATCAACATCCCTTCTGCTGTCTTGATTCCTTGAGCCCAGTAATTCCCATGCTCAGACCACAGCTGTAGAAATGGGAATCCCTGCCCATGCTGATTACTTGCTCTCTTCTCTCCTGGACCTCCTTTATATAAGAAGAATAATTATATAATCCCTATCTCTTGGGCAGGGAGGTTATGAATATTGAATTGGATGTCAAAGATCTATGAAAACTGAAAGCAGCCAGACATATGTTTAGCCTGTTTGGTTTCTGGAAGACAGGTTAGCTGGAAGGGCCTTTACAACATGGTGTATCGGAGTTTTAAGAAAAAAAAATATTGTGGCATCATCTGGGAACATTCATTGGTGCCATTGTAGGAATTATTTTAATAGCTGGACTTGCTCTTTGTTAGTGATTATTGTAATCCCTGTGTATATTGGAAATATGATCCATAATCAATACAAAGGAAAGAATATTTCAAAATACAACCAGACTTTGGCCATAGCAGATGTTTTGCAACATTGTCTATAATTGAATCTCTGCTCATAGCCGAAATAACTGTAAATATTGGTATTCCCATTATGTTTATGGAGTTATTCCAATATATATTGAAATGGAGGTTGTAGTGTCAGCAGGAAATGGAAAAGGAGTCAGGATCAAATTTGATCATGAAAGTGATATAAATATTGGCAAAACAAATATAGTATAGGGCCAACTTTAGTAGCAGAAGCATACCCCAATCCTAGTATAGCGGAAGGTAGTGTTGTTAATAGTTTTAGTGTTAGTAGAAGCAGCCATTTGAAACAGCTTGAAAAATCAATCAGCACTATGGCACTAGCCAGAGCTAGTATAACAGGGAGTCTATCAGGAAGTGCATTGGTCAACTGTTGTAATGAGTTGGAAGTATAAGAAGATGTAAAAAAGAACAGTACACTAGAAGAGGAGAATCTGTCACAGTCAGTTTGCTAACAGTGATAGTCATATCAAAGCAATAGCAGGATACATCCTAGATTCCTACATCCCATTGGACAAAGAAAAAGAAATAGTATAAATAAATCAGTCAATCAAATTCTGACCCAAAAACAGTTGTATGGAGATTGGTAGTGCTCTTGGACATGATCATGTTGGTGGTTAATTTGGTGGTGTACCTGAAGGTAAATCAAATGCTACCAAGTATCCAAAGAAATAGCAAGCAGAAAACCTGAAGATAAAGTGAAGAAAAGGAGTAGCATGAAGATAAATGAGACCAGAAAAGACATGGATATGTAGCTAGTAGAGCAATAGGGCATGAACTCCAGTGAATTTGATTTATATCTCTGTGAGAGCTTATCATTGGTAGCTGACTCCCATTCAAATCATCTCTCTGATTTCAGTTGCTCTGACTCAGAAAGCATGAAAACTTCTTGTATTCATGGCTCCAATGATTATCATACACATTTTGCTACTGTTAATATTCTTACTGAAGCAGAAAATGAATGCTTGGAAAACTTTCTTTATCCAAGTGGCATTCCTGTGTTTCCTATCCCTGCTGAAATTTCGCCTTTGAGTTATATTGCTGAAAAGCATGGAAACAGTTTGGCAACAGCCAATGAAGATCTCTGTTTTGGTGGGGGATTAAAAAAATAACAATAATTTACAACAGGGTTTTGAATTAAGTACTATAATTCACACTGAAATTTAAGTCTATAGATGGTGCAAGATATTTATCTCTGAACAACTCTATTGAGAGCTGGTTGAACTACCTGTGACTACTGTAAGTTTCAAATTACCAGAAGAAGCCAGACTTCACAATCATGATATAATTAGATCTTTTATAAAGCAAGGTAAAATGCTTCATGTAGACTTCACTTGCTAAATTCTGTGGAAGTGAAATGAAGATTTTAAGGTGCATTACAACTGGAAAATAAACCATTAGATCTAAACTAATGTTTTGTGTGTTTGTCACAAAACTTTGCTTTAAGGTAAATACTTGTTTATACAGGCAGAAAGTTGGCTTAATTTATGATGAATATATATATATATATACATATATATATATATATATATATATAAAATATGAATATCGTTCTAGAATATTTTTAGGAAAACTTGAGACTTTCTGATAAATGGATAATGGCAATTTATTGAAAACCACTAAGCAAAATGTTTAAAGGAAACACTAGTTTCCCAAGACCCTTATAGGTTATTCTACAATAGCTGGTGTTCTTTATAACATTTCAACTCATAATGGATTTTTTTCCTTTCTGGGATAAATCATATTCAATGGGGAAATACAGAATTTAATGCAGTCCATTTACTACTGTTTGGAAACTCGTACAATTTGAGATATGTTTTAGCAGTTTTGTACAACCTTAAAATAGAGAAACATGGTTCAAAATATATCTTTCACAGAGTTGATATTACCTTACTAGAAAGGCTTAATGTTAATTAAGCAGAAACAAAAAAAAATGATTTTATGTGTATGTGTGTAATATATATGTATATATTTATATACACATACACACATACATAAAATAAGACTCCATTGGTTTATGAGCATTTTAAAGAAACAGTTACTTTTTCCATCAAGGGGAAGAATATGCCTCACTAATTCTGAGTGCCTTTGGAATAGACTAGATTTTAAGTGCCTATTTTTTTGAGGATTTTATTGTGTTGTTTTCCAGCACATCCTCTCTGGCTACCTTAGATGATAAAGCAAAACTGCAGAACTCAAAATGACTGTAGTTGATAGGAAGACATGTAATTCTTATTACTGATGCTGATGAAAAAGTATTAGCCTACCAAAATTTCACAGGCTTCAGGGCACAACTTTTACATAACAGCTATTTGCAAAACATGTGTCCATCTCCAATCATTGACTCAAAATACAGTGCAATGCTCACTCAGGTAAAAAAGACAGATTCCCAGTATGGCACCTTCATTCCTTTTTTTGTTTACCAAAGAAGTTGATGCTGACCAAAATGCATGTACTGTTAGTGTACCTGCCTAATTTAACTAAAATGCAAAACAGAGATTCTAGAAAAAAATAGTAGTAAAAATGTTCTATCTTCTATATTTCTTACAAGTATTGCCATTATAATACTTCTAAGAGTTTTGATTTGGTTAAAAAGAAATATACCATAGGCTTCAGTCTTCCTCCATGATGCTTCCTTACCAGTTACTTACAACACTGATGCCAGTTATCTTATATAATGATGCTTGTCATGATATTTGTACATTTGCTCAATAATATGCATATAAATTGCATATTTAAAGTAAATGTAAATTATAATGGTATTCCTTTTAAAAGAATGAAAAATAAACAACAAAATAAGGCATTTCCATATTTACTTTCGAATTATGCAGGGGGAAAGAAATGAAGTTGAGTCAGAAAATCTGGGTTCAAATCCTACTTCTAGGATTTATTAACAAATACCCCAATCAATTAGCATTTATTATGTTCCAACTATGTGTTAAGTACTGACATTCATGGTGGGAATACAAAAAGAGATAAGAGGCAATCCTCTTTTTCAAAGACTTTAGGTTTAAGGCGGGGATACAATTTGAAACTAACACATGTGAGACAAATTATATACAGGATAAATAGATTTAATAGAGGGGAGGTATTGTTGAAGCAGGTTTCTAGTAATAAATACCATTTTAGTTGGGTCTTAGAAGAAACCATGGAGGATATTAGTAAGAGTATATGAGGGAGAACTCTCTAGGTATCAAGGACAGAAAGAGAAAGGAAAGAGTTAAGAAATGTGTGTCTTGTTTGTGAAACAACCAGGAGGACAGGGATACTGGATTGAAGAATATATGTAAAGGAATATGGAATTAATAGAATTGTAAAGTTACTAGGATATGAGCTTATGAAGGTGTTTGAGTGACTGACAATTTTATATTTCATTCTGATTGTTATAGGAAACTACTGGAGTTTAGTGTTTGAGATGTAACATGATTAGTTCTGAGCTTTAAGAAAATTACTTTGGTGACTAACTGGAGAATAAATTGGAATAGGGAGACTTAAAACAGGTGACCATCTAGCAGATTAGTACAATAAGTAGAGCATGAAGTGATGAAGGCCCGCACCAGGGGAGCATGCCAGTGTCAATGAACAGAAGGGGGTGAATTTGAATGATGATGCAAAGTGAAATCAGCAGGCCTTGATGCCATATTGGATATGCAGGGTGAGAAATAGTGAGGAGTCTAGGATGACTCCTACATTGTGAATCTAAGAACTATAATTGCCCTGAACAGTAAAAGCAAAGGGAAGAAGGAGTCACTGTAATCTTCATGACCCCCAATCTTCTCTGCTACAAAATAGAAGTATATGTTGTATCTTTGTATATGTGTACGTGTGTGTGTGTGTGTGTGTGTGTGTGTGTGTGTGTGTGTAAATATAAGGGGATAAAGGGTTTGGTTCAGATACCATTTGAAGACCATTATATCTCTAAAATTGAACTCTAGAGTCCACATAGTATGAGCCCTTATTGAGGAAATTGAGGACAAGGTAAGTTAAGTAAGGTCCTAAGTTGCTATGGCCAATCAACAAAAGCTGATGATGATTGAGCTGACATTTAAAGGATGAATATCCCTAATATTAGCTAGGACAGTCCTTGAATAATATTTTTTGTCATTTCTATACTTGAAACCTTTCCAGTTTGCAAAGTGATTACAGAATTTGTATTTTGCAAGTTCAAGCTCACCATCCAGTAAGATTTTAGATATTGACATTCAATGGACACTGAATTTGTTTCCACATTTAAGCACCACAAAAATGATGTCTATGACCATTTCGCTATATGTACACACATAGACATCCACACATATGCATATCACAAACATATATATAGATAAATATTCTTTTCCCCCCCTTTCTTTGTCCTATAAGGACAATTTTTCCTCACAGTCAATTATCAAACCTGATTTCAAAGAGTGTCATTCAACAAAGTCTGTGTCTTTGAGTCAATTTCTTAGACATGAGATAAAATACTAGAATTATTTTAATTTATGTTTATCATATTAATGGTGATTTAGAGCAGTTTTATGTAATAATATTGATAAAGTTTCATTTTTTGTGAAAAGATTTTATAACTTTTAACCATTTATCATTTGAAGATTGGTTGTTCATCTAAAATAGTCACATATCTAAAATATATATTGGGTATGCATATATATATGTATATGTGTGCATATATATATATATATATATATATATATATATATATATATATTCTACATTTATATTTGTATAGATATATAAAATTTTCCCCCTACTTGACATTTTCTTCTCTTATTCAAGCTACATTGATTTTTGTTTGGGTCAGTTTTTTTAAAAAAAATTATGTTATTGAAATTATGACCTTTACCTCGTGCTTGATTAAGCATTTTCAAAAGGATACCCGCAATTTTCTTTCTCTCTAATTTTAATGTTATTTTTAAAAACTATAATATACTAGATGAAGTTTTTTTAAATAGAATTTCTTACATTTAAATCATTCTAGGCAATGTCCTTCTCTTTTCCAACACTGACCTTCTGATTTTCCTTTGCTTCAAATGAAATTGTGCTTCTTATAAAAAAAAATGTTTTATACTGATCAATGAAATAACAACAGCCAGAAGAAAATATGAACTGAAATTTATAATGGAGAAAAATAGTCTTATCAGAATTTTTTTTAAATGGAGTTCACAATATTTATATTCTTAATGAGTCACAATATTTTTAACCTCCCTTCTTCTTCTCCAACCTCATAGCCTCCATTTAATAGGAGTCAATGAAGACTGACATAATTTATAATCATTTCTTGCACTGGCCATTTCAGATGCTACAACATAAGTAGAACAGTTTCTTGATGTTAAAGGCAGGTCATTCTATTCATAAATAGGAAAATGATAGGGTACAGTAAGCAGAGTCCCTCAACAAAGCAAATTAATTAAAACAAGTAATTTTTAGAATTAGTTTTCTTCAATTTTGTCTCTGAATGACAAGGGTAAAGATGAAATCTGAAGTGCAGAAATAAAATAATGTTCTAAATATAAATGTAGTCAATTTAGCAGTCAGATTCTGGACTTTCAGATTTCATTTTTCATTAGATGTTTATTTTTAAGTCATGCACCAGACTACTTACATTCTAATGTAGAGAGAAAGGATTGTGAATATACCATTTCTTTTGGGATCTGTGTATGTTATGATATATGAGTACAATAATTATAAAATTATACAAATGCAAAATATTATATTAATAGTAATATACTTAGAGCTTAGAGGAACTTTAGAGAACAGCTTTTTTAGTCTAATACCTTGCTTTGTTTTCATTTCAAAAAATTTTTTTCTTCCTCCCTACCTCCCTTTCTTTCCTTTTCCTTTGTTCCCTTTCTTCTATCTCTTCTTTCCTTCTTTGTTTCTTCTTTCTTTTTTTCTCCCTCCCTTCCCCTCTCCTTTCTTTCCTTCCTTCCTTTCTTCCCTATTTTCTTTTCTTCCTTTCTTTCTCTTGCTCTTTCTTCTATCTTTGCCTCTCTCTCCCTCCTTCTTTCCTCTTCTGCCTTCCTTCCTTTGTCTTCCTTCCTTCTTTTTTCACCTTCTTTCTTCCTTCCTTCCTTCCTTTCTCCCTTCTTCCTTCCTTCTCTCTCTCTCTCTCTCTCTTTCTCTCTCTTTTTTTCTCTCTCTCTCCTCTCTGTTTCTTTTCACTTTCTTTTTTTTTTTCTTTCCCCCTCCCTTTTCCCCTCTTCCTTAGTTCTTCTCTCCTTCCATGGGGAAATAAATTGCCTAATATTCCAGAAGTGATATAACTTATGACAACAGACCCCCATATCAATGCAATTTCCATTATAATATGTTAAATATTATCCAAAGTGATTGGAAGTATAGGGACACAAAAGAAAGAGTACTGGAAATGGAATCATAAAGATGAAAATCCAAAAACAAACTTTGTCACATATTGTCTGAGCTACCACAACTGTATTTGAATTTTAAAAGGAATCATTCCCTTATCCTTAAAAAAAAATGGATTCCTTCATCTCTTGGCATCTCTTTAACATTTCATTTTTTAAAAATAGCTTTTTATTTACAAGTTATATGTATGGATAATTTTACAGCATTGACAATTGCCAAATCTTTTGTTCCAATTTTTCCCCTCCTTCCCCCGACCCCCTCTCCTAGATGGCAGGATGACCAGTAGATGTTTAAATTTATTAAAGTATAAATTAAATACAAAATAAGTATACATGACCAAACCATTATTTTGCTGTACCAAAAAAAAATGGACTCTGAAATAGTGTACAATTAGCCTATGTAGGAAATACAAAATGCTGGCAGGCAAAAAATATAGGGATTGGAAATTCAATGTAATGGTTCTTAGTTATCTCCCAGAGTTCTTTCACTGGGTGTAGCTGGTTCAGTTCATTACTGCTCCATTGGAACTGATTTGGTTCATCTCATTGCTGAAGATGGCCAGGTCCAGCAGAATTGATCATCATATAGTATTGTTATTGAAGTACATAATGATCTCTTGATCCTGATCGTTTCACTCAGCATCAGTTCATATAAGTCTCTCCAGGCCTTTCTGAAATCATCTTGTTGGTCATTTCTTACTGAACAATAATATTCCATAATATTCATATACCACAATTTGTTCAGCTATTCTCCAATTGATGGGAATCTATTCAGTTTCCAGTTTCTGGCCACTACAAGGAGGGCTACAACAAACATTCATGCACATACTGATCCCTTTTTCTTCTTTATGATTTCTTTGGGATATAAGCCCAGTAGTAACACTGCTGTATCAAAGAGTATGCACAGTTTGATAACTTTTTGAGCATAGTTCCAAATTGCTCTCCAGAATGGTTGGATATATTCACAATTCCACCATCAATGTATTAGTGTCCTTGTTTTCCCACATCCCCTCCAACATTCTGCAATATCTTTCCCTGTCATTCTAGCCAGTCTAACAGGTATGTAGTGGTATCTCAGAGTTGTCTTAATTTGCATTTCTCTGATTAATAATGACTTGGATCATTTTTTCATATGGCTAGAAATATTAACATTTCATTTGAAGATAATGTGGAAATGTCAAACTCAATATGTCTAAAAATTAATTTATTGTTTCAGTGCCCACCAAAACTGTTGAAGACATTATCACCCCTATTCAACCATTTTTATGATCTAGAGTCATCCTTCAGTATGTACTCTCCCTCATATACCATATCCAATGTTTTGCCAAATCTTCCAGACCACATTTATCGCTATTCATTTCTTGCAACTCACACAACGATTGCTTTGTTTAAAAGCTTCATCACCTCTTAGATGATTAAAATAGCTTGTTAATTAGTTTCCATACATCTACTCTCTTCCCTTGACAATTTGCTCACACAACAACTTTCCTAAATCACATTTGACCTGTTCATGGATGCCCCAAGAATTTCCTGTGTCGCAAAGTTAAAATAGTTCTCTTTGGAATAAAAAGCCTTTTATATACAAAGCAGCAATTTTAATGGTCCTATAGTAAGGGAAGTTCTAATTCTCTTTTTGTAGTCACAAATTGTGCCTTTGGAAAAATTATTTAATCTCCCTTACTTTTATCTTTGTGTTGTTTTTTGTTTTTGTTTTTTGTCTGTTTGCTTGCTTCATTTCATTTTTGTTTTATTTTGTTTGGGGGGGAGGTGGTCTGAGTTGAAGATCTCAGAAATTCATCCAGCTAAAGAACTATGAAACAATGATGTCTCTTTCCATATTGATTTTTCCTTACTAGAATGTAAATTCTTTGAAACTAAGTAACATCTTGTATTTTTCTATCCCTATTACCTGGCACAGTGCCTTGAATTTAGTATGCTTTAAAAAGTCAGTCTAAGTACTGCACTAAATTACTGTCTGGCACTAATATGTTGTACCCTCAGGAGAGGAGTACTATCAAGTTGCCCAGAGAGGATGAGCCAGCCTTATCAGAATGATAGAGTAAGCTCAAATTTCTGTGCCAATCACTTTGGGAATGAGTTGAGTCTGTCTTTCTTCTCGATGATTTTTTATAAGTATATCAGATGTAAAATTTCTAAAGTATTAAACTGAATAAAATTACAGTGAGGACCATATGACACATATTAAAATAATGAAATATAAAGGTGAAATAAAAATCAAATCAATACATTATATTATAGTGATATTTTGAGTTTTTGGTATTAATGTTTGTCTCTAACTCTGGGAGTCATATAATTCTTCATGGAGGGGTGATTTTTGAGTTGCATCTTGAAATGTACTGTTTCAACAGAATTAAGAGATATGGCAAAAAACAGAATATATTTCCAGATTAAGATTTCTTATGGACACACTTGTAAAAAAAACAAACAAACAAATAAACAAACAAACAACAACAGCAACAACAACAACAACAACAACAACAACAACAACAACAACAACAAACATGTTTTGTTGTTGTCCTTTCTTCTGGACCAAAATGATACCACATTATCACATAGTTAGAGTCAAGTTAGTATGGCTGGTTAGACCAATATGAGCTCCAAATGTTCCGCTACAGTTCAGAAATCAAAAATCTTTATGAACATTGTGAGAGATTGGTGGTGGATTCTCTAACTTTGCAAATCATTTCTTCTAAACTATAGAGTACAGTACCTTCTCTGATGACTGAATGCCATGCTGGGTGGTCTTGTGCTAATGTTTTCCATGTCAATTAATTCTAAAGTTTAAATGAGAGACATTTAAAGTGTCCCTTGCATTACAATTCCATTCACTTTGTGAGCATTTGCCCTGTGTGAGTTCTCCACCCAACAGTCTATTTTGTAAGCATATATTTGACATCCCAACAATGTGGCCAGCCCAATGGAGTTGCATTCTGTGCACTAGACTTTTAATGCTTGGCAGTTTAGTTCAAGAAAGGACTTCAGTGTCTGGTATCTTATCCTGGTACCTTTAGAATACTCCTGACAATTCAAATAGAAGCAATTCAGTTTTCTGGCATTGCACTGATAGAGTTTCCAGATTTCACAAACATACAACGAGGTCAGCACAATGGCTCGGTAGACTTTCAGTTTGATAGTCAATCTAATATTTCTTCTCTCCCACACTTTCCTTCAGAGCCTCCCCAAAAATGAGTTTACTTTAGTAATGTGTGTGTCACCCTCATTATAAGAAAATATAAGATCTATATGAAGATCCAGGAAGTCCAATGGGTTATTTCATATACAATGAATTAGAGGTAAGAGTATGATTCTGTGGTCATACTTCTGAAAAGAGATTTTTTTTTTGTGTGTGTGTGTGTGTATTTATATTTTAGTTATTAGTAAATACTAGACATTCATGCTTGACATTAATGGTTTATGGGGCTTGGAATATGACTATGCTATTATAGAAAGCAATGGAGAGAGAATTACAACCATGAATCACCTATGCAAAAAAAAAAAAAAAAATGAATATAGTCCTTCAGGGGACAAGATGGATATTAAATGAAATAAGGGAATTTCAAGCATTCATGATAAAAAGAGCAGAACTAAATAGAAACTTTGATTTTCAAATACAGGAATCAGGAAAAGTATAATGGGATCATCAAGAAATGAAAATTATAAGGGACATAATAAGGCTTATATGTTTACATTCATACATAAAAGGTTAGAATGAGTATATATGGACAAAAGCCACAGGTGTGAGTTGAATATGAAGAGATAATATTTAAAAAATAAAATAAAAGGTGAGAGGAATATATTTTGAGAAAAGGAAAAAGAAAGGTAGAATGGCATAAATTATTTGCCATAAAAAATGCAAGCAAAAGCTTTTACAGTGTCAGGGAAAAGAGGGAGAGGAAGGAGAGTGAGCAAACCTTATTTTCATCTGAATTGGCTCAAAGGGGAAATAACATATCTACTCATTATGGGTATAAGATCTCTATACCTGAACTGAAGAAAGTAGGTGGGGAAGATCAATGGGGATACTAGAAGAGGGTAAGGTAATTGAAGAAGGGGTATATTGGAGGAGAGGTAGGCTATAAGGAAAACACTTTTGAGGAGAGAAAATAGAATAAATGGAGAAGGGGTAATTAAGTTAGCGTCAGTAACTGTGAAAATAATTTTGAATCAAGTTTATTTGATGAAGGCAGGCTTTCTCAAATGTATAAGGAATCAAGTCAAGTTTGTAACAAAACAATGAGCCATTCTCCAATTCATAAATGTTAAAAGATATGAACTATGCCCAAATGGTTATAAAAGCATGCATATCCTTTGACTTAATAATACCACTACTAGACATGAATCCCAAAAGAGATTTTTTTAAAAAAGGACACATGTACAAAAATATTTCTAGCAAAACTCTTTTCTCAGGGCAAAGTATTAGAAATTGAGCAATGCCATCAGTGGGGGAATGGATGAATAAATTGTGGTATTATGTGTAGTTATGGTGGAATTCTATTGTTCTATAAGAAATGATGAGCAGGATGCTTTCAGATAAACCTGGAAAGTCCTCTATGAGCTAATGCGAAATGAAATGTACTATGTACAAAGTAATAACAATGTTGTGGAATGATCAGATGTGAATGACTTTGCTATTCTCAGTAAAGCAATCATCCAAAACTATTCTCAAGGACATATACATTCCCTGAGAAAAAACTGATAGTGTGTGAATACAAATTGAAGTGTACTTAAAAAAAACAAAAAAACAAAAACAAAAAAAAAACCAACTATGTTTTCTTAAGGATTATTTTTTTGGGGTGGACAATAAATATCTATGACTTTTATAAAGATGTTTTGCATAACTTCACATGCTTCTTCACAATGGGGATAGAAAGTTAAGAGGAAAGGAGGGAAAGTGAAATTCACATCTTAAGTGGGAAAAAATGAAATCTAAGCAAAAAAGGAAAAGTCACAAGTCAACTTTATGAACTTATTTTTAATTTGTGTTAGCTTTTTTTTTGGAGCCAACTGTATATGATAATTAAAAAAAAAAAAAACAAGCCAATTAGCCAATAAAGAAATAAGCAAATAAACAAAAGGTTCTCAAGACTCTGGGATGTCAGGAGTGTTCAGAAGGAATAGCACTTCTGGTGGGAGGGTGTTTATCTGCTTCACCAAATTATACCTGTGACTCTTAAAAAAAAAACTATAGCATATACAGTGACAACACCCAAGTAAACCCTTTTGACAAAGCAGGTTTAGAATAACCAGCAGGCCTCAAACACATTAGTAAGTAAGAGTCAGCTCCAAGCATAGAAAGATTTCCCTGAGCAGAAGTGGTAGATGACAATGATTTGTTCTAATGCCTTTAAAAGTTGCTGAAGCAGGTCCTGTGGAAATCTCAGAACTTATTCACACATTAAAGATGCCAAATCCATCCCCTATACCTTTGCCATCACCAGTCATCTTGACTTTTGTCCTACCACTGGACTTACTCAGCAAGAGAGAACTTTAGATTCTGTCTAATGTAAATACAATTCTTGCGCAACTCATGATGTTGGTCCTCTTATTAAAATGAAGGAGAAAAAACAACAACAGCTTAAAGAATTTTCAGTCTCAAAATCTCAAAAGTTTTACACTATATATTGGTAAAAGTGTTGGTTTGTGGAATACATCTAGATTTTCACGTCACAATTAATCAGATAGTGTTGCCAATCATAAGATTTGCTGGTTTTCTTCCTAACAGAAATGGAGAGGCAGAGGTTAATTCCCTTCCACTCATAGAATTGGAATGTTCTTCAGATCCATTTGTAATCTGAATGAATGCACATTGAGGGTGATATCTAATATCTTTAATATATTTGGAGCTCTGAATATCCTGGATAAAAATTTGCTCCTTCAAGAAAAATCTATGCCTTTCAAGACGTTTAACTCTTATCCTACAGATCTCTGACCAGACTTATTGTGGAGATGAATTATGTAATCTACTTTGCTAGCCACCCATATTAAACTTAGGGAGGTTGTTCATGGATACACAAAGGAGAGAATAAAGATGCTCATAGTTGAGAGTATAATGGGGCTTATACATTAGCATCAGAAAATTCAGTAGAAGCAGAAACCCAATGTCTTTAAGACATGTTACTTAAGGAGGCTTAAACATTCTTATCGCTAAGCTTATTCATTGACTTTATTGGTAGTTCATATATATTTGCTCACCTGGGCTTATTGAAGAAAATAAAATTATAAAACCTCATCATTAATTTTTATACTTAGTTGGAACTACTACTTTTTAACTGAGCTGGAGACAACAGCAGTTTCAAAATAAGATAAAGCATGACATGAGAATACTTAAACCACACCTCATACATAAATATTGCAGACAGAGACAAGCACATACATCCCCTCCCGCCCCCCCCACACACACTCACACATACACACAGACAGTAAGTCAGAAACAAAGACAAAGAGAAGTAACAGTAACTTAGAAGCACAGACAAAAAGAGAAACAGAGACAGATATAGACAGAGACAGAGATACAGAGAAGTGCAAGAGATAATCTAAATTTAAAAGAAAATTATAATTAACTTTACAAATAAATTTGGAAAAGTCTGTATTTTAATCTAATATGAATAGAATCAAAAGCCCTTTTAAGAATTCCATTGAATTCTT
Organism: Antechinus flavipes; assembly: GCF_016432865.1. NCBI lineage: Eukaryota > Metazoa > Chordata > Mammalia > Dasyuromorphia > Dasyuridae > Antechinus > Antechinus flavipes. The sequence continues at coordinate 668,738,785 of NC_067399.1, forward strand.
AAACAAGCTTTTACTATTTCTCTAAGATAGATTAATTTTAATGCTTCTTTTTCAACAGTCAAAGATGGTTAGTGGGAAGAAGACAGGCATGGATCCCAGAAGGTGGACCCACTCAAATAATTAGATAATTGATATATTAAGATTTTATTGTGTTTTCATTTTATCATGAATCCAACAATTGTCAACAAGTACCAATAGAAAAATCAAAAGCATTTTTTGACATTTACTGAGTGAGGCACTGTGCTGTGTGCTAAAATCAAACCAAGCCAGAATAAAAGAAAATAACAATTCCTGCTTTCAAAGGGCTTGTGGTTTAAGGGGCGAAGTAACATACAAACAAATATGTCTAGCTAAAATGTGTATACCTAAATGCTTACTTCAATAAAAGTGATATCCTTCCTGATATGTTTGAGCTGGAAGTATAATTACTCTCGCTGCTTTGTTATTGGAATTGCTTCCTTTCTCATGTAACCCAGGGTAAAATTTGTTTTCCAAGATGCCAGATAACAGATTTACCTAGGAAATTGGTACACATTCCCAATGCCTACTACTACTACTACTACTATCTCCCACTATGCCATATACATCTTAGATGTTTGGCAGCTTACGGAATCATAAATATTGCAGAACACAGGATTTAGAGTCAAAAAGCCTAAGTTCAATTACTATCACAAATAGTTACTAGCTGTGTGACCCTGGATAAATAAGCCAAGATTTTTGCTCCTATCTCCTAAACTATAAAACAAGACCTTTTCATTCCCCACCCATATGTTCTTATCTTTTCTTCTCTGTTCTAGCCCAGAATCCTGGTCATGCAGGAAGGTTTCATTTCATGGAAAGTCATCCATTTCAGCCATATAACTGATATCTCATCAGTATTCTAGGGCTACTTTTTCCCAATGATTGGAGGGTTGAGGGAAAGTTTATTTTTTTTTTAAACTTCCTTTTAAAAAGGTGTGAAGTTTAAAAGGTTTGAGAGACATAATTGCTGGCTAATTAGCCAGTTTATTAATAATGCTAGCATTTTAATAAAAAGAGGGCTATGACACTTTCAAATGCTAGAGATAAACAAACATGGTGAAGGATCATGAAGAAAGAAAAAAATAAAAAAATAAATTCTTGTCAAAATGAAGGACTCATCAAAAATAATTGTTTATTCACTGAAGAATTCTTTGGCTACAATGAACCTATATGATTTCCCATTTATCATTCATGCTCTATGTTTCCTTTTATGCCATTTTTTTTTTTTTTTTTCTGACATTTTGAATCTTTCTCTTTTCCTTCATGGATATGTGAAGAGACATGGTAATCACACTTTTCTTAAATACCTTGCTATTTGAAACAGTGTTTTGTAGGATTACTGGTACATCATAAACCCTAATTTATAAATGTGTCTCTTTCCTTCCTGTTATTGTCTCATCTCTCTTCCTATTTCTGCCTCATATCTTTGCATGCACAAATGGCAATGAGTTGGAAAAGGTTCTCCAAGCATTCTGTAAAAGAAATGTACACTACTATGGAGTAATTAAGCAAATGGTGCTAGGAGTTATTAACACTTGAATATTTACATTCAATTAAGAGAAATGATGGCAAGTCATCATAGTCTGGGTTAGGAGAAGTCAGGCATATTATGGTATAATCTATTTTCTCTTCCTTCTACTTGTGGCCGAGAAGTAAGATTGAACCCAGGTTTTCCCAACTCCAAATATAGCACTCTGCAATTTAATTTAAAAAATAATAAAATTTTATACAATAATTTACAATTTAAAAAATTATTTGGGGGGGTAAATTCCAATATGAAATAGATTTTTTTTTATTAACTTCAATACTGAATTCAACAACTAACGGGAAGAGCTATCTAAGACATCTTTATGCAGAAGATTAAAGTCATATAACAAAATTACCCTTTAATCTATCATCTCACAGCAACATTTGCATGATCCTCATCTATGCTATGCCCTAGCATATAACAAATGATCTATTTAGAATCACAGAACTTTAAAATTAGAAGGAACCTGAAAGATCAGCTAGTCTAAGTCCTCAATGTATCTTTTGGAAAATTAGGCTACTGAATTGAATTTACTATTATACCTGTGCTTTCACTTGTCATCTTATTATACTTGTGTCCAAATGACTTGAAGGCATTCACAATTATAGAATTTCCCAGTGAACAGAAAAACATGTTCATGGTTTAACCTCAGCTTATGGTTTAATATTCAGAGAACTGCTATAGTCCATACAGGGTGATCTTTTAAAAAGGCAGGGTCATAAGATGATCTTAGAGATGACTAATCAAGATCTCAGATGAATACTGGGCTTGGAATCAGGAAGACTCATCTTCATAAAGTCAAATCAAATCAAATAACATCAGACACTTCCTAGTCTTGAGATCTGAGACAAGTCACTTGACCTTATTTGTCTTTTCCAAAATGAGATAGAGAAGGAAATAATACACCACTCCAGCATCCCTATTAAGAAAATCTCAAAAATGTCACAGAGAGTTAGACATGACTGAAATAATAATAATAACAATCAAGATCTAACTGAATATGAAATCATTAACAATACATTAGATAAAAAGTGATTTTGCCTTTCTGTAGTGTTCCTGTTGGTTTTCTGGAGGTCTCTGGGGCAATCGTCTTTTCAGCCAAATAATCACCAGGAGAATAGCGAGGAGTTAAAGTTCAAATCCTTTATGATCTCCTTCACAATCTAGTTTCCTTGCCTGGGACCTGGGCCAACTTTTTGGAGAGCCTTTCAGACCAGCCTTTGTCTCAGTGGGGGAAGTGCAGGAGGCCAGCTACCACAGGTGGTGTGAGATGAAGTGAATCTGGTTCTGAGTCCCAGGGCTTGTGCTTCAGCCTCCAGTCACCACAAAGGTAGATGATGGAATTAATCCATCTCTGCGTCCCTGCTGGCTGTTATATACTCTATTATAATTACATCATTGTAGGTGTGAATCTTGTAGAACTATATTAAGTACTTAGTATATGTCTCTATTGAACTAGAGAACTATTAATCACCATGCTAAACTAGATAATTATTGTCTTTATCAATTCCACTGACTTAACACCTTGTAAAAATCCTTGTTTCAAATACAGAGTTCTGGCTCATAACACCTTTCTTTGAAGGCATTTGGGGCACAGGGTGGAATCCACTGTTTCCTAGGACAGTCAGTTTCACTTTGGCACATCCCTATTGGTTAGGACACTTTTATTTCCATTAAGCTGGCTGAAGGTTGCCATTTTTCTATTTTAACCTATATCTCTGTTCTCTGTGTACTGGGATATGTGATAAGTTGTATTGGAAGAGGGAGAACTGGATATTCTTCTTACAATCTGGGTTCCCAGAGTAGAAATTTAAACTTCCACTCTTCATGTTATCTATTACTGGTGATGTTGCATCTATAGAATTAAGATTCAATTCTTTGAAATCAGCTTAATAATCAGAATAGCTGTGGAATTCAGTCTCAATATATTTACATAAAAAGCAGTGTGGTTTCTAAAGTGACAGCTATCTTTCATCAGATAGTAATGATTTGCTCTTAGAGCTTTAAAGATTAAGAGAGACATTAATAAGGATGGATTCTGTATTGTAGGGGAATGCAAGTGATTTAGAAATAGTGATGTTTACTCATATAGTTAATCTTAGTCCCTAATAGATTCTTAAATGTCATTGGATCTGTTTAGAAAAAAAAAATTATAAAATTGGTGGGGGGAGGAGGAAGAAGAAATAATCTGAATTAAGACAGCCATTGACTGGGTTCAATAGAATTGTATTCATTTCTTTTATATTTAATTGGAAAATAGTCTGGGATTTAAATTGCACAAAACTAAATGCATGCCTTTCAGCTATTTAAAACATTGAACCTTATTAGTATATTTTCTTCCTTAAATATATCATAAAAATAGACTGGAAAGTTCATGTTAATCATTCAAATTATTATGAGACAGAGTAGGAACTAACATTTCACTCTCTAATTGCTGTTAAAATTTTGACTGTATCTATTTTACTTTGAATAATTAAGACACACCAAATAGAAAAGTAGGTAGACCAGGCAACTGGCCAAATTGGAGATAAACAATGGGAAGCATATTAGATTCATTGGTACTTAAATAAGTCAAGAGATTTTTTTTTTAAACTCTTATTTTTGGGGATTTCAAATAGAGCAGAAATTTCAAAATCACCTAGGAATAAATACCACGAAAACACACATTCAGATTCCTACAAACCACATACTGACTCAGATTTTAAATAATATTTTAAAATAAAATGTTTTATGCTATTTTTATTTTTTTAAATATTTATATATTGCATTTAATCTAATTGTGTCATACTTGGGGATGTTATGAGACAAATAATGCCCACAAGCAAAGGGTTTCATTCCTCTACTGTGAGATTCATCAGTTGGCATAGGAAAGAATTTCGGGAATAAAAGAACAAGTTTTGGGAGGTTGTGATCTGAATATCTAGCAAACCCACATGAACTGAAAAATAAAATAAGCCTTTGTGAATAGTGAGATTTTAAAAATGATATTATACGTGTGCTATCAACAACTAGGAGATAATAGGGGCTTACAAATAACTTTGATTGTTTAGGGAAAATTACATTTATGATCTCATTTGATATAAAAATTCATATTTAGGGAGGTGGAGCCAAGATATTAGAAAAAATCCAGAAAGCTTCCTAACTTCTCATTTCCCTTTGAAAACATCCATAAATCAAACCACTAACCAAAAATATCAAAGTGAAATATTAAGAAAACTTAGGATTTGGGGAAAGATCTCTCTCATAGGGATAAAAGAGGAGGGTAGGCCAGAGGATACTATATTCTGAGTTAGAGAAAGTTAGTGGCACAACATGCCAGTTGTGAGGTCTCCAGCCTGAGCAAAGAAGGCAAACTATTGGTCTCAAAACCCAGCCAAAGGGCAGCTAAATAGCACAGTGAATAGAGCACCAGCTCTGGAGTCAGGTAACCTGAGTTCAAATACAAGGTGCGACACTTAACACTTTCTAGCTATGCAACCCTGGACCAGTCATTTAATCCCCCTTTTTTTTTTTTTTTTTTTCAAAATAGCAACAGAAACAGCCATACTCACTAATGTGGCTAGGCTGAGCCACTCCAATGCAGTGGGCAAATTTTGAATTACCCACTACTTGGTACAGAAAGCCAATGACCAGGCCCCTGGCTCTCTGATACTTATGAATAGAGCTCAACTTAAAAAGTCAGAAAATAGACTTAGAATATACAAAAAAGAAAAAAATACTGCAGAGAATCCTGATAGTGAAAAGCTACCATGATCTTGAAAAACAAAACAAAACAAAACAAAACAAAACAAAACAAAAACAAACAAACAAACAAACAAACAACAACAACAAAAAAAAAAACTGAAACACAAATTCGGAAGAAGACAGGAATGTCAA